>NC_136365.1:9991785-10602500 GCF_037039965.1 Doryrhamphus excisus
ACGTCAAGTGTTTACAGTCAGTGCAAGCCAAATTTTCTCGAGAGTATATGAATATGGAAGCCATGGACGGGCATGCAAATCAGTGAATTGATTGTTAATGAATACCGTCTTGAAGCAATTGACAGTAACTGGAGTGTACTACATATAGCTGCATCCATCAGAGACGCTACTGATTCAGTCTGAACTGGTCCGCAGCCTGAAGAAGAACAAAATGTCGGCTGTGGATGTGACGCATCTGGTGATGAATTAAGGCTATTATAGTCTATTAGAGTGGAAGCCGTTATTTGAAGAAATATGTTTTTTTTTTTTTAATTTATGTGAGAATTGACCCAGAAATAAGGCAGCATACCCTGAACAGAATGACAAAAAAAAAACACGTTGTCGTCTTACATGCGGGGTCTAAAGATTTATACCTGCAAATCAAAATGTGGAACGGTGTTCTAGTGGTTAGCGGGCAGACCTCACAGCTAGGAGACCAGGGTTCAATTCCACCCTCGGCCATCTCTGTGTGGAGTTTGCATGTTCTCCGGTTTCCTCCCACATTCCAAAAACATGCTAGGTTAATTGGCGACTCCAAATTGTCCATAGGTATGAATGTGAGTGTGAATGGTTGTTTGTCTATATGTGCCCTGTGATTGGCTGACGACCAGTCCAGGGTGTACCCCGCCTCTCGCCCATAGACAGCTGGGATGAATGAATGAATGAATGAATTCCCTGAAAATCACAAGTGTTTTCAAGTCATCAGACTAAAGTCTGAGTCAAGCCTACCGTCATTGATGTCAAAGTCCATGTAGAGCTGTCTTTGATTAGTCCAGTCCAGAGTCATCAAAACTATGACTGAAGTCCAACTTGAGTCCAAGCCATGTGACTCGAATCCACATCTCTGAACTCACATGATAAAAACTGTGTTGCTCTCCAGCTGTGAACACTTCTTTGCTGACATCACAGAATGTTTCTAAATAAAACAAATCAACTCAAATGTGGAAGTCTCAAAGTTAACTCATATTTTACACTGTAACTATTCACTCATATTAGTTGAAATTAACATAAATCATATTTGTTCATATTAGCTTATAACTCAAAATATCAATTTTCTAAGTGGCTTATCCTCACTGGGGTCGCAGCGGTATGCTGGAGCCTATCTCAGCTGACTTTGGGCGAGAGGTGGGGTACACCCTGGGAAGGTCTTATATTGAAAGAAACATCTGTCCATCCGTCCATCCATCCCTCACTAGGGTCACAGGAAGGGATGAGCGAGTACACCACTATCTGTATCTGTATCTGTATCTGTATCTGTATCTGTATCTGTATCTGTATCTGTATCTGTATCTGTATCTGTATCTGTATCTGTATCTGTATCTGTATCTGTATCTGTATCGGTAGCTGTTCACCCATCTAAATTATCTGTATCCATACTCGGAGTGTGGGTGGGGCAGAAGAGGGTGTGGTTTCATCAAACCAGAACGTTATATTAAGTCCGGACATGAATTGATCAGATGTTGCTATATGTACTGTTTATTATTAACCAATATGTGTACTGTGTATGTGTGTAAGTGATCCTTGAGACTTTAGTCTTTAATTATTTTAATGAGCTGTGTGAAATTGGTGATTCATGCAAACATGGCAACCAAGAAAATTATTTGTCAGCCTTGTTGGCTGTATTTTTCTCAAAAGCTCCATGCTCAGTACTAAAAAAAACAAGCAATTTTCTAACTGACTTTATATCATCAGCCGAAGAAATAAGTCAAAAGGAATTGTGACAAACGCCGATTTGTGACAAACGTTTTCAACTTCCCAATTGCACCGTGTACGTGAACGAGGCATCATTGAGCTCCTAGCAGAGTCTCGCGAGAGGTGGTTGCTGTGTGTTATTGGTCAATCACAGATCATGAAGAGTGATTACAGAGGCAAAACACAACAACAACAAAAACTAACCACCTAAAAGTTTATTTTTATATTCTATTTTTACTATACAAATGTGTTGAATATGCCCCATTAGTGAGGCAATAGTGGTCTCTAAGGAAGAGTTTTTACAAGTGGGGAGTACAAGGTTGACACCTGCAGCAGTGTATGGTGGAAAACAAACAGCTTTGCCTTCTTTTGTATGTATACACAGCGGAATGCCAGATAAAACAATGCTGCACATTTCTGGCAGTGTCACATAGCGTGTTCACTCTAACCTGTTTTCATTTCCCAAATGCAGACTGTCATTTGCACTTGTTTGCTCAATAATTGATCCCTCCTTTTTTCCACAAAAGAGGTGGAGGCATTCAAAATGCCCATACAGCAGGTGTGCTCCGCCCCAATGGAAGGTCCTGTGTTTCAATGAGTCGGTATGACTCCTAATGGTGGTATATTACACTATCAAAGCTCTGTAATGCCTATATGCGTGCTGTGCACCCATTCTGTCAAGCCAACTCCTGAGTCAATAGAACATCCTGTTTAAAATGAGTACCGCCTGCCAGCTAGTCAGGCAGCCTCATCAAATGCCCCCCTGGGAAGCAGGGAGTTATAGTTTCCCATCTGGAATAATTCCCTGGTCTTCAAAAGTTGGGAGAGGACAAGGTCGCAACTCTTCTGTGCAAGTCGAAAAAGATGTAGCATGACACCAAAGTTTCAAGTGCTTTTTTGCATGGGAAGAAAAAAAAATGTTTAAATGTTTGACATTCAGTTTGAATATCAGCCAACCTTTTCTCAATGCATTTTTTGAATATGAAATTCATAAAGTGCTCAGGGAGAGTAATCTTGTGCTTTACGTGTTGTGTTTCTCCCTTTCCTTGTGTCAAAACATCTGTTTAATTTCTCTTCAATTTCTTTATTCATCATGATAAAACATTGTTTTGTTGTTGGGGGTGTTGAAAATTAAAAGTAAAACAGAGTTCAACATTAAATAAAGAATATACTTCTCAGTTTTCCACAGCAGTCTCTGGCATAGGAGATTAGTCAAATAATATTTAGTGTTCCTAGAAATTAGGCATACGTTTTATACACTGCAACATCTAGAGCAGGGGTGTCAAACTCAATTCAACTGAGCTCTGATGGATGTAGAGTGTGGGTGAGGCTGGGGCCGCATCAAGTATTCACTCTGATCCATTTCAACATGATGACTAACTTGTCAACAAACACCACCGGAAGCTGACACGAGCACGAGCACTGGTAGCCCGTAAATGTTAATACATATGAACCAGAGATATAAAAATTACCACTGTCAAATGATTATAGAATTTTAAAAATAATAGTTTTCAAATTAATTAATCACCATTAACCATGATTTGGAACTATGTCTGAAAAAAATATATATTAAAAGGACTTTATTAGGCACTTTTCTAACCTATATGTGTAGTTAGAATGTTGTATTCACATAATGTTTCACATAATGACATTAAGCATTTAGAAGTGAGCCCCAAGAGGTTTGGGATGGCGCTGAATGCTTGGTTTCAGAGGGCGGGGTGAAATTTGTGGTTTGTGATGTCACAGATTGACAGGATTCTTTAGTATATGGGTGTGCACTGTAGGCCAGATACGCTCACTACCCTGCCCCAAGCTCTGCTTCTCTGTTTAGGGTGTTAACAATGTCTCACAGGAAGTGTTGCTAACAAGGAAAACATCAGGCACAAGTGGTTGGAGTTCCTGATTCCCTACCAGCAAAAGAAAAAATATTTTAATTTGTCAATGGCATTTCACGCTGGACTGTTTTGTGAACATGGGCCAGTATACAACTAGACTAGCCGACAAACCTGCTGAAGCTCGACGCCTTTTTAACGTTACTTGGTCGTGTTGAAGAGTCAGAAGAGCAAGCGATAAGTAACAAATTATCAGTGTCCTAACTGTGTTTATTTTGTGTACGTAAAGGAACAAAAGCAGTCTCTGTAGCACTATAGAGTGCGCATACAGGGAGCAGGGTACAAAATACAGGAAGAACTGGAGTTGCTAATAGCCATTTCCCATGACGATCAGTGGGAATTCTGTTAATTGTGTTAATTCTCTGATCGAGAATTAACAATTCACTCAGTGAGTTATCAAACTAGGAAATAGAACAAGTAAAATGAAACACAGGTCAATTTTATGTGATATATGCAGTCATGTCCCTGGTTGAGTACCGCTGTGATTGACTCATGGCGTCGTCTTTTTCAATCGCCCTCTGTTTGACATTTGCCATTTTGGACAAAACCCAATGTTTGCATCCATGAATAAACAGTTTCACCCTCAGCGTGTGCTCATAAAGTTATTTGTATTACTAATATTTACTAACAGCAGGGGATACGCTCTGTTGTGTCATGGAAGGAAATGAATAATTTAAGACTGGTTACCTGCCGACGCAGGTCCCTGGTCTTCTTGGTCATCTTGTCTATGGCCGAGTTCAGCGGGTCTCCTTTCTCTTTTCTGCCGGTCTGTAAAAAAAGACAAGAAAATAGCAATTTATTTTTTGCTATGGATTCAACAAAGCATATGCGGCCTTTTCAGTACAGTGCATTTGGAAATACAATTCATCAAAGAACATTTACTAACTGTCAGTGCGCCATGACACGTGGATCCGTTTTTCATCGTTACCTAGCAACTGCACCTATCTGGCAGTTGCCACTTTCCCTGTGGATCACCTCCTTGCATTGCCAATTGTTGCTTGTGGCTTAAAGAGGGAATCTTCACTACTCTTTTGTTCAACAGAAGTGAACAAGAGCCAGACTTTGGACGTGTCTGTGTCAAACGGTGTCAGAATTATTGACTAATACCCACACAGGAAGTCTTCTGTACTAAAACCAAATCAGTTGATCGTTGAAGCCAAAACAACAACACAAAGATGTGCACAATTCTAGAAAATGCTTTCTACACAAGATGGTCCTGGAAATGTAATGCCTCCTGACGTCCATGTAAGTGAAATTATTCCCAAATAATTTTAACAGCTTTGAGACACAATGTGATGATTTTTAGGTAATCAATCCCGATGATATCAACTAGTATTACTGAACAGATGGTAACACCACTGAGTAGCTAACTCCCTGAATATTAACAATGCTATAACAACGGTCCCATCGTCCCTATATATCAGGATGATAAACAGATCAGAGACACTGTCATCCTCCGACAAAGCAATACCAGCACACAAAATTAGTTGTGTAGTTGCTAGGCAACCATGCAACAGTCTTGCACCACATAAAGACAAACCCGAGCTCATCAGCTTTTGCAGGGAAGTAACATCTTCGTCCGATGATGACTTTGCTGGAGAAGACAAAAGCACAACTGCAGTAAAAGACCTATATTTTCCCTCCTACATCTGGATGTTGGGACCGGGGCTTTATAGCCACTGACTGACGGAGGATCACATTGCGAGCCTCAAACTCAGCACACCCTTCCAAGAGTTCGCCACCAAGTGCCACACCAAGCTTTTTAAAGCGCCTCCACAATGCAACATTTTTTGAGGCACGTTTTGCAAGGTGCAAAACTTGGTCACTCACTCGATACCACTACCACTCACTACCACTATTGCTAACATATGCGAAGCCGGTGATAGTAGTCTTATATGTGTTGGTTGAAAAAAAATGTAATCTTATGTGAGCTGCTAACGGTTCTTTTAATTCATGAATGTGTGTCCATTATGTGAATGGTTCAAATGAATGCACACTGCATTGATCAATTGAGAGGTGTGTACTCATCGCTACAAATGATTGAAATTGAAAATAAAGGACATTTACTCAGTATTTAGTATCTGACCTCAGTGTGCGTCACACTCATAGAAGCAATACAAGCATCCAAGCTACCACACTCATGTGAATGCACAGATGAGCTCTTCTATGCCAAAGCAGAGGACATGACAAAATTAGTCATTGTGTTGCCTAAAGAGACTAATGTGTCCTTTAGGCACCAGTGGGACGAAGAGGATTAGAGATACTCAGTGCCAAAATATAAAAAATAATAAAAAAGAGATTAAGAGGAACATTTCTGAAGACACTGCATATTAAATTTAATGCATAATCAAAAACCTTAATTGAACTGGGAGAAACAAAAAAAGGAGCTGACTCTAAATGACACAAACATATCTCCCCATTGTTTAAAACATAAATGCACTTGCTTCTGAACAATAATTGTTTTCATTTCCCACAACCAAAGATTATGTTAGGTTTAAAAAATAAATGTAAAGAAGATTAAAACATTGCAAAATGGGCAGCCTAAAGGGAGATAGCGGCTACTTGTTATTTTCTGTTCCTGATACCGTGAAAGTATTTTTTAATTTGAAGATGGAAGATGTAGTATTTGTGTTTGGTCTTCAAACCTAAATATACGAAGCATCTAATCTAAAAACACTAAGCACAAACTTTCTACCAGGCAGACAAGAATGATGAATCATAGGTTCATCCATGTGTCACACTTAGACACTCGTACAGCCCGGCAAAGTCAAAAGACCATTTATGGCCAACCTGCATACAAAAAGGTCAAAGTGTTATATTTCTGTTGATATGATATGAATATTTATGAATGCATGCTGCACAGCGCACATGTGGTTTGCTTGCAGGCCACACAGCTAGGAGACCCGAGTTTGATTCCACCCTCACGCATCTCTGTGTGGTGTTTGCATGTTCTCCCCGTGCGTGCCTAGGTTTTCTTCACATTCCAAAAACATGCTAGGTTAATTGGCGACTCCAAATTGTCCATAGGTATGAATGTGAGTGTGAATGGTTGTTTGTCTATATGTGGCCTGTGATTGGCTGGCGACCAGTCCAGGGTGTACCCCGCCTTTTGCCCGACAACGACTGGGATAGGCAGCACCCCCACAAACCTTGTGCGGATGATACTCGTGAATGAATGAATGAATATTTATGAATGTGTTGCTATTCAGGTGTAACGTGTAATTCCCTCAGGTGGACTACTACATATTAACAAACACAGTTGGCTGTTGAGTCTTTTATACGGTATATTTGTTTGCAACATTTCAGATTGCCATCGAATGGAATGTGCATTTAGGTTCTTTCCAGTAACGATATGCTCAAATTATGCTTCTGTGACAATGTTCGCAGCTGCCTTCATCCATTAGCCTCCTAACGCCCGGAATGAATTCACCCAGGGAGATCATATGGAACAGTTCCTGCAAGTAAGAATGCGTAACAACGGAAAATGCAGCCAGAGAAATATTAGTTTGTCTGTTATCCTTGTCCACACAGGAGACAAGTGGACAGAGGGTGCATGCATGCTGGGGGAATTGGTTGAGGGCCCCTGGAGCATATTCGCTCTGCTGTACTCTACTGAAGTACAATGTGTAATTACGTGGTAAACCGCGTTTTGAAATGCTTCACTGCTTTTTTGACCCCAAACCTGTAATGGCTGAATGAGATCTGTAGTATTGTGTGTGAAGGCAGAACCGTTTCATAAATAAACTGAAATAGGTTGTTTTGCACTTCATCAAAAGTCAAAATCTACTCAAAATTTCTCATTTTCCGTCAGGCATTCACAGGATCATGCACTCCTGAAAGCCAGGAAACGTTCTCTTCTTGAACTTGGTGGGATCGTCGCGCTGCATAAGCAAGGCCTCTCACAGCGTGCCATTGCTGCTGAGGTTGGACGTAGTAAGACAGTCATTCAAAAATTTTTTAAAGATCCTGAGCATTACGGAACAAAAGACAGTCAAGTGGTAGACCCGCAAGATAAAAATATTTCATCTGTCAACAACATTTGACACGGGCCTGTTTTAGTGAACAAGAAATATCTACCAAACTGTTGCTGAAACCAGAAGCAGTGCGATCTCGCCGAGAAAAGTGCATTCATGTCGGAGTGTCCAAGGAGTTGGCGAGAACCACAGTGTTCACCGATGTCTGGTAGTCCCGCAAAAAAATGTAATGATCACATTTCCACTATGCCGAAATTGACTGTCTGCAGTTAGTAAACCCAGAGCCCTCACGTCCACCAATCACAGCAAAGTGGACGTGCCCGAAGGGGGATCATGGGTGGAATAAATTAAAACAGTCTGGAATAGATGTAGATTCTGGAAGAACTCAATACAAAAGGTTGAAAAATGAGCAAAGTAATGTTAAAGTCATGTGTATCATCTTGTGAACTGAGAGAAGATACCCCTATTGCAGAATAATGTTTTATTATACTGTAGCTATAGCACAGGGGATCAACATTTGCATGCATTCATTCATTCATTCATTCATGTTCTCCACATATCTGTGTTGACAGTACAGTATCTTGAAATTATTGCAATAAAATGTGACAATGCTGCAGAAAAAATAAAACACAATAAGACAGGGATGAATCTGGTATACTTCAACAGCAATAGCATTGCAAATTAAATAAATAGCTTGTTACACCGGAGGCAAACTACTACACAGGTGGAGGATGCATTGGATATTTTGTCTCAATGTGTCCCAAGATCAATGTGTTAAATGATATCAATTCTGGCGCTTTGTCAATTCAATTAGGCAGGAGTGAGCGGTGCAATTACTGTCCAATGTGGGTACAATGTCTTCAGCAGGCTTTAAGGGGAAGCCAAGCTGATAATGACGGGGCGAGGAAGTGTTTGTAAGAGCCCGGGGTGGCGTTTGATAATCGTGCTAACATGTTTGGGTCAGGTTACCAGCAGATAATGGGGAGCTAGATGCTCATTAAGATACGATGGGCTCCCTTGGCTGGAGCGCCATGGATGGCTTCTGTTTTGACTTGTTCTCATTAAGTGGGCATTAAAGTGGTGCTGTGGTGGATATCAGCAAGTTTGATTACAGGATACTATAAAAAGGAAAAAAAAACATAAACGCAAGTGCTTTCTGGTGGAAGACAAGTGCAAACAAAATGTTTTGTCTGCCTCAAAACTCAAATTGAACTTGGAGTTCAAACCATCATGTACTATCTGACATGTGTATTAACCAAAGGTGGTGACCCATGCTGATATGTACAGTGTCTGTACATATGAGTTAATTGCTAGCATTTGTACATGTATCATATATCTTTCATATGGTCATATGCTGTAGGCCCCAAAAGGCAGGGAACTATACTTGGCAAAGTAAACTTCAATTTAATTTTTAAAATTGCTTGCAAATCAGCTGACTTACACATGCAAACCAACAGGTAAGTATGTGACAGCTGTCCTTTCTGTCACTCAAACACATACTGGTGACCTGCACCAAAGACAGAAATGCACTGGAAAAAAAAACAAAAAGTCTCTCAAAAAGTTAACAACAGAAGAGGGGAGGTTATAATGTTAATTTTAAGATAGCCGTCATCAATGAAGTAGTCTGCTGCATGGGATGTGATTCCATGGATGACTTTGTGAACTGGTGTTTCTAAAGAGCCACAAAAAGCTCAAGAAAAAGCATAACATATTCTTGCAGAGTAGAAGTCAAACACAGTTCAAATTCCCAATGTCTTGCAACTTAACCCTATAGGCGTCAGGATTGGGATGTTACTTTTTCAAAAGGTTATAGTTTGAAAAAGGCATACTGTAAATTAGAAAAATCCTCAGTAAGACCCAAAAATCGCATGATGGCCGAGTGGTTAGCGTGTGGGCCACACGGGTTTGACTCCCCGCTCGGGCATCTCTGTGTGGACTTTGCATGTTCTTCCCGTGCATTCGTGAGTTTTTTCCGGGTTCTTCCGGTTTCCTCCCACATTCCAAAAAAATGCCTGTAGGTCGGACTCCAAATTGTCCATAGGTATGAATGAGAGTGTGAATGATTGTTTGTCTATATGTGCCCTGTGATTGGCTGGCGACCAATCCAGGGTGTACCCCACCTCTCGCCCAAAGACAGCTGGGATAGGCTCCGCGACCCTTGTGAGAATCATTTCAACATGTCATTGCTGGACTGAGTGTCCTGGTTTTCCGTAATCAAAATATGGTCACCCTATCATTGAGTGCCCTATAAAGTGTTCTTACAAACAATATTTACACTTATACACTGAGAATTTTAAAATACATTAAATTATCTCATGAACTGATGGCGATTTGTTCGATTCTTTAACATGTTTCTAATCCTCAGCAAAGTCAGTAAACCCACCAACATGTGTTGCTTATACAAGGATTTCTAGCTCCTTTTCCCTCTCCCCATTCTAACATGATTGCCCTGAGTATATATAACAGCACTGCTCGGCCTGGAATACTGCTGTCACTTAGCGTTAATGCAGCCCAGAATGGTGCTACTCGAGGTGGATCCAGAGTGCCTTCTGGTACTTTCGTATGTTTAATGACTGATGCCGTTTGCTTACTCCTCTCATTACCCGGGCTCGTGTTTGGACTATGAGCCTGTCATTGGCCATTATTATCTGTGGACAAGCAGGCTGTGGATGTGAAGAAGCACAGGGCTTATCATCAGGGTTGCATGTATGAAATGACTGTGGGATGGAGTGGTCAGTCGAGGCAGTGCGTCATACTTTAATGTATGAATGAATACAATACCAAATCAGACGCTGCACTGTGCAGAAGCCCATGGATTTGACACCTACAGAAACTTTTGTTAAATGTGACAGTCAAGCCTAATTGGCACTCTTCACTCTGAAGTACTGCATCCCAAAGGAACCAGCCACCAGATTGGGGTATTGGGACTAGTGGATACTCATTGGCAGATTGACTTTGCAAAGTATTTGTGTCTGAAATGGTCAAAATACTCCAGTGTGTACCCAGATTTTGGTGTAAATTGAAACAGTGCATATCACTGGACTCGAACTTTTAAAACAATATCATAAATTTTCTTGATGGATTGTTTTCGTTCATCGTAAATCTCCCATTTAAGTAAGGCCTACAAGCTCTCAGTGCTCGGGGGGGGGGGGGGGGGGGTGATGGCTATTCTTGCAGATATTCAAAATCTGTCAGGATTGAGAATTGATCTGGAAGTAACCTCATGTCAGAACTCCACCTCTACCTTGGTGGCATCTGATTGGAAGTGGAGCTCTGCACCCGATATTGATCCAGTCACTGGCCCATCCATCTAATGTGTCATGTCATGTCATGAGTCCACAAAAGCTTTGAAAATTCCTGTCTTGAGATATTTCTTGGCCGAGTGTCAACATGTTAACTGTCCTGTTCAATGGTGGTGGGGTTTCAACCTTCCTTACCTTGGCTATGCCTTTGAGCAATGAACATATTGTACTTCCGGGTTGCACTTCTGTAATATGACAGAAAGTGTAGAAGATGGTAGCTTCCTTGATTCTTCTCTTCAACAATATTTGGTTGTTCACTTTCATATATTTTCTGAACAAGTTTCTTCTTACCCTGTTGACTATTTGCAACAAAGGGTCTGACGGTTCTGTGAACGTGTTTAAACAATGCTCAACCAAAATATGGACTGCAATTTCAGCTTGGCGTTGGAAAATAAGCATAAAAAAATACTCACTTTCCTAATAATAGTGCACACTTCTATGTTCACAAGACACAAGGTTCCAAAACCAATTTCAGTCTTACCATGACGGACATATGGCTTACTTCGCTACAATAAGGACGTATAAGGGTTTAGACAGTAAATACAAATTTAGCCGACCTATTTTTGGTATACCTAAAATTTAAAAAAAGAAAAGAAATGCCTTTGTGGATACTTAAGAAACACCATGTTCATTCTGAAAACATTTTACAAACTGACAACAAATTAGTTGTATCATGAAAGAAAACATAATCATACATAATCATACAATAATCAAATAAGGAGTGAGAAAAGTTAAAGTTAAAATCGCAGCCAAGGGATTTAACACTCCATTCCGAAAGCCTTGCTATAGAACTTGCTATATAATGCCTCTGAACTTTTGACTGACACCTCACTCGACCCAAAAGACAACCGTCTGCTGTCGCACATTAGCCAATGTCTGTGTGCAAAAATTTACCTAGATGGCTCTGGTTAAAAAAAAATAAAACAAAACAAAAAAACAAACAGTCAATCTTAATGATGGCTTGCATATTGATGAGCCAATAAAACTGAAAACACCAAAATGCTGAATAATGTGTGGGCTTTTGTCATAAGAGCAAGAAAGTCACCACAGCATTGTATTAAAAGAAATTGAGTTAGGAAGCAAGGGAGCTGTGTTTTCATGGAACTAGTTAAAAAAAAAGTGTACTAAAACGCCTATTCCTCAATGTCAGTATGACTTAGACAGATTCAGACTGTTGTGGATACAAATTCAGCTTGTCTACCATGCCCAAATCATTCAAGGACAGTTTTACATTTATTTTTGGTATGACTTCTTTAGGCGTTATAGCCAAAAAAGTCCAGGGATGCTTACAGGTTAAAATGCATACACACAGCATGAGGAATAAGGAGGAGTTGAGGAAATGCCTGGTTATCAGAGGGGATGAAAAAAAAATCTCGTCCTGCAGCAGCAGCAGCAACAGTATGGCCAGCAAGAGCGACGCTGCCTACAGTCTCCCTGAACTGAATAGCAAGTAGTTTGCGAGGGAGGGACTGAAGGAAGAGGAGCTGCTGGAGAGAGGAGACGACGAGCGTTGGAGGGAGGGAGGTTGGGAATAGGGTGGAGAGGGTGAGAAAATGAGAGTGGTGTGATATCTCTGAGAGCAGAACTGTGGTAAAGACAAAAAGAGTCAATGGGGTGAGAAGAGGGTCTGGGTATCATTTATGTACTTTTGTTACACTGCAGGAGAGGAAAGGGTATTTATGCGCACTTGTCTGGGCTTTTGCATGTGGCCGTGGGGGTGGAGGGATTTGCATTTTATTTGTTTTAATGTCACTTTAGTTGAAAGTAAACTGCCATAAAAGGGCCCTTTAAAGGAAACATGGTCAATCTAATAACTCTTCTTCATGCTAAAAAACCTTAGCCTATTTCATCACAGTGTTCTCTCTTCTTCATATTACACCATTACAATCTCCAAAGTGGGGTATGTGTACCCCGTAGGGTCAATTGCCATGGGGGTACGTGAATGAAATTAACAATTACTGCCTAATGCTCAAAATTACCAGTGTGCCTGAATGCCTCACAGTGTGAGGAGACCGCTGCAGGAAGGAGACAGAGAGGCAAGTTGTTGCTTGTTCAACAAATTAAAGTAAGTTTGAATTATGACTTCTTTTTTTTATCTTGATGATTCCATTTATATTGCTGTTCCAATTGATCTCCGCACAGCATGGCAGTGAAAAACTGTCACTGAGTGGAAATTCCAAAATGAGGCTTTATTGATGGTTGTGCGTATGTATTTTAGATATTTACAAGAAGGGGGTAGTGGTTCCTTTAGAGTTGGGACACCATGGAATTATTCCAGTAAGATAATGGACACTCCATACTCAACAAGCAGCATCAAAACTAGTCAGTCAGGCCTGTTGTGGCTCTAAATTTATCTGGTTGGCTCTAAATTTATGGGATGACATCTTTACTTCAGTTGCACAGATCTTCAACTCTCACATGAGTATACGACACCCTCAACTGGTAGATGTAGCAAATACAATAATAGACACATGCACTGACAGCTCGCTCTAATACACCACAATGATGCAAAACACAATACATATTCATAAGATGTTTAAAAAAAATACAAGTTACAAATCCACCAACAGTGAAATGTGATGTAATGAGGGAACATTGTACCCTCACATAATGCTATTTACTGGCTTTTCTGACTCAAATTAGCAGAATTGAGATCAACTCCAGGGGAAAAAAATGAGGCACATTTTGTGCCTAATGAATTATTTGTGGTATTCATGAAGCATCCTGTTGGGACATGTGATCTGTGAGTGTGCAGTGCTGAAATAAACACACCTGTGACTGTGTGGTGGGTGACTCCACATGAGCAAAAGACACAACATAACTTCGGGTATGGGGCTGAAAAATAGGAAAATAATTTAATAATTTAGACCCACTACTGTATACAGTATCTGATTGCCACTTTTTAAAAATGTAGTATGTATCATTGGGATGTATTTATTGTATGTTCCTTCTCATTTTTCTTCAATTAAATACTTACAAATGAATACAATGAAATGGACATGAAATGATGTGTATTCATGTTTCAAAATATGTTGAAATACATTTGCTGAGTGGCAAATCCCATTTTGGGAAAATGTCTGCTTTAGATCACTTGCCCCAAAGGCCATCACATAAATTTTACTGTATGTGACCTGGAGAAGGATGACAAACACAGTATTTAAGTGGCGGAAACGTAGTCGTCAAGACAGCATTGTTGGGGATGTGGTTCATTTGTTTTAATTAAGCATGACAGTTCATTTTTACGTTTTCAGAGTTCCAACCAACCAGCCTATGCCAACTGTGAAAACAAGATTAACAGCCCGCTTACTCAACTTTATTCCCATAATATTTTTACTTCATTCTATGCAGCTTATCTTAATATTTTGACTTTATTCTCACCAAAATACTGTTTATTTTATTTTTATTTTATTCTTTTCTTGTTACATTGCAATTTTAGAATTGAAATAGAGTTGCAAATGGCCCTCGGGCGGCACTTTGGACACCCCTGACAGAGAGGACAGAAAAAACGAAATACTAGAATGTTTAGACATCCACACTTCGCACTCCATCCCAAATTGCCTCATGATCTCTGCACTTGCCATACTCAACTGTCAAAACGAGACCTCTATGTGAGCTTTTAAGCAAACCGCGTGAAGTGCACCATTTCAAGCCGGCACAGCTCTATAAACCTCAACCGAGTGACAGGAAAACAAGCTTTTGGGACACACATTGCTTCCATTACATCTCTCCTCCAAAATAAGATGCGATGTAGATGAAAAAAAAGAAAGACGGGGCCTGTGTGTACTAACACAACAGACTTCCTTACTTTTCCACACTGTCAAAAACATGCAGAGAAAAAAAAATCCTTGTGTGAAGGTGATGCTATCATAAATCACAAGGGTTTGAGAGAAGGATCTGTGTTTATGTAAGCCTGGATAATGATGAGTCAAGCTGCTCATCTGGGTGGGTGGTTGAGTGGAGGTAGCTCTAATCAGGGATTATTTTGGGGGGGGGTGGCATCCTCAAGTCAGACAGCCACCAGCAGATGATCAAACAGAAACATGTATAAATGACAACATGATGGCACTAGTACATTTACTGGAGATTGTTGCCACCGTAGAGACAGCACAAAAAAAAATGCACACAGCTTGACAATCCTGTGTTCTATTGCTGTAATGATTCTGGGTACATATTTCCCAAAGCCTGATGGAGCAAGCACAAGCGGTGGAATTATTTTCATGTCGTGCACACTCCTTTCACATGACCTTTGTCAGTCCATCTGCACAGAGCATAACAACAGAGTGAGGGCTAAAGAATATCTGATAATGTGCACCATGTGAGCAAGAACAACTTACTGACATGTTTGGTCACTGTCATGTAGTCTCCGTCTCACTACTTACAAAAACACGGTCCAACAATGGTCACAGCTATTAGAGCCACAGTCCTCGCACTGAAACATGTGAGTGCGATTCATCAAAGCATAACTGAAACAGCACATACGCAAGCATTAGTACAGACATATGAATCAGTCTACATGTGATTCATTTAACTGTCACACTGCATCAAACTGAGCGCTGATATGATCAAAGACTTAATAAACAGCCACAAAATCGGCATGCTGCATTCGTCCGCTCCCACCACGTATTTGCATATAACACAAGTGAATGCACCTAGCGGCTCTTTGCCTATTAAATAACACGCCTGCTGCAGCAAATTGTCCAGAGCCTATATAACATTGTATGCATAAACATGCTGCTGTAAATGGTCTGGCGTGCAAAATGGAGCCCACCATTCAAAATGTAATCGTATTGGCTAAATATAGTCTGTGTTTTACTTGGATTTTTGTATCATCACTGATTGCCTTGTGAAAGGATGCCCCAATTAACGCTTCAATTATCTTATAGTCGCTGGATGTGTGATCTCCAAAAGCAAATAACCTCGGAGTCTCTAATTAGCGTCAGATCAGCAAACACTGACATTAACAGCTGTGGCAGTAGGCAACCTCCTGATATTGTTTTATTCTTAACTCCAATTGATGGCAGTAGATGCATTTGAAGTGTCATGACGTATGTGAATATGATCATCCAGCACATCTGCATGCGCTTTAAAATATTTACGATATAATCATCAGTGGGCGGCACGGCGGACAAGTGGTTAGCGCGCAGACCTCACAGCTAGGAGACTAGGGTTCAATTCCACCCTCGGCCATCTCTGTGTGGAGTTTGCATGTTCTCCCCGTGCATGCGTGGGTTTTCTCCGGGTACTCCGGTTTCCTCCCACATTCCAAAAACATGCTAGGTTAATTGGCGACTCCAAATTGTCCATAAGTATGAATGTGAGTGTGAATGGTTGTTTGTCTATATGTGCCCTGTGATTGGCTGGCGACCAGTCCAGGGTGTACCCCGCCTCTCGCCCAAGACAGCTGGGATAGGCTCCAGCACCCGCCGCAACCCTCGTGAGGAAAAGCGGTAGAAAATGAATGAATGAATAATCATCAGTGGTATTAATTCAGTTCATGATTAATTGTGAAATTATAAGAAGCATTGAGGAGGATAGCGTGCTTATGTTTACCAATGGTTCCTTGTATTGAGTGAACCTGTCTCATCTAGTCTGAATGACCCCAAACGGGTTCCATTTCCAACAATTTACTCCAACTACGTTGCATTTTCTGCAGCTAAAATGGGATATTTACGATTTAGGAGGTGGGCTCATGCTTTATGGGAATACATCAAATGGTTAAGCAAAAAGGAAGACATACACACCCGCTAGCACAAGGACAGGCTTAGCGGCTGTGGATTTTGTTCTCTTGTCAGAGGATTTACCTTCCATTGTCTGCTGCCAGAGACAGCACATGCTGCTTTTTAATCAAGGATGCAGTTTTGAATCGTAGTGGCGTCATGATGCGCTGACAACTGTGTTCGTCTTCACTTCAGGGCTTGGAAATGTGTCATTATGCAGAGTCACATTGCAAAAAAAAATCAGTGGTTATCAGTGGTTTGTGTCTGTGTATTCAACATACGCCCAGTGCTGTAGCAAGGTTGTAGTAGCTGTATATCTTTAATATATGCACTGTATAAATATGAGTATTTATACACGTTCTACATCTATATCAGGGGTGCATGCACTTTTTCAGCATGCAAGTTACAAGTCGACATGATCCATCCCTTAGTATAAAACATACACTATGTATATGACTGGTAAACTTTGAAACTACAAGACTAAATATTAATGATAATTCATTAATATGAATGATTAGTATTTCACATATGACTCAACAGTTACAGGTGATCAAATTAAATCATTCAATAATTCACAATTCAATTCAAAGTGGCAATGAAGATAATTACACATGATTCCTCAATAGTTGCGTACATGAGTACCAGTAATATGTCAGTCAATATAGCTACGTAGCGTTCATTAGACACACAGTTAATGTATTCTTTCTCGTTATATGTATATAATATTATATAATATTATATAATATACAAGAACTGAAATGCAGAAGCAGCTGAAGTCAAGACAACATATTGCAATGTTTCAGCAATGGGCACACTTTCCAATTCATCATGAAATAATAGTTTACTTCATATGAAAAGTACTAGTATGTAAACTGTAATGTTTTGTGGGGAGATCACTTGAAAAAGCTGCATGTATTATTCATGAATTTGATGAAAATACTATGCAATTAAAGCAGTTAACCCCCCCCCCCCCCCCCCAATAAACCACAGCTCCCCAGTGCTGGCAGCACTCACGCAGCCCCCAGACCATGGTGCTACCACCACCATGTTTGACTGTAGGCTAGACACACTTAACTTGCTGCTGACTTGTGTTGCCAGCTATTTAAACAACAATGTTTGCGTGTTAAGTCATTTTCCCCACAATGACCCGCAGCCCCCCAGTGCCGGCAGGACTCACGCTGCCCCAAACCATGACTCTACCACCACCATTCTTGACAGTAGGCAACACATATGCATCTTGTTTCTAGTACTGTCCATTGCAAAGATATACTATTGCTGAAGTGATGTTGTCACTTTTGTGAAAGAATGTATTTTGGAATGGAATGGAATGGCCTTTATTGTCATTATACAAGATGTACAACAAGATTTTACCCGGTGCCCCCAAAAACAAATTCATCCAAGCTCCCATTTGTGTGTCAACTACACAATTTAGATAGATTCATGTCAATTACAAATGCGTGGGGGGGGGACTACATTTTCACTTTGATGACGATTCAATGAAATGATGATGTATGTTCTTGTTTAGCATATGAGACATTTCACACTTGGGAGGGTTGAGCGTGTGAAACATGAAACGTAAGACATTTCCTTGAACTTGACTATTCATCCGCCTCCTTCCCATCCCTAACCCAAAAACTTGCCTTGCACAAGGAACTCTAATTATTGAAGCACGGAGTCAAAGATGTTTCAAAAGTTTCAGCATCAGAGATTAAATTCGGCTCTTCATCATTCCAACAGGAGAGACTAATGGATACATGACACTGCATGAAATGCTTGGCTCAGAATGAGGCACGGGGCCACGCTGGTCAGTTTTTGCAAAACTGGGGACATACTGCTGTGTGAAGCATAGTTTTGGCTTGGTGGTTTTCATTTATATGCCACTGAGTATTTCTTTTGTTAGACACAAAAATAGTATCATTCATCTTTCCTTAGTAAAATACTGGCAGGTGTAAAACTGATTTTGTTTACGTTTAAAAGCATGTCTGACACCAAGCGACTACTCTATGTTGTGAAATGGCTAAATCACCATCTGCCACTTGTGTCTCCAGGGGAACACCTTTGTTTTTTGGACGTAGCTCCAAGCAAGCCAGACACCGGTTAAATCTCTCTGCGACTCACTATTCATGTGCTTGTTCCAAGTAAGAAGGAGCAAGGAGTTGTTTAGCTGGGTGAACTCTCTGTGAACTTTTTCATGAAAATTAGTCGCCGCTTTTCTCAATGCCATAAAGTCTCTGTATAAATGTTGGCCCAAATGTGCTGCAATGCAACCTATTGTTATCTCTTTCTTGATGCAAACCTTTAACAATGATGGCATTTTCACACAGTTCCCTTTTACTGCTATGCATTTTGTCTAGCTCAACATCAAGGCAGCAACTTTTATATATTTGGCTCTGAGGATTCTGAGACAAAATAGGCATCTTCCTCAGTTAAGTTGCAAGCAAAATCACATTTAAAAGCTTATGTAGTATTTCATTTTAGACAAATGCAAAAATTAAGAATGCAGACTTAAAACACTTTATTATGATGCTGTTGCAGCCTGACAAGTAATGATAAAAACCATCTGTTTGTCACCTGTGTAAAGCCTGTGACTAATGGAATTGGCTATTAGCAACATTATAAAGTAATTACTTGCCATCCTGGGTTTCATTCTGTGTTATGACATTTTGTGGTCACTAATGCACTGCAATTATTAATACTGTATGAAAATGAAAAAAAGTCAACAAGATGACAACATGTGTGCGACAGTAGAACCCCGATTAGCATCATTAATTCCCTCCAGAAGGTTCAACTCTAACTGAAATGGTCGCAAACTGAATCTGTTTTTTTTATGACAATGACAAACTGAAGTACTTTAAATGCATACAAAAACATAAAAAATACAGGATATTTTTAACTGCACTCAGGACGTCTGTTGACAAGGGTAAATCTCCTGCGGACCAGAACGGTTGGAAGCGATGAGTTTTGTTTTTTTTTTTCCAGATCCTCTCCACACAGTTACATATGTATACTATGTTCAATAATATCAGTTGCGCAATGCTGATATAAAATCAACGAGTTTGCTAGCTAAGTTATGTGATGTATTCCATTGTAACGTATATGCATGTTCAAATAAAATGAAACCATTGCCATTACCACGTATTAGTTGCACCTTTGATTGTTAATATGCAATTTGCAAAGAAAAGCTGCTGCCAATATCTGTATTAATATCAAATTAAGTGCTGGACAATATTTCTACCAAAAAAAGCTGATATCAATCAACTCAAATATACTGTATAGAATTAGATTAAGTGGGTTAGAAAAGACACACATTAAAGTGAACATAATTAAGTCATGTCATATGCTGGGTTGTGGTCCGTAGCATATAGAGGAAGCATCTCTTCCCACTTCATCAACATCATTGACAGCCACTCTAGAATATAAATATCTCCACCACAATCCTTTCCCAGCAGCCTATCACCATTATCTCTGAACTAGATGGGCCAATTAGTCATCATCTGCTTTGTTTGGTCGGGCTCACACAGTCAAACTGATTCAATAAATTATTTAAATAATGGGATGGTAATCATAGATGCTGTTTTTTTTTATTGTTGTTTATGTGACTGCTCAAATGAATCCAGCCACAACCATTGAAATCACCAATTATTTGGACTACTGGGATTTGCACCAATTTATTTATTTTTTGTTTTATGCTCAGTGGACATCCAAATAAGGCATTCCAGATAGTCTGATGTACACAAACGCCACATGGCACCTAAAAGCTTTTTTAAGACATCATCATCATCATCACCATATTAATGTTGTTTTTATTTAGTTTCTTGGGCAAGTTAACAAACAACAAAGGAGTAATGATGCTAATTCTAACATATGGTGATCAAGGCAGCAGCATTATTACACCCCTGTTGAGCAAATAAGAAATATGTGGTTCCAGACCCAACCACCATAGCTGAATTTCTGCCAAATAGGAATCAATGTTAATAAACAGAATATGTTTATAAAGCATTGAAAACCTGTTTATGACTTTCTAAATGTGGGTTTTAAGATTATTAGAGCCCCGTAGATGTGAAATAACAGCCCTATAATCACTTTTTCGTTCTTGTAAAAGTCTTATATTTGTTAATTAACTCATTGAATACACAAGAAAAGGGGTTTTCCCAGGTTATCCCCAGGTTCGATGTCTGTGTGACAGTTTCCTACATGCTAGGTTAATTGGTGACTCCAAATTGTCCATAGGTATGAATGTGAGTGTGAATGGTTGTTTGCCTATATGTGCCCTGTGATTGGCTGGCGACCAGTCCAGGGTGTGTCCCGCCTCTTCCCCGAAGAGAGCCGGTAGAAAATGGATGATTCAGTTTCAATGTTGAAAAAAGGCAGACTTGAACAAATTGAACTGACAAAAATAAATTAAAATTAATGAACAAGTTTCAAAGATGAAACAAATTTGAATGTTGCCCTCTTGGATTGCACATCTGATGGTGATGGTGGTGACTTTAAAACAACAAATAGTTTGTTTTTTCATTTTGCTCAGCAAATCACAGAGTCATTCCCGTGAGCGAGAAGCCGCATCTCGCTAAACGAACTGAAAGGTCAAGTGGGGAAAGACAATGCAGTGACACCAGCCATATAAGTCTTGTCATAGATCATCAGCTAATTAATTGGCAAACGATGACAAGCCAAGGACTTGTTTCCATAGAAGCGCAAACAAGAGCAGAGTGGAGGTTCAGAGAGCGATCACAGAGCTTTAAACTAATACTTTTTGGCAAGCATTTAGATCTGTGGTCCAAGAGGACGGTCTGGACATAATTGACAATGACAACAGAATGCAGGTCTATAGGGTCATTTGATCAA
Source organism: Doryrhamphus excisus (assembly GCF_037039965.1). Classification (NCBI taxonomy): domain Eukaryota; kingdom Metazoa; phylum Chordata; class Actinopteri; order Syngnathiformes; family Syngnathidae; genus Doryrhamphus; species Doryrhamphus excisus. The sequence goes on from NC_136365.1 coordinate 10,013,247, forward strand.
ATAGAGAATGCCATAGATTAGTTTTGACTTATTATATTCCAGCTACGTTTGGACTGATATGACTCACAAACCTGAATGATCCATATAAGACGGAACAGTTATATTACTCTGGCTGACATTAGTTATGAATTCATGCACGTGTACCTCCATCATATGGCTATGGAGGCGATGACTTGTGCTAACAATAATGTGCATGTTCTTATAAGGAATTTCCTTATGCATCAGATCCATTTCATTACACATGGAAATTGTTCTCCACTGAAACTAATAAAGGTTACCATTCCATTCGGTGGATGAATGTTACTTCACAACTCTGAACTCATAAAGCTACTCTCGCGCAGTGAGGTCAAAGGAGGCAGACATTATTTGGCCGAATTTATTATTGAAAGAGAAGAGAGAGAGAGACAGCTAAAGTGCGACAGAGAGTTTCATTAAAGCACTCAGTTTAAGCTCAGGCCATTCTAAATATGCAAATGTCTCAGGCACGGGCTGTGCAGGGGTGCAGGAGGTGGGTTGGGTGGGGGGGGGGGTCACAGCAAGAGAATGACAAGGAGGGAAGAGGAGGCAGGGAGGAACGGCATGACCAAGTGAGTGAGCAATCAAGCCAAAGAGAGCGAGAGAGAGAGAAGAGAGAGAGTGAACCCTCTGAATTGTGAGTGGCTTACGACACTCAGTGAACAGTCTGCGTTTCTGCATGCACGGTCAGTGTACCGGTCTGCTGCGAGGGATTGTGCGCTCCTTTGCCTTCCATATTTACCGCCCCTGCTTGCCTACCAGCACTAACCTTCAGCACCCTCTTCCAGTCGCCTAAGAAATCGCCTCGGAGAGCGATCGAGCGAGCGAGGGGAGGGAGAGAGTGAAACCTGCAAGCTGCTGCGGATGCAAGAGGTTTTTTTTTTGTTTTTTTTGTTTTTTTCTACCGAGGTGAGCCATTGAGATGACATGGAATATTGTCAAAACAGGGTTCACCACTTCCAATTCTTTCTTCCTCCCACTGAAAGCATGATTTAAGGGATTTAAACAGATCTGTGATTGCTTGCTGAGATGGGCGATAATATACGCTGCCGGGTCTGCTGAAACTTAAGCAAGAAGGGGAGGAGAAAGGGAAAAAAAAAGACAGATATCGAGAAAAAAATGTTCTCCTCTCCCCATGATCATTGCAGCAGAGGACTGCGGAGGAGCTGAGGAGACCAAGCTCATGCATGCTGACCGGGGAACTTGCGCTTTCTACCATCTCCCTACTTGGATTCCGTCTCTTTCTGTCTCTTTCACTTGAGGAGAACTAAGACATTGTAAGCCTGCCAAGGATCTGGTGTCCACTGAAAGGCGAGAAGGGAGGGGGTGGTGGTGAATTTGTACCACAGTGGGGTCCTTTTTAGATCCACACATAATTAGTGTCGGGGCACAAAGCGAGACGCTGAATGGAGATTGTCAGCTTTTGGATAGGGGGTGAGTAGGAATCTTTTCAGATAAGATCGATCCATGAGGACATTTTTTTTCATCTTTCGTCTCCACCCACCATTTGATCTATATCATAAGAGACTTTATTTGGATTTCTTCAGCTGGCTAAATGAAAAAGACTAGTCCTGTGTTAAGCTAAAATCCACAGAAGAAATCAGATTTAAAAATAAGAAACAAAGCATGATGTGCTACATATGATGTGATAAAGTAGAAAAACAATATCCAGAGTGAATGGACATTTGCTCAGTGACATCCCTGGATATTCATGCTGATGGATTTCCTTTTAATTGGACTGTATTTAAAGTGGCCAGTGAAGAAGCCCCCTGGGTTGATACTGTTTTCATTGGGCATTTTTTTAAGGACGGTCCCCTTGGCAGAGGGGGTTTGTCCCAGGCTGTGCCGCTGCGACAGCAAGCTGCTGTACTGTGAGGGGCTGAACCTCACGGACATTCCCCAAAATCTCAGCAGTGCCATGGGTCTGTCCATGAGAGAGAACAACCTGACTGAGTTGCGTGAAGGCCAACTGGCTGGCCTGTCACAGCTCACCTGGCTCTACCTTGATCACAACAACATTGACATTGTGGAAGAGGCTGCATTTGACAGGTTAAGGCGGGTCAAGGAATTAGACCTGAGCAGCAACCGAATTGAAAGTCTGCCAAATGGTACCTTTAGGCCCCTCCCAAACCTGCGCATCCTTGACCTCTCGTACAACAGGCTGCAGGCCCTTGAGCCTGACTTGTTCCATGGCCTTAGAAAGCTCACCAATTTGCATTTGCGCTACAATGCTCTCAAATTTGTGCCAGTGAGGATTTTCCAAGACTGTCGGAGCATGCAGTTTCTTGACTTGGGATACAACCAACTGCAGAGTCTGGCACGGAACTCCTTCGCTGGACTCTTCAAGTTGACAGAGTTGCATCTCGAGCACAATGAGCTGGTTAAAGTCAACTTAGCCCACTTTCCTCGCCTGATCTCTTTACGTACCTTGTATATGCACAACAATCGCGCAACTATCGTTGTCAATACCCTGGAATGGACTTGGCACTTTTTGGAGAAGATCGACTTATCAGCCAATGAAATCGAGTACATTGAGCCGCATGTTTTTGAGAGCGCACCAAACCTCAAGGTATTGATGCTGGACTCCAATCGGTTGATTGCTATGGACCAGCGCATCTTGGATTCATGGTCCTCCCTGACCAGCATTACCCTTGGAGGAAACGACTGGGAGTGCAGCCGCAATGTGTGTGCCTTGACCTCCTGGCTGAGTGCCTTTCGAGGGCAACGTGACAATTCACTGCTGTGTTCAAGCCCGGACACAGCACAAGGTGAGGATGTCTTGGATGCCGTCTATGCTTTTCAACTATGTGAAGATCCCCCACTGGAAGTTACCTCAGCAGGCCTGTACGCCTCGACAAGGGATCAAGTTCATGGTGGCTCTGTGTTCCTTGGCCCGTTTACCCCCAACCCTTACGAAGGTGAGGGCGGCGAGGTGGTCACCAGTTCTTTCACCGTCACAGTAGGCCATGACGACCTGGAGAGCACCATGCAGATCCACAAAGTTGTGACAGGCACAATGGCCCTCATATTTTCTTTCCTCATCATCGTGCTCATGTTGTATGTGTCATGGAAGTGCTTTCCAGCCGGAATACGACAGCTGAGGCAGTGTTTCAGCAGCCAGCGCCGTAAACAGAAGCAGAAGCAAAGCATGCAGCAGATGGCTACAATTTCTACACCGGAGTACTATGTTGACTACAAGCCGAACAATATTGAGGGAGCTCTGGTGATCATCAATGAATATGGCTCATGTACTTGCCAGCAGCAACCTTCTCGGGAATGTGAGGTGTGACCTTTATATGTGGCTATCCAGCAAATCGGTTCTTTTTGGATACACCGGCGAGTGCACGGAGGATTAAATGTATATTTTGGTCACATCTTACGCAGCATCTCACTGTGATATGGAAGGAGTTTGCTTCATGCAGCTGACCATTTTGCTGTGGATTTCCTGCTGTTTCTTTGCCCATTTGATGCTACAAGGCAGAACGGGCTCTTGACTCTTGGAATGGTTGATGTAATAGCAGCACGAAGAGGAATACATTACAAGCTGCACATTTTCTCCCCTGATTTATGGATATTTGAGCTTTAATGTGTCTTTCGGCTACAGGACATGTAATTAAACTGTGGACAAAACATTTGTATTATGGTAAACACTATTTCACAAGGATCTAACATATATAAAAGATATTTAAGTTGGATTCAAAATGTAAAGATACAAATATATGTACAAATATTAAGAGGTGCAAGTGTGGAGAAAAATGATACACGATAATCTATTTCTTTTGTAAACTAAAAAAAAAAGCAAAATGTTTAAATACATGAATGCTATTCACATTGAAATCATTTGTATGTGAGAGGCTTGTCAGAAAGGATGGATGACAAATGTGTTTGGTGACTTGAGTGCAATATCTCTGCAGTCCTCTGAACAAAAATAAATAAATACATAAAAATAACTCCCAGAAAATGAAAGAGGCATATTTGCATATCATCTCAAATGTAATAGCCATGGTCTAAATTTCTATTTTAACTCGCATTGTGTTGCTTTATGATCCACTGTGTTGGTTCACTGGTAGTATTGTTCCCTTCCCTTGCTTTGAATTAACTTGATCATATATTTTGATCAGTTACACGTTCATATTGTTATATCTGTGTACCATCAAAGTAAAAAAAAAACAAAAAAAAGATATAAAGTCTCATTGCTTCTCACTTGTTGTGGCTTTCACTGAATCAAGCACATGAAACAACAGCAACCATCTACACCAGACATACTGTACCTATAATCAAAATGCAGATTTGAATTACTAAAATAGAATAATCCACCAGCCTCAATGGAGATTTTCACATACAACCTTCTGTGTTTTTATGTTATGTAAAATGTTGCACACAAGGACATTAGAAGTGTATATACTAGTGTAAATACACTATTTTTTTGGTGTTCATATGTACAGATGTTGTTTCCTCTGTCCTTTTACATTAGCTGCTGTATTTTGTGGCAAGAGGCTGGCGGGGCTGTAGGATGAAGACGGGGAATCACAGTGACTGCAGACAGAGGGAACAGACTGCTCTCTAGTGTGTATATATTCACATCAGTGTGGATGCCTTTTGCCTATTGTACACTACATTCTGACTCTCAACTCCCCGCAGCAGTGGAGGCATACAATGACTTTGTGATGGCTTCTTTTGTGGAGAGGAAAAAAAAAATCACTGCAGAATTTTGTTGTGTTATTTTGATATATACTAAGATTATGTTTACAAATTGTTATTCGACAGGAATTTTAAAAAATGTCTTCAGAATTCAGACAATATTTACCTATTTCGAATAAGGGTTACGCATGGACTTAAGGGACCACTCAGGACATAACATACAGTGGAACCTTGGTTTCTGTGGCATTGGATTCAATTTTCAACTAAAATGAAAAATACCTATCGCACCAAAAAAACTACTAGTCAGCGGAATTGAGTACCCAAATAAAGCAGCCACACATTGGTGACAGTCTCTGTGAAGGATTGATTGGGGCCCTTTTAAAGTTAGGACACTATAGGCAGATTCCGGAGAGCAAATCCTTGAATCTTCCTCATTATGTGTGTGTGTGGGTGGGTTATTTGTTCACACAACACACACAGAAACATGAACAATTCAACATTTTCCTCAAAGCGCAGTGTGCGGTAGACTGGTGAGGCGTTCAAAAGCACTGCATATTTTGGAGTGTTAGAGTGTACATGCCAGAAATTGGACAAAGAAAGTGCAAAACAATACCCAACTCAATAAAAAACGGCACCAAAGAGTGAAGGTAACATCTGTTACAATAATATTCTCATGTAAAAGTAGAAACCTTTAACACAGGATGCAGAGGGGATGGTTTAAGGTACACACATAACAGAAAGTGTTACAGGCCGGTGTGTTTAATTGCACCTGAGTGGTGAAGTTTACTGAAATTTAAGAAAGTTCAAGTGAAGAAGTATGCAGCGCTAACTGTCATACTGTAAGATAACGTCCGTACCTCCCCTCCTCATTCCACTTATGTGTATATCACATTGGTTTCTGCATGCAAAAGACGATGGATGACAATATTTTGGTTTTGGGTGTCTGGAATGGATTTATCGGATTTGCATTATTCGTTAAGGGAAAAATTGCTTTGGTGTCCGTATGTTTTGGACCCCCCTGGAATGGATTAAGGATGAAAACCGAGGTTCCACTGTAGTCTTTTCTCAGGCAGGATAATGACTGTGATTGTGAAACTGAAATGGTTGTCACTGGGAAAAATTGTCAAACTAACCATATTTGGACATGTGAAAAAATGAGGACACCCCTTGAAGCTAGCTAGCTAGCTATCTCTTTTACTTTAAATGCTGCATACAAGATGGTGAAAAATTGGCAAAAGATGCATCCCCGCTGTGTTGCCTGTGCTATTTTCTTTTTTTGACGAATACACCACATGGTGGTGTGAACCCATTAAACCCCAAATTTTGACCCCATAAGTCGGACTGACTTGAAATTTCTCACACAACTCAATGCCCTCTACAACACCCACTGTAGGATGTTTACCTGAGTCACTATGGAATTTGGTACACTGGGATTTAAATGACTAGACTAGTTGAAAAACATGGCTATCATCAAATATGTCTTAGCAACTAGTTGGCTGTAAGTCATTGACCATTTTTCTAATAATGATACAACTTTGTAGTTATTAGTATTATGTATGCTAGCATTTTTTCCAAAGCATTTTGTGTACAACTCATAATGCGCCACAAATTTACAGTCATGTTAAAAAAAAAATCCAAACTGTATTCAGGCTTGGACATAAATTTAAATGGATGCCACTGGTCTCACTTTTTGGCATCATGTAATGTAATCATGTAATCTCATGCAACCAATCAAACCAATGATAATGAAAAAAGTTATGAAAATATAATGATAGTGGGGTATATGAAATAATTTACAAGTATATTATATTATAAACTGTACAATCATCCCTTGCGAACATTGCGCCCTCACTCTCTGTCACTCTCTCTCTTTTCACTATTTCATTGTTGCGGTTTATTATTAGCAAAAAATGCATATTTAAGAAAAATGGTGATATGAACTAACTAAATTAACTAAAGGCATTGATTCCATGTTTAAATAATCTCACAAGAGGCACAAACATAATAATTATAATAATAGCACGGGCTACTATTGACCCCATAACCCACAACAAACTAAAACTAAACTCTGATCATCGGATGTTACTTCACATATTTGTCCACCCACCAATAAGGTCCTCCAGGAACACATTTACTGTGACACACAAGAGCAGTTTTATCTCCATTTTAAATGGCTTATTTACTCTTATTATGGCAACTATATTTTGTAATGGGATTGTAATGCAATTTGAAGGCGCTATTACAACACACTGATAGACAATAGCCACCACAGGAAGTACGCTGTCAAAAAAAACAACAAGGAACTGCTAACATGTGAGTCTGTTACTTTATATGGGTATTTTTTCATGTCAAGAGGGCTCTAAGATTGTAAACAGTTTTTCTATGCTGTAACTAACGAACCAACTAACTACGATAAACGAGGAATGACTGTATATCTGTCTAAGGCTACGGTAGGTAAGAATGACTTGCATTTCAAGTTTTTCATCACGCCCTGCCAATGTTGAACGCTGGTTAAACTTTGAAGTAATTTGTCAGTGAACATGTATCAGGCAAGGATAATGGTTATTGGTTGTCATGCAAGATTTATGATCCAGTTCATATTTGGCCCATCTGAAGACTCGACATGGGTGTTAATCATCCAGATGCCATACACTGTAAATGCAAAATACTCCAGTATCTTACAGTGAGGCATAAGCATAAGGACATGGCATCAAATGATTCTCTCATCATCATATCCTGTCAAATAATTCCATCCTTAGCCGTCCTTCAAAGTATGGCAAAGACTCTTTGACACGTGACGAACAAATCTCGAGGTTATGAAGTTTCATTTGTTTAATTATTCCATGGCGTCTGGGCATTGAGGCCAATGTTGGCACCTCAATTGATTTTAGGTCGCTCTTTTCTTAAATAAGCTGCGAGAGCAAAAGGTGATGGAGAACAACTGAATATTTTAAAAGCTTGGAGTCCGGAGGGCTGACATTAAACTACTTTCAGCTTATCTCTATCCCTGCTCACCTTTACTTTCCCCTTCCCTCTCGCTGTTTCCCTCTGCAACAATATGAAGCATGACTATGGACAAACAAACACATGAATTCATTTAACTGACAATAGATAGGGTTTCTGCTTGACCTGTGCCTGGGGTGATCTGCTCCCTCACTTATAAACACAGAGATAGATGCCGCTTGATAGAAATCCATACGGGTGGACAGTAAACAAAATGTTCAAGGTGAAAACAAATGTATTCATAAGCTTATTCATATTTCAAGCATGCACTGACACATGATATGAATCGTCATGGCAATCCATAATTGATTGTGAAGATGGGAAGTGGCTATTGTGGTGTTTTAACGACCACTGACACATGATACTCTGTTCTTTTTTTTTCTGCACAGAGCCCAGCTGACATGACAGTACTGTATATGCTGTTGTGTGCACAAGTGAGCATGTGGAACATTTCTGCACATGTGGATGGCAAATACTATGCACGACCGACCAGGAAGGTGTGTGATGTAGGTCAATAACGGGGCTAATTATAAGAAATGTTGCACAATTACAAGGCATATTAAATTACTGGGACAAAAGGAGTATAAAGGTCACAGCGATCCCAACAGGAAATGTGGTGATGGGTGGTTGTTGTGCAGAAAACAAGAGGGACATGGTGTTTATGTGAATGTGAGGTAAAAGGTCAAACATTGGCTTTCAAGGAAGCCAAGGAACAGTCACAAGCTGAAGTAGGCACACTTTTGTCTGTCCATGCCTGTAAATATTGTTTTGAGTTGAATGTGAAACACTACAGCATACAACATTGCCTATGAAATATCTGTATACTAGTACTAGCACCTTTCAAAATAATCAACATCCATTTGCTAAAATTAACTTATGTTATAAAGGTGGGCGGCACGGCGGTCTAGGGGTTAGCGCGCATACCTCACAGCTAGGAGACCAGGGTTCAATTCCACCCTCTCTGTGTGGAGTTTGCATGTTCTCCCCGTGCATGCGTGGGTTTTCTCCGGGTACTCCGGTTTCCTCCCACATTCCAAAAACATGCTAGGTTAATTGGCGACTCCAAATTGGCCATAGGTATGAATGTGAGTGTGAATGGTTGTCTGTCTATATGTGCCCTGTGATTGGCTGGCGACCAGTCCAGGGTGTACCCCGCCTCTCCCCCAAAGACAGCTGGGATAGGCTCCAGCACCCCTGCGACCCTTGTGAGGAAAAGCGGTAGAAAATGAATGAATGAATGTTATAAAGGCCCCCTATTATACTATTTTCCAATGATTATAAATAAATGTCAAATGTTTTGTAATCATGTATTGGAAAGCTAGTCTTGATGCTGGAATTTTAATATGTGTAGTGATTTTCGGAAATAAATGAAACACTTCACACAAACTTCATGACATCCAAAGCCACAGCTTCAAAAGACACCATTTGTGCCACTCTTCTCTCAACAGCGAAGAAAACAAAATTTGTCATTTTTGTGGCCCTAGCCACCACTCTAACACAGACTTGAATATCATATTTTGACAGATAGCTCCTCTGACCAATTGCAAGTATTTAACAAGCTGCAAGGGACAACGCCTCTGTATCATCGCATGTGTGCACTCGTGACAAAACGTCACTCTGACGGTAAGACCTTTAAAAAATAGCTTGCAGCAAGCACATTGACACAAAATTCCTTCAAAATAAACAAATTAACCAAGCTAGCTTCCTGCACGAAGGGAGCACTGCTTGAGCAACATTATGCCGTGTCATTGGGGCTAGGACTGTGCTGCATAATAAACATTTAACACCCCCTCATAACTAGATGCAGAGCTAAATCATAGGTGGCAGCATGTACTGCAGTGGGCTGCGAGGAGACGGTGATGACTAATGACAGTGTGTGGGTGGCTTTGCACGGCTCCTTTTATAACAGGTGGGTTATGAGGATCAATACACTAATTATCAAACGCACTGTCTTAGAACCCCAAATCCTTGTCTGGCTATTTTCTCTCCAATTGCACACTAGTCTCTTTCAAATGTCATCTTATTTTTAATATGGCTGCGCATTAAAACACACACTGCACATGCATTTAGGTAAGACATTCACAACCTACATATATTTCAATAACACCAACCTTCCCAGTCTGGAAATGGTGCAAACTGTCCAAATCTTAAATGTATTAAAACATACACAAGGTCCAACAGAGCACTTTAATTACATTCATTACTCGGGCTAATTCTGCAGGCGGCCTATAGTGCCTGCCTCATTTACATGCAGTATGAGTGCCACTGAATAAATAATAATGACTGAAGAGTCATTATTCTTACCTACGTAGATATGGCACCGTTGGTAGACCTGTGGCGGCTGCTGAGGAAGGTTAAAGTGCTGCGAGAATGGGTGCAAGGTTGGCAGGCTGAATATTTATTACACGGTATGAGTACGGGATGAGAATGGGACTGAGAATTGAATGTCCAACATAATTATTAATATATTAATATTTATGTATTTTTTATTCTAAATCAGAATTTTTTCATGATATGGTCATGGTTTTATTTTATTTGAACATGCATCAGATTACAATTGAGTGCATCACATAATTAGTTCACAGTTCCACATGTCCAAAAGGAGTAGGAAGAAGCAAAGCTCATTAAATCCTACCCCTCCATCTGGTACTTTTACAATCAGTAACTGTTACATCTACACTTCCTACTTTCCTATATATATTTTTTTATTTTTTTTAATATTATTTTATTTTATTTACGTACCGAAGTACAAGGTGATATGACCATACAATGACATAATGGGTACCATAGTAAGTGTCAATATAGTGATATATAAAGCACATCATGACTGGTTCAAGACTCTTCATCCTTGTATTTAGCAAACATCAACTGCTTGTATTGTTTCTTGAATTGGCTCATCATTGTGCATTGTTTGAGTTCCTTACTCAATCCATCCCATAGTTTGATTCCACTGCTTCAAATGCTATAGCTTTTTAACGTAGTCCTAGCATATAAGTGTTTCAAATTTAGTTCTTTCCTGAGATCATATTTCTCCTCTCTTGTAGAGAAGTATTGGATGACATTTTTAGGTAATTGGTTATTTTTAGCCTTATGCATTATTTTAGCTGTTTGAAGATTAACTATATCAGCAAGTTTAAAAAATATTTGTATTTTTGTATTTGTGATTTTAGAAATAAGGAGTTAGTATGTTCTCTGTAGGCGGCATTATGAATTATCCTTACTGACCTTTTCTGCAGTACATTTAATGAGTGAAGATTAAGTAAAGTAAGATAAGTAAAATATGGTACAACCAGAGAGTGTGGAGTAATTTCTGATTGAGAAAGAATTTTGCTTTGTTCAATATTGATGATGATAATAATAATAATAATAATAATAATAATAATAATAATAATAATAACATTATAATAATAATAACATTATTACATGTTATTGATGTGTGCTTTTCTATGGCTATGTAGAATTTTACTAATGCTTAGCCTTGCACTTAAAATACAACATCAGGGTCAGTCAGTGAGATAATGCGAGGAAACAGCTGGGCTTGCATCTGGGACTCCATGTAACCGGTCTGAGAGCAGATGTGGGTCAGTGCCTAATATTCAGAGCATTACGGTGGCTGGACTAAAAGGCTTTATCTAGGACTGACCTGAGGATTTATTGTTCATTCGTTATTATGGAAAAAAAAACAAACTTTTGATTAGACCTTTTAAAACCTCCAAAACATAGACACTGATATTTACCCTTCAGGGAGTTTAAGCCATAAGTGTTTTGATATGTAAAATGATTTCTTTACTCTCCAAATAAGTGTGACTAAAAGCGAAGTGCAGTGACGTCAGGGGTTCAGAGTTGAGTTTTAGCGTAGCATGGTTTACAGACACAACATTAGTTAGGGATTGTTGTGCCTGTTGTGAGATAATTTAAACCTGCATTTAAAACCGGAAGCAATTAACTTCAATAGGGATTACTGTAGTCTGAATCTCACCCCTTAGTAAACTTTCAACAAATGGTATTAAAAAAAATCACCTACTGAAGAGGAAATTGGGCTGCATAGTGGAGAGTGGTTAGTGTGCATGCCACACAGCTAGGCGACCCGTGTTGGATTCCCCCCAGGGCATCTCTGCGTGGACTTTGCATGTTCTCCTCTTACATTCCAAAAACATGCATGCTAGGTTAATTGGTGACTATGAATGTAAGTGTTAATGGCTGTTTGTCTCTATGTGGCCCAGGGTGTACCCCGCCTCTCGCACGAAGACAGCTGGGATAGGCTCCAGCATGCCCGTGACCCTCGTGAGGATAAGCAGTATAGAAAATGGATGGATGAAGAGGAAATGCTGTAATTGTCATGCAATGGCCCGATCTGAAAACCGGTCAGATCCAAACAATAAAGTACAATTGATACAAAAGAACATTTAAATGACTATAAATTGGCCAATAGTTGGCGTTGAATTGTTTAATTTCTCATTCCTTTTCAAATATCGCCCGACTGTTAGCAGCCAAATCTCATCAGGACAAGCAGCTAATAAAATAATGTAGGAGGCTGCCTCATTGCCATTCTGGGAACGCCAGGGTCTTTTTACGAACAATAAATTAGGAAGTCCAAAATGGTCATTAAATATTCAACATATTATACGTAAGTATGTCCTGATTTTAACACAATAAACAGAATCTAAAAAGTGTTTAGCCAGAAGGCAGTTGCTCTTCTTCACCATTTTGCTAAATGAGTCACCATGACAACTGCATCATGCATCCCTATTTGTAACCACATCGCCTCGCAGTAAAACTGAATCACAGAGATGCTTTGATTACGCATTTCAAAGGCGGCCGAGCAAAACTGTAGGGCCTTCGTTTTTAGCAAAAAGTTAACACAGGTTAAAGGAAATAAAAAGAGACAGCATTTATCATTTCCCGTTTATCTGATCAGTGTCAGGGTGAATAAATGCTTTTCTCCCACCGCTCTCTGCTGCCTCTCTCTTCCCTGTCTGAGGGCAGATTGGCATCTCAAGCAGCAAATGAGATTGGCTGCATAAATGGGACTGCTCCATTCTGCAAGTGTCAACTGACAAAAAGGCAGTGTGTTTACTGTTTACCAAAGCATGGTGCTTGAATGCATCTCGGGTGTACTTAAGTAAGTGGCATGCTTGTGTTTTGAGCTCACTAGAATTAAAATAGATGCACTTACCTGTCGTTGTCCATGCAGTGATCCAGACAGGAAGTCAAAGACAGAAACAGAAGAAAAGGCTAGTTAGTTAAAATATGTGTATTATATTTATTTATGGCATCAAAACAAGCACATTAATATTTCACTTCCTGAAATCTCAGCCTGCAATCATAATTCTCAACCAATCTACTTCAACTGTTGTTTCTCTGTGTCTATGACTTTAAATTCACAACACCAGCAAATGACAAGGCTCAAATCAGTGATCCAGATCACTGCCAATCAAAATTGTACAACTTTCATGGATTATTGCTCCATGACAGACCAATAATCCAAGGCATCTGCTATTAAATCCGCCTTCTTCTTATTATGATTTTAGATTAAAGGAGTTAACATATGATAAACAATGATTGAGGTATTGATTGCATTAGAGATCGCCTCACATGAACTACAATGTCATCTGCAGCTGTTAGTCTACTTATAAACAGTGATGGGAATAACAGCGTTACTTTTTCCAGTAACGGGTAATCTAACTAATTACTTTTACTGTCAGCATAACGGCATTAACATTTTCGACACCCCGTTACTGCACGTTACTGAAGCCCCTAAAAATATATACCACCGACTTCATAACTAATCTGCAGCACAGTGAGAGTGTTGCAGATTGACAAGGAGGGGGTGAGATAACCACATAAGCAATGAGGATTGGCTCAGGTTTCGTAAAATTGCGTCTTCAGCCAATCAGAGAACTTGAGCGGGCAGGTGTTTAGAGCACATAAACAATGAGGATTGGCTAAAGTTTAGTAGGATTGTGTTTTCAGCCAATCAGAGAACTTGGGTGGGCGGGTGTTTCGAGCACGTCCAAACATTCATTCATTCATTCATTCATTTTCTACCGCTTTTCCTCACAAGGGTCGCGGGGGTGCTGGAGCCTATCCCAGCTGTCTTCGGGCGAGAGGCGGGGTACACCCTGGACTGGTCGCCAGCCAATCACAGCACGTCCAAACAGCGCTTGCCAAATGAAGTACAGACATTACTTCAACCTCGTTGATGTCAAAGGTAAAATGTACATTATGTCCCCGAAAAAAAACTGTCCACGTCTTGTGTGAGCAACTCAAACCCACAGAAACACTGGAATAAATGCAAACCTCTTTAATGGTACCCGTCTTTACTTTTACTGGTAACTAGTTACTTTTGTAGTGGAGTAACTCAGTTAGTAACTCAGTTACTTTTTTTGAGAAGTAACTAGTAACTATAACTAATTACTTTTTTAAAGTAACGTGCCCAACACTGCTTATACAACAAAGCAAAACCCACATGTGTGACATATGTGTTTCTCAAATGTATTACTCTTATGAAGACATATTGTTTTCAGAAGCCAAACTCTTTCTCTAAGAAGTCCCGGTGACTAACTGGAACCATGTTTGTCATCACCAAAATCCGACCACAACTGGGCTCAAGGGATCAAGGGACTACACTGCTAATGGAGATGTCATACAACTTCATGTCAAAAAATCCAAACTATCACTTTAAAGCTGATGTCCAAAGTCTCAAACCAACTTATCAAGAAGTATACATTTCTGCACACAACTTTGGAGTTTTGTTGAACAGCCTTTGACCTTCAACATCCGCGTGTATGCATTATCACAATTGCATTACTATCTACCACATAGATGGGGAGCCCATTAATATACTGCACATGTAAACACACTTGTGCTAGTCAATGCGTACTGTGTTAGGGACACGGTATGATGGTATGGTACGGTGTGTTATGAATCGTTATCATGAATAACATGTGAGGAACAATCATTGGTGTGGTCTTATGACTCGTTGCTATGATTGGCCTTGTGTAAAACCCCCAATTTGGATAATGTATAAAATATATCATCAAGTATATTATTGCATGTAGTGCATGGCTTGATCAAATTAACAGATATGGTTCTGGAATGGTGGACATACAATACGCATAATGTGCACTATATCAACCACCTGCAGTCACGCAGGGATGTGATCATATATCAAGAACACAATACAGTAGCAGAGGCAAAAGAAAACAAGTTGAAGGAAATTAAAAACGATATGAATCATATTGGAGTTTTGAACATTCTTGTATGACAGAAGCAAAATCAATAAACAGGTGTAGGTTGTATAAGCTGATGGTGTTAGAAAACAGCGGTTTCACATGCAGTCATTGCAACAAATGTCTTTAGCACGACACCTCATTGATAACTTAAGGTCATTCATGAGTGTGTTATTGACTATTTGGAATCAACCCAGACTATGAAGTAGATTAACAACATTTAAACTTTAAAACATATTTTCTGGGGCGTATAATAAAGAAAGAGGATTACACAGATCCACCTCATTTGTTTCAACCATTCCACCCATCATAATCCATTAAGTGTCAGCTTTAGCAGTGGTAATTCAATCAATCTCATCATCAAAATGGTCGCTCTGAGCCCCTGCTGTGGGCTTACTGATGGTGCTAAGAATGACAAGGCACATTAAAATGTTCTGGAGCATGCAATTCTTCACCCACCCTCCAACAACAACAAAAAAAAAAGAAAATGCATTTGCGCCGCTCGGCATGCATCAAGGACATGCAACAGTAAGGTCAGGATCAAACATCGATGGAATACTGAGTGGGTTGTGGGGATTCTGGGACCCCGTTCATCCTCTCCTTTCTAATGATAAAATGTCTTGGCGGCCCTGCTTGGACTACCCCGTATGATCTGGGGACAATTTAGAGCACGCGTGTTCAAACTTTATCCACCATGGGCCACATACTGAAACGTCACAGGATTCAGGGGCCACATGCATACATAATGTTATTTAAATTTTGTTAAAAGGATAAAAAAACATGCCATCGACAAACCTTTGTGTTATTTGTTAACAGCGTCAATATTAAAGCTTTTTCCTCTTACGTTGTGCCGTTAGCGTTATTTTCACATTTCCGATTACCTTTTTTTGTTTTGATTTTATTTCCACCAGCCTGCACCCAATAAATGAGCTGCAAGCTGCCAATCTGTAACCCTGTCCACAGATTCAGCCTCAAGGAAGTAGTACACACACATATGGTCTCTTTCGTCATTTGTGGTTAACTTGAACATGTTTATTCTACAATCGCCTCTGCCCTTGTTCAATACAGTCACTCCATTGAGTGTTTAAACAAAAAACTACAAAACAGCATGGACCATAGTCAAATTGTATTTTTAAACTTTGTTACGGCCCAGTTAAAAATATATGGCGGGCCAAATTTAGACATCAAGCTGTAGTTTGAACACCCTTTTTTTATAACGTGGGAGGAAGCTGGATTATTCTGAAAATCGGAGACCAACTCCACCCAGAGATGCCCAATCCTGAACCCTGATTTATGTTAGAAATTAATTTACATGTTTTTTGGTTTAAAAAATAAAACAAAACACTTTTTTAGGGAGCCGAACCAAAAGTGTTGTTTCCCTCTAAGGGGACCTATTATGTTTTCCCACTTTTCTGACCTATAAGTGTAGTTAGAATGGTGTATTCTCGTGTTAAACCATGCCAAAGTTTCAGATAATGAGGTATACGCATTTGGAAGTGAGCCTTGAAAGACGTTTGGGATGGCTCAAAATGCTCGATTTCAAAAGGCGTAGTAAATCTGCCCCCTCTGTGATGGTAGGACCAGATACTGGAAGAAATATATGGCGTTGTGTGCTGGTTATTGTGTGTACCTGCTCTATAGGAGTCCACAACTCAATGCAAAGAGTCGGAAAAAAAAATAGGCCCCCTTCAAGAGGGACAACATTCCTGTCACTAGAAAGAGGGGCACCTAATCAGTAACATGCCTTTTATTAATCATATACAGTGCATCCGGAAAGTATTTAGCACTTCACTTTTTCTACATTTTGTCATGTTACAGCCTCATTCCAAACTGTATTAAATTAATCTCTTACCTCAAAATTCTACACAAAATACTCCATTATGACAATGTGAAAAAAGGTTTTTTTGACATGTTTTGAATTTATTAAAAATAGAAAACAAAAAAATCACATTTACATAAGTATTCACAGCCTTTGCTTAATACTTTGTTGATCCACCTTTGGCAGCAATTACAGCCTCAAGTCTTTTTGAATATGATCCCACAAGTTTAGCACACCTATCTTTAGGCAGTTTTGCCCATTCTTCTTTGCAATAAGCCTCAAGCTCCATCAGGTTGGATGGGAGACGTCTGTGCACAGCCATTTTCAGATCTCTCCAAAGATGTTCGATCGGATTCAAGTCTGGACTCTGGCTGGGCCACTCCAGGACATTCACGGAGTGGTTCTGAAGCCAATCTTTTGAGATCTTGGCTGTGTGCTAATGTCTACTGTCTATATGGTCAAGGTACATGACCAGTCTACTGAGGTCAAGAGCGCTCTGGAGCAGGTTTTCATCCAGGATATCTCTATATATTGCTGCATTCATTTTTCCGTCTATCCTGACTAGTCTGCCAGTTCCTGCTGCTGAAAAACATCCCCACAGCATGATGCTGCCACCACCATGCTTCACTGTAGGGATGGTATTGGCCTGGTGATGAGCAGTGCCTGGTTTCCTCCAAACATGGCGCCTGGCATTCACACCAAAGAGTTCAATCTTTGAGAATTTTGTTTCTCATGGTCTGAGAGTCATTCAGGTGCTTTTTGGCAAATTCCAGACAGGCTGCCATGTTCCTTTTACTAAGGAGTGGCTTTCGTCTGGCCACTCTACCATACAGGCCTGATTGGTGGATTGCTGCAGAGATGGTTGTCCTTCTGGAAGGCTCTCCTCTCTCCACAAAGAAACACTGGAGCTCTGACAGAGTGACCATCGGGGCCTTGGTCACCTCCCTGACTAAGGCCCTTCTTCCCCGATCGCTCAGTTTAGAAGGCCGGCCAGCTCTAGGAAGAGTCCTGGTGGTTCCAAACGTCTTCCATTTACGAATAATGGAGGCCACTGTGCTCATTGGGACCTTCAAAGCAGCAGAAATTTTTCTGTATCCTTCCCCAGATTTGTGCCTCAAGACAATCCTGTCCCGCAGGTCTACAGACAGTTCTTTTGACTTCATGCTTGGTGTTTGTGCTCTGACATGCACAGTCAACTGTGGGACCTTATATAGACAGTTATTATATTTCCAAATCATGTCCAATCAACTGAATTTACTGCAGGTGGACTCCAATTAAGCTGTAGAAAGATCTCAAGGATGATCAGTGGAAAAAAGATGCACCTGAGCTCAATTTTGAGCTTCATGGCAAAGGCTGTGAATACTTATGTAAATGTGATTTCTTAGTTTTCTATTTTTAATAAATTCAAAAAAAGTCAAAAAAAAACTTTTTCACATTGTCATACTGGAGTATTTTGTGTAGAATTTTGAGGTAAGAGATTAAATTAATACAATTTGGAATGGGGCTGTAACATGACAAAATGTGGAAAAAGTGAAGCGCTGTGAATACTTTCCGGATGCACTGTAATTTAAGCACAGACTGAAAATAACCCTTCTCCATCGTTTTCCAGCACAGTACCCTTATGTGCTGCATTTTTTTGCAAACCCACGTTTTGCACCACCATTTTCTTCCTTAATATTGGAACTAGAAAGGATACTTAGCTTATTCTCATTCCTCTAAAGTGCATTGGGCTGGCTAATGCAAACATCCAAGGTCAAAGGTCTCCAAGAACACAAACCATGAGTCACTGAACAGACGACATCACCAGAGGGGCAGTGTCTAGTGTCTAAATCAAAAGCAACATACTTGAACAGCAAGTGTCATAAATGAATATACACCACGTTTGTCACTACATATATATGCCACAACCATTAGTTTTCAGTAAAATGCCACTGTTCAAATTCATATGAATGCACCCTTCAGGCTAGTGTTGTTTCCTCCACTGTGGAAGGCATTTGGGACCAGTGTGTGGGAGTGGGAATGAAGACTTGTTGTTTTAACGCTGGCACTAATGAAGCCCATGGGTCCCTCTTTAACAATGGGAGGGTGTTTGATGAGAAGGTATTTTGTCCAGTTAGTGCTCCACATTCCTGCTTACATGCAAGTCTATCTTTATGTGCATGCATGTGCAGTAAGTGTGTCAACGAGAGATACGTTTAAAGGGCTGATACCTTTCTGATTTTTAAATGAATACCTTCCCGACTAGGACAGAGGGGTAGGATGCACAGTAGTGGAGGGAATTTTGGCTCCTTTAAGGGAGACGGTTATTTTGGCTCGGCTCTTGCTACAAAAAAATAACCATACAATACAAAAACAAGGACCAATCTCAATTAGACGAAAAGCATCCAATCTGAATGTGTGTAGTATTTAGAAATATCCAACTACAGTGAAACAACACATTCAGAACATATTACACAGCCACATAAAGCATACATTGAAATGTGAAAATCTAAAAGCAAAAGCAGTTTTTGCTAGTCTGCCGTTAAGATTGGCATTCATAAACACAAAGTGTCCCAGCTTGTCTTTCCTGCTGCTCATTTCCCTCACCTTTCCAGCTTGTGTGTGTGTGTAACTCCTCCCTCCTCCTTCTGCTTACACATGACACCATGCATGTTGATTAATAACGTGCGCCTCTAAGAGAAAAAAAGTAAAAAAAAATGACGTTTCGCTCACTTCAAAGGAACGGCTTCTTATTAGCAACAACCCATCATAGATCATAGAAAGCTGATAGACATCATCTACAGTACCAACTATAGCAACTACTGTATGGACGCTGGTATAAGAGAACTCCCAATATTAGGGATTTTTATATCAATGTTTTATGCTGCCGATTAAACCATCAGTCTGAAATCGGATGACACTGATTAATTATAATAATAATAATAATACATTTTATTTGTATAGTGCTTTTCAGAGTACTCAAAGACGCTTTACAGTAGAGAAAAAAAAAGAAATAAAAATAGAGTTGAGTAAAAACAGAGTAAACGATGCATTAAAATACAATATCCATACATTCATTCAGAGCTAAAACAAGGTTAAAAGCGGGGCGGGGCGCAGCAGTCAGCTGTAAAAAGTTAGACATTAAAAACGTATTTAAACAGGTGGGTTTTGAGTTGCTTTTTGAAGGTGGGAAGGTCGGGGCAAGAAAGGAGTGAATGGGGCAAAGAGTTCCAGAGGGTGGGGGCAGCGATGGAGAAGGCACTGTCTCCCCAGGTTTTTCTATGCCGCTTCTCCTCATTACGGTCGTGGGTATGCTGGAGCCTATCCCAGCTGGCTTCGAGCTAGAGGCGGGGTACACCCTGGGCTGGTCGCCAGCCAATCACAGGGCACATATAGACAAACAACCATTCACACTCACATTCATACCTATGGATAATTTGGAGTCGCCAATTAACCTAGCATGTTTTTGGAATGTGGGAGGAAACCGGAGTACCCGGAGAAAACCCACGCATGCACGGGAAGAACATGCAAACACACAGATGACAAGCGGAGAATCAAACCCAGGTCTTCCTGATCTCCTGATGTAATTATCAATTTATTTGCCTTATAAAGGGGGAAAGTTAGGACAATTCCAAGGTCCCTTGACTGCCTTGGGGCCCTAAAAAGGGTAATTGCTATGAAATTATTAATTAATGAATTTACCCAGAATTTCCGGCTGCACCCCTGCTACTGGCTATATGAAATGAGAAAATGAACCATAAAATCACCTTAATGTAGTCAAAACATATATCACTGCTGAAACTTACAGAGGATGAGACACTTTCTTTAAGGAGACTTTGGCCGTGAGAGTACAATGGTGGAACTCTAACATGACTTCCAGGAAAGTGACAGAGCAGAAGGCTGGTCGTTTCATCCGATGAATTTAATTATTTTTCCAGGTTATTTGGTTCACCTTCTGACTGTCACACACATACGGGATGGTGTTGTCCACATGGATGCTTTAGCTGCGAGTTTGTTTGACACTGCCATCAGTGTCTGGTGTGATGGACAGTATACCATATTGGTACAAATATAAGACAACCCTGAATATAAGAGCACTGCTCATTTACATCAACATAAATTTTCAAAACATTCATTATTAATTTATTTTGTCTACTATGCCGGGTAATACGAGTGTAAGGATGACTATAGGGGTGTTACTTCATGTTAAATACCATATTTACAGATTTACAGGCCATAGAGAGATTGTCTATGCTCCATCTACAGAAATATTCCGTTAATAAATAAGGTATGCCACTCCACGGAAATTCACTTATCAGGGTCAGGTCTGCAATCAATGAACTACAATAAATCACAAGTGTACAGGTACTTTTCTATGGTGTGTAGACTTTTTAGATGCCGCAATATGTACATTCACATGCATCTCAGTAAGTGTGCTAGTTACTGTTTATTTTCAATAAATTATATTTATTTACATGCAATCCTAACAAATTCACCTTGTGGTATATGTGTAATTGTAATATTTGTATGTATGAGTGAGACAACAGAGGCTGTGAGAGTTAAAGGTTTGGAGGACAGAGAGTGTACAGTGCCAAAATCCAATAGAACCAGATGGTCCCCAGAATGAGCATCGCCTAGAGCAACCTACCTTCCCCCTCTTCACAATTTACTGTGGAGCACGGAGCCACACTAACTCCATGTAGAGAGTAAGTAGTGAATATAGTTCATTTCCCAGAATGAAGCAAAGCACAAAGTAATCACGAAGGACAACCTCCCAGTCCTTCACAAGCCCACACAACAACACATCCCACACTCACTCTGAGTGAAAAGCTCGACTTGTTTCCGGACATTGTAGAAAAGATGCATCTGTCAATCAAGATGGGATAAGGCATCTCATGTAAACATACGCATCAACAAAATTCATGAAAACGGCCACAAACATGCATTAGGTTTAATGGAATCTATTTGGCAATTTAACAGATGTGATCTTTCATGCTTTTATACACTTTAAGTATGACACAAATCCCTTAATTCTACATCCAAATAAGCACTTGGCTCTACTCAACCTCACAAAAGAATGTTTTAATCTCAAAATCAGGTTAGACTGTTTTGGCCCGCATGGACATTTGGGGAAATATTCGGTCCATTCAAGTGAAAAGAACAAGACATATATGTGACAAATCCGCTTCATGAGTAATATGGTGTTTTGGTCGATAGCGGCCATAAGGGCTCGGTAGGGGGTGGAGAGATGGGATACGCTCTCCAGTCATTGTTGTTTGAGAGGCCACTGAGCCTCTTGATCCCTGGGTAATCTCCAGCTATCTGTCTGAGTTATCACCTGTCCTCAAATAGGTCACAGAAGCAGCTTTATTTTTATTTTTTTAGGATGTGTCCCCATAGACACCACATACAAAACCAATATGTCTGCCATAAATAATAGTATGTCCCAAAAATGTAGTCTAATAACATAGCTAATTGTAGCTCAAATTAATTTTAACAAGATGTGTAAAAACTAAGTTTAATATTTTAGACTGAATCATTGAGGCACTGAAGAACATCATGGCCAACATCGTACCGTGTGTTTAGCCAGAGGTAGAAAACCGACTTGACCAACTTGATAAGTATCTGTTTGAATATGTTGTTGGAATTTTCATTCGTCCATCCATTTTCTATACCACTTATCCTCGCTAGGGTCACGGGTATGCTGGAGCCTATCCCAGCTGTCTTCGGGCGAGAGGTGGGGTACATCCTGGACTGGTCTCCAGCCAATCACGGGGCACATATAGACAAACAACCATTCCCACTCACATTCATACCTATGGACAATTTGGAGTCGCCAATTAACCTAGCATGTTTTTGGAATGTGGGAGGAAACCGGAGTACCCGGAGAAAACCCACGTATGCACAGGGACAATATGCAAACCGTTGGAATTTTAATAATAAATATTTTAGTTTTCACTATGAAAACTATTTAAATATGTATGCCTCAGAATACCCAGATATTCACATTTCAAATGATGACACGTTAGTGATTATTTCATTATAATCACTAAATTTATTGACCTAACATACACTTGAAGTTACCAAAGTTGATGCTCCTCCTTTCCAAAGCTCTGTTATGAATGAAATTATTAATTAATGAATTTACCCAAAATTTCCGGCTGCACCCCTGCTACTGGCTATATGAAATGAGAAAATGAACCATAAAATCCTCCTTTCCAAAGCTCGTAAATAAAGACCGAACTGTATATTATGTTAAAACATATGATCCGTCCCTTACTGTATCACTCATTGAACAAACCCAGCAATGGTGAACATTAAACACTTCCATTCACTGAAGATGAAGTTACTGACCCACTGAGTATGCTGTCGTCTGGCGCCTGGGGTTAAATCCCAAAAGAGACCATTTGGGGGTAAATTCGCATGACTTTGACCCCTGCATAGATGTCACAAAGGATGAGTGAACACATCGTATCTGTGACTACTGTGCTTTATATCCACTACATCACTTCCCATTATCTAGTCCACATCCTCGAGCTCATGGCAACAGTGGGCCATTGTCTTGGGGGTTGGTGGAAAACAGGAATCATCGGTCACGATTAAATGAACCATTCATCATCAAGGCTACTGATGCTCTTGACAGAGTTTCCAGTTTCACCAAAGGTCCCTCCACAGAATCCCAACCACATTTCATGTTTTATCATCACAGCTGATAGTGGAAGTAAAGCCACATCTCTTTTTAGCATGCAAATTTCAGTTTGTTATATTTCAACTACCTTAATACTGTAATTCTAACGACACACTCTAATGACCACAAAAGAGCATGGTTGGTTGCCTTCCTTAAGACACACACAAGTAAATTTGAAGAGACTGTGCTACCACCATTTTCTCTTAGGCTGTGACTGTCTCTGCTTAAAAACAAAAGAAGCAAAACAAAGGGGATGAATAAACTGGGTCTTATTTTGCCCTATGTCACTAAAAACACAACGTGCACAAAGCCGTGCCTCCCCTTCCAAGCTCGGTGTAGGCAGGCGGCTGCACTGACCAAAACAATTTGTGTTATGTGAACCCCATCAAACTTTCATGGGAATAATTTCTGCAAGAGATAACAGTTCTTGACAGCCCCACCCAGGGGCGCCGCCAGGAATTCTGGGCCCCATGAACAAAAATCACCTTGCCCCCGCCCTGGGCAGCTGTTGTCACCACATCTAGAACCTTAACTGACCCAACAAGAGCTTTACATAACACCAACTCTGAAAGTGTCCAAATGTCTTACTTCTTATTGTTCAATACTACTTGCTTAAAACTGCCTGTGACCCCCCCTGGTCCCCCCAAAGCAGCATAAATCATGTAATACCAATGTATTTGTTTTTCTTCTACCTGTGTTTATGCCAAGGCACATCCTACCTCGTTTAACTTTAACACTTTAAATAACAACCCTACCAATAGGCACCAGCCTTCTGAGACATCAACATCCATAGAGAATTCGACATTGTTCAAGTTTTTTTGCTTTGCTGTATGGGGTTTGGAAATGGGGGTAGGGATGGTGTTGGCACCATTCTTCACTTGACTAATTAAAGTCTAAACAGTGCATGAATAAATACAGATGGGAGCTGTCGTTCTGCTTTGGCTCCAGAATGGATGCTGGACTTACAGTGGAGTCAGACTTCCAAAAATCTTCTATCGATGTGCTTATCCAATACAGCATGTGAGCGGGCGTGAGGGAATGTAAGTGTGTGTGTGTGTGTGTGTGTGTGTTAATGAGACATGGCAAAAGGGAAACATAAATAGAGATAAAGCGAGACAGACAGGGGGAAAACTGCCACCCGGTGGTAAATAAATATGATTTGCAAAGCCATATGTATCCCATGTTTGACTGCAGTTGGGCTGTAAAGCATAGCACCATGAACAATATAACATCCTACAACCTACCTTACAATATTTTACATTGAATTAAATGTTAATAGTTTCCACAAGCTTAAAAAAATAAGTTGTAAGAGTATACAGTGGATCCGTGTATCATAACGATATTATGCCTTTGGCTTGGTGCTAAAAGGAGTATTGTCATCACTTGTTTCGTAGTCAGACATGTTTACTTTCACTATCCCTGCAGTAAATACAGTAAAACTGGTGAATCAAATGTGTGTAACAATGTGCATATGACTACAAAGTGACCTTTATGACATGGGTGACACATGCAATTAACCTACAGTACCTTGATTACGATCGATGTAATGGATACCCAGCTGGACCATTCCACTCTATTTACATTTTGATGCTGTGCAAATAATTAAATAACACCCCCCCCCCAATCTTTTGTCATTTAGTTTTCAGTTCGACCGAGACAGACACACCTTGCACAAGCCAAACAATGAGTGGAAATCAGTTGAGAGTACATGCTAGCGTCAACATGAGACTGTAGCAGAACAGAACAGTCCACCCCCACGACGTGGCTCAGTGACAGGGAGTCATTTCCACAAGCTGTCAACCTTTCACACAAAGGCCTACAGCAAAACCTGACATAATCACTTAAATGTCTATGACACGCATGTTTTTTCATGAACTGCTGCCAGGAATCGTTGACCAAACTACTTATCAACTAGGTTAATAACAAGTTCAATAGTTCTTCCTTGCTCTGTAATTGTGTTTTAATGACAACTTTAAGGTCGCTGATTATGCAAAATGTACTTTTAATGATGTTCAAACAGTACTATGTGTCCCTAGAGCTTGTCCATGAGTGCTAAACAGGTTAGCACTGTAGCTCATGTGGTTATTCTAGTGTCCCTAAAGTATGTACAACATTATTGTATCTGACCTATGACATCATTACGTTGAAGATGTGTAGTTTCAGTGTATATGTATGTAAAAGTGGATAAAGTACACAATTCTTGGAAATACACAGCCTGTTGGGGATATACGAGGACAAACACACCTCATTAGCATTTAAGCTACAGACACAAAACAACGTTGTGTTTCCAGTTAGGTCATGATCAGGGCTCAAAGTAGGCCATCCGTGCCATACTGTCTACTGGCCCTGCTGATATGTGCTTACACTGAGCAATGGATCCGCGGCCTGTTTGCTTACTGCAACTTTGTGAAAATTTCCAGTTTTAATTTGAGCCGTATTTATTTTGTGCAAGGTTGCTGTTTTCATTTAGGAGCGATCGCAAGTAAATTCCACATCTTTACTGAATGTACACAAATAAACAGTCGCAGGTGATTGGATGTGCAGTGAGTATGACTCCAAAGACACGTTTGAGTCTTTGTATTTTGTTTCTACTATGCATAGTGTTGGTCACATTGCATTCATGTGCGTGTACACGGAATCATGCCGGGCCTGAGATTACCTCTTCCAATCGTGCCAAAGCACGGACCAGTGCGCTCACACTAGCCAAACATGCCGGGCTTTAAGTGTGAAGTAGCCCCAGCCATGGTATGATTGGCCTGCTGAGAGTTTACACTGAAAGCACTTTTAAAATGTCAAAATTCCAGCACCAAGGCTGGATCATGGCAAAAACTAAAAAAAAATAACAAAATACCAACAAAACAAAAAAAAAAATACCAAAAATACTATCATTCAAGACCGTTAAAAATGTCAAATATGTCATTTCAAACACAAACATAAAGGCTCGCAAGATGTTAATAAAGTTGAGGTATTCAAATACAATGTTTTTTTCCAAAATTTTTCCTACACTGTCTTGGTTATCATACAGCCTAACAGTGCACCTAACACACTAGTTGGGTGCATCCAAATGTTGGTCTCTGTGAAAAATGGATAGTGGTTCTTTTAGTGTTGGGACACTAAAGACATATTAAGGCTGGGGAATCCTTTAATAATCTCGCGTATACATGTGTGTGGTTTATTTCTTCCATCTGCTCTTTAAAGTTAAGTTTGTCATTGTAACAGAATACGTATGGCTCTTCAACCTTCACTCATCACCGTGTTCACCAATAAGAAGTCATAAATAAAGGTGAAAGTGAGGTTCATTTATGCATTTCATTCATTATTTATCTGCATTGCACTTTGTTTTCTGCAAGTAGAAGTATAATTAGTGTCAATAAAATGTTTAAATGTATCTGGAACGGATTTATTAGAGTTACACTATTTCTGATGAGAAAAATGTACTTGGTTCCACCGTACATGAAATCATTACCAACCTAACAGTAATATTTTTATCTCCAATTGCGCAAATGCAAATGTCCTTTTGTGACTTCAAAACACCCTTTATCAGTGCAATTATTTGGCTGTTACACTATCAGATATAACTGTCTGCAAATGCAAGATCAGCTTGTGTTTTTGTATAAAAATGCCTGAAGGATTTAAAATATCACATTGTTTCATATTCACAGGCTCATATCTATTAAAAGAAATATAATGAACAAGTAGATGCCAGTGTTATAATAGGCTCATTAAGCTAGTATAAGTAGCTTTGTTTGCAACAAGACCTGCAAACCAAGACAGTCATATGTACAAGTCTATAAAATCCACCCACAACCAATAGTTGTCTGGGTGGCTAATATGCATCACTGATGACCTTGTTGAAACATGTATAGGACGAATACATAAAAATACAGTTTATGTAATTATCTTGTGATAATATATAATCACAAGATAATTACATCTAGTACCTAAAAATATTTTGGCTTCACTATAATTTAGTCAGCTCTTGATGGATGAACCAAATCTACTTACTTTGAATTGTAATGTAAAGGAGAGCCTAGTGAATTTGTATGCTGTGAATGTATTTTAACATATGCATTGAGGCCATTGAGGGGGATAAATAAATCAATGCAGCTCTGAAGGGAACACTGCACCAAATGCTGAGAGCTCCTCGATCAATGGTCATGTACACCTCCCACATGTTGCACAATCCTTAGTTTTTACTTTCAAAACACAGATAATGATCATGTGTACCGCTCTTTAATAATGCAAGACTTCAAGCCATGCATTTACTGTAAAGTCAAATGAATAAGCAACTAACAGGTCAGCTGATTTTACACAATTTCAGACAAAATAGCTACATATGTGCTACACTGGAATAATCATTCACATTGTCCTTCTCTCGCAGCCCGTCATTTTGCATCCACTGGCTTGAATACAAAATGATACTTGTTTACATGTCAGCCTCAAGGCACAAATTTGATATGTGTGTGCGGTGAATGCATCATTCACTTGTCTTTTTTGATATCAACTCACGGCCTTGAGCTTCTTACAGCTGACAAAGGAGAAAAAGTTCACCGGATTGCTCCCGTCACACGTCTCAGAAAGACTGAAGCTACCTTAGGCCTTCAAATTCTAGTTCACGTGTAAACAAGCATAAAACCCAGCCACAGCACAAGGTGATCACATACGGAATGTCACATTTAGACCAGAACCTATATACATGACTTGATAAATAGTGTGCATCTACTTAATGTGTCTCCTCATTCGTTAGCCCTAAATC
The DNA here is from genome assembly GCF_037039965.1 of Doryrhamphus excisus. Lineage (NCBI taxonomy): Eukaryota > Metazoa > Chordata > Actinopteri > Syngnathiformes > Syngnathidae > Doryrhamphus > Doryrhamphus excisus. The sequence continues at coordinate 10,041,380 of NC_136365.1, forward strand.
CTCCCTTCATGAGGATTATGATGTTCTTCTTTTATTGCAACCATTTGAGGGAGCTGCTGATTCATTTTAACACTCTTCCAGGTGACTGTGATGCAGATGAAACGCATTGTGCTATTGTAACATTTTATTATATTCAGTTCACTTTTACTGCCTAACCTTTTTAAGGCTTCACAAAACATAGTTCCAAATTAACATGCATCCTCTTAATGTAATAGCATACATCCTCTCTGAGAACAATGCTATGGATGGAGTCCAGTATTGTCTAAATAACTGGCAACTGGTACTGTCATGATCTATATATTTAAAAAATATATACTTATATAGAGTTATCTACGTACACATTATTTAGATAGATGCATAGTCGGGTGAAATCCATACTATTGCACAACAGGATGCACAACTTGACAGGGGTGCATGGTTCATCATGACACCGACATTGGTGAGCTGTGAGTCGCTGATGGGAAACATGAATGCCAACATGTACTGTGACATTGTGACACATCGCTCAGGAAACTGGGCTGTATAGCAATTTTCTAACATGATAAGGAGACCAAACACATCTCTAAGATGTGCCTTGCTGAGGAAGCTGAAGGTGATGGAGTGGACATTTGAGCACCTGCGGGACAAGGAAGGTGAAGGAGCACACAAAGTCTAACGTCCATCAGCTCCACCAGTGGAAGGGGATTCCAGCAACAATCTGGTGAATTCTTTGCTCAAGATGTTTAAGTCAGTGCTAAATAGCAATGGTGCTCACACTAAATATTAACACTTTGGATGTGATCACATTTTTTACCGCTTACCCTCACATGCGTCGCGGGGATGCTGGAGCCTATCCTAGCTGTCTTTGGGGGAGAGGCGGGGTACACGCTGGACTGGTCGCCAGCCAATCACAGGGCACATACAGACAAACAACCATTCACTCTCACATTCATACCTATGGACAATTTGGAGTCGCCAATTAACCTAGCATGTTTTTGGAATGTGGGAGGAAACCGGAGTAGCCGGAGAAAACCCACAGGGAGAACATGCAAACTCCACACAGAGATGGCCGAGCTGTGAGGTCCGCGCGCTAACCACTCAACCGCTGTGCAGCCCTTGTTTAGTTGTACTTTTAGAAAATAAAGAATGATAAACATGATAAATTTGAGTGGTGTGTGAGGGAACCTTGGTTAGCGTACGCCCCAGCAAGTGTGTGTTTTCAGTTAAAGTAAAAACATTCGCCTGGGATTGCATACATTTGAATACACTATGGGTCCTGTCACATTACTAATGTACTGCACGAGTCCTTGATGCTCTATGACCTGTCGATGATGTCACCTGTGGATAACTACTTCTTTTCTAACCAACACAGTTACACCACAAGTCTATACTTTTCTTTCTATCAAAATAACTGACGATTGGGTCGAGGAAAGTAGCAATTGGCAGCATTTGATAAAGAACGTGAGAAGCACTACTGACTTTAAGAAAAAACATATAACAAATAGCCAAACACAGTGGTGGTGCCCCAAGTTGATTTCACAGCCACATCGGCATATTTGTCTACAATCATGTCTTCAGTGAAGATAAAAGTGGCGTTAAATGTCTACATATCACTTTAATTTGTCATTTATATGATTTTAAAATGGAATTACATTATTTCTAATGGGAAAAATGTATTTGGTTTGTGTGCGTTTCAATTAGAGTCAAACCTTCCGATACAGATTAATGATGCTAACCAAGAATCCACTGTACTTACTTTTCTGAGTCAATGTAGATGAATCAGTATTTATTTTAAATAACTAGCCATTATACAAAATGGAAGATTCATTATGCCAACATCCAGAGCATTACTCCGCATAAGTATGCAGAACGAAAACTTAGCACAAAGCATCCATGTCAGCCATAGTGGGTAATGATCACACATATTGCATCTCAGCAACAATGAACAGACACTGAGTGCTGTTTAGTCAGTGTGTCGTCCTCCTTAGGGAATCCACCAACCTCCATTTTGAATGATAAATCAACCGATGCTCAATTAAGTGTAAATTACAGACGTTACAGCCATCATTTTTGTGGAATTGTCTTAAGCCCCCCACCTAACACACACCTCTGCCCCAATCCTTTAGTCTCAGATGAGGAAGGAGATGAAAGCGGTAGGATAATTTGGCAACTAGGTTCTGTACCACCATGAGTATAGAAAGGAAAATTAAGGCTTATTTACGCTCAGACTCATAAGATAAGGAAAATACAGGAAAATGGCTGGAATTTGAGACCTGCTGAAATTGCTTATTTAGCTGCGCAGTTAAAATGAGAGCCTCTCTTAATCTCCATCTCCAGAGTCCAACTACTGAAGTAAGCATGATGATAAAAGTAATAGTTATTTAAAATAGAGTGGAATATATTACAGATAGCTTCTTAGTTACAGTTTGTGGAGCAAAAGCAGACAATTGTAGAACACATACTTACATACATTTATATATTCCTAAGTAAAAACCCATACTCAATATAAGGGGATTAAGGATACGTCATAACCATGGTTCGGTTCATTTTTGGTTTAGTAAAAGAAAAAAAATGCAAAACATAAAACTGCATAGCTTTTGCATAAACAACATTAATGATTTCTTAAATTAAACGTATAAACCTGCAAACTGCAACATATAATTCTCCAATAAATATACTTGGGAAATACACGTCTGCATGCTCTGAAGTGCAGCATTAAGAGTTTGAGATTGTAACTCCATTTCCGACGACTACTGACAGAATGTTTGGTAAATGTTTGCTGGTGGTCAGAGAGGCTGTTTGCCATCAGACTACCCCAGGGCAGTTGTAGCTACAGATGCCACTACCAACGTGGGACTGTGGCATGAGTAGTGTAAAACACTTTGGGTGTCTAGAAAGGTGCAATAATAATCAAATCAATTGTTATGACCACAAGCCATGACTACTGAGAGCCCAAGGTATTGTTGTTATGTGACAATATATGGCGATACATTGTGTTTTGTGTGGCCTGTGTACTCTACTGAATAGAACTGCAACTGACGATTATTTTCCTTCTTGATTAACTTGAAGCTGGTTGTTTAGATTAATTACGTATCATTAGACCATAGACCAAGGGTTGGAAACCCACAGCTACGCAGCTGCATGTGGCTCTTCAGCGTTTTTGTTGCAGCTCCGTTCACAGTGCTAAAATATGTTTTTAACACCAAAATGAGGAAAATGCACATTTTTTAATAGCGATAAAACTTTCAGATGTTCCCCATAGGCCATGAATGCATCCTCTGTGGTTGGATGAGCATGAGGAAGGGAGGGGAGACCGGTGTTTGCCTGCCTGTGTTCGTTGAGACATGACAGACCCCCCCCCCAAGCTAATGATAAATATATACCCCCAAAAAACAAACAACCCAAAAGAAAATAATTCTGCATGGACAGATTGCTTTGTCTTCTCTGCCAAGGATGCTGGCTTACCTTTATCCTTGATATGTAACGAGAAATTTGCAAAGATGTTTTCAAAACCAAAGTCTTTTAAAAGTAGTTATTTATTTAAAGCAAATCCATGTGTAACAGTGGTCATCCCTGCAGTACAATTGTTATGTTTTGCAGTTCCAGACTATTTTTTAATAGTGTGTAAGAGTACAAAATGGCTCTTTGATAGTAAAAGTTGCTGACCAATATGAACCAATCACAAACAGTTAGTGGTTTGATCCACAACATGTCCAAAAAGAGGCAAATATGTTGATTACTGTTTTCCAAAGTCAAAGCTGATGTGTGTGAATGTGTTACTTTGCCTATAACACAAATATAGTAGGTCTGTTTTCATGGATAAGTCAGGAAATTTAAAAATATTCATATTTTCAATCATATATTTACTCAGGTATCAAAATAGTGGTTGATTAATTAAACCTAATGACTACAGGACTATGACTTTGGGTCCAAGGGTGACACCGGTCAAGAATCCATGGCTCAGACCATACCAGCATCATATGTGGTAGAAACTTTGCTCTTCTTCCAAGCTGACTCATTCCCATTCAACACTTAACCCTGTCTTGCAATTTGGTTTTACGATACTGTGCTTACCCCCTTTTCACCATACACCCATTTATTCTTCAACCTCATCCCTTCCTGTTTCCCTATAGGTACCCCCTTCCTTCTGATGTCTATGATCTCAGCATGGACACAGGCCCCTCACATCGTGATGCTTCTCAGCTATTACAAGCATGTGTGTGCGAGCGTACACGCACACTTAGACACACATCAACTCACTGTAAAAAGATACATTTGTGTGTGGTGTAATGTTTATCAAAGTGGCAGACATCTCCACAGAGATTCACATAAATGATCTTTATGTCTGGATATAGACGAGAGCTGTTTAAAACGCAAAGATGTGCTTGTTCTTAATTAGGAATTTTGCAATAACAGGGTTTATGAAGGGAAGATGTGGCATCCACTAGCCTCTTCTATGCATTCCTTTTAATCGACCTATAACAGTATTTTGTTCTGATGTAATTGTGCCTCCATATTTGCTCCGGAATAACAGCTATATATTACCCAGGGAAGGAATCATATTGGGAAAGCGCATTTTGAAATATACCCTTCATGGTCCATTTCTTGACGTAATAGAACCACACAGTTGCTATCTCGAAAAAGAAAAGTAGACGACAAAAAATATATAAGACAGTACTTTTTCCTTTGAAGAAAGACTGCAATTCGGGGACGAGAGTGTTACATGCAAACCAACAGGTGACAGTCAGACAGCCAGAGCCTTTCTTCCTGTCAGTCACACAGATCAGGAACCTTGTTTTTTTTTGTTTGTTTTTTTTTGTTAATTTGATAAAAGTGCAAAAAATATTTTGTTACCTGCAATATATTGTCAGAAAACAGAGACAGTGTACAAAAAAATAAGGCAAAAGTTTTTGTGACAAAAAAAACAAAAAAACTGGATAAGACAGTACTTTTTCCTATGAAGAAAGACTGCAATTTGGGGTCGAGAGTGTTACATGCAAACCAACAGGTGGCAGTCAGACGGCCAGAGCCTTTCTTCCTGTCAGTCACACAGATCAGGGACCTTGTGTTTTTTTTTTTTTTGTTAATTTGGTAAAAGTGCAAAAAATATTTTGTTACCTGCAATATATTGTCAGAAAACAGAGACAGTGTACAAAAAAAACAAGGCAAAAGTTTTAGTGACAAAAAAAAAACATAAAAACTGGAGTTGACAAAAACAAGGGTTGGTTGGATTATATGTATTACTGGTTTGTAAAGTAATGTGCTGTACTGTACTGTATACTATTGATGAAATTCCATGTTAAATCTAAATTCAAAAGCATGTAAAAACAGTGTGCCATAAGCATAAGACTCATGTCGCTGTTGCATGATCACCTTTTTAGCGTAACAGTGGCAGCCCCCATGGCTAGTCCTGTGGTCCCCACATGTTTTACTCCATCTAAAAACTATTGTGCGGTTGAATGTTAAAGGTGCAACATCAAGGGGATGAGAAATTGTGATATAGCTGTCCATAACCCACACTTAGGTATAGATAATGTAAATGGAAATTTAAAATGAATAATATTGATGGTGTGTTGGAAAGGAATACATGGAGAAAAATCTCCTCTCTTTATAAGTATACTTCTTGTGTGTAGGTGCAGCAGACTGCATCTAGGGCAGATGAGAGTACCAATTGTGTGTGTGTGTGTGTCTTTGAGTACAGGCGCACATGTATCCATGTGCTGTTAATAAAAATGCCCAGGGCTCACTCATAGTGGCAAATAGGCTTAGTTGCAAGATGCAGCACGATAACGGGAAAGAGTGAGAGTGGAGGAAATGGGGAACGAGTTGAGGGTAGAATGAAAGAGGTACTGAAATGAAGCGTACAGTTCCAGATTTGTTTAGGTGGCGAATGACCCACATGGTGCGACTTGTTTGCTCGACAGCAGACAAAAAACAATCATTATTCTAGCATTAAGGTGGATTAGTAAGGCTTACCAGGAATTTTATCACTCTCCCATAATGTGTTGTATGGTGTTAGCATAATTCAAAAAATGATTGGACACACTTTAGCACAGAATCCTATAGGGTTATGACACAATATTTATTAGGAGCTTGCTATATGTGGAGCTTAGCCAACTGTTTCATTGATTGAAACATTTTTGTTACATACTGTACGTTGAAAATGAAACAAGCCTTGAGCAATAGTCAATAGTCTTGACATCAAACTATTCTTAATTATTGTTAATAATTGGATATTATATTATTATAGCAAATTTGGGGACATTTCTCTTGGCTGCAATCCTCAGTTGGTATTATTTTGGAAAAAAAATACAGTACGCATCTTGTATTGATGTTCACTTAGTGCCCTATTAAACTCCACACAGATATGCCAAAACAGAGATTTGGACCCAGCTCTTTGCCATTACAGCACAACACAGCGACAGCATTCACATGCAGCCCATCACCACAGCTTCAAACCGCTATTTGCGTTTGATTGATGCAGTCCTGATCAAAGTCTTCAGACTAGTTGGGTCTGAGTCCCCTAAAATATGCATTTTTTTCCACAAAAGTATATAAACTTACAAAATCTGGTGACTTTTTATATGTGTTAAATCTCTCAAAAACATAATTGTTTTGCAGGAATAAAAAGTGATTTGAATAGGGTCATTCATTCATTCATTTTCTACCACTTATCCTCACAAGGGCTGGAGCTGGAGCCTATGCCAGCTGTCTTCGAGCAGGAGGCGGAGTACACCCTGGACTGGTCGCCAGCCAATCACAGGGCACATATAGACATAATGACTTTTATAAAGGAGTCATTCAATTTAGGGAAAATAACTAGTAACTATAATTGCTTAAAAAGTAACTTTCCTAACACTGTATATTACCAAAATTAAAGCCCATGTATCTGTCCTACCAGGACGGGAAAATTAGTTTGTCTTAATCAAGATGTAAGATCTAAATTGCACTGACATGTATAGCAATTATATGAGAGTCTGTACCCCTGAAATAAGGAACCACAATGCAAAAATAATATTTTGTGACAAGATGTGGATTGAGGCTGACATACAGTATAGTACTGTCAAACTACTTTTTAAAGGTGATTCACAAATATTGAATCCAGGCTCTCTTAGAAAAGTCCAGTTGTTGCTACTCTACATGGATGATTCATATTCTACACAGACATATTTCTAAAGGTACTACAGTCAAAACAAGTAATCCTTCCAAACGACACAAACAAAACACATAAAAAGGAGCTAATGAGAGACCCTGTCTAGTTTGTCCATTCACCCAAAAATGCCTCAGGGCTTAGCACTCACTTTAACTGTCCACATATGTGCACAATGGAGATGACAATAACAATATATATAGCAGGGATGCCATAACTCTGTACCGTAACAGCACCAATGCCGACATAAACAGTAGAAACAGGACCAAAAAAATGATTACCGTTAACTTAGTGGCACTAAAATGAGTCAAAAATGAGGTTTAGTTACTGCTGTGTCACCTGTCATGACGATGTTATGCTTGGCGTTAATTTCTTCATCTGCACAGACGGCAGTGAACATCTCGCTAAAATGAACTTCACCTCACACGTTGCAGGCACTGTCCACACGGGAACGGGCAGGTTGTAAAACACTCACATCCCCACTGTACAGGATTAGTGACTTGTCATATACAGACAGCAACGGATCACTGGATTGAAATGACGTAATACGTAAGGTACAGCTTACACACAACAAAACCATAGAAGGACGAACGCATGTGGAAAAAAGTCCCATGTCACATGGATGGCTTGTCTTGACTTATTTCATTTCATTTATTTAAGGAAAATAATATTGTATAAATGCAAACATAACAATGAAAGGGAGCAGAAGGAAGACAAGTCAACAAATCTGCCCCTTTTCTTCCCAGAATTCAATTACAAAGAAAATGGATGAAAGGCTTAAAAGATAAAATACTACCGACCTGAAAATGTTCCTGTGTGGACAGCCCTACATACTCAGCTATCTGCAACAAGTACTTGAAGCTGATATTGTTCAAGTACGTAATGTCTTGTAAGTAATGTAGCATCCCGACAGTCACACAGACTCTCTTATGCTCTTTTTATACCTTACTGTAGACCTTAACACACCAAAAGCAGTGCTCAACGTATTTCTCAACTCTCACACACGTATCTCTGTTGCTCTCCACACAAGTAAACACTTCCTTATTATCCGTATTGCTGCTGGTTTTGCTGTGATAATTCTAACAATTTGTCAGAAATCAATTCCATATTGTGACTTTATTGCTTTGTATGTTTTCCTTTTTCAAGTACCGGTCCAGGTACCTATTATGAACCGGAACCATTTCAAAAGGAACCAATTTAGCACCGTTATCAGATAATATGTAAATGATAGCCAACCCTTTTCTACAGTTCAGTCAGCTCTCTGCAGACCTTGGCGGTGTTGGTCTTAGTGTCATTCACCCTGTGGTGGAAGTCGAGGAAAAACAGAGGACTGAATAATTCACAGCAACTCAAGCATGAAAGAAGCTGTGTCGGATATATATATATCCTAATGGCCATATGGTGGTGTGCATGTCTGTGCATATGAAAAAGACACTATAAACAGGAGCATGCAAGATATTTGATTCATTTATACAGCAATTGGGGAATCTAACCCATGTAATATGATGCGACGGAACACTGATTTATTCCAGAACTAAAAACTAAAAGCAGTTGGGTGTTCGTAGACTTGATATAATCACTACTGAGGTTGATGTTGGAAATACAATTTGCTATGAAACAAGCAAAAGAACAACCATCACCTCAAATAATGCAAACCGTTCAGTCTAAGAAGGGAAGTGCTTGTTAATGCAGTACTTCCGCCACTGTACGGATTATATTCCCTGTTTATACTTAATTGTTACATTTTACCCTCTCGACATCCATTGCAGCCTGGTCATCCTAGAAGTGGGATTCCCCCATCTGCTGATGGGGGTTCAGATCAGGGGATGTTCTCTATCATCTACTGTCTACTGCCTGCTTGTTAAGCCCTTTGAGACTCCTTTGTGATTAAGGGCTATTTAAATAAACTTAACTTGAGTTGACTTGACTGAACTTGACTTAACTTGACCTGACAAGAAGACGGCTTACATTTAAACAGATATGGCACCATCAAAAATTCAGACTTTTAACAGCAACATCCATCTAAAAATATATATATATACAGTGAAGAAAATAAGTATTTGAACACCCTGCTATTTTGCTATTTCTCCCACTTAGAAATCATGGAGGGGTCTGAAATTTTCATCGTAGGTGCATGTCCACTGTGAGAGAGATAAACTAAAAAGAAAAATCCAGAAATCACAATGCATGATTTTTTAACAATTTATTTGTGTGATACAGCTGCTAATAAGTATTTGAACACCTGAGAAAATGAATGTTAATATTTGGTACAGTAGCCTTTGTTTGCTATTACAGAGGTCAAACGTTTCCTGTAGTTTTTCACCAGGTTTGCACACACTGCAGGAGGGATCTTGGCCCACTCCTCCACACAGATCTTCTCTAGATCAGTCAGGTTTCTGGGCTGTCGCTGAGAAACACGGAGTTTGAGCTCCCTCCAAAGATTTTCGATTGGGTTCAGGTCTGGAGACTGGCTGGGCCATGCTAGAACCTTGATATGCTTCTTACGGAGCCACTCCTTGGTTTTCCTGGCTGTGTGCTTCGGGTCGTTGTCGTGTTGGAAGACCCAGCCACCACCCATCTTCAATGCTCTGACAGAGGGAAGGAGGTTGTTCCCCAAAATCTCACAATACACGGCCCCAGTCATCCTCTCTTTAATGCAGTGCACTCGTCCTGTCCCATGTGCAGAAAAACACCCCCAAAGCATGATGCTACCACCCCCATGCTTCACAGTAGGGATGGTGTTCTTCGGATTGTACTCTTCATTCTTCTTCCTCCAAACACGCTTATTGGAATTATGACCAAAAAGTTCTATTTTGGTCTCATCTGACCATAAAACTTTCTCCCATGACTCCTCTGTATCATCCAAATGGTCATATGCAAACTTAAGACGGGCCTTGACATGTGCTGGTTTAAGCAGGGGAACCTTTCGTGCCATGCATGATTTCACATCATGACGTCTTAGTGTATTACCTACAGTAACCTTGGAAACGGTGGTCCCAGCTCTTTTCAGGTCATTGACCAAGTCCTGTCGTGTAGTTCTGGGCTGATTCCTCACCTTTCTTAGAATCATTGAGACCCCACGAGGTGATATCTTGCATGGGGCTCCACTCCGATTGAGATTGACCGTCATGTTTAGCTTCTTCCATTTTCTAATGATAGCTCCAACAGTGGACCTTTTTTCACCAAGCTGCTTGGTAATTGCTCCGTAGCCCTTTCCAGCCTTGGGGAGGTGTACAATTTTGTCTCTGGTGTCTTTGGACAGCTCTTTGGTCTTCGCCATGTTACAAGTTAAAGTCTTACTGATTGTATGGGGTGGACAGGTGTCTTTATGCAGCTAACGACCTCAAACAGGTGCATCTGATTCAGGATGATACATGGAGTGCAGGTGGACTTCTAATGGGCAGACTAACAGGTCTTTCAGGGTCAGAATTCTAGATGATACACAGGTGTTCAAATACTTATTTGCAGCTGTATCACACAAATAAATTGTTAAAAAATCATGCATTGTGATTTCTGGATTTTTCTTTTTAGTTTATCTCTCTCACAGTGGACATGCACCTACGATGAAAATTTCAGACCCCTCCATGATTTCTAAGTGGGAGAAATAGCAAAATAGCAGGGTGTTCAAATACTTATTTTCTTCACTGTATCTATGAAAAATAGTTGCTGTTAAAAGTCAAAATTATATATTATATAATATAATAATAATATATAATTATTATTTAAAATAATATATAATTATTATTAAATATATATATATATCTATGAAAAATAGTTGCTGTTAAAAGTCAAAATTATATATTATATAATATAATAATAATATATAATTTTGACTTTTAACCGCGACTATTTTTCATAGATATATATATATATTTTATAGATGGTTGTATATATATATATATATATATCCATCTATAAAAAATATAGTCACAATTATATATATATATATATATATATATATATATATATACATACATATACATACACACACATATATATGACATTCATGGAAAGCAGTTTCTATTATGACACACAGTTCCAGCTGAATTGCTTCTCCAAAAGTTTTTGTCTATCACTCTTGGGAATAGAATATTCCCAATGCCATATTTGATCAAAATAACTGTCTCTTGCGGTTGTCTTAGTTTCAATTCTGAGAGGGTGTGAAGGCACCCTAAATGTTTTCAGGTTGTATGATGAAATTGCACTGGATGGTGACTCAAGGTTCACAGTGGGTGCCGGAATGAAGCTATCATTGTAAAAAGAATCTGCTTTCCATGATCATGAGGGCTTGTTCTGCAGGTTTCACTTTTCACTTCTTTCATGACTGCCCTTAGCTTCCGCAAAGAGTTGCAAGGTTGTCAATATTTTTAATACCTTCGGTCTGCTTTGTGCTCCTTTGTTTCACAAATAATACCCTTCATTTACAGACAAATTGCTTTTGATGCTAATTTTAGATGCGTGTACTGTATCTGAGTTTTTCAAAAAGACAAAAACATAACCCAAGAGGTTGTAATCAAATGTAATTTAGTTTCAAAGGTGTTTTGTTTCCTTATCACTGTGAACAGCTTGTGTTATTCTTGATAAAAGTGCACATGTCAAAACTGCCTCAACAATGTTTATTTAGGGAGGAGAGCACATTCTGATAGTTTGTGAGTTTGCAAGGTGTGGACCTGTAAACTGTTTTTAATCTCATACCTCCGCCCACCCCCTGTGGTCCCTGTGCACGTGTCAGCCTAAATGGAACAGGTAAAGAACTGAAGCCTTGTGGGGCAGGCCTTCCACTTCACTGGTACCAAAGTTTAAATTGGCTTCCTCTGCTGCCGTTCTGCACCAGCAATTGCATTCCCCAGCCAACAACAGGAGAAATTAATGTAGATAAATAAACAAAATGTCTAAGGGCCTAAATCGCAACACTTTGCATTTGTGTTTTTCAACTTAAAGGGACTGATGGCAATGGTTACACGGCTGCCTAGAGGTCGCTGATTTTAGAATGTGGCACATTCATGATCGAGCATATTTATTTTCTGTTTTTTGGGGTATTCTGATTCTGTTCTGTATGTCTCCAGATATTTTTTTGTTTGCTTTCTATACCTAGTGTGGGTATAATGTACACAGAGATGTACAATATATATTTTTGTATGGCTTGAAATAAAGAAATCAGTGAAATGTTTAGGTTGATGTTTTTGGAATGTGGGAGGAAACCAGAGTACCCGGAGAAAATGCACACAGAGATGCGGGGAATCGAACCCCGGCCTCCTAGCTGTGTGTCCTGCGCAGTAACCACTCCTCACCGTGCAGCCTTCATATATATCGTATAAAATGAAGATAAAAACAGGAAGGCGTCATTCATCATGTCCTCAACAACATTAAAAGTAATGTTAAATGCTCGTTTATCACTTTCATTTGTCATTTACATGCGATTAAGAACAGTTTTCTGCACTGTAACTTGTATAACTATAAATTATAAACTATAAATCAGACATCTTAGACAGGCGACACAGCTGACTTCTGGTTTCTGTTTACATGCAGTGGCAAGCTAATTGAATGCTAACCAGGATGTTTTGTCATTTAAAATACATCCAGAACACAGTTGGACCACACGGTGTATTGACGGCATGACAAGATGTACGCCCCATTGTATGCTAAACAGAAAATGTACGCAAACTGAGGCAAAATCATTGCATAAATGTGCAACGTTAAGAGAAAAACACACTAACCACAGCAGGCACTAACCACTTAAGGGTCTTAAGAAAAAGGGTCTTCAAAAAACTCAATGAAAGGATGGCACTCAGGAGGCACTTTTTTTTCCCCACACAGCTTTGTCTCATTATTACTCCAAACAGTCTTCAAGAGCCCAAAGAGGACCAATAAAATCAACTTAATTTAGGCAAAAACCCATTTTACTTACTTTTATAAGAGAACGTATATCACTTACAGAGGCTGAGACGCCTTCTTGTAGGAGACTTTCAATGTGAGTATATTATCTGATGGAGCTCAGGAGGAACTTCCAGGTAGAACACAGGTGGGCGCCAAGTGAGAGAGCAGTTGGCGGAATGCACATATGAGTTCACCGAGTTTGTTTATTTGTTCTTTAAATGACGTATGACAGTATATGCTACCGCAGCAAGATATTTTTGTGGCATATGTTGAAGGAAGCCAGGGTTCAATTCCACCCTTGGCCATCTTTGTGTGGAGTTTGCATGTTCTCCCCGTGCATGCGTGGGTTTTCTCCGGGTACTCCGGTTTCCTCCCACATTCCAAAAACATGCTAGGTTAATTGGTGACTCCAAATTGTCCATAGGTATGAATGTGAGTGTGAATGGTTGTTTGTCTATATGTGCCCTGTGATTGGCTGGCGACCAGTCCAGGGTGTACCCTGCCTCTCGCCCAAAGACAGCTGGGATAGGCTCCAGCAACCCTCGTAAGGAAAAAGCGGTAGAAAATGAATGAATGAATGAATGTCGAAGGAAGCAAAAATGGCATATACGTATGTTCCACATGGTAGACACGTCTGCTTCGGTTTGCTGATATGGGATTCTACCCAAGATATAAGAGCAGGAAACTGCACGTAGGGCACTGTCAACAGGCTGCAAAGGTACAAGCCACAAGTGATCGTTTTTTATGTGATCAGCATTGATCCACATATGCCAATCACGGATGGTGGCCGAACGATCAGAGCATCCCCAGTTAGGGAGGGTTCAGCATGAGAGCAGTCAATGCCGACTGAAAAACAAAAGCCAATATCACATGCTGAGACACTTACTTAGTCTATTCGTTCACACAGCTGGCTTTCATGCAGCACACCCCCATTAATTCCTAGTCAATTCCCCATTCACAATCGCCCCGCAATTGACAGGTAATCGCTTCAGGGTAATATCCCTCCCCTTGTATTATAGAAAAATGGAGTGACAGATATCAAGGATACTGACAACTCTCCAACCATTGAAAATATGAACGTGTCCAAAAGGCCTGATGCGGGAGAAAGCATCATTATGTAAATGCTCAGGCCATAAACCAAGATGAGAGGATAGCAGTTACAGAAAATGGAATCTATTTGTGAACACTAACTATGCCCATACTACAGTAAGAAATGTAAATAAGCTCAACCGCTTGAAGTTTTAGTTGAATCTTTTGCCCCGAACCAAAAACAAGAAGCCTGATAATCGTGTTTTAATCTGCCTCGTCTCCCAATGTCAACACATAATACCATTCATATTCATATGGCTGTTGCCTAGACTAAAGCACCCAAGCCTTGCCAGCAATTTGGTAAGCTTGAAAAAGCCTGAAGTGAAATTTGGCAGCGTAATGCAAAGTGCTGAGATGGGAGGGCGATTCTATGCCAATTTGAACTACACTAACACAATCTGCCCTTCCAGATTGCTCTTTGAACCCATGGGCCTTTACATTGCAAAACAACACCATTGTGGTTGTCCATCAAATAAAAAAAGATATATACAATGAGCAGCATAGAAAAAAGATCTTCTCAAAATTCATTCATTCATTCATTCATTCATTTTCTACCGCTTTTCCTCACAAAGGTTGCAGGGGGTGCTGGAGCCTATCCCAGCTGTCTTCGGCCGATAGGCGGGGTACACCCTGGACTGGTCGCCAGCCAATCACAGGGCACATATAGACAAACAACCATTCACACTCACATTCATATCTATGGACAATTTGGAGTCGCCAATTAACCTAGCATGTTTTTGGAATGTGGGAGGAAACCGGAGTACCCGGAGAAAACCCACGCATGCACGGGGAGAACATGCAAACTCCACACAGAGATGGCCGAGGGTGGGAATTGAACCCTGGTCTCCTAGCTCTGCGCGCTAACCACTAGACCGCCGTGCCGCCTTCTCAAAATTGTACAGCAAATGTCTTATGAAAATGAGGAATTGTTCAGGATAATGGAAAGACTGTCATGAGAAATCTGGGCAAAATTAATATGGCCATTGCTTCAAGCAATAAAAAAATAAATGTGTGATTAATAAACACATACATTGCATTCGCTTGCCTTTGAAAACTGTCATTCGGAGCACCAACTCGTATAACTTTCCACGCTAGTCCACAGTGAAAAAGCTATGAGTAATGTGATTATGACAAATGTAATCATGCACATTAGTGTGATTTGTGATCAGGACAGCAGAGAACACCACAACATACTGTATAAGCTATGGATGGGTGGATGGAGCACTGACACATTAGATTTGTGGTAATCCCAGGTGCACTCTGGTTTCCAAAACATGCATGATTGAGCAACTGCAGAAATAAAACAGACATTCATATGAATGTGAGTATAAATCACATAGCAAAATGGTCTATTCTCTCGCTTTTGGAAGGAAAAAATTATCCATTTTGCTGCATAGGGCCCTATGATTTCTGTGTTAACAGAATCACGGGCGTAATTGCGCAAAGCTCATTATCTGACACATTGGCATTATTTAACACGAGAATACAACATTCTAACAACATTTATGGTTCAGAAAAGTGCAAAAAAACAGAACAGGTTCCCTTTAACCTTCCTTTTGTGTTAGCTTTCTGGTATCATTTCTTATGTTACCGGATCGGTTTTGACCCATGTGTTAAATCAGCTATAAAATACACATTGTGCCCAAGATAAAAGTTACAATCAAATTTGGTTCTCATGTCTTGGTTACCTTCTTAGGCTTCCTCATCCATGAAAATGTTGGTTTTAATACTTTTGGTGTAGGCATGTAGGCCTTTTTTTGTCACTATACCCCTCAATTTTTATTTCCAAAAATGGTAAAATGAACCTCAAAAGAATCATATTAATAAATTAAATTATTTTGTTACCTGGCTATTACTGAGAGCTATAGAACATAGTATCTCTTAAATCAATTAGTTTTATTTATTTTCTCATTTTAGTATTAATCACTAAAGAAACCTCTGTGGTGTTCGGGTGAATTTTGACCCATATATATTAATGTCAAGAAAAGGTACTTATTGTTTTCAGTTACAGAACTTTAGTATAAACTGAAATCAAAAGGCAGAACAGGTCCAGATCTTGGTTCACTGTACTACTTGTCATTCTTTCCATGATCCAAATTGTAAATGTGAAATCAGCCAATCAAATGAGTGAATTCACCTCACATGCCTGGACATTGTTTTTCTGCTGGTATACTGGAAAAGCGGTCAAAATGAGAATTCCCTGAAGCTTACATGATGAGAAGAGGAGCTGGTTGTCATTGTGTTGGCTAATAGTACACTTATAATTTCAGTTTTGGCTCAAAATATTGCTTTATAGTCATATTATTATAACCGGGTGGAAACCGACCCTAACAATACAGTGGTCATAATTTCAACCAGACCATTTTAAAATGTAGTAAACATTTTTTTAGAGTTTCCTGACAAAGTCTTGATGCAATAAACAAATGTTATGTGATTCTTTTTATGCATTAAAATGTAAAACGGGTCGGTGCCGATCCGAACACAAGAGGAGGGTTAAAGGGGAGAGAGTTTGAAGTTTGAGAGTTTTGAGAGTTTGATTCTAGCAAGACTTACAGATCATGTTTTGGCCTCATATCTGCAGTTATAATGCAACATCATTGCAACACTACACTTGGATGCGCCCCTATTGTCATCTCCAAAGATGTTTGGACATCTTGTACAGCCAACTGTAAAGTCAGTTACATTTTGTAAACAATCTAAGGGGGTATGCAGAGGTTTGCCTGTTGCCTGGTTACACTCTGCTGGAAGAGTCAAGCTGCAAGCTCATAAGGGATGCGGAGGTTGTCCACAGACTGGTCAAGAGATTACTGTATATCAGGGGGCAAAAAAAAAAAGTCTGCTGGAAATATTCCACTGCTCGACTGAACCCTTTGTGTCTCATTTTGAGGTAGCTTGTGTCTTCAGATAACACCAGTGAGAGAATATCCTGCAAAAAAAAAATCAGTCCTTACCAGACAGTCTTTAGAGAATGTCACACAGCCATTAATGTCTCCTTACTTTCCTAATTATTGATGGTGTTGCCTGTGTGCAATTGCTTTTGATCACCTCCCACGCTGCTTTGTTTTCCGAATCCAGGCTTTAAATCTCTGAACACTTTCCTCGCCATCCATTCACTCAGAAACCACTCCTCGCAAAAAGTCATCCAGGTGGCCTTGGATAACACAATGGGGTCTAACTGCACTGAGAAGAAAATGACCACATTCATTTTCAAGCAAGAAACTAAATTACTTAAATCAAGTTCCCAATTTCAGGCCGAGAGCATTCTGCAATCTGCCCATCCACGCCCACGCATTGCTGCATCCACGCATGCTCTGGCAGTAAATGATTGTGCTTGAACTCGAAGATGTATGGCTCATGGTGGGAGGGCAAAGCAGTTGGGCAACGTGACATGTATCAAAGTTGCAAATAAAACAGTGGACTGGATTTTATGCTTACATTGATTTTGATAGATAATTTCAATGAACAAAACAGAATACTGTTTAACGGTGATTGAGTGATGATTAATTCCTAATGAATTAACAGAATGAATTCCCCTTACATGGTACTGTAAGGTCGATGGTACATCCATCGACTCCTTACTCCCTTACTCCCACATTTCCATTACTGCAAGTTTATGACTACAGTATAATGATCGTCCCTTATCAATCCATGCCAGCTTTATCTTTTGTCATTGCAGCACACAGGAAGACAGAGTCCTAAATCACACTGAATTAGAACTGAATCTGGCTCTATGCGTATATTCCATTGTGGTTACTGCAACGGGTACAAGTGGTAAGACTGGCTAGAAACAACTCGGGTTTACATCCTGGTTGTTTCCTTGAGACCCTCATACCATATTGTGTGCTTAATTTCAGCCTTTTCAAATCTGATTTCATTCCTGGGGCCTGTTGCACAAAAGTAGGATTAAGACATCCAGGATAAATGACTGAGCTGAGCTCAACCAACCCAAAACCAGAGTGTCTAGGCTTAGTTGGTTGTATAAAGCTCAAGCCAGGATGAGTTGACATGGATTAATCAAGCCAGGTGAAACCGAGCCAGGAAGCACGTGCACGCGGCTTCCTTAAATAGACTCTGTTATCGATCACAGAGTCACCAATTACCATGGCAACGAGAGCAGGATGCTTTCAAGCTTACAAGGACGCAAAAGAGCCAATGAGAAAAAAGGCAACTCGGCCACAGTCATAAAAAAAGAGAGAAACCGTGGCACGTAAATAATACACAAATGCATACTACTCACTGAAACAACCATAATTAAAATCCACAAAGTTAATTAATGTTATGCTTGTTGCTTGCTTAACAAATCAGGAACAGCGGAGTATAGTAATATCTAAGAACATTTTGTTTTATTAGCACATCGCCACTACTTTCTTACTACTTTCTAGCTTCAACAGTGTGTAAACGTCCGGTTTCCCCTCGAGCGCTAGGGGTTCTGGGTAATGTAGTAAACATCCACATTAGTCAACACAATTAACATATCCGATAACATAGTCACACTGTGATTCTGAATCTGTTTAATTTCTAGATGAAGTTGACTGAAGATGTGAGTGAAATTGTGTCATCAGACTGTATAACCGTTTTATATAATAATAAGTATTATTATTGAAAGATAATATGATAATAATATAATAATAATATAATAATAAGATTCAGGATTGAAATGAAAGCAAGGGTAAAGGAAGCCCAAACTTTTAATCTGTGGTGTACACACAAGAGACAATTAATTATCATACATTTCATAACTGCATTCAAGACTGCCATGATGACCAGAGAGCTACGTTCCAATCATAAACTGTATAACATAAACTGTAAATTGTGCACTAAATATTTTACAATAAAAATAATTTTAAAAATAATATTTGCAAAAATGAATCATATTTTTAATGACCTCTCATGGCCCACCTGCAGTACCACCACGGCCCACAATGGGGCCGTTCTAGATGTGTATTTGTATTTATATGGGAGGTGTATTTTATATATAGGATATCGGAAACTGTAAATAAATGACTGCAACATCATCTATCATCTATCAAATCATTTATCTGCAATGATTGAAATGACTTGAAAGGGTGTGATTAAATACATCCTGGACCTGAGCCTAGTCTGGAACTCCACAGAATAAATCTCCATGGTAACTTATGTCAGACCATATCCCACTTTTGTGCAACCGCATCATGGATAAATTGTGCCCAAGATATCCTTGCTTAATCCCTTACTATAGTCTTGTGCAATGGGTCCCCGGCAGGGCCACTCAAAAGCAGAGGAGTCGCCTAAATTTATCTATCCACATCTATCTATGTAACACTTTATGAGAGTGTCGCTGCAGGCTGGAGAAAGACGTGTAAAAAACATATGAACTGAGACCAAACGTGAACTAATTCAAAATCGGCAATCATGTGTTGAAATTGAAATTGTCCGTAATGAACTACAGCTACACGGTGGTAGCAACACTCATCCATGACTATCCCCACCATGCTTGGCTGTAGGCAACACACAATTGGCTTGGTATTTAGACAATATTCCTACATCTATGCTACTATACAAACTGTTCCACAGCCTATTCTGAAGTATATCCATGTTTAATTTCTATAATGCAATGAGATATACTGTAACAAAAATGTTTGTTGGAATGTAGTGGGTGTACTCACTTAACTGAGATATTTTCTGAATGAAAATGCATACATACGTACATGTCGCCGGGACATGCTTCTCTCTCGAGCTTGTGCTGCATAGAATTTATGTGGCATATTGATTAAACATTGCAATCCAAGTCAGAGTCGTGATCTGGCAGCCACAGAGGCTAACCAAGCAGTGAGCAGTTCAGGTTGACATTGATCCAAGCAGTCCCTGAATCAAATACTTCTGAAATACTCTGTGCCTTGCAGCATGCCGATAGCATTGTCAGTTTAACTCTACCCTGACCTTACAACACATAGCAACAACAAAATTATTTGTCTCTTCAGGTCACTCATGTGTGGGTGTGTGGGTGTGTGTGTGTGTGTGTGTGTGACTGACTGACTTCCTTTGTAAATCAGAATCCACATATAAGACAACCTGCGTTGCACAAAAACACTGGCTTATATTCTCTCAATACAGTAAATCTCTAAAACAGGAGTTTTGACAATTGATTCTTTATAATTGAACGTTTTTAACTGCATCTAATTATGATTGACATGCAATGTAAAATATTTTCTCTGCAGTTTCACAAACTGCAATTGCGCGAGAATCAAAGTAAATGTTAGCAGAAAACATTCCAAAACATGAAAAAAACAAATGTACACTCAAATAGCATATACTATAACAAATAAACAATTTAATCAGCTATGATGAGAAAGCTTTGTGTCGTGGGTGCAGAATTTCTTATGGCTTTCAAAACAGGAGTAGACAAGTCAAACTTTTCTTGAAAAAATGAAAATAATAATAATAATACATTTTATTTGTATAGCGCTTTTCAGGATACTCAAAGACGCTTTACAGTAAAGAATATAAAAAAATAAAATAAAGCTGAATTAAAAAAAAACAAAAGCTAAAAAAACAAGGCTAAAAGCGGGGCACAAATAGATACAATTTATTTTAATAATGTCTGGGAAACTTTTGCACTGTTGATGAAAAACAGTGCATATGCTTTAACGGAGCTAAGAGAACATCTTACCATATTTCTATCTTTATTTCTGTTACAACTCATAAGATATGTGCCCCCTCCCACTCCATGTTAAGATTAATATATAATATATAATATGTATATACTTTACCCTGTGTAATGAGCACTTCTCCTTTGCTGAGATAATCCATCCTCCTCCAAGGTGCTGATGAGACACCATGATTATTGCACAGGTGGACCTTAGGCTGGCCACAAAAAAAGGCCCATCCAAAACCTGCAGTTCTATCATGGGCCACAATGCCACAGATGTTGCAAGTGTTGGGGGAGCATGCAATAGGCAGACATGTGCAATAATTATGCTATCTAATCAGAATCTCGATATACCACACCTGTGGGGTGGATGGATTACCTCGGCGAAGGAGAAGCGCTTGCTAACACTTTTTTTTTTTTTTAAGGAGCATGTTAAACATCAGACCACATCAAATAACACAATCAAATTTTACAATGTTTTTAGAAGACCACTAGCCTGTACATCAGGGATCTCAAACATGTGGCCCGCGGGCCAAATGTGGCCCGCAGGACATTAGTTTAAGGCCCCCGCCTTGATATGAAAGTTTAATGTTAGTGCAGCCCGCGCAAGTTGGATATGGATGCTGTATGGTATCATGTACCCAGAAAAAATTATTACGTTTGATTAATGTTCATGTTAAAGGTTGAATAACTTTAATAGTTATCCTCCCTATCCGTGTGGAAGTGGTAAGTTTTTGGCAATTTAAGTTTAAAGGAAATAACTTGATGGCTACCATTTAGGTCGCTAGCTCTCTAGTTTGCGAGTTAGCATGTGTCTCAAGACCCTGCAGTTGCGCAATATGTTGTAAATAAAAAGAGTATAAATGTGACTATAGTCGTGTTTTGTCATGTCTACAGGGCTCTAATAATGCTTTGTTCATTTTAATCTGAAAAAAATAATTTGTCTACCCACCAACTATATGTGGTTTCTTAAGTTTTTATTATTTGCCGTTTTATTGTTATTATTATATTTATTTATTACTGATTGATTGAATTTCTTTATTCTTGATTTGTTTATTTATTTTTCATCTTATTTTGTGGAGAAAAATAAAAAGTAAGATATTTGAGAACAGTGGAATGTTTTATCAGAGCTTTTCTTGTAAAAAATCGAAACCAAAACAAAGTTTATTCATTTTTCTGAAGTAAAATTGAGTAAGTAAATTAGTAAATTGAGTTTGAGACCCCTGCTGTACATGAATAAAGAATGTGCGATATACAATATGAACTATGAACGTTAAAAACTGACTATTGAAAGACCATGTGAAAGCCCCTCCTTTTTTTTACTTCCCAGACAGTGCAGTGGGTCGGCTAAAGGGGATATATTATGCTTTTTCCACTTTTCTGACCTATAAATGTAGTTAGAATGTTGTATTCTCGTGTTAAACAATGCCAACGTTTCAGATAGTGAGGTTTGTGCATTTGGAAGTGAGCCATAAAAGAAGTTTGGGATGGCTCAAAACGCTTAACGGTTTAAAAAAGGCGTGGTAAAACTGCCCCTTTGTGATGTCACAGAGGGGCGGACTTCCTTATATATAAATTATCTTCCCTGCCACAAGCGCTGCTTCCCTCGCTCACCCGTGCTCCACACTATTCTTTGTGAAGATTTTCGCTAAATATAATTTGTCGTCCGAAACGTCCAGAGACAATTTCGGTATTTGCTTTGCTCTTCGATGATGAGAATACTATATGCTAATAGCAACGCTTACTGATAGAAGCCAGTTGGTCTTGTAAAAATTAATAATTTTTAATGTATTTCATGTCAATGGCAACTAAATTGTTGTATACGGGCATTCCATTCCTACTTCACTAAATTAAAATGGACTATAATTGACGATAATACCTTCTAGGACATTCTGCCATTTTATAAGCAGGTAGGCTTTTCTTTAATTCATACACTTATTAAAATATTCAGTTATTTCAGCTTCTGTAGCATGAATTAGTCTGTTTGTTGGCGTAATCATATCCCTACTGCCCTCCCCTAAGTTGCCTTCTTCTATTACTAATGTAATGTCAAGGCTGCACCATCCGTGCTCCATGGAGACTGGCGCATGTGTTGATCGTGTTGATTGACTGCTCCAATGATTGATCGATGGGGGTGTGTGCATGCTGGAGGAATGTGCATGGTGATGCAACATCCTTAAAAAGTCAAACACAGTGTAAACAGTTTAAAAAGTGGTTTCAACCAAATTGATGCAATAACCGTAGTGAGTGATGTAAAATCAATTGAAATGAAAAGTAGTCAGATAGAACACCAACACCAACCAAAAATAACAATCACTCCTGTTAAAGACCTTGACGAAGGCAGATCTAACGAGGCCGTGTTCACCATCATGACCGTCGAGTAATCTCATCAGTGGGTATCAATCAGTCTTTTTGTCTTTATCTGCAGGCTTTTGAGGCCTGGAAAACTCCACATTGATTTTTCTTCATGACTAAATCCTGGGGTTGGAGCACAGCAAACACCATTTTACCTTCACAGGATCAGAGAACGATGAAACTTTAACTATATCATGTCAGCATCGCAACTACTACTTTTGTATTATTGAAAATATTGCATATGCGGCAATAGAACAGGAGAAAAAGCTAAATCAGTTAGAGAAAGAACCTGCTTTATTGCTAATTTGGCAATAACACCATTTCCAGAGTAAAAATGAGAATGTAGCATAGACAGGTATGTTTGCTCGTTTTAGTCAAATAACTTGAAGATAATAAAAAAACTTGGATATTTAAGGTTACTGCAGTTCAGCATTTAACTTATTCCACTTTATTAAAAGTGCTGTGTTCATCCAAGATATTATCAGACTGGCTATATCAATGCAAGCTTGATATACTGTGACTGATTCCCTATATATTCCATATGTGCATTTATCTATACAACACACCCACAAAGAATAAACCACCATCAATCATCATCAGCAAAAACAGACCCTTAAATCTGACTCATACACAATAATAACAGAGATACAGCCCCGGCGTAGAGAAGCAAAGTCATCAAACTGCCAAGCATCTAAGAAATATATTATTTCTAATTGAAAAAAGGCTGCCATTTTGTCTTCAATTTTTTTTTTCCAAAATCTGTTCCTGAAAAAACTGGGGGTTGTCTTATATTCAAATAAAAAATGATTAATGTTGTTGGAGTTTGCCTCTTCAAGTACTTCTGTGTTCTTAGCAATTTAAGACTGAGCTCTAAAAGTGGGCCAAATCAGCCGTGCTATCATACAAGCTACGTATAGATGTCCCACCAAGAGACCAGCTGCCAGCTGACGTTGGACAAGAAGCGACCTGTACTCTGGACAGATTGCCAGTGAGTCAAAGATATGCTAAAATATACTAAATACTAAAATATTCATTTTAAGTAAAATGAATATTTTAGTACAGCGGGAGGAAGCAGCTTCCTATACATACAGCATCAATGAATCCATTATAATTGTATTTCTGTAGTCAAGGAAATGTTACTTATTAACTTCAAACTCAACACAACTCTTACTGGTTAGCGGTGGACATCGGAATTTCAAATCCAGAGAAAAACATTCTGTTGGAGAGTACTGCCATTATTTTTGGAATAAGTGTGGTGGACACTATGGGGAAGCCTCCTACCTATTTGGCTGTTCGGTTGGGGGGCGTGGTAGTTGGACTATACTTTGTATTGGCACCATATAGGAGTTGCTTATCTTGACATTGGTTTTGTTGCTGGCGTCCTGCTTGGGACGGACGCAGCATATTTCTTTCCACCATGTTGCAGTTCAATGGAACACACAGTGGTGAGAAGCATGCCCTCTAGTGTTCGCTGTATATGTTGTCAATAAACAGTAATAGTCTCTTGTGCAGTAATTATGATGCATGTCTTTATCCCAGAGCCTTTTTGGAGCAAGTCTGCCTTGAAGTTAGACATCTTTCATGAAAAAGCCCACTTAAAGCACAACAAAAAGTCATCAACCCCATTTGCAGAGCACATACAGTATATATACATAGGAATGATGAATACAATCTCTACAAGTTTCAAAAGGTGAAAAGCAGTTTGGTTACTTTCAAAAGTGTTTCTAGCTAACTGCTTCTATTAAAATGTCCACCATCACTATGCCCTTTACATTCAGACATAAGAATGAACTAAAAATCAGACCACTTCATGGCTCAATGATCGAAAAGAACAAAAGAAATGTGACTTTATGGCTGGATTATCACAATCCGCCATGGTATCCTAAAGAGCACCATATTGATGCATGTGTGCGGCCCTAAAGTGGAAACGGCGGCACAGCTTCTGACTGCCAGTCATTCCACTCCTCACATTTATATTTTATTACAACTACAGCAAGAACACAAAAATATTCAGTGGGAATATTGATCCTGTGGTTGCAGAATGGTATGAATGACTAGGCCAGGATTGACCAAAGATGTTTCTATTCCGTATTCCAACGACATTACATATGCATTGGAAATCAACACCTCAAAGAACACGATTTAATCTGTTTTCAAAAGACGCCAATTAATCAGTAGAATGACTGGCTCTCAGTGGGGAAATGGTTCAGAAATACAAAATAATTGATGCAAGCCAAACAAAAGGTGATTTTAATTAAATCCTGGCTCAAAGCAGCCAAGGCATTTGAATCTGATATTATGGAATAAATGTTTATTAAAAAGTTTTGTTTTGTTTTCCAAGCATCTTAAGCAGTGTATCATGCAGCCTGATGTTTATATCAAGAGTGGCAGGCAGCTGGACTCCAGTGTAGATCCCATCCTGTAACGTGCAGTGCAGCCAAGTGGAGTACTAGGTTATGACACAAAGTATGATTTCATGCTTGGTGTTCGCTTTGTCTGTTCAAAATCAGTTAATGGCCTTGTAAAAGTAGTGTGCCGCTCTGCACCCAACCAAATTGCATCACATAAAAACTTGAGATCAGTATCAAGGATACTTGAACAAAATAATGCTCTAATGCATAACATGGGGGACGCACTGTGGCCTAGTGGTTAGCGTGTCGATCTCACTGTTGAGTTCGGTGCATGGGTTTTCACCGCGTACTTAGGTTCCCCGCCACCTCCCAACAACATGCATGTTAGGTTAACTCTAAATTGTTCATGTCCATATCAGAAAGTAAGCAAATAATCCATATTCGCATGACAGAAACAAGACATGCATATTGTTTGATGGCGTGCTAACTGAATACATGGTAAAGCAAAGGCGTGGTGTGTAACTCAACTGCCTCAACTACACCCATGTGGGGAAAATGCACATTTAAAAATATCTTGATTCTTTGTAAGACTGTGAATGCATCATGGCTGAGTTCTGATTTTGTGATTCGCTTGCAGGAAGGGAGTGGTAGCCAGTGTTTGCCTACCCATGTTTTTTTTTTTTTTTTTGACATAACATAAGACATACCATAAGAGCCTGTCAATTCACTGTGCTATACATTTTCTGAGGTGGTGAGGTTGTGAGATTTAACAACGTACTATCACAACTCCACTAGTTGCCATCCATTACTCATGCACACTACACGTAAATATGTTTATTCTATGATGTGTCTTGATTCGCTTACAAGCATTCAGTGGGGGCTGACCGGTGACAATTGTTCAGCAAAAACATCTCTTTGGCCAGCTATTCAGCTTCCAGAGACGCCAGCTCTACTAAAGATCTGGACAATCTTTAGTAGAGCTGGAAATCATCAATCAATCACTTTTATTGTAAATGTTGCTCATTTTTATATCACTTTCATCGGACTGCTCATATTACCAGATTGCATATTTATTTGCCAAGAGTACTGCCATTGTTTCTTTTGCTTTGGCGGACCTTTTGGAACTGACCCAACCAATCACAGTTCTGCGGTACATTTTAAAAGTTTTTTTGGAGGTGCACGCCAAGCTCTGCAGACGGGTTTGTAGGGGGAGGAGTCAGCCCGCATAGTTTACTCGTGCACTGTGACACCAGAGCATAATTCAGGCTTAACAGAGAGAATGCTGAATCAGGCATTCCAACAGCATTTCCACTGAACCACATGACTGGCTCCCATCTAATGGAAGCACTGCTTTCAAAACCGAACTCAATACATACCACCCCTCTGGGAGTCCCTCTATACAAAAAGAAATAGCTTCCTCAAATCTACTGGGACACCATTCAGGGCCCCCCTTTAGATTGAATGTATGGTGGTGAAAATTTCTTCAGACTTGCCCCCGGCAAAGGAGATTGATATCCATTGAGGCGGAGAAGCATTCAAAGTTCATGTAAGGATTGCAATGAATGGCATAACAATAAGACACCAACAGGGATTTCTGACAATCTCACACATTTGACTACAGCAGCATGTCATGCAAGCAAACTTCCTGGGTATAATATGAGATGTCTGCCTGTATGTAACAGGACATATGAGGACAATTTGTGAGCGTACTACCCATGAATAAAATACCGTATGCCAGCTGGTGCAAACAGCCCTTGAGTCCTTTATAGATATCAATGTATCACAATAAGTGTGCTGTGAAATATATAAGCACACACAAACTAAAACAGTGAGCCTTGAACAGCTCAGATTTATAATTCATACAGATACCTACATGGGAACCAAACTAACTAATTTGTCATGTATGAATTGCCATAACCTTCACATTTATACAATATAAAGTAATGTTATCGATCACACAAAACAAACACAAATCCAAACAAAAATCCATAAAGCTGACTGATTTTGAATACAGACCCTATGTTTGGGAAGCATTTTTCAGGTATTGCAGGTGTCGCAGTAAATAACAACAGAAAATGTTGTAGGACTGGCTAGATTAGTTTTGAGCTCCCAAACGGACGCTGGACCATTTCAGAGAAAGCTAACTTGTCAGAACCGCTTGGTGAAACTAAGAATCTAGACTGTATTTAGAGTTTACTTCTGCTCTGTGTAATGACTGAAAAGAGGTTGAATAGGGTATCTAAAATAATTATCCACCACTATCCAATCACTCATCTTATCGCATGCACCAATCACAGTATCATGACATAAATTGGTGCCATCTTGTAAAAGATAAACAATATGATATGGAAAATAGCTGAAAATTGGACTTACCTGATATTATGATTATGTTGTTAATGGTGGAGATTGCATGTGGAAAAGAGGAAAGAAAACGTATGTTACAAATTTTGGGTGATCAGAATCATAATTTCAGAATTTCCAGTCAGCAACATCAACGTAGAAATTTAACTTTGGTGCTTTTAGTCATTTTAGCCGTTGTCTCTGGAAGAGTCAATATCAGGAGAGTGCACATTCCGGCAAATTTGTGAACTAGGCTAAGTCTCGGTTCATGGAGGATGATGACAGACAGCTTGGTGAGGGAGGCTTGCTTCTGCTTCTTCCATTCTTACACCTTTAGATTGAGTCTATTAGTTCAGTGCATTTGCATTCTAATGGCCTCTCACAGAAGGCCTTCATGACACACACTCACATAGCACAATCAGAGTTGCGAAATACTTATATACTGTACAGCTAATGGAAAAATACAGTTAAGCCACAAAACAGATGCATTGTTGTCACTCACACAAGCTAAGCTCTCACTTCTACACTAGTGCTATTATTTTTTAATAAAAGTTGAGCGATGAGAGAGATGTTATTTCTGCAATTACAGTAGAAATATAACACGTATTGATAATAATGTAAGTGTTCACTTTGCCACCTTGCACAACACCAGTCAGTGCTTGACATCAGTCTTCAATCCCATCATAACGCTGATTTATTGATCTGACTGAGTCCATATTTCAAGATAAATCAGTTTTTAAAAGGTGTCTCCTGAGAACCCTCAGTCAGGATCTTAGATGGACAGGCACTGTAATAGAAAGTATGTGATTTATGGATGTATGTCCTCCTGACAACCAATGGGGATTGGTGCACGGTACAACCTTACGACTGTGTTATTTATTTGAAAAAATGTGGGACATGAGGGGGAAAAAGCAGCTGCAAGTTCGCCCAAGTGAGTGTCAAATGGTCAGAGGTGAGAAGGGGGTAACCGGAGTGTCATTATTTACTCCTGCTTGTTTACTCATGACAGAGTGATTCAAGCGAAGCGTTAATAACTTGTTGTGACCTTTGATCAACACTGACAGTCTCCTGTCAGCTTCTTTTACACCCTATTCTGTATTTAACTGCACTTCCAAAAAGATAAAATGTGATAAAAGTGATAAAATTATTGTTTGGTAATTAGTTTACTCTTTTAGTGGGGGCCTTTATCAACTTTATTAACTAATTTACAGTGAGACAGCCAGTGTTTGTTTGACTGACGGAAATTGATTGTGTAACTGCCGCACATTAACAGCTTTTTTGTGTGTGTGCAAGCCTAAAAGACAGGCGTAATGAAGACGCACTTTAACGTGTGTCCCGATGCCTTACTTGTTGTGGAGGGGATTAAGTCTGACCTGCAGACATTCATCCAGCTGTTTCTGTTTTTCATGCTCAGTGCACAAGAAGAGAATAATCTTAGCCTTTGTCTGGCATTTTAATGGCACTAATGTCCTCTAAGAGTCAATGACTGCACTCCACTGTGGGACTTAACAAAGTGTAAAAGCAGTCCATTAACAATATTGGGATTCTTCAGGAGTTTATGCCTGCATGCATCTATCTCCCTTGCTAATTCCCAATGATACTCGGTACATTTACATGAACCAAAAAAACAACACATTATTGCATGAATTTGGCTGAAAGTAGCTTTTTAAAATGCATGTAAACACCATTAATAGATTGTGTTCGACGATGGAATTAACATACAGTGCCTTGCTTATTCGATTAGACACCAGTTCCCTCTTGCATGTATACACTTTGATCGAGGGAACATCGAAGCGAGCTTTCTACACGTGGAGGATCATGGCACTGCTCTTAACAACGTCACTTAGCACAAGAAAGGACATTTTTGTTTCGTTTTTTACACTAACAAGGAAACAAGTTAAAGATACACTCAATACATCATGAAAGAGCTGTCCAAAAGTTATGTTACCCATTGGACAGCATGTAGCATCCCTGTTTTCCACCCACACAGCTAAACAAGCTGAACATGACCACAATCGCATCCTCGTGTATCGGAGACCCACAACATTTGGCCCAGCATCAAATTAGATTTTTTCGACACTCTGACTTCCGTGCATGTAAATATAAGGACTGAGGTTTATAAAGAGCAGTAGGAAATCTCTAAAATTTCTAATATGGTTATGGTTGTCATGTTTTGTTTGTATGTTTTTTTTAATAGTGATAGTAATGATAGTCATAGTAATTAGTAGACAGCTGGGATAGGCTCCATCATGCCTCACGACCCTCGTGAGGATAAGTGGTAAAAAATGAATGGATGGATTGATGTTTAATAGTGCTTACTAACCACAAATGCAACTCTTATAGAATATATCTCATTTAGTTAGAGAAGCTGTACAGCATAAATGCATTCTCAAACATTCGGGAAAGATAACAAGAGTCAGAGTTGTTGACTAACACTCTTGGCTAGGCATTGTTTTTTTTTTTTTTATATTTTTCTCGATACACCGTGACAACTCTCAATTAACTAGCTCATTTATTTTGTCAACAGTTTTTAACTTCGAGCTGCTTCCACTATATTGCATTATACATCAATGTGTACTTTCACAATTACCTCCATTTGAGTCTTCATACATGCTAATTAAGCAAGCTGCAATAATTAATGAAATAAGAAGAACAGATTTGATGGGTCTTGCAAGTGTGATGTGTTTAAAGGCTATGGGTGGATAAGCGAAGTGACGATATCCCTGAAACAGCCCAAAGGTGAGTCATCACCCCCAGGGAACATCTTTGACAACAGCACCCTTACAGACATTAATTGTGTCGTTTCTCTTACTGCACTTGCCTCAAGGTGGGTTACATGAACATCCATTTCTCTCTAACCCTTATTTTTATTTATATGCATGTCCCCCTTTGCCCCTCGAGTTTCCCCACCCCGGTCTCCCGATGTTTCCTCTGTCTGCTTGTGCTCTATTGCCTTTGACAACTCCTAGTGGCTATTAGTGCAAAGTAGAACACAAAACATATGTCTTTAGGGATTTCAAAATAATGTATAAAAATACAGTCATGTTTGCATTTCTATCTTGTCACCGATGCAAGGGAATGATTGTTTGGCAAGCAGGCATGTGATTAATAGTGACATAAGAAAAGGGATTGAAGGATGGTTTGTTTAATGTACTCATCACTCACTGATTACGCGGCTTAGCAGGAATATAAGAAGTGTCATCTACCTGTGTAGTGGAATACAATGTGTGGTGCCGTGTCTAGCATCCAAAAAATATCTATTCATGGCGAAGCTGCTGCATGATTAAACAAATAAAATGACAAATACAGATGAAGGCTTCTGCTTAACATGATTACCCTGAAAAATAAAGTTACACCTTTTACTCTTGGGTCCAAAACTGGTCCCTCTGTATTAATATTTAGAAATATATGTGTTTTGTGTTGGGGGGGGAAAGGGGTTGTTTTTTGTGCAAAGCGGAATACAGCAGAACCAAGAGTCACTTTTCATAGTTTTAAATTAAAATACTAAAATGTATTTACATTAAATAAACAATTCATGAAAATTGAAGACATGTTCTTGTAAAAAAACACGATCTGGCAGTGAGGTCAACATGGACACCACCTTCATGTTTTGCCATCAATTATTTCTTAAATTCATAAATTATTTCCCAACTCAAGTCTCTGGTTTTATGTTGATCTTGGCTAAATACAACCCACAGTAGAGCCAAAGAATGTTGCAAGCACCAGCATTGGCAAAGAGCAAGAAGGTGAGAAACACTACTGAACTCATTAAATAACTCATGGCAAAACATGAAGGTGGTGTCCTTGTTGATATCACTGCCACATCGAGGGGTATACGGCAAAAGTGGCTCAACCAATCAAGGCTTTGCGCTGAAGATGCAACTGAACAAAACCTAGTGTCAGCAATTCGACTTAATTGGTCACGTGATGATGGTTATCAACTTACTTTGTCATGCACTGTTTTCGGCTTTGTGTTAAGTGCGTAACGGATGTTTTCTAAAAGCTGTTACGACTATTTTGTGTTCGCATAGATTACACACTCGGTACGCAATTTGATGTTCCCGCATGTGTATGCATTGTCACCATCACTGCCCTTCCCGAATACATGATGCAGTCATGACAGTCATAACCCCTAGCTACATTAATTCTTCTATTTGCAAGAGACCAACAAGATGTTCTCATTGCAGAAAAGTAAGGTAAGTCTTCAGTATGTTATCTCGCAACTCCAGAAAAAAATGTGCATAGAGCAGATCAGAGGCAAAGTAGGAAAAACAGAACGAACAGCATGGGAGATGGAATTGCTGGGCAACAATTTGGGCATTATGACTAGTTACTGACAGAAATTCACAAAAACAGACCCAAGAGGTTACAGAAATTGCATTGAATTCAGATGGTGGAAAACTTAACTCATTAATGTGACTGAGACATGCTGTGATATGCACCAGCAGCATTGTTTAGGCATCTGTTGTCTGTTCGGAGTTTGTTTACCTTGCGTTTATGACTAGTTCACAGAAAGTATGCAGCACACACAGTTTACACATACTCAATAGATACACAAGACTATAGATTAGAACTGGAAGACGAGGATCACGGGACTTTTGAGATGTATTTGCCATAGCACCTCTTGAGGTGAAAGTGGCTCTACTTGACAATCCCAGTGATGAGAGGGCTCAAGTCCTTCATTCAAAAATGTCCTTGCATATTTCCTACATACAAACAGTATATTATTTACATGAATAACCTTATTACTAACGTTCACGATAAATTTATAGTCCATGTCTAAGTACCACGTCCGATAAGGCATGGCAAACCAATCTGTTGAGGTTTTCCACAGAACAAAAAGATGGATGTATGAAAGGAATATTAAAACTGATTTGGACGATCATTGATTCAAAGCTGGTACATATAAAGTAGCCATTTAAACCTTTATTACATCCTTTCACCGATTTGATTCTCACACCTTTACTTTAGGAAACACTGCTAATGCTGCAAAATTCAATGATAATCATTGACTGCTGACCAAGAGCTAATTTGTCTCTCGTTGACTATCAAATGCAGACAGCTATGACAGTTTTTCACTTTATAGGTCAGTTCAGAATTCAATCAAGTAACGGGCTAATCAGCATCAAGCCTCTTAAGATTCATTCACATTTCCCCAACCAGTCCATCAAGGTAAAAGGTTCACATGTAAAATATTCAAGTATCTTGTATAAATAAATGCAAGGGGCAAACATGTCCCCTTGTATGGTTGACTTAATCCGATCGTTGCCATATGTACTGTAACCCATGTGCCTACAGGGCAGAATAATTTATGTCCCGCTGCCTGAGCACTGATGTGTTGTATCACTGAAGCGGCTTGTTTCGTGGCTGAACAGAGAGGAATCAGGAAAAGCCATGATAACACCATTAAGTGAGAAAACATGATTTATAAGCAATAGAGCTCTTTAGGGACTTCTGCTTTGATTCCTCAGTGGGTGTGTTCCAAAATAAGAGCAGACATTTGCATTCCGTTTGCCAGGCTGCCTTTCTAATGCTTACAAAGACGTTTATTTATTTATTTTTTTAATGACTGCAAAACGTTTTCCCGCCATAGTCTTCTTTCGTATATGACTTGTACGTTCCTGATCTAAATTTTAAGGTCAATTGAGCATACATTTTGCCAATATTGGATCTTAAGGAGGTTTTAAGTAGAGCTTCAAAATGCAAAAATAACAAAAGGGAGTGAGTGAGTGAAATAAGTTGTTGATCAGCTGATCAAAAGTTTAAGACCACAGCCTTTAAAAGCCAACATTTTGGCAAAAATGTGGATTCAAAGTCATTTTCTGTCAGATATTCGCATTACATGATTTCCTGATGCTTTCTCTTTGTAAAGGTGGTCTGATTGTTGAGCTGAATAAGCAAGGCCTCTCACAGTGTGCCATTGTGGCTGAGGTTAGTTAGTCATTTGAGACTTATTCAAAGATCCTGAGGGTTATGGAACAAAAAAGTCAAATGGTAGGCACCAGCTTACGATCTTTGTCAAAGCATACAACAATCTTCAGCCCAAATTAAGGTTTTTACTGGTGCAGTCCAATCAGATGGCATCAGCGAGAGAAGGGTTTTAAGATCAAAACATGTCTTCAAAGGCCTTGTCTTCTTTAACATTAAAAAATTGGAATTTACACAAAAGCACCAAACATGGGACAATGAAAGGTGGAAGAATGGTTTAATCCTGAGTGAGAAAAAAATATGTAACATTGACGGTACTGATGGCTGATGGCTTCCAATGCATGAAAAAGAGATCACCTGAGATGTCTTCCACACTGCACAGTGGAGAGGGCATCATGATGATCTGTAGTCCTTTTTCAGTCAAAGTTTCAGGTCGTGTAGGAGCGTCAAACGGCAACTGGCTATGTGAATATGTTACAGGGGCCAACCCTCATGACTGAAGGCCCTCGTCTGTGTGGCAATGATTGGGTTTTTTCAACAACCTGCCTGGCAAATGACTTATTCTAGAGGAATAACACTGCACTTTTGGACCATCCTGTATTTTTCCCTTATCCAAATCCAGTTGAGAAAACCCGCGGAGCCATCTTCACCACATGGAGCAACATTCCCACTAGTGTCTTGGAAACACTGGCATCAAGCATGCCCACACCAATATCTGAGATGATTAACAAGATTAACAAGAGTCCTTTTTTGAAAATGCTATGTTTTTTTGTTTGATTTTTTTCGAGCTATAAGCTAAAGCATTGTTTAATTTTCAGCAGCAACCAAGATAACTTGTAGTTAACTATGTAGTTCTTGGCCAAATACACTTTGTTTCTCAGTGGTGCCAAAGACTGCTGCTTGACTTTCACCATGCCAAGGCCAAGGCTGCTGAAAGGTTAAACTTCTGACAGCTCCAGTTTCAGTGGAAACCACACACATCCTGAGGCTGATCCTCACATACTGTACTTGTTGAGAATTTGCACATGGTCCATTTAGGTTGAACATGCATGATTACATTAAATCCTGCCCTCTGTGCTGTTTCTATGTTTTCAGTGAATGCTTATTCAGGAAAATCCAAAAAAATAAAGGTTGACTATAATCTTTGGCTGAAAAACCTCTACACTGACCAAAACACCAAAAAGTCAAGCCCATTCCCACACCCTTTTGTGCTTCAGCCATCTTCACAGTCGATCAAGAGGGGTTACTGCCACCAATGTCACTTCCGATGACCACACTTGCCCTTCATAATGGGCATAGTACCAATGACCTAACTGTTAAGGGCGCAGTGGGCCAACAGTGCCGAGAAACGAAGGGGTAAGCTCATGCACAAGTCAAGAACAGCATAAATAGCTTAGTGTGAGTACACCCTATGAATCCAATGTCTGACACAATCTAAACTCAAGAGGAGTCACACCATCAGCCATGATTTGAACTCAGGTCTAATTGGTTGAAAAAGCAGTTGCAGGGTTTTTGGCATTACATTATCCAATGATATTTGAAGGGATATCACATCTTTGGAAGCATCTTCTAAATGCCTTATATTTATATTTTAGTTCAGTTAGTTATTTTTATGCTTGAAAATGCTTAATTTGGGCATAAATTAATTTAGATACAATTTGCTTAAACAGGCATACAGGATTATTTGACGAATAATATGAAAGAGTTAACCAAGAAACAGCAATGTTTTTTATTAATAGATTTGGAAAAACCATGATAGAGTGAAGTTGTGAAATTCAAAGGAAGGGATGACCGCAAATTGATATTCCTGCCATATTCTTGCATTCCATTATGAAACTAATATCATAGAATATAAATGTAAACGATCAGGCTCACACACAATCACACAGTACAGTCAACCATATCACACTGATGCTATTTATGAAGTATTTATGGACGGAAAACTCCCGATCGAACCAGGACAAGACAGCACAGGATGCGTTGCCACAGTAACGCAAATGGAGATATCAATGGAGAATCCTCCTTCTTGCTCTTCGGGGCAGGGATTACAGTATATCTATCAAGAAGGGGTAAGACATTTTGAAAGGGACCACCAGACAACAGGATGTCTCCTTTTCTGGGGCAGCTGCTCCAGAATTGTATGTGCTTCAATCAATCACACTGTACAATAAATCTCAAACGGTGAGTCTGAGATTGGCAGCTGCTTGGTGAGGTTTTTTTTTTTTAGACATAAACAAGCACTTTCATATTCTAACATTGGTAATATAACTGTAAATCACTTCAGTCATTCACATGAGGATTAGGAATCCTCCCAAACCATGGCTGTGGAGTATTCTGTTGAATTGGAGTAATTTAGCATCCTGGTCCCATTATAGCTTTACTTTCACATTGTGAATGTGGGTATTTACAGTTCAAACAATGTGAACAAAGGCGGGAAAGTGCAGTCTTAGGTCACGATGTGATGAAAGTACAATTACCCACATTGCAAATGCTGAGGCAGTCTGCATCACTTCTGGGTATGACTGGGGGGGGGGGGATTCAATGGCCACCATTAGGTGATCATCACAGAGATGCACAGATGCAAGAGTATTACAAAGCTTTATAGATGAATACATAAGCCAAATTGCTTCACAAAATAGTGAATGTGACGGCATGGATGCTTTTCTGAAGACCTATTTTTCCAACATAACCACAGTGGACTTCAATTACTACAAAAGTATGGAGACACATAATTTCGTTACACCTGGTCGGGTCCAGGAATTAGGTGTTGAAGCCATGAAAGAAAATGTTTGACTTATCCTTGCATGGTTAAGTACGAATGCATGATGTGAGACTTTTATCAGTGTGTTTTGTCAAGCAATTTGCATCCAACATTTACTGTAATCTTCTCAGATATATTTCTGTCATTATAATTTGTCATCTGAAGTCGCTTTAATGGTGTGACGTTAACATTGTGCGTCAGTGTTTAGTTTTAATTTAATTTTCTGTTGTTTTTCCATTGTCCAGCAACGTGTTTTTTGGAGCCGGCAAGCATTTTTTGCTGTCATATAAAACAAGTGTATAGTTTTTTGAGGCAGACGTTTCTGCATTTTCCCTCTTCATGAGCATTTTCAAATTCTAATGAGATTTTCAATGTTTTGGTTTTAGTATAAATGTTACTGGGTACTCCGGTTTCCTCACACATTCCAAAAACTTGCTAGGTTAATTGGTGACTCCAAATTGTCCATAGGTATGAATGTGAGTGTGAATGGTTGTTTGTCTATATGTGCCCTGTGATTGGCAGTCTAGGGTGTACCTCTGGCCCGAAGACAGCTGGGATAGGCTCCAGCATGCCTGCAACCCTTGTGAGGATAAGCGGTATAGAAAATGAATGGATGATGAATGTTGCTTGTTGCTGCAAAGCGACAGCATTAACAGCCACATTTCTTGGTTTTCACTTTATGCAATCTCCCATCTGCTTGAGCTTGTGACGTCACATACAACCCAGCAATTGAGAGAGACAGACAGAAGACTCATTTTGAAAGCCCCTCTTATCAAAATTCAGATTCTCATTACAATATTTCCAGGTGAGATGAAGCACATGTGGTGGTTATAATGCATAGTTAGGGGAAAGAGAAGAGGGCAATAGCAACATAGATAATGCACAACATGCTCTTATTAATCTTTGAACACTACCAAAAATCAATAACACATTACCCAAAGAACGGGCAAGATCTGAGTGTGTATGGCAATCATGATCTGACACAACAACAAGCTATTTCTGTGAAAGGTCACTGAGCTATGAAGCCTCCTGAAATAACACAACCCCCGACTCATTCTTGATACACTCACTCATACCAGTTACATTCACTATATTTCAGGCTTCAATCAAACAGAATGAACACAAAAACAAGATTTATTTTTCTTATCCAAGTAATTACTTTATTAGACTCCAATAGATGAGTTTGCTGCGTGCTGTGCTGTGGATAAAGAGCATGAAATGATATTCCATTCCACTGTGTAGTAACCATATATTGAAAAGGAGAATGAGACCAAGAATCAATAATGGTACATGCTTCATCTGTTTGCCTTCTTCTTTTATATTAATGCAATGAAGCTAGGAGATAACTTAACATGGATTAGTAATGCTTAAACAAGTATTTGTTACCATGTTTGAAGCTGAAGACATCCCATTCTGTTCAGGTCTGTTCCTGTCATGTCTCTATTGTTATTTATATATACATTGAATTAAATTATATGAATTAAAATGTATTGGAATCAAAAAGACAAATTTAGCTGATTGACTAAAAAGTTTTACTCCAAAAAATAAGCAGCTATGAAAAATATGGGTGATAACAAAAGTGACACAAACCGAGTGAAGAAATTGTGTGCACGCTGAGCTCATATTAACGACAATAGCCTCACTGTAATGTGGCCATTCCCCGTGAAACTGTAAAAGTATGCTGGCCGATAAGGGAAAGTGTGTATTGTATGTACTGTATTATGAATACATAAAACAAACCTGTGAGGGTTCTGCTATGGCATTCCACAACTGGCTGATAAGGTAAAATAATGCAGACCCTGAATTCAGATGCAGTCTCACACACACACACACACACACTCTGCACTCTACACTGTGGCCTGCATGCTTGATTCCTCCTTGCATTTAGCCCCCTGGATCCATAACCCTAACATATGTAGCAGTTAATACAGTTAGAGCCCAGGTCTTTGCTTGCATGTCTGCCCACTTAATGATATTAGAGTTTATTCCATAGTTTTATCTAGCTATCAATGTCAATCATGTTAGCCCTACTCAAAGCAGCAAGGCCTAGAAGGGAATTGGCAATGGAGGGAGGTGGGGCAGAACTCAGGAGAAGGGCTGGCAGTGTGCTAATGCAATAGAGCTGCCAGTTCTAAAAGCCTTTTATTACATTAATATGTTCCTGGATAATTCTATCCAATCTCCTGATTTGACCTCCAAAACCCATTAAAATCTCATTTATTGGATCACCTAATTTGTGACGTGTGGGTGTTCAGGTATTGTGATCATTGCACTTGCAATAATAACAAAGGATTGTGTTTCTTGTTTCCCCAAAAAGCAAAGTTGAATTGTAATCAAAGTATCTAATATCACAGCTACTGTTACTGGATGTACATTATATGTAATGTGCAGAACAAAAGATAATGTATGCACATGGACTCAACATTATCATCATTGTATTATAGGATATTTGCATTCATAATTAGTATTGTGTTGCCTAATTTTGTGTCATGTCATTGCAAATGTAACAATTTTAATTTTGAAATGCTAACTTCTGTCTTTAATTGAATTAAGCATTTGCAGTCGTGCACCATTCCTTGCTCCGTTCTTATAAAAAGCTAGTGTAAGCACTGACAGCAGTTTGTTGTTGGTTATCCCGCAATTTGAGTATGACATGTCCATTATCTGACTGGAATCTTTCCATGGTGTCCCAACTCTAAAAGTGTTTCAAATACAAAAATACATACAACAAATGGAATAGCCTCGGAATAGCATTTAGGGGCACTTGTAATTGTGAGTGCTAGGCACTAGTTGTTTGTCCATCTATCAATTTTCTATGCCGCTTATCCCAGTGTTAGTCAACAACTCTGACTCTTGTAATTTTTCCTGAATGTTTGTGAATGAATTTATGCTATATAAGGTCTGTATTACATCTCTAACTAAATTAGATATATTGTATAAAAACTGCATTTGTGGTTAGTAAGCGCTATTAAACATCCATTCATCCATTTTCTATGTCGCTTAACCTCATGCTGGATCCTATCCCAGCTTTCTCCAGGCAAGAGGCGGGGTACACTCTGGACTGGTCGTCAGCCAATCACAGGGCACATATAGACAAACAACCATTCACACTCGGATTCATACCTATGGACAATTTAAGAGCCCCAATTAACCTAATATGTTTTTGGAATGTGGGAGGATACCAAACTAACATGCAAACTCCACAAAGAGATGCCAAGTGGAGATCTACCTGATCCCCCGACTTTGTGGCCAACATGCTAACCACTTGACCGGCGTACAACATAACCACATAATAATACAGCAGGTTGAATTGCTGAGCGCTTTCATTTGTACCTTGTATGTCCTGCTTATGGCACCACATCTACAGGATAAGAGCATGAGATGAATGACCTGCACATCTCACATTCACTTGCAAGTATTGACTTTGAACATTGTGTTTGCCACCAACGATGCCACCCAAACATCCTGTGATTTCTGGGTGGGTTTTTTTTCCCCAAAAAAAACAAGCACCATAAAAAGGTAATGACGCCTGAACTTCTGGATATGTTAAAGGAAGAAAATATGTTTCCCACCTTAAGTTGCCATTAGATTAGATATTAGAATAGATATACATTATGGCGTAAATGAACGAAGGAAGTCATAAGCACTGAAACCTCATATTTTAAAGTGTCAGCTCGCTCTGCCATACATTTCTTCATCATCTTCATGCTGAACAACAAATTTCATCATCATTATCATTAATTATCATTAAGTAGCGGTGAGTATTTATACATTTTAAAATGTTTTAATAAGTGTGTGATGCATATAATAAGGCT
The DNA here is from genome assembly GCF_037039965.1 of Doryrhamphus excisus. Classification (NCBI taxonomy): domain Eukaryota; kingdom Metazoa; phylum Chordata; class Actinopteri; order Syngnathiformes; family Syngnathidae; genus Doryrhamphus; species Doryrhamphus excisus. The sequence goes on from NC_136365.1 coordinate 10,081,653, forward strand.
TGAGCTTGGATTGTGCTACTGTGCATTTAGCTTGTTAGCGTCCTCTGTCACGAGTGAACAATGGCAATTAAGAGATGGGGAGGGTTAATGTAATTGAATCTATTCTAATATTCTATTCTAAAAAAATCAGAGAAGTCAATCTCAAGCGAGCAGAAGTATTTGGAGGGGGAGGTGCAAGATGGCAGCAGCATATTAGAGTGTCAAAAATAGACATTCTTATGGGCATCTCAATTGGTTGTGTTTATTAACTCTTTATGGGTGATCTTTGAATCCATGAGTAGACTCAATTGCGGTAGGCTTTGGATCCCTTCCTGCATTCTGATGCAAGTTCACCTTGGTTTCTGTGACATCACGGGACAGCCATTTAACTCCTTGACCCTTAAGACTGCCTATGTGACTTACTGTAATGTTCAATAAATACATACAGTATAGTCCTCAACTGTGTTCTAGCCTTGAGTGGCTGAGAATTTGAAGTTGTTCAAAGTGTGAGGTTAATATGCACCCAGTGGATTGCAGCTTGTCGTGTGGTGCATTACGTGTTGACAGACGAGAGGGAGGCCAAGGCACGCTACCATTTACTGGGCATAAAAAGCCTGGAGGAAGCAATAGAAAATAAGATGATTAAATCAAAGGAAGAACAAGCGCGGCATTTGAGCAGAATCTGTCGCTTGAACCTGTCATGCTCGGGTTGGTCCGTTTGCATGTGAACTCTGATGTGGCTCATTTGCTTGACCAGTGGACATGGAGCAGTGTTGAATTGAAACCGTAAAACGGAGAGAAACTAAACATTTTACGGTAAAACTGCATTTGTATTAATGAAAAAACATGAAAATATTTCATTATAACTTGATGTTGACATGGATATAATGACAGGACCACTGTAGACATAAGGCAGAACACTGTGTGCAAATGGTTGTACCTCCTCCACCCTCTAAGTGAGATGTTTCATTTTTAATGTCAGGTTAAAAGCTACATGAACAACATGAACCACTGGTTAGATGTTCAGGGAAACCAAGGAGAAAAACACATAAATTAGTCAAACACATGGGTCATGTCATGAAGTGTGCTGGGTATTTTTGAGAAAATCTATGAAACTGTGAATCAGAATAACTGAATCACATGAATTCAACCTTGTTTGTTTCTTTCGGCTTTTTCCTGATTTCAGAGTCGCCACAAAAAGATCCACACACTGATTTTGGCTTGAGCACTTTATATTCCAGATGCCCTTCCTGACGAATACCAATGATGTAAGCATCATAGTAGAGATTCAAACCCAGGGCTTGAACTCCGAAGTCCAGAATGCTAACCAATCACATGAATTCAACCAAATGCATTTAAACACACTTGGGTCAGTGTCCCAAAGAGAGAGTGCCATCACTTTGAGGGGCATGACGACAATCGACAGTGATTTGTAGCTACGTATAACCAGGTTGTCGGAGCAGTGGCCTAAGCAGAGAAGTTACTTCGTCCCCGGCTAGTTCGTCCAGCTCCTCTTGGGGGATTCCAAAACGTTCCCAGACTAGGTAGGAGACATAGTCTCCCCAAAATGTCCTGGGTCTTCCTCAAGGCCTCCTACGACTGGCCGTGCCCTCAAGACCTCACCAGGGAGGCGTACGGGAGGCATTCTGACCAGATGCCCGAACCACCACATGTGAATGACAGTGCTTCTCACCCTATCTCTCAGTGAGAACCCAGGAACCCTACGGACGAAACTCATTCCGGCTGCTTGGATCCACAAAGCCAAAAATAACACCCGGTTATTGCACAGAAACCAATTGTTGACTGAGCATTTTGCATGGGAACTTCAGGGGCACTGTGAAAGAAGCAAGGCCATCTGTCTCTCCCAGGTGATCAGCCCCCCTACCCATGTTTAGCTTTATGTGCCACATCCGGCTAACAGTGAGATTAGTGTGCACACTATCACACTCCCTAAATCCTTCCCTGTACTGCTCACAAAGCCGATGAGTTGCCCCCTTTTACCTGCCATGGCTTTTGGCTATGGCTATATTCTGCCCAAGCTCCCTTGACCCAAGTTGGTAATGCATTACTCCCTAGATCAATTGATAGATTGGCCCTGTCTGAGCTGCCGTAACTAAATCAGCTGCTCCTGATGATTCAGCACCAGCCAGGGAGCCGGGCATGCTGTCACCAATCACAGATCACCAGCAGCTACGACAGGTATGGACATTCTCCTGTCACTTGAACCTAATTTATGGCCAGCTACCACATTGATTAACCTTGTGCTTCGGTTCAAGCTTCCTAGGAAAAAAAAAATCTACCATTAAATGCAGGATGTGACTGGATGAAAAAAGAAAAGAGGAGGTGGTTGTTTACATTACTTCAGTAATATTGAGCTATAAATAACAGTGGAACCGAATGTGTCTCAAAATATGTTCTCCTCTGACATGTTCTGTTCCAATCAATTTTCTATGCTGCTTATCCTCATTAGCGTTGCGGGGGTATGCTGGAGTCTATCCCAGCTGACTATGGGAGGTGGGGACACCCTGGACTGGTGGCCAGCCAATCACAGGGCACATATAGACAAACAACCATTCCCACCCACATTCATACCTATGGACAATTTGGAGTCGCCAATTAACCTAGCATGTTTTTGGAATGTGGGAGGAAACCGAGTACCCGGAGAAAACCCATGCACGCACGAGGAGGGATACCCAAGCAGACAATCGAACCCAGGTCTTTCACATCATAAAGAAAGGCTTTCTCTGCAGCCCTAAAATTTAATTCTAGTTTTGAATAATGAATATTGTTTCATGAATTTGTTTTAATGTATTCCCAGCAGTTTATCATCTTAATTCTGTACCGTGTTTCTTGGCTGCACTGCTTAGAGTAGATTATTTGCCCAATCGGATGTCAGCTGTGTGCAGCAAGTGTTGCCATTTGAATGTAATCTGCCCAGGGCCTTCAGAGTTAGGAGTGCTGGTGGATGTCACTTAAACTATCACTTAAAAATGGAGATATGCCTCTCAAAGCCAAAAGGTAGCAGTAAGGCTCAGCAAAAGTTGCTTGCCAACCACCAAGAAACAACTCCGTCACGGGTTGCAAATACTAACTAGGAGCAGAAAGAATTGACTTAGCGTCGGACATTCTTAAAAATCTATTTTCAAAATGTAAACTCGAGACATATTACGGAGATGTGGACTTACGCCAAGGCTTGTTTCAGTTTGCCACTTTTACTGGAAGTCTTCCAGACCAGTAACTACAATACAGTGGTGAGTGTGTTGTACTTTAATTCATGTTTGTATGTTTTTACAGTCATGTTGTTAGGTAAATATTGACTGTCCCACATTATGATGAGGTGTATAAGTTTGGAGTTTGCATCTTTTTAGAGACAATGTATTCAAAGGTAAAGGGTTAACTGGGTTTCTTGCTTTAGTTTTACCGTTTTATTGAATATTGTTGTATTCAACCTGGATTCAGTAATGCCACAAACTGCTTTATTACCTTTTTGTATATTTATGATGGTGTATATAATTCTCAGTATACCTGTATGTGAAGACAATCTTCATATACACGTTTTATTGACGCTGTACTTGGAAAATCTTCTTATTCGTGTCTCTATGAATTCCTCTGTGTTCTCTAGCCGGAGGCTGTCAACCGCTGAAACGCAACTCATACGCCTATTAAACCCATGGCACAGTTATTTTAGCAAAAAGGAGTCTTTAAAGACAAATGTTTTTGCCAGACTTAACTCAACGTCACAAAGATTGTATTTGACCGTATTTATAAATATATATACGTATGTATTTATTGAAGTTGTTATTCCAGTGTTATTGAAAACACGATTTAAAAAAAATCTTTTTTGTTGAAATTGTTGATATTGTCTCTTGTCTTGTATTCAGATCATTGTAGCTGAACACAAGGCGTGCATATTTTGAAGACAAAAAAGGGAGCAGTGATGTTGAGACAAAAAATAACATCTTTCATGTACGTTATGTCTGCACCCTATCTGCTATATTTGAGTTACAACTACTAACAGCACAGAGTGTAAGAATATCTAATATTTGTTCATTATATTTACATATGCTTCTAAATCTGTATGGATACAAAACATAAACCCTGGTTTTGTTAGCCCACAAAGAGTATATATATTTTGGGCATTCTCAGTAATCTGCTTGCAGACAGAGTGTACAAAAAAAGAACGTCGTCTAATCGTGAGTCACTAGAAAGAGAGGGACTGTCTTTCCATCACTAAGGTTGGGTTTGATGCACTCGGTCTCTACCTCGTGACAATTTCATTGAGCAAAAAATCTTATTAAGGAAAGCAGAGTAAAACGGTTCACCCATAATCAGTAGTGCTTCCTACATGACCAGATGTGACACTCAATAAAAATGTTTCTCTAATATGTTAGAACCCAAGACGTAAATCTCAGTCAGAGCTCAAATAGGGAAGAATAAAGGGACGCTAACACAAAGTTATGACTTGATATCATGACCATGACAATGACGATGACTGAAAACTTACATTGTTCATGTACTCGCTCAACAAGTCTTGTAGGGCCTGTCGGACAGCGTTGCACTCAGCCACGATGCGCTCACGTCGATCATCACGTGTGCACGAAGAGTCAGCCATTAATGCGGCACCGCTGATGATGCTCTCCAAGCGCTCCTCCAGAGATGGCCGGAAGCGAGCTTCGCTGAATGTCAGAGGGTCCAAGATTATTTTATTCTGTCAAGCAAAAATACAAAAGGTGAGGTTATTCTCCTTTTCTCTTATGGAATTGTCCAAAATCTGGAGGATTAAATAATACAAACTGATAACTCATACCAACAAAGCTAAAAACAAGAATCAACTGCAAAGGGGAACCTCGAGATTGAGAAATGGTATACATCAATTAATGGTATACATCTACAGTCCACACAGATTGAGAGTTCATGTGCTGGTAATTCAGTTTGGACAGAACAGATAAATAATATAAATACCATCACATTCTCAATAGTTATGGTGGGGTAAGGGGGGTTGGGGGAGTATGTCCCCTCGAGCAGGGCATGACTGAAAATAATTGAGAACCACTGGGTTATCTCTATGTTAACATCTACACCAGACATTTGAGCTTTCAGATGGCAAACAGAACAAGCCAAAGTCTAATACACAGAGGGCCTGAAGAGTGAAAGATGTAAAGAAGGAAAGAACATGAAGGCACACTGAGAGCATTCCCACAGGGGTTTACTCGATTGTTATTCAAGCATGATGTCAGGTTCCAATTATCATAGGGAGTTGAGAATAGGCAGGGGAGAAAGATTAGAAAATGCGTGATTGACATTGAGGCTTTCAAAGTAAATGGCAATGGCTCAAGTCAAAAACTGTGACAACATGATATTCTCACTTCACCCTTTTTTTTGGCTTTTCAACCTCATTCATTTGATGTTACATCAAAGAGTAAATGTATGAAGTATTTCGGAATCATGATGGAAAACTGCCATCCGGCCCAGTTTCCGAAGGGATGGGATCATTTACAATGAACCAATGAACATGGACCACGACGCTACTTCCAGCCACCTTGACTGTGAGCAAGACTCAGTTACTTCAGTTGTCATTTGTGTTGCCAGCTGTTTAGACAATAATTGCTGTGTGTCGGCTCATTTTCAGTAAGTAGTAAACATAGTCTTCCCTCACGTCATAAAGAATGCCATCCTGGGAGTTGAATGAAGAGGATTTGACATTATATGGCTCCTGAAGAATGTAAGTCTGGCTTCAAAATTAGACGCAGAGGAACAGAGTGTGTGGACGTTATTTTGCACCCTGAAGGCGGAGATGAACAAGCAACAGTAGGAAATTGTAGCACAAATAATGTAAGATCTAAGAGTCCTGCAAACACAGAACGACAACTTCAAGAAGAGCTTCTCGGACATCGAGATCAAGGTACTACAAGATAATGCTGCCTTGTGCGCTGCTCTTAAGGAGGAAAAACAGAATACTATGTAATGACATCATACAGGATGGAATCATTGTACTACTAGATGTTAATCCTGCTTTGTGCACCACTGTGGAAGACAATGGAAGAGAAAAAAATAAAATTGTTGAGATGTTGAGAACAAATGAACGATGTGATCCACGTTCAAAGAAATATACCCAATACAAATTCCACAGCAGTGCAGAACAGAGAAGTAAATGAAATGTTCCCTCGACAAAGCAACAAATTGCCAATTTCCTACAATTTAAACATATGGATGTAGAAATTGACAGCAGATACAGCGGAAGGGTTTGGAAAATCGCAATGAGTTGGCCCGCTTCACAGACCTTATCAAACAAAGTGCTTACAGTGATCTGAGTAAGTTAGCAATTCGTTGGGTATAAACTACTCCTCTGCCATTTTGATTTTAAAAGTGGAAACAATAGCACAAGAGGTGGTCGATCAGTAATCACTTGATTGAAATGAACTACACCAAAAACAGATATCGTCCTTTAACTGGAAACTATCAGGAAGTAGACATTTCAAGCAGGAATGATCGGGCATGAACAAAATGCAAATTTTCAAGCTGTTTCTTCCATGCTAATGTACCAAACTGCTTGTGTGTTTATCCGTCATATCAGATTAAATTATAAAATAATTATCTAGAACTTTCCACAATGGTATTAAAGACAGGCAGTGAATATTTTCGGAGCAAATGGATGTTAAAAACAGACTGCACATGCCATATACACATCAAACTACCACCATTACCAGGTCCTCCCTGGAAAACAAATCACAGGCTCATACCAATGGCAGGTATTCATTAGGTGCCTTTAATTTGATGTGCTTGTTTTAATTGTACACATTGATAAATCACAATAACAATAGATTACTATACTAGATTATTATAGAAATCCGTAGGCATTCTCACATCTATAATGGTTCGCCATAACTTTGTAGTTTGTGGGCTCAAAAGATTGAGCTCAAAGTTAAATTTCTATAGTATTATCCATTGAGAAGCTATCTTGAGGTATGATGTACCGTGTTTATGTAGTAGCTATATCTTGCCTGCTGGTTTTAAACCTCCATTTTATATGAACTTATCCTCTCGAGTTTGACAGTGAAGGACCAGAGGCAACCTTATGTTTCCCCGACAAATGTTGAGGTTATTAGTTCAACCCAACTCCAGGGGGAAACAAACGGTGACATGGGGCAACCGTCAAATCAAATCAACCCGTCTGCTGTTGCCTTCCAGGATTTTCCAATATTTTAATGACAACTATGTCATCTCTCAGAGGAAAGCTCATCAAAGACTATATACTATTTTGTTTGGAGGGCTATTTGGTTGTGATCATCACTCTGTGTGACAAAGCCTAGCCAGTGCTGACCCAACAGGGGGATTTGTCACAACATGCTGTGATTGATCAGCCAAATAAAGAGAGCATTTAATCTGAAGTTAAAGTTTGACCATTAATTGTCACAGAATGAAAAGGAACTTTACACCTTTGGAGAAGTCAGTGCAGATCTGTATCAAGCCTTAGCATTTAAGAGATATAATAACATAAATATGTCCATGCATTCATAAAAAAAAAATGTTAAGCTGAGGAAAGGTTTTTGAACAATCGGCCTAAGATTAAGAGCTCTGATATGAATAAAAGAATAGCAGGATGTTACATGCTGCATGAAGTGGCTACATGCTGTGCATGACGCTAACATAAGCATGGTGCAACAGAATACAACTAGAAATCCTCTGAGGGGTAAACATACAACACAACTATCCCCTTAAAAATCGAAATGTAAAGCATGCTTAGAACATTAATAACGAAAGAGGGTGCAAGTGGAGATACGAAATGGGGATAAACATGAATTAGTAAGAGGAAAGGCAGCAGGAATTCAAGCTAAAAATGCTGCATTCCTTAAATAGTGAGTGGGCGCCCAATTGAGCCAACTGCTTCCATTGCGAATACATGGTTGTCATGCATGTGAAAAATTAATAACCACCCCCCTGAACACGTATTTCTTGACGGTTACGTGCATCTCATGGGATAGTGCACATACAAAACACAATACATATACAAAATAGAACCTGTGTTAATGTTGATTCATTATTGCTTCGTCTTTTCTTCTTTTTTTTGGTAGTTGTTTTCTATTTGCTAAATAACTAAAATATGTATACAATAGGTTCAGAACTGCCAACCTGCCACAGTAGGAAGTCCAACTCTCACTTAGTACCCAATACAAATGAAATTGTGAATATTAACCACGCTTATTGTACAACATAATTATCAAACCTACTTATGTGTTCATATAAGGCATGAGGATTAATGAACAACTTTTGTCAGTAGGCCTGTCATGATAATGGATATATCGATTTATCGAACTATGGTAATTATGATCCCTTGATAAATTGACTGAAGTGTATCCGAATCCGCTCCATCTGTCTGTGGTACACAGGCTGGATGGGAAGAGAGTTCACTCTGCATGTGGAGGCGGGGCTACATGGAGTGCTAGCAGTTAGTAAGCAGACTTGATTATGAATGAAGGAATGAAGCTTTTTGTGGCTTAATGTGAGCATAAACTATCCGTTTCAGTTTCCTTTGCTGTTTTTGTAAATGGCTGGAAAGCACATGCTTAGTAGTTCTACTATGTGTATGGGAGCTCTAAGCATGTGGTTAATATTCTGCTTTATACATTGGTAGTGTCTTGTTTGTTTCATCCACCAATTGCTGTGTCAAATAAGCAAATTAAGCAAATAGGCTTAAGTACAACAAAATCTTACATGTTGGCAGGTCTGCTGTTTTAACGTCAAAAAGTGTTAGTGCCTCCGCATTGCATTGTTAACTTGACAAGCTCTGATGCAATATATTTTCCCCTATACCCAGGGTACACTTAATAGCAAATGGACTCCATGTCCTCACCACAAAATATGAATTTAACAAGTGATATCTGAGATGTTGAAGGACAGGTTAAATGAAGAAAGAAATAAAGAGACAGACAAAGAGTGACTTAAATGGAAAAAAGTAATAACAAAAGAAAGTCTACAGGTAGTAAATATATACAGTGCTGCAACAGGGACCAAAAGGTTGCTCGGTGCCAATATAATAATAGTTGGAGCAGTGCCCCGTCTAGTTGGTGAGAGACCTTGAATGTGGACAGGAACAATGGGTATCTGATCCAAAGTTTCGCCTGCGGCAGTATGAACTGGGCAGTCTCAAATATCAGTTGACGGCAGGGGAGCACTGGGATTTCCACTCTGACCATCTGATCTCTGCAGGTATACCAAAATATTACTATTAGGGAAAAATTGCCTGACATTGTTTCTGTTTTGGTAGCTCATCAAGCGGTAGATGTTTTTTTTTTTTTAGTTTTGTTTTTTTGCCATATTCTGCACTGCAATGTCCATTAGCCTAAATTTCTTCCCAGAGATTGTGGGTTGCTGCAGCCAATTGCTATGAGGCTCTGAGTTTTGCCATACCTGAACCAGGAACTCTGGTCACCAAACACTCCCAATGAGCCTGGGCACTCCATTCACGCCACTTAAATAATTGTTTTTAAATCTTAGTATGAGCAGCTATGTTAAAGGAAAACTGCACTTTTTAATGGAATTTAGCCTATCACCCACAAGCCTTATGTAAAACATCACCATGCCTTCCCCCATTCTGTTCTTTCTTTCTACAGAAAAAGACCTAGAATGAGAGAGCTAACGATGTATGTAATGGGACACACATATTTTGACTATAAAAACGTTTTATCGTTTTATATACTGTACATGCTGTGACAATGCAGTAACAGACACATTCATGATAATATGTAATACCTCCAGTATTTTGAACCAGAACTTCTTTGTTAGGTATATTGATTTCACAGAGACCCGAGCACCTAATGCAACGTCCGTAAACAACAGCAGCATAGGAAGAGCACTTGTCTATTTACTAATTATGGCAGACTTGTGAGCGCCATCGATTACTTCCAGCCATGTTCCATGGATTCCAGTCGGACAAAACAGGATCCAGAACCTTTTCATTTTCAGTATGAATATACGTACAGAGCTACAGGTTTTAGAAGCTGAACAAGCAAGAAGAAAGAGTGAAACATCAGAGAAGAAGGGAGCCAAGAAGGTCAGCACCGGCATGACTTGGATGTGGAAATATGGAGCATACCAAGCCATGCAAGCCATGTTTCTCCTGCATACAGTGTTACCATCAATGGAAATATTTTGTGTATATGTCGAAGAGGGCAGCGAAGAGACCGCATCACAACAAAGAAAGAATTGTTAGCATTAACCAGCCTTACACCCCAGACCAGTTTGGCCATACGGACAACTGTCTGTTGAGTATGTCACCATGAAAAAATAGTTCTTCAGCGTTAGCACCTACAATAATGTTGCTGTAGTTTGGTGATTATAATAATAATAATAATAACATAACAACCCATGTTGTGCATCGTTTGCTCATCCATGCAAGCTGTTGTTCTCTCTTTAAAATGCAAAATGCACATAAAAGGGAAAGACGTGTGATGGGAAAACTTCCAAAAAAAAGTGCAGTTTTCCTTTAGGGACAGTTGTTTATAAACTCTTTCAAAAGCACTACCTCTTCATATGACTCACTAATATTTTCTAGTTAGCTTTCCGCTTAGTCAGCGTTTCAGAATACTTCAGGTTGCAGAGTGCTAAAACAACAATGTGACATTACCGTATTTAGGGGCTGATGAACAGGACCATGTACTATAGAATCTTGGATGAAGTATGGGTATAGGTCATATTTTGAAATTGTTACTTGCTGATATTTTGTCTTACTCTGTTACCATAAAAAATTTACAATCTTACTACAATAAGTGGGTAGTCTTCAGAGCAGATTATCAGACATTAGGGTTAAGTATTGACATTTGTCTGTCACCTATTTCCCTGCCAGAAATAGCTGCTACAAAAGGAAAAATGCAATATCACGTCATCATTCTGTTATCTCATCCGTTGTGACAGACTATAAACACCCTCTTGATACCATCCATACTCATGTATCTGAGCATTTGTATCATACAAGCATGTGTCCGTCCCAAATAATACACACACTCTGACAGCCACTCTTAGCCTCTGTATGGTCCTGTGTGCTTGTATGAAGTTTATCCCTATCTGACTATGACAAAGTAAGTGGAAAATACCGTGGAGTGTGTTGAGAGTGGAGTTATATGATGTGTGTACTGCCTCCAGCTGAGCACAAAAACACAATTTCGCCAGATGCTGGAGCTCAGATTTTAAACGCCCCAGTAACGTTCATATAAATGCGACCATAGAAAAAAATGGGAGTGCCGAGGGAGTGGTGACATGGTGAATGAATGCTTGCTTGGCCCTGAGACCTAATGGAGCTGACAATGGGAAGTAATGGCCAAAGTGTTGGAACATGTCCGTGAAAGTCTTACATTTCAAGCGCACCAAATATCTGTCCTTCTCCTTGAGGTGCAACAGCATCATCTCCCGAAAGAAGGAAAGTGGAGGAGTTATTATTCACATTAATTTTATTTTCATGGATCACCTCATCATTTGTGTCATGACTTGGAATACAATCAAAACAAAACATTTCTTGACACTACAGGGCCGCAACAAATGAATTACCATCACATTGCAAGGTGTGTGGTATAATTGCTGAAAAGTGAGGAAAATTAAATTAATATTCATTCCCACATAGAATGAATCAATGAGTTTTGTGCCATTGTGCAAAGTGTGAAGGATTTCACAGTCATTATGTGACTTAAATTTAATCAAAATACATATCCAACATAGCTTAATCTTTCCATTCTTCCTGTATTGTGATATGCGTGTAAACCTAATAGAAAAACTGTAACACTGGAACAACATTTAAGTACTCCTTTATCGTGATTATTTGGTTTCGGACCTGACCATGATTTCTGCGAAGTAGAATTCCATATTTGTAAATGGTTTATTTTTATAATTATTATATAGTTAATTTTTATAGTTATAGAGCATAGAAAACCTGTTTATGGCATTTTAAATACCTTTTTTTGGTGGTGGGGTGTCTGATAGCATAGTACTACTGATCTAATAGTGCACTTACGTATAAGAAGACTTGCTTGTAACATTGCATTGCTGTTTACTAATAGATGCAAGCATACCCATGGTGCAACATTGCCATTTACTGTAGCTGAATGCATAAATACAAAAAGTCAGCTGTGGGATATGAAAGGTCGATGTATTCTCATTAAGTCTGAATCAAGGTCTGATGATGCCAGATTACTTCTGTAGTATCATTTGGTAAGGCTGTTCAGGGGCCTTCTTCATTGCAATAACCACAGATTGGGTAAATCACGCCTCCTTTCCTGAAAGTGTGAAACGAGTATGATGAAAAAATAAAGAAAAAAAGGTCTTGCTCTGACCAGCATTCCAAATACTGGTGCATCAGGGGCTTGTGTATGGTTGGCAAATACATAAAGTAAATATACTAAGCAAAGTGTGTCTCATTTGAATATGAATAAAGTGTCATTTCATTTTGTTTTGTCTTGCACATAAGCGATAACCCAAAAACTAGCTAGCTGCTGCCACCATACCGTTAACATTCACTCATTCTGCAATCAATCCCTCTTACCCTCGATAATCCAGCACCCATCACTTGCTCCTTTTCTTCTAATTAAGCTGTGCTCAAAACCAGCACATCATTCTTTACACTTCAAAAACGCGTTCCCTCAATAATAAATGGACAACTCAAAATCTTGAGGACACCTTTCCCTGCAAAAGAAGAATGCCAAAATGACATAGTATGAGTGAAGATTTAAAGTCACCATGGATCATTTGAATTTATTCTGTCCTTAGCTAAAGCCAAACTTAAATAATGTAGATAAAGTATTACTTTGGCCTTTTAACTGCTAAAGTTATGTGCTAATAATATAAAATCTGCAGCCAATGGTACACTATATATGTACATAACATAACTTGACGTCAGTGCACCCTGTGTGGCTTTGGAAGCATTAGCTTCGACAGACAAACCTGTTATAGTCATGCATCAAAGCTTGCAATGACATACGAGTTAATATGTAGACCTGATCAAAATCTTAGAACAAGTTGAAAAATAGCTAGAATATGCATTTTGCACATTTTGACCTTAATGAGGTTTTAAGTAGAGCTACACTATGCGAAGCAACAGGGGTGATTGAGACAAAAGCATTTGGAACTTGTAACTCAAAAACAATAATCTTCTTCTTCTTTCTCTTTCGGCTTTTCCCCTCAGGAGTTGCCACAGCAAATCAATCTCTTCCATCCATCCCTGCCTTCTGAATGAGTCTCTCTCACACCAACTACCCTCATGTCCTCCTCCCCTCCGTCCATAAACATCTTTGGTCTTCCTCCACACCTCCTACCTGGCAGCTCTATCGCTCCTCTGGACATGTCCCAACCATTTCAGTCTGGCCTCTCTGACTTTATCGCTAAGGCTTCTAACATGTAATGTCCCTCTGATGTACTCCTTCCTGATCCTATCCATCCTGGTCACTCCCAATGAGAACCTCAGCATCCTCATCTCTGCTACCTCCAGTTCTGCTTCCTGTCTTTTCTTCAGTGGCACTGTCTCTAGACCAAACAACATGGCTGGTCTCACCACAGTTTTGTATACACTTTTTTCCATCCTGCCTGCACACGCTTCTTCACCTCCCTTTCACAATCCCCATTGTTCTGTTGACCCACTTAAAATTCTAAATAATAATAAACTAAAATAGGTTATTTTTCACCTGATCAAAAGCTTAAGACAACAGGCTATACAAGTCATTCACACGGCCATGCCCTCCTGATGGCTAAAGCTAAGAAGCTTTCTCTTCTTGAACATGGTGGGATCACAGAGCTGCATACGCAAGGCCTCTCGCCGGAGAATCCGATTGGCTGTCTGTCAAGACACGGGGCGGTCTTCAACCCAAATGACGACACTTACTGGTGCCGACTGCAGTGCAATAATCATCACACGGCATCTAGAGGAAAAACTAATTGAAACCTTGTCTCCTTCAACGCCACAGAACTGCCCGTTTAGACTTTTTTTCCAGGGAGAATTGAACATGGGACATTGAAAGGTGGAAATCATGAGAAAAAATTTAACCTTGACGGTCCAGATTGCTTCCAACATTACTGGCATGACAAGGACCTCCCACCTGAGATGTTTCTACTTGCAGTACCGACACGCCCTGCAGGTGCCAGGCATGCATGAGCTGGAAGATGCTTGTCAATCGCCAGCCTTCCACAGAGGAAAAGCCATCATTTTTCTTTAATTTTATTGAAATACAAAAACAGCAGTGCTAGCTAGCGCTCGATTGAACAACATTCATTCATTCATTTTCTACCGCTTATCCTCACGAGGGTCACGGGGGTGCTGGAGCCTATCCCAGCTGTCTTCGAGCGAGAGGCGGGGTACACCCCGGACTGGTCGCCAGCCAATCACAGGGCACATATAGACAAACAACCATTCACACTCACATTCACACCTATGGACAATTTGGAGTGGCCAATTAACCTAGCATGTTTTTGGAATGTGGGAGGAAACCGGAGTACCCGGAGAAAACCCACGCATGCACGGAGAGAACATGCAAACTCCACACAGAGATGGCCGAGGGTGGAATTGAACTTGGGTCTCCTATGAGACCCAACGATAAGGAAATTAGTGTTAATGCAATTAAGAGTTCACAAACAACCACCGCTGAGGAAAAATAATAAATGTCATTGGCACACATTTAGCATTTCTCACATTCTTACTTTTAGCAGGTAAAAACGACTGTTGTTGCTCACAAGTTGTTTTTCGCATTATGCGGTTGCAGATAGCATGAGCTTGAAGTCATAAAAAGTCATAAAAATGAAAGAAAGCAAGAGCAGAGCAAACAAGTGAATCATGTGAATATGCAAATAGGTGTTGATTGTTTGGTGTCTATCCCTGAGTGGAGCTGCAATGGGGGCTGGGAACAGCTAGCGAGCCATATTGCCAAGGAAGGGTGGAAGTTTATCATCTATCCATGGAATTTGTTTTCTTTTTTTTTTTTCTTTTCCATAAGAAGCACCTCAAAGGGGCTTGAAGCCATGAACTTTGACTTATTTGCCTTTTTGCATATAGGAAGAGGTCCTGGTATATTTTGAATACTTCAACAGTACACTGACCATGACATAATAAGACATAACATAATGTGGCTGTGCACTGCTAACTTTGAGTCAGGAAAAAAATAGTACATTGTCAACCTATTAAAAATGCAAGTAAGTCAGCAAATATTTGTAAACCACCCAATCTCTACAGTGCCTACAGGCACATAATTATTGTAGAATACATTAGATTTATTGTCTTATGTCTACCCATTAGATTTATTTATTTTTTGGTCACCCTTTTTTGTTGGAATTCATGTTAATCCTCATAAAAACACATATCCCCAGCACTCATGCAGCCCCAGACCATGACGGTACCACCATCATGTTTGACTGCAGGCACTTATTCGCCTTATAGACATATTTCAAATATAACGGCTGTGTTTAGTCAAATGAATAGTACCGATAAATACAATATACCGCGGAACCTTGGTTAGAGTCATAAAACTGTCCCAGAAGGACCAACTCCAACAGAATACATTTTTACCCTAACAAAAAAAGGTAAATCCAAATATTCAATTTTAAAAGCCAAAAAAACATTAACACAAAACACGGTTTTATAACTTAACAATTATGGTTTTACATGCACAAAGAAAAAATACAAAAAACTGCAATTCAGCTGCAGTCGTTCCTAACAAGATTGTGGTTCCATTTTTTTCGCTCTGTCACTAAATAAAGTTTTATTAATTAATTAATTAATTAATGTTAATAAATTATTTTATCAATACAATTTATTAATACATTTATAAATTATCGCTGTTTTGTAGTACAGTATTGTCTATTGGGTGTCAAAACATATTTAAATACAAGTGATATGTCGGTGAAGTTTGTGGTTTCTTACATTTTTTGTACGGAATACATTCAAGGTTAACTGGTTAGCATGCTAGGTAGCAGCCGTCTCGAGTCCCTGCAGCTTAAGAGTTGAAAAATGGTGTAAACAATAAATAATTGGTGCGTAAAAGTGACTATAGGGTGATATTATAGGGCTCTAATAATCTTAAACAGTATTTAGAAAGGCAAAAACTGTTTTTCTACAAAAATATTACATCTATTATCTTTGAATCCTATATTGCGGAAATTAATTTAACATAGTCGGGTCTGGAACCAAAGAACCACGACAAATGAGGGACGAGAAGCCCACAATGTTAACACAAAACACATTTTTATAGTTTTACATTCAGAAAACCATGTAAAACTATAAAAAAACACCTGAGTGTAAATACATATAAATAATGAATAAAATGGATAAATGCACATTTAAGGTTAGTTTCACTGCACAGGACATGATGTGTCAGCGAGGTCAACACCTTCCTCTTCAACACCACCTTCTTGTTTTGCCATGAGTTATTTTTCATTTGTAATTCAATAGTGATTCTCACCTTTAGTACCCAAAGTGGAGCCAAGGAAAGTTGCAAGTGCCAGCATTTTGATAAAGAAGGAGATAAACAGTATTGAATTCAGAAAATACATAAGTCATGATAAAACAGGAAGGTGGTGTTTAAGAGGAAGGTGTTGATGTTGCGGCCACATCGTGTCTTTGGGAATAGTCATGTCTTCAATGAAGGTAAAATAAATTCATTCATATGAGAAAGTATAACAATTAGTACAATCTGTGCTGATATAGGATCAGTGTCGGTATTGGCCCATATTCAAGGTTGCAATATCAGAATAGAAGTAAAAAAGTTGTTTTGGCACACCCACAACCCCTAACATACTGTCAATTGCTACTTAAGATAAATATTTGGTTTCCGACAAAGGAGGCTACAGAGAGATTTATTACTTCAAACTTCTAGGCAAAAGTGTCTTTGCTAAACAGTTGCAAATCTAATCCAACAAGGACGAGTCTATAAATAGAGATAAACAGCCACTGAAAGCTGCAAACTGATCTTAAATAAAAGATATACTGCAGCAGTTGACCAGAATCTGCCTCAAGGATGTGTACTCCAACTATAACAAGTATGGATCTCTGATTCCTGTTCACTGGTGACTACAGTTTTTGCAAAAGGGAAGACAGGGGATGGTTAATTAGCGTACAATGATAAACAAACCAATATCATTTTAGCCCTCGGTCATATCCCATTATTTCAGCTGAGTCCTCCTTATTCATATTCGTCTTGACAGGTGCATTTGTCCATGGAAAGTAATGGAGACATGTAGGAAGACCTAATTAAGCAGTGTACCTGTGGGCTAAAATATGGCTTAACAATGGAAGGTGGTCCTGGAATTAGAAATAGCAGGTTTCTTATCAATAAATGTCACATTTTGTAACGTTATTAATTCTTGATTAATTCTTCTTCTGTAAACACTGTCGCAGATCGTTTTATATGTATAGATATATGTGAGATAAATGCTTGAAATACTGTATACACCTTCCCCGACATCAAGCTAGAGAATGTGCACCAAGCAGATGTGGTGTGTGTGTGTGTATAAAGAGACAAGACAACCATGATCGGTGTCCACCGATTGATAAAGTAATTTCAATCGCTTCTCTGATGTTGCCTTTGCAATAAAAGAGCATTCTGAAAGGTCACGGTGAGCCCTTCACCATGCACACACTAACAATGGAGATGTCCAACTACTGTGTGTGCTATTGTTATAACCAGATGAAGAAATTCATCTCACAGGCTAAAAATTCCTTTAAAATAACAAATGTGAATCAGATATATGTCACTCAGCTGCAAAAAAATGAATCGAAGCTGGTTAGGACATTGTTGCATACCATAGCAAATGTGATTACATGTTTTGTGGCATCATTTGTATGCCAAATGCAAACGTTTTCCGAATGTGCTTGAGTTGAGAAGAGTATCGTTGATCGCCCAAAGTCATATACAATCCACCCTGGCATGTGGTGGCAAGATATTCCTCTAAAAATATTTTTCCCATGGGTTATTTTATTGGCTAAAACTATCACCTTGTGTTTTAAGTAGCATTTTACTAATTATAACTAATTCATACATGTATAAAGCAAAGTTAAGCACCATAAATAAAACAATATTTCCAGACTATAAGTCACACTTTTTTTCATAGGTTGGCTGTTCCTGTGACTTATACTCCAGAGCGACTTATAAACAAAAAAAACTGTTTATGTTAAATAAACACTGGACACCTTTTCTGTTCCTGTTTACTTTTTGTGTAGCTGAATAACCATTGTGTTAGCATATCTTACACCTATTCAGCCTGTTCTCTATTCTTTTATTGTTAGAACTTGCCTTCCAAGAGGATGTAATATCTGTTTTGGTCAAGTAGTTTGTTAAATTAATTACCTGCAAAAAATGTGACTGACACTCCAGTGAGACTTACATATGTTTTTTTCTTCCTAATTATGCATTTTTGGCCTTATACTCCAGAGCGACTTATAGTCCAGAAAATATGGTAGCTTTCGACGATGCCTCACAAACACGAGATAGACTAGCAAGGTGTTTGCAGAGCTACATTGTGACCTATTTCACTGTATTTACATAGCTATATTGTACAAGAGATATGCACAGTTGAACCTCGGTTTTCATCTTTACTTTGTTCTAAAAACGTTTGAAGACAACCACAAATATTAACACAAAAATCAATAATCAGTAATATATGCAGGAACAACCTGTAACAGATGCTAACTTTGCACTTTGCCATGGCGTCTTTCAATACTGTAAAAAAATTGCAATGCACATGAAGGCCTCCTGAACATTCAGCACACTGTACTTATGATAGGAAGGAGACAGTTATTAACCACCCCCACACACAATAAAGATGATTCCCTGGCTGAAATCTGTCTATCGTGTCCCAACTCTACTACTTCACCAACAAATGGATGATTTGTTTTTGCACTCAACAGGTTTGTTGGGTTTTGGTTTTTTTTCCATACAATGACAAAGCCGATTTATGCAAACCAAGACATATTTTCAGCAGTAATATTTGTCAAAACCTGGGGTGTAGTAAAATCAAGATGTCACTGTAATTGATATCCATCAAGTGCAGTGCTCGCATTTTACTGACCGTTTCCAATGTCACTATCAGCACGCTTTTCCCTTTGCTATTACTTTGATATCCTTATGCTTTGCTTAAGGGCAACTTATCTCTAGCAAGGATGTATACAAGTATATATTGTCTTCTAGAGTGGGATTAAAAATGTCACCCTCCAGTCCCAAAGTCCAAATCCTTATGGATTGAGCTACTGCCGCCCCTAAGTCGAAAAGCAAGGCATGAAACAACAACAACAAAAAATACTAGCAGACAATGTGAGAATGAGACGGTTTTACCACACTAGCCAAATGTTTAATAGTAAATCTCATACAGGCAGCTTTTAAAAGAGAAGCTCAGCATGTCATTCAGTTCACATGAATAAAGCCATTTACCTGTCATTGCACAACTGGATGCGTGAAGCATCCTGGAAGTCAATTATATGTGGGGCGACTGCCATGCACACATTGCATTGTGCAAGTATGTCAATCCGTTTAGTCAAAGCAGACTGAGAACAAGCACATACTTGTGCAAGTGGCTAAAGGCCCAAGGGTATATAGTGGTGTTTTGCATGAAGGTACAATGCAGCTGAATTTCAAACAGTTCTTTGGTTTTGTCCAACAAAAAGCTGGAGGACACGCCGATGGAAACGCATTCAATTCAACTTACATTTCAGCTGCAGGCTCAGAGCGATGATCTACCTGTGCATGCTTGCTGCACCATGTATACGCACACTGTAAGTGAATATCATTCACAATGTGTTCTATGTCAAGTAACTACAGGTCAACAGAATCTGTGATGAAATGATCAGCTGGCGGTAAGCGTCTTATCACACAGGTTTGCTAATTCCACTGGAGGGGAAGATGCGGATGGAATCTCTGGGGGTCAATCTGTTAAATTTAATCGACAAAGCTCATCTCAGTGGTCACCATGCATCTCAGCACACCCATAACAATCCAGAATGATGCGGTTACTTTCTCTCAGCTTAGAATGAGCCAGACTCAAAAATCTCTGTTTCTAAGGACTTATGGGAAAAAGGGATAAAAATGGAAAAGACAAGAAAAGGGGTGGTGAACTCGAGAGAATGGGGAGTTTGATCAAAGTAATGAAACACTGCCATCTCCTGGTCAGTCCATGAACTGGAGGCTGATGCTAATGCATTTGAACAGATGCATCACTTGTGAGAGCAGATCCAAAGCAAAAGTGACACAGAAGCACACAATGGCCCCCGAATGGACATAAAAATCAAGCGATACATACTTACAGAGAAGCAAATGTAATCTGATAGCCGAGAGGTATTAGATCATTTTGATGCAATCACAGTTACATTTAACATCAACCTCTACATCATCTAATAAAATGCAGCAGCTGCAGAGGAAAGCCTTGCTTTATGTAAATCATACTTGAAGCTGACACTGTCTTTCTGGAACGTGTTCTGTATCTTTATGGTCAAAAAGAGCTGTGATGCATTTACTGCTTTTCACAAGCTCGTGCAGTGCGGTAGAGCAGGGAAGATGGACAGAGTTGAATTTTAGGGGCCATATCAGGTGTTTTCTGCTCTTGGCTTCACCTGATTTGACAGGAGAGGATTTTTTATTGGATATTACTGCAGATGTATGCAGTGCAGTTGCTACCTGCATAACAATGGTAAAATATATTGACCATTGCCAAGAACTGAATGCATTGCATACTGATTCAGGAAAAGTAAAGTAGAAGGTTAAAAACTATAACATAAGCATGCAAGTAAATATTGTGACTTTCTCTTTAGTAGTTGTGTGCAACGACCTAGAAACAAATATCTTCCTATGTGTGCTACAATGTGTCTTTCCCCAACACACCCTTGGGGCCTCGACTCCATGTGTCCTCCCACAGATTCCCCAAATAAAGATTTTATTCCAACATGACAGGGCTTTCCCTGGATGGTGAGTTTAAAGTTGAGGAGAACAAACCGCCTCAAACTGGAAAACCTACCGACGACAAATCCAAAGCACAGTCAACAGACAACATGATGTCTCAGTCAACATCTCAGCACAGAAATAAATAGTATGCTACAAAAAAGTAACAACCATTTTGCTTGCCATCCCAGGATAAATATTTTATTCCACCCACTGCCCGCCTCTGGGCACGCCCACTCCGCTTTGATTGGTCACAGAGCGGGGGAGGCCAGGTCAACAGCTTGTTATATGGGAACGCCCATATAACGAAGTGTTAGAAAAGTGTGTTGGAAAAAACTGAGCGTTCAGAGCCATCCCAAACTTCTATCACTGCCTAACTTTCAAATGTGCTAACCTCATTATCTGACCTTTGGCATAGTTCAACACAGTACAACATTCTACATTCTACAACAATCTGGATACAACGCATACACACCACAGGCAAATAATTTGGCAAACAACTTTATCGAAACTAAACAAGTGCTATTTAATACGCTAAGCTACAAGTCAATTAACAACAACAAATAATTTGTAAGTTGGAGAGAGTTTGTAAGTTGCTGCTTCATGCTGGGTCTCCTTCAACAACTATTTAGCAACTTTTTACATGCACCAGCTTCTTTGAGCACAACATACAGAGGCTCTCTTAAAGGGGACCTATTATGCTCATTTTTCGGCCCTTTGTATTGAGTTGTGGACTCATACAGAGCAGCTACTCACAATAACCAGTGTTCTACAAAATAACCGTTCTAGAATCTGTACCTATTCAGCTGTATTTGTTTGGATTCCGTGCTTCCCGCAAAAACGGTCTGTTTTAATGTTTCCATAGAAACACAACCAGTTTGTGACACCAACTTCATAGGAGTTGATAATAACGGCTATTTATTCTTTTTAAAAAGTCGCCTTTTAACATACAGCCATATGTTTTGGATTTTGAATCCAATCCGGAAGTAGAGACTAGACAGTCCGAAGTTTCTCAAAAAGAGGTTACTTCAAGAAGTCTCTCAATGGTAAGTAGCTTTAACATTTTAGCGTTCAGCTATGGTAGCGTGTAATGTGTTTTGTGGGACTACCAGTGTGTAAAATCTAAGGTAGAGCCAATAATTGTGATGGGAAAAGGCTACTAGCAACCCCGCTTCTTCTACGATATAGTGCTACACAGACAAGAGCTTTTGCTCCATGACATACACAAAATAAACACAGTTAGGACACTGCTACTTAATACTCAATCTTCTGACTCTTCACATTGGAAACCTTGGAAAGGTGTAGGGCTTCAGCAAGTTGGTCGGCTAATCCAGCCGACCAACTAAATCCTACCAACTAATCCTGCATACTGGCCCATGTTTATAAACAGCCCGGTGTGAAATGTATTCCACATTAAAATGCATTTCTTTTTCTGTTAAGGAATCAGGAACTCCAACCACTTGTGCCTGATGGTGGCGTTGTTATGAATTGTAAACAAATGTGGCGTTCCTTTTCGAGGCATTGCTAGCAAGTAAACAGAGTAGCAGCACTTGGGGAAGCGCGGGGGAAGCAGAGCTTGGGGGAGGGCAGAGAGTTTATATATAAGGAAGTCCGCCCCTCTGTGATGTCACAAGGGGGCAGTTTTACCACGCCTTTTGAAATTGAACGTTTTGAGCTATCCCAAACTTCTTTCAGGGCTCACTTCCAAATATGCAAACCGCATTATCTGAAACTTTGGCATCGTTTAACATGAGAATACAACATTCTAACTACATTTATAGGTCAGAAAAGTGGGAAAAGCATAATAAGTCCCCTTTAATGCATGTTAAAATGAAGTAGGAAGGCCAAAAATTTGTTTACACCTTTCATGTGTAGGGAGACTACACATTTGCAAAAGCAAGTTCACGAACTCACAAAATGAAACGAGATGTTTAAAGATGTTTCCCGCTACCATTGCTGGAGGATGTTTTGGATTTGATAGAGCTTGGGACACATTCAGAGGACAGTCATGTAACTTTGGAATGGACAACAACAACTTCCCATCGGATGTTGTAAGAAGATTATTGAAGTGAAGGAATGTATAGCCACATATTAATTGGGGATTTGGTGTCTTGCTCAAGGGCACCGTACTTCAGACCAAATGGGAAATTTAAACCGGTCCAAAATACAAAACATCACCAAGCTAAATACAACTATAGATTCAATGTTTCATGTTACCACCATGCACATAACCATCCTGAATGGTCATACGAGTACAAAAAGTGCAGTCTCTGCATCCTCGACATTGTGCATATTCTTCTCTTAACACACCCTGTTGACGCTGAGCTTTTGTTTGTACGCAGAATGACAAAGAAAACGCCCAAGGTGTCGTTTTGGTTTTGGTTTGATGCTGGCTGAAATGAGCTGTAGTGAAGTAGGCCGAGGTCAGGGGAGTACTAACCTGAGGCAAACAAAGGCAATTGCCTCGGGGCCCTGAGATTTCCAGGGGCCCTAAAACATCCCATAAGTACTTGTTATTTTTTTCTTAGATTTAAAGTACACATTACTGTTTTAGTTTTGATTTACATGCTTAAATCTACATCGAAATGCATAAGGTATCATGACATTCTATGGCATCTTCCTTGAGCAATGTACCCCCCTCCGGTCCCCTAAACAGTTGGTGCAAACAGTTACAGTATGTATTTAAAGTGTAAACCTACTAATTGTGTCTATCAATCTATTTACAGTTTTACTGTGTCAATGATTGCTGGAGAAAAAAAATGTCATTAAAATATCAAAATGTTTGCACAGTGCAGTATGTAAGTGTATAAACACACAGTATGCATCCAAGCCCCTGCACATCACTGCAAACACATTTGTATGTTGCAGAAGAATAACACAAAAAATAAAAACAAAACAGATTTGTGCCTGGCACAATGTTAACCCCGCTGCAAGAATGGGGTCAAGAGAGACCTGAGGATGTTTTCTCCCCCTAATTAAAGAGCACAGACAGCAGCCATTTATATTCCTGCTGACTTGTCTGCGATTGTTGTGTAGCTTGCGGCCTGCAAGAGCATTTCGCAGTGGAGGAGATAAGAGGCTCCCTATGTTCTTTTGTGGTTTGTACGGCAAAAAAGAAATTTGTTGTTTACCGTTGGTGTGCGATTCATTTTCCTGAGCGTGACTAATAAATGAAAGAAAAGCAAAAATTTGCTTTATGTATCACACAGCATTGCAGCTCAACACAACTGAAAAGCATCATTGAACTGCATCCATGCTATGTAATAATGGTTTCATAGATGTAGCAAATAGTATATGTATTTACTATAAAGCCATTAGATGTTTAACTGCCTTTGTGTGCATGAGCCTAAAAGACAGTGGACAGGAAGAGCTTCCTGTATCAGGTCATTACTATTCTAAAAGCATCTGACCACAGGCTGTGTCATGTCTCTGTGGGAAGTTAGGAATTAAACATGCACCAGCTACAGGCACGCACAGAGGGCTAAGTAAAGGGCAATTTGTTTCATCTAATTGCTGCCTGTCTGACTGTCAACGGCATCAAATTATTCAGGTCTTTGCTTTTGCTTTTTTAAAAGCCATAATGTTTCACATAAAAAAATGAGCCAATGTGATGTCCTCTTTAAGGTGGGGGGGCAAACTATTGCTGGTGCAGAACAAATTGCATGTTTTCTTCCCAAAAATTGTGCACATTAAGGGAAGATAATGTCGAGTTATTCATCAAAACTGCCAAGAGTTTAGTAGACTTGCAATGTGCAAGCATGATCACAAAGGGTCACTCATGCGCTGCATCGAGAGGAAAACAAGACTGCAAAGAGCAGTTATCTGATCCTGATGCTATGCATATCAAAGAACCGAACAGAATAAAACAGATTCGCCATAACTTCTGGTATATAAGACACTATTTTTTTCTTAAACTTTGAACACTGTGCCTTCTTTCATCTTCTTTGCTTCAGAACTACTACTAGCGTTAAGTCTTTCTTAACCCTCAAACAATGCACAACGATGAGCCAATTCAAGAAACAATACAAGCAGTTGATGTTTGCTAAATACAAGGATGAAGAGTCTTGAACCAGTCATGATGTGCTATATATATCACTATATTGACAGTTACTATGGTACCAATTATGTCATTGGATGGTCATATCACCTCGTACTTCGATACAGGACAAAATAATAATAATAAAAAAACCTTAAACCATATGAGGAAAGCAGGAAGTGAACAAATGTAACAGTTACTGATTGTAAAAGTACCATATGGAGGGGTAGGATTTAATAAGCTTTGCTTCTTCCTACTCCTTTTGGACATGTGGAACTGTGAACTGATTATGTGATGCATTCAATTGTAATCTGATGCATTATCAAATGAAATAAAACCATTACCATTACCATTCTTTGGCAGGAGCCAATCACGAGCAAGGCTGTCAACCCATTGGAAATCGCAGGATGTCATTACTCAATATAACTGGTGTCATCTTATAAAAATACGCTACATTCATTACATGAACAATTTAGTACTTTTACATTTAATATAGATTTATTATATTATTATTATTTTTTTAAATTATTAATTTACATTTTTATTTTTTCCTGTGACAGACTGCCAAAACAAGGCCGTTGATAAACAGAAAATAATACATTGATCACAAAACAAATGCCTTTCATAGGATGTTTTAACAAGGATGCATATAATAAAATAATATACTTTTTAATAATATAATATTAAATAAAAGAACTCGGCTTCCTCATCCCAACCACCATCTAAAACTGCAGTGTCCATGATTGTACGTCATTGTCAGTGTACAGACACTAGGTGGCAGCAAAGGATCATTATTTAAGACTGGCTATTTGCTCTTCACCGTCAAATGTGTACATTTTCAATAAAGACACCCTTTATAGTCCAACAACACTTTAAATTGTTCATATTTGTTTGTCATCAATTGTTGCTTTGACTCTAGAAATATCATTACATGTGTTGTCTGATGGAGAAAAAGGTTTGCTGCACCTGATTCACTGATTGGGATTTAAAAAAAACTAAAAATGTCAGCTAATTGTGCAAAAGGCTGTTCGGAACATAAATGACAAATAGATATACTATATAATAAATTGCAGGGATGCATAAATAAGCAGTGAACTCACATCAAACTCATTGAGAGCAGCAGCCAGTTCCCCGATGCCAGCGTGGGTGTGTTTCTCGTCAGTTGGGGAGGTGGCCTGAGAAGCGCTGGAGATGCCTCCGATGGCCTCCTGCACTTGCTTGAACACGTAGTCTCGGTTCGCCCGTGTGGCCGCCACATCTGGATGGCGCAGGAAGGCCTGTGAGGCAGTGTACAGCATGGTGGCATTTTTCTTCAGAGCCCCACGTGCGGCCGCCATCTCATCTCGACACTGAGGGTCCTTTAGCTCCTGAAGGATTAGGACAAATAATCAGAAATCACTTTTTCATGTGGTATCCTAACTGTAGTAAAAATCAGAGCAGGCTTCGCTACAGATCTGGGGGTGGAGGTGGTTGAGGAGTATAGGTACCTGGGCACTATATTTGACGGCCTTCTGAGGTTTTCATCCAACAGAGGCAGTACATGTTGAGGAAGCTGAGTTCCTTTGGAGTGAACAAAAAATTTTTTGCTGACCTTCTATTATGCTTTTATTGAGAACATTTTGACCTTTCCATTCATTTCATGGTTTTATTCACTGCATCTACAGGACCGGACTCGTTTAATCAGTATTTCAAAAGTTTGTTCCAAAATCATTGGCCATCCTGTGAGAGCTCTTTCTACACACCGCGATCAGCAAATAACCCGGACTGCATACAGGATTCTACAGGACCCTTCCCACGCGCTACACCCCGTGTTTGAGTGGCTTCCATCGGGTTGGAGACTATGATGCCCACAATGTAGAACACAAAGGAGGAGGGCTACCTTTGTCTCTACAGCAGTCCGCCTTCTGAACTTGGACCCCTCCCTATCCAGATTTCGCACAACCTCCCTTTAGCTTGTTATACTTTTAAAAAAATATTTAATTACTATTTATTCTCTTAGGTACGTGTGTGTTCAGTAGTCTCTGCTCTTTTACTTGTCCTTGTCTGCTTTCTACATTTTTATTCCATATGCTGCTCTCTGTGTCCTTTAAATTGCCCCTCGGGGATAAATTAAGTGTTTTTGAACTTGCACTTGCTATTGTTTCCAGACTTGGGTGTGATGAGTGATTTCCACAAAGTAGGATTCCTTGTCCACAAAGTGAATATTTTCATAGTTAGAGCACAGAGAACCTGTTTATGGCTTTCTAAATAAGTTGTTTGACATCATTATTGCCCTCTAAACATGAAATCACATCAGTATAGCCACTGTTACACTTGTATCACCGAATAGTTACCAATATGTCTACTATAGTAGAAACAATGAAGAAAATACGGCATTTAAGACCTGTGCTAGTGTGTGTTCAGCATTGAGCATTCAGCATCCCCTTACCACTCAGTTGGGGACACCATCGGGACACCACTTGATTCTCATGACCGCGCAGAAACGAGGGTTAACGGTTAAGACAAGGACCAAGGGGTAGAATTGGGATTCAGCCTTACAGTGTAATATGGGACCCCCCAGGTCAGCATCGTTGTTTATATCCGGGTAATGACATCTAAAGGTGGCCCACTGTCTATACTGTTCTTTGAAGAAGAGTCCCCAAGTGCTAATGAGTGCACCGCTGTGTTGCTCAAGTAAGAACACTTGTGTCTGAATTCAGAAGACAGAAGTCAGAAGAGGTTTGATGTTTTGTAAAAACAAAAGGCGGGTTACCTGCTGTCTCCGGGCTGCTACATAATTAAGCTTCACCATCTCCTTTCCAAATTCTTTGAAGCGGTTTGCCAGGTCCTGTTCGTTGGTTGCATTCTTTACTCCTTCTAGGGCTTCCTCCACCTGTCACATACAAAGCATCCCACAAATTGTGTTGATGAAGCACTTTCAACAAGGCCTTAAGCAGGGTCTTTTAATGGAACAACCGTTTATTTGACCTAATGAATAAAATTATTTTTCGCCAGCATGAAATTGCAAGAAGGTAAAAAAAAAGCAGACAGTAACCATTAAAAGTATAATTTAAAAGGGTCTCAATTTAGCAATCTCCATACATTATATGGGTACATTGTGATTCTGGACTCCTTTCCATCCCCTAATAAAAGTGCTGCTCAGGATAAAAAGGGAAAAGAGAGATGAAAAAGATAACATTGAATAGGCCTTTGATGACAAGGGTTATGCTGGATTGAGTTAAGATCTCAAGAATGAGGCTGAAAAAGGGGGACATCGTCGAATGAGACTTGATCCGGAACAACAGACTTATTTTGCAGGCACAATAATAATATAGTGAAACATGGGATACTGTCCCGTGCCAAGCTAAAACTCAACTCTGAACCCCTGTTGTCATTTCCTGTCCGTCCCTCACCGACCCAACCTCCACACCGCCACCCCCTCCGGAAGCAAAACCAGGGATTACTATACAGTAATTATTATAATTATTATGATTATTTGATAATTTTGGAATGGATGTCAAATATTTGTGTCTTAGTTCTAAATGTTGTTGTGCTACTTCGGTAAGAGCTCCGCTTGAGTTTCCTGCTGACAGAGGGACCTAATACTTCGCTGGTGGCAGAACATGACGTAATACGTACAGTACATATACTTAATGCCAGGAGGTTGCCTACAGCCATTCCTGTGAATGCCAATTCCACTAATTAGAGACCTTTACTTTTGTACACCACTGTCACTTACAATTTTAAGGTGGGATAGCAGCCTCATGACGTCAGCCATGTCGGCGAGAATGAGCAGGCGTGTAACAGCAGAGAGCAGGGCTCGGGCAGCCCTCACCATGGTGCCACGTTTCACAGAGGAGCATGGGTCATCAGCAAATTCTGAGGAGGCAATACGCATCGTCTCTCCTGCAAAAGAGATAGGGAAAACACATAACTACATACTGCATTTCAATTACTTTACTATATTTGTGTTTGTAGAAGCCAAATCAGACTGAATTCAGTGTATCTAAATGTAGTATATATAAATAGTAGTTTTGCAAGCTTCAAAGACTTATCACTCAAATTCAGACTCCCTCGGCTCAGCTTATTTCTGTAATTCCAGATCCGACACTTCTTGCTGTGCAATGACCCCAATTTCCCAATTTATACCTCCTGTGTCTGAACTAGACAAACCATTGGAAAGCCCTCTCAAACCCATAAAAATATTGTATTGTACTGTATTGCCTTTCTCAAAGATGTAACTGTTCAAAAGAATCAAAAAGCCACTAAAAGTGTCTCTTGAGGATTAGCAATCTGATGCAATTTATCCAATTAAAAAAAAAATAAATAAATAATATATATATATATATATATATATACACACACACACATATATATATAGAATAACCACTCAGGGGATCTTGACACAAATTCTTCTTGAACCGGAATACTCCGGTTTCCTCCCACATTCCAAAAACATCCATGCCCGATTAATTGACGACTCCAAATTGTCCATAGGATGAATGATTGTTTGTCTATATGTGTCCTGTGATTGGCTGGCGATCAGTCCAGGGTGTATAAGCGGCATAGAAAATAGATCAGGGGTGCTCATTAAGTCGATCGCGATCTACCGGTCGATCGCGGAGGTGGTACTGGTCGATCGCTGGTCGATCGCTGGTCGATCGTGGCGTGACATTAAAAAAATATCATCCTAGCATCAATGCCGTCACTTGATTGATATACAGGGCAGCCATTCAGATGACAACTGAATGTTGCCCTTCGGGTGACCAATCAAATCAAACAACGTCTCTAAGTGCAGCAGAACTTACGATGTCAGCCTATCATCCATCCCCGTTACTTGATTGACATACAGGACAACCAGTCAGATGACAACTGAATTTTGACCTTTAGGTCACCGCTCATGCGTAAACAACGATGCAAAGTGCTAAGCTAGTCGGCGAATCGCGTCAGATTTTAAGCCCTCACTAAAGTTTATGGTCACTAAAATGAGTGAAGTAGCTGGACCAAGTAAAAAGGCAAAAACATATCACTTCCATACGGCACTATTTATTTGGTGTACGATTAACGAATGCATGTCCTGTTTTACCTTCAGCCCACACAATAGTTTGAAAGAAACACGACGGTGTGGCATTTGATATAAAAATTAACAAATATTGAGCAGAAATGGACACAGTAAAGTCACAGCCATGGCAGATGGCTCTCTCGACAAGACCAAAGTTATTTGCATCTACTGTTGCTGTGAGTTGAATTGTCACCGGGATATGTTGAGTCTCGGAGAAAACCTCAACAGGTGATACCAGAACCTTTGTAGTTGTAAAGAAAGACCATAAAACAACTGTGAGTGACATCATAAAACATCTGCAGAGGACAGGAGTGAAGGTATTACTATCTACTGTTCTTAGAAGACTTCATGAACAGAAATACAAGGGCTACATCAAAAGACGCAAACCACTCCTTAGCAATACAAATAGGATTGCCAGGCTGGAATTTGCCAAAAAAGTACAAAGATGAGCCTTAACAAGTCTGAGACAAATGTTTTATGGACTGATGTTTTTTGGGGGGGGTTTCTGTACTTTTTGGGAAATTCCAGCCAGGTCTTCCTAGTCTTCCCTGACTCTGAAGTCTTCAATATACATTTTTCTGTTTTTCTGAAACTAATTTAACAGAACACCACTGACTGGTAACATTTTGACTGACATTGTTATTTTTCATTAAGTCCAAGTAATTATTGTTGCTTCATAAAGCATTTATTTCCTTTAGTCCCGCTTCCAATGGTCTATGTCACGCATGAAAAAAAAAAAAAAAACGCTTGCAGGCCAAAACAGTCAGATCGATGTTACAGTAAAAGCAGCAACAGACAAGCAGAGCTGACCGAGCAGTGGGAAGAAAAAAAATTGGGACAAAGCATGCGCTGTGGTCTGTTGCCTTTCAGCTGATAGTTATTGAACAGAGAATCCATTCCATCCTGGGGGCGGGGGATATGTGATTCACAAAAAGCCTCACTGACTGCCAACATTTTTGCATTTTGCAAAGACGGAGCGCAGTAATTTACGTGTACGACAACTCTGACATTGATGCGCCTGAACAAAAGCACTCGTGGACGGTAAGCACAATTTGCTTAAGTGAAATTTTCATTCAAGATTGAATATTAACACTCTTTGATCTTCTAATATAAATTAGATATATAGGTATACAGTAGATGCTGTAATAATGCTTTTCTTGTCTGAGTGAGCAAATCTGTAGAAGAGGAAACTGCACAAAAAATTTGTAGGGACGCTGTTCAAATATTTTAGATGTTAACAGCATGGGATGCATTGTCATGCCTATTCCAGTGTCATCAAACTACTATGGTAAACTGAGCTGCATTGATTTACTATCCGCACATCTAGCAGGTGATTTGACTTCAGTACATAAGTAAAATGAGCTTTTTTTGTCTCAACTTCTCATCAACATTTAGTGTTTCTCCTTTCTCTGTCATTTTTTACCTTGGTTTTTGTTATTTATTCCTTCCAAAAGGTCTGACAAAAGCCAACACATTCAAAAACCGAGGCAATTTTTCCCATTGAAAATTGTGTAAATACAATTCATCCATTCCAAACCCCCCAAAATATCAATAAAAATACATTTGCAAGAGCACAATTATAGTAATACATTTAGAAAACATGTATTACATACTTACATGTGACAAATGGATTTAATTTATTATTGACATGGCTTCTTGTACATCCTACTGAGATCAAATTCAACAGTATTTCTCACCATTTTATCAGATTGCTTTGCCCCCATTGCGGGTTATTTAGCAGTCACAGTCAAACAAATTTGTATTTTAATTAGGCACTTGATTTCTTTGGAACGATACAGTACAAGGCAGACTAAATACAATGCAAATACTGAGGCAAAAGTTAGAAAAAATATATATATTTATATTTTTAAAAATCACACAAAAAATTGGGCAGACAAAAAGAGGTTTGAGGGCATTTGATGTTTCTTTAAACAACTCACAAATAGGACCTGTGATGGGAAAATGTTTAACTTGGGCTACATTATTGTATTAGTTTTAGGTATATGACTTTGTATAGCTTTTTGTAGAGTTTTAAGTCAAATGTCTGAACACATCCTGTATTCTGTTCAACTGTTGGCCTCTCAGCAGGAGTTTTCTGTAGCATGAGTATGACAGACATTGCTAGAAGAAGCCATTCTTTGATGTAAGCACTCTCACCAGAGGAACCTGCACCCAGGAGTGATCTGTTTCTTCTACGGTGTAATTCATTTGCATACAATGGAGTATAAGGGTTGTAGTCAGGATGCCACTTTTGGACAGACATCTGCAGACCGCCATTCCCTCTGAATGTTGTCTGACTCATTTGCAAAGGTGTTTATTTCTGGCATTCTCCATCATAGTTAGTTAGTTAGTCCACAACAGACCCAATATCCTGAAGGGTTAAACAAAGTAAGACTTTCAACAGAAATTATATGAGGGTACTTAATACATGGGATCCTGAACCATGATCCTTATAAGGTAAGCAAGTATTTTAGTGACGGAGGAAAGTAAAAAACTCCCTGTAAGAGAGAACCCCAAAGAGAACTGAGACTCATGCTTCTGGAGGAAAATCAATCAATGCAGCCCACATGCCAGTCCATAGGATTGTACTTAATAAAAATTTACTTTTTGTAAATGTTGCAACATGCTCACCCTGCTTACGGACATCATCCACAGCAGCAATGAGCTCCTCCTTGAGATCCTGGCTGTCTTTGGCGATCTGCTCCCCCTTTTCCAGAAAGTTCTGAGTGGCCTGTTCAACAGAGACTGCCAGGACATGAGCCTTCTTGGAGCGCCCCTTCTTCTTACTGGATGGCCCTTTGTTACTCGTGTTTACCAGGGTTGTCACCTAGGAAAACCAAAAGACGGAAGAACAGCTCAACAAAGTGTATTTGAGAACCATAACATAAAGCAGCACACAGTGATGACAAACTCAACTGCATGTCAACAATGTTGCTTAAGAGGAATCATTTGTGATTGACTTGGGTGGCTCAATGTTGGCTTATCTATGATATTGTAACCCACATCATAATAAAAAGTCAACTAGGGGCTGTCATGTGACCTCAATCAGATGCAATGAAATCCACTCCTGATTCGCTGTTGCCGCAAGTAGCAACAATGAAATTACAGCCTTTATTATTTGAAGTCCGGTAAGATGCATATATGGTCATCTCCTAACGTGAAGGTTGCAGGTTCAGTCCTCCGTTCTCCTGTGATCATGTTGAGGTATCCTTGGACAAAATACTGAACCACCAGTTGCTCTGTCATCAGTAAGTAAATGACTAACAGTGAATAACTGTGTAATGATCTTTATTGCCTTATTGATTTGAAATTGAATTATTGAATAACTATGTGAAATATTAATGCATGTTTTCTAGCCTTTACAATATGTTTCTTTTTTTCTTTTTTTTTTTGCACAGCTTGGTTTTGCACCAAAAACAAACTACTTTTAATTCCTTCATAACAAAGTGTTGAGCTGGGAAGACTGTTTTTTTCTTCTTTACTATCGATAAATTATGAATCTCTTCCCAAGAGGAAAAAAAACTGAACTGAAAAGACTAATGAACTTTTATCGAGACTCAAGGAACTGTCAAACCTAATAAAGCATTATTTTATTTCCTTTTTCTGAAAGGAAATATCCAGAAAATTAGGGAAAAGGCTGTGATTTCCTGTTCATTAAATTGTTTTTTTTCCACTGGATATTGAAGTTTAAGTTATATATCTTATTCAACGTACCCAGTATATATACTGTTAGAGATGTATGATACTATGAGCCACTGATAATTATCGGGCCGATATCAGAGTTTTAGGCTGATATCGGCTCGGTATGGGGATTTTCCCTTTATGAGAACCAATCGAGTACATAGCATTAACAATGCAGTTTCAAGTTCAGTCTGTACAGTACAGAGAAATCAATAAATATCATCACTTTCTCTAGCATTTCAAATCGGAGTGGCGCTAAAAAAATGTCTGTTCTTTGGCTGTGCATGACGGAAAATAATTGAGAAACACGGCTCAATAAAAATTTATGTGATGTTACACATATCAGTATTGGTTCATATTGGAATCGGAATTATGAGTTTATATCGGCATATCGGTTATCGGCAAAAATGCCAATATCGGATATCCCCATATACTGTATACAGTACTGTATACCGCATTTTGTTAGCAAAAGGAATTTGTGGTATCATGGTTAGTATTGGATCTTGACTGCACTGCAAATATGTGTGTTTACTTCAATCTATGTTTTGGGGATCAATATTTCATTGACAGGCACACACACCCAGTTCAACCCAGTACAAATAGTTCAGTCACATATAAACCCATACAAACCAACGATAAAAGTCACAATAATTAAACCACGTTGCTTCTTGTTGTTGATGTTATGCTTCACAGTATGAAAATTAATAGAACTTAAGAGCAGAAGACATTACTTGTTGCAAACAATGTGCTACAGTATGTTAAATGAACATAAAGTCGTGGAAGGCATCCAACCACACCATGTGTTAATAAAATCTAATTTAATTTGTTCAGCATGGGGACCTGGTCCTTTGAAGAGGCTGTTCATTTTTTTTAACTATCCTGCAGAACAATAAGCAATATATGGCTGCTCTTACCGTTAAGCAGTAGATGCACTGCCAACAGTTGAAAATGACGATGTAAATTAAAGGGAAATACCTTTGTAGAAAAAGGACTAAAAGAGTGATTGTTTAAACAGGTTACTTTTATTTTAACATGGTCAGGTCTGGAACCAATTAACCATTACAATCTATACGTGATAACAGTCAGATCAGAAACTGGAGGAGTAGGTGTTCGAGAAGAGTCGTATATACACAGGAAATAAACAAGGAAACTACAAGCTGACAAATCACGGCCTTAAAGGGTCAGCATTGCCGCAGGTGGAGAATTTGTTGGATGTGCACATCACACTATGCGCAGAGACTAAATAAGGAAAGTGAAACCTTCAAAATGTAAGCGCTTACCTGAAAGCATCAAATCATACAAGAGTCAAAATGTGTGCTGTGTACAAAAAACGCTTACATCTTGGCAGGTTTGCCATCTCCGCCTCCTCCATGACAAAAACTTGAAAATTATTTACACTTCTATATGAGTCATCTTCACTTCAAAAATATATTCATGGTATATTAATTAACACAGGGCTGTGTTGAGGAGTACAAACACAGAGAAAAGCTGCAGCATGTGTCATGTAGCTTACCACAGGGACCGCCTCATCCAAGTGAGAGCTCCTTGATATGTTGTTCTTCAACAGTGGCTTAAAAAGCTTGATGTATATTTAATTATGTCCCGAATAACCTCACAGCAGGCACTTTCGACTCAGGAAACTTATCTACCTTCATACAGATTTAACGGTGCTATTTTTATGAAAATATAATGCTGCCTTTGCACGCAGGTGCCAGAGTATACTGAGAACGAGCTTGTGGGGAAAAACAAAACGAAGACTTTACGAGATTAGCGCATCATGTAGGTGGGTGTTGAAGTTCTTGGGTTGGCATCAGATTCACCTTTATATTGCCCATGGGTGCAGTTATTTTTCAGCACCAAAAATATAAACTGTCTCAACATAGTGAGTTAAATCTAGTGATTGCCGTGACACTGCTTGAATGCCATTTATTGATGCCAGTATTGTTTGTTTCAAAACCAATGTGAGTGGTCAATGCGGTTTGCACTGTGAACAAAGGGGAAAAAACTGTTTTCTGGCTGAGTGATAACATCAAGGTCCTCCAACACTATTGCTTTTTATTACAGCTGCCATGACATCCGAGTTTTATCACTGTCACTTTCACAGCGACACGGGCAAAAGACAAATTGTCCTGCTGGCTAATTTTTGGAGCCTGATCGGTTCTGACAGCCATCAAATTTATACTCAGCCAGCTGCAGTGATGACGCACGTATAACAGACTGCAAGGAACAAAAGCTTTTATAGGATGGGTGGAAGTGCAAAAACAAAATAAAAACAAGATAAAATGACATACTGAGAGAGTATGCAGGCATGAAGGTACATCTCATCTCTTACTTTATTGAGAAATGGAGGTCATGGAAAACCACGGCCATTGTTGTTGTTTTTTTCAACTTTTGATTGAAAGAATTTTAACACATGCAGTTGCGCTACTGTGTGCGACTATGAAAAAAACAATTCTAAGTCTTCCAAAGCTTACACTAGGTACAAAAATGCTGAGTTCAGTCAAATATGTTGTCTATGAAGGTGAAATCATAATTATTTTTCCGACAAAACAAATTCAGTGTGACTACTGAATTTTAATGTTGCAACACAATCTAAATACGACTTCTGGACAAGTAGACAGTTCGGCCCCTTTTCTGCCATTCGGTAACTGTCCATTTAATGTGTCTTTTAGCTGTCTTTCAGGTCTGTGATCATGCTCCACCAGTGGAAAAGGCTACCATTTTCCGTGTGCATTGTCCACTTATTTTTATTGCTCATCAATTGCAATAAATGCCGTGTGGCCTTTTCTCTCACAACACTAACCAGTCAGTGGATTCTTCACTCAGTTGTAAATCCCTGTGGCCTTTCGTAGATATTCAATTTTCCGCCTTCAGCTTCCGAGACGTGAGTGAGTGATAGGCTTTATCTGAGCACGAGGGAAGTTTCTGTGTCTGTGTGTGTGTGTGTGTGTGTGTGTGTGCAAGCATGGGTAGTCAGCGTAACTTTAGCACTATTGACAAATACACAAATTCCACATGAAGATACGGGAAAATCGTATTAATCCAGAGCAAAGTCCTTTACAACATACGGAATGGTGGAGATCTTTATTGCTTAAAGATTCATGGGGTCAAGAGCAATATGTATGTGGGTAAGTCACTTATATGAGGAAAATGATGTATCATTTTGATACATGAAATCCCTGATACACACCAATCTTCACAGGGTGGACAATTTTCGACATTCACCTCATTGACTGCCTAATACACAGCAATTTGACTTTTTTGGCATCTTAATTGATCGTTCTTAAATCTTTAGGGTTTTTCCGCCAAACTTCCACCAAGCAAAACTGGATAAAAAAGTGTGAGGTGCTTTACTTCAATTTGCTTTCCATCTGTCCATCAAATCCACGGCAGTGTGTTGTGTGGTAAGTCTCACTATGCAATCAATACGCACCAAGAACGCAACCACTTCAACTGGGTCCTACGCATGTGCAGAACGCGTCTACTTCTGTCATAACACTCATAGCGAGGCATTGTGATATTCACAAAAAATATAATATATATTGCAGTAGCTCAGTTTATATACAGGTCAGTTGTTGCCGTTTTTATTTTTTTTGTCCGGGCTAAGCGTCAAAATAGCTGTGTCCCGATGACGTACATTGTTTGCTAGCTCATATTAACTCGCTTTCACGTGTTTTAATGCACAGAAAAGGGAAAAAATATGTGTTTATGTTTCACATTATTGTGAATAATGGTTTAAATTTAAAAAAAAATCCCCTTTAAAATATTACTACTTGAGTTGTCAGGACACACTAACTTTGCGAGACAAGACGATACACAAAATTTGGTTCTACAAGAACGAGAGGGGATTTAATCTTTTATTTTAAGAAAACTGTGAAAAAATATTTTAAAATGTACAACAATATATTGCAGTCTGCTCATTTAATGTATGTATGTATGCTACAGCCTCTGCCTCCAGCCACCCAGACAAAGTGACAGAATGACTCATAAAAGGGCTCACTCCATTCATGCCATTGTTCTCTGGAAAAACACGCCAAAGTGCTAAAAAAAAGCGTACACACTTCCTGTCGGTTTAGTGGCAGGAGACATGGAATACAGACACGTAAGAAAATGGTAATATATTGAGGTCAGCAGAATTACCAAGTTCATTTTCATTTATTCTGTGATTTATTATCATCTCAAGCCTAAATGAGAAATCTTGTCATTTCATGTTTTAATCTTGCAAGATCTTGTGACACTAGATCTTGTGATACCCCTAATTACAAGTACATAATTTTCTTGCTAGAGCTGCTTTTAACAAAAGCTACTCATTTTGGAAACATTTATTGTGAAAGTTTCTTACAACCCAAAAATACTGAATATGCTTGTTTTACCAGAACATTAGCCAAATGTTGGTATCCACAACTCACATTGTCCATTAAAACATTTGCATTTCCTATTTCTGAATCAATTTATTTCCGGTGAAGGAAAACAAGGCAGCATGTTGGCGACCTTAGGTCTACAAGCAAGGCTTTGACTGGCTCAAGGTCAGACTCCTTTGAAGATCCTAAATGGATCGCCTGTATTCCACTTGTAGCTATCGCCAGCACTCCCTTCCCTTGGCTGAGGCATTGCATCACAGTCATTGCAGTGCACTAGTGAAGCACTGCCAGGGTTAGTGCTGGGCTGTTTAGTGCCAGTGCACAGATTACTGGACATCACCAGGGATGCATTGGTTTCAACCTTGAATTCTCCTTTGAATCATCCAGCCTTAAATGTTAAACTTGAATAAGATAAAGACACATTAGACTGACTTTCTGCCCCTCTCTTCTCGTCATAAATACAGGTTTTATCTACTCTGTGTAATGTTAATTAAGTTTGTGATTCAGTGACAATATATAACGTCTAAGGGTTCATTAAGTTTTGGCTTGTGACAGTAATGATCTATTCACAAGGGGATGTGTGTTTGAAGCAGTCGCAACTCTGATGTATTTTCTATGATGGCTAACAAAGCAGGGAGGCAGCGGGCTACCAGCATCTGTGCTTGGCAGCTGCTCAGACGCCTGGAGCGAGCCATATGCTGACAAAGCAAGGTAGCAGAAGATGCTGCCTGAAGTCAGATGAGTGTCTGTTTTATAACATCAAAAGAAGTGAAGTTATGTTAGATTTTGATCAGGTCTTGCACCGCCAAATGCTGCCACTTTTTTTTTTTATTTTAAAATGGTCAACAATAGTATCGAATTCTATGCTAATTATCAAAATGCACTAATTGTATATATTTTCATTTGACAGGCAGAGGGGAAGAGTAAGTCTCAGCAAAGCAAAGAACACAACAAATTTATGGCAACACCTAAATTCATTCACAAAGAGGGTTGACAATGTCACTAATTAAAGTAGTCTTCTGCTTCATTGTGTTGAATCATATTTTGGGTGTTATTTATGTTAATGTACAGTACATATAAATGCTCTTCTTTCATATATCTGATATCGACACTATATCGAATATCGACATCAGCCCCAAAAATCCCATATCGGTTGGGCTCTATTTTGCTTATAGTTACTTTTCTGACCAGACTCATCAGTAAGTATTGACTGTCAGGATGAAGGCTCTGATGCATCTTAGGATGCCTTTTTTGTTTAGTTTTTTGAGGTTGGTCATATTCCCCTTCTTCGTCGTCACTACCTATGAAGAAATACAACATTTCAGGTTGTTTGTGTTCATGCGTTCACCTTGTTCATTCTGTTTAAAACCAAAATATGGCAATATGCTTCGAAATTGCTTCCGTGTCTTCATTAATATTTACTCTTGTTTGCTTATTTCACGAATATCACTCTGCTCACATGTAGCAACCCTGCCTCCACATAATGGGACAAAAGAGACTGAATGACTGACAAGAGGGTTCATTCTGCTATAGAACCAAGGCGCCCAGATGTTGAAATGAGTGCACAGAGTGAATCTTCTTGACATTCAGCCTGATTGGTAGAAAAAAAATGCATGCACATATATCAGGCTGGAAAAATTATAGCATTTGTTTTTATTTATCATTTGAGTTACTGATTCTCATGACCAGCCTACTTGAACATGTTAAAGCATCTGCTTCTTCAACTTTTACGCTACCCAAAGTTGACCTGCATTTACAAAAAGTAGCACACTAATGAGTGTTTTCATGTGTTAACTTTCGAATTATTTGTTTCTCTGGTGTTAATTATGAATTACCACTATAAGAAACTTGGTGTAACTGGATGTATTTCCATATCCCAAAGCACATGCAGTACATCTTTATTGAATTGGAGACTATCTAAGAAGTAAGAATGATATATACATACTTTGAGTGATTTACGTAATTTACATTCAGTCTCTCTTCGCCAAAACAGACCAGTTCCGCGACCATATCATTGCAAATGCGGCTCTGATCAATTTATCAATCATGCACTCAAAAACCCTCACCTAAACTTCTCAGATGGGGGCAGACCTTCACTCCCAACCATGAGAATCATACTAAAATTGGGAAAATGCTTTAAACTTTGTTCTTTTCCAGGAAAATCGCTAAAAATAAGCTACTCAGAGGCTTTAATCAAACAAAAAGTGTTCAGCCATCCTCCATTTTGTTATCTTAATCGACTATGACAGTGACTGCAGCCTGATGCCTCAATCCTTTAAAATGAGTTCACGTGGTTGCTGTATTGGCATAGCAAATTCAAGTGACAGCTAATAGCAAGACATAGTGCTAATACATTATATCGCATCATCTGAGTCATGTCACCAACAAAACGATGAGTTCTGTACTTACCATGAATGAATCCATGTTTGAGAATAAAATCAACCAGGTTAAAACAGAGCTCGTCTCCTGCGCATCATTTTGTCTCTCAAACTGGACACTATAGCAGGGATGTTGCCCTACGTCACAAAATATCCTAATCATGCAAACTCCATCCAAGTGGCAGAATTAGGGCAGCCAGCTCATGAGATATATCCATTTGGGTTTGCAGAAGTGGTTGTCATGCAATATTTTAGCTCTGCTTTACTTATTATTGGTGTACAATGAGTGAAGTAAAATGTGTTACAGAAGGATGGCAGATTTAAAGTAGAAAGAATTCAAACACCAGACCTTAAAACTATCAAAATTACCAAATAATATTGCCATCTTACAGTACAGTGGAACAACAGTCATCCATGACATCACTTGAGACCTAAACAAATACATACAGTACACATTGTATCAAAGTGATGTCTGCAAAATGACGTCCATTATATCACCAGTTATGAACACATTTGGTATCTGGCAGTGGTAAGACAGGCTTAGTTGATAGATGGCCATGGGATCTGAAAAAATGTCAGTCGGTACCCGCTTGCCAAGCCTCCAAAGACAACCTTTTATTTTATCTTAAAACAATATATCATCTAATTGATGCAACAAAAAAAACATACACACACAATAACATTGCCACATTCATCCTAAAACATATTCGCCACCACTGCATTTACTGAGAAGAAGATGAACTGTCACAGCAGCGGTGTGCACAATATCACCCTTAGTTCTGCATGCAGAAGACTATACTAAGAACAATCTTCCAGCGCAATCCCCAGGTTATCTATTATTATCTATTTATTTGGTTAAAGTATGCGTAGGATGCATAACATGGTTTGGGTATGTATGCATTTTGTATTTGGTATAATCACATTCTTGTGTCACATGACAAGAGACGTGGTCATTAATTATTGCTATATGTCTGGTTTTGTTATATCGTCTCGGTAATCATATGGACAAAAACAGCCAAATAAAGCATCCATGCATGGTGATTCAGGCTCTGTGAATAATGGAAAGTGGTTCTTTAACAGTTTGGACACACTACACAGATTTCTGTGTATAGGTGACTGTGGGTTTATTTGTTCATCAAAAACAGAACGATTAACGACACGGATTCTCTGATGACTTCATCATTAACACTGGATGAGGTGTTCAAGCATACGCTGCATATTTTTTTTCTGTGTGTCATATTTTTCAAAACAGTCAAATCCAAATCACTGACACTATAAACCACTGTCACTGCAGTCACATTCAGCCATCTGCTCTACTCAGAAGCCAGACTGTTAGTAGAGAGGAGCCAGAGTGTTGTTTGGCAGCAATCCATCATAAGGAAACATCTTTTTGACAAGTGATACAGATCCAGAGCATGGAGCTATTAGATTTGGTCTTTATGGAAGATTTCTGATTCAGAAAGCAAGATGAGTTACATTAATGTCACCTTGACACATGTTTGTCTTCATACCAGAGTATGTATCTAGGGTTTAAGTAAAGTACCTGTGTAACAAGGGGTTCCAGAAGTCGTTCCACAGTCAGTGTGCGGATTTCAAGACTCTTAGGGTCCCATTTCAACAAGATTGGGGAAGTGGCAGTCGTCATGGTCTCTGCTGAAGTAAAAACAGAAACAACAGTTACATCGCAAAGCCCCATGAAAAAGACATCACAATCCTATAGTCACTCGGTATGTTGTCCACAAAGCTTCGCTAAATTTTGAATGGGATGTATGCATACATGGCTACGAAAATCCTCAACTAACTGTAATTCCCATGCTTGTGGTTAAAGAAAATATAGATGCAATTCCATTCGCTTCATTAAAAAGCAGTAAAACACAACACTGTTAACACACTCATATAGACTCATACAGTCACAAACTTGGTTTTATGTGTTCAGGTGGCCGCTTTGATATTATTCCCTGCACAAATGTTGTTTCCCTTCACCATGACAACATTTCATGGACATTTTGTCAATTATGTTGCGCGATTCAGAAAGAGTTAGGTATTGTTTTCTACTTTCTCATGCACTTCAAATCAATGGATTTTCTAATTTTCCATTGAACACCTGCATGCAAATAATGTCAACAATCATTTCCCCCAAATCAACCAAATTATTGTGATTATTACAAAAAAATAATACTTTTGCAGTATTATATTGTTTTCTATTCTCCAGATCTTGAATTTCCTAACTTTCTGTAGCTTTTAATGGTATTTATTGTGAAGCTCTTCAGGGCATCGGGGGTTCTTTCAGGGGAATGTGAGGAGGACTGAACAGCTGGCATGGTGGTAGCAGGCTGTTGTTGCTGTGGGGATGCATTTCTAGAAAAAGCATTTTTAGAATGGGCCACTTGGGACACAACCAGTGTGCCACCAATGCCAATGAGGCAGAAGGGAGTAAAGGATGTAGGAAAAGACTGATAGATCTGGGCCAAAGGATCAAACACTAAGGACAGTGAGTTAAGACGGAAGTTGAAAGATGACTTGAACAGCATCTGGTATTCTTAAGAAATTATTTAAGCAGGAATAGGCAATAAACATCTTGTGTTTGATCTTTTAAAACCTACTGTTTAAAACCAGCCAAAGCCAAGTTTGTCAGTACTGTGTTACACAAAATAATTTAACACTACTGTGTCTGCCTTGGCGGAGGTCTGTACTTAACTTGCTTGTACTTCACAAATCAAAAGCAATAAACATTAAGTGATTTAAATGTCAAACAAATTTTACAATTATTTTATGTATGTTTGCATATCTAATATTAGCATTTTCGGAGTTTGCTGAGGGTGTAGACAAACTGTGACCATGGCCAAAATAATAAAAATAACCAAATTCTTTGGGTGAATGCAATAACACAGAGCCCCACAAGTATTTTCCCACCACTTTCTCCATATCTTATCACTGGAAAAACTGTGAAGAGTGACATCATTTCCCTTACTGCCTTTGGACAGAAAATTACAACCATAAGCTGCATAGTTTCTCCACTAACTGATCCTTGTCACTCATAGCTCACTTCTGATCGCAATGTAAACACTGCATTGAACCACAATGCATAGCAGCAGAAAAGTATAATTTTTTACAAACATGTAAAGTGAGTTTAAACTCACATTTTATATAGCTGATACTAACTAGGATACTAACTCTACTTACAGTATTTCTCAGACCTGCTTTCAATTATGCCATAGGTTTCCTGTTTACGAAACAAGATCGCAGAAGTTGTTGTAGTTGGTGTTTCCCAGCAAGAGAAAAACAATTTTCATCTTTCATTTTTTTTTAAACAGGAATGTAAAGTATTCATCAAACTGTTGCTGTAGCCAGAAGCAGCGTGCTTTTGCCGGGAAAGGTGCATTTATGTCAGAGTGCAGAGAATGCAGTGCATCCACAGTGCTCACTGTCTGGAACATAGTCACCCCGCAAAAAACGTGTAATTACTAGATTTCTACTACCTGTGTTGTGCAAAGATTGTCTGCAGTAGTATTAGTACATGAATCTATGTGTGTACGTGTAATTGTCACTGAGAATGTACATATAACCCCATATAGCCACGTGGGTGCTCTGGTTTTCTCCGGGTACTCCAGTTCCCTTCCACATTACAAACATATGCATGTTGGTTTAATTGGCGACTCTAAATTGTCCATAGGTATGAATGTGTCTGTCGAAACGTGCCCTGTGATAGACGGGCGACCAGTCCAGGGCATAGAAGCTGGATGGATGAATATTACGACTTAAAATAAATTGTCTTTTTCGACATTATTTCAACCTTATGCTAGTACAATGACGATTCTTTTTTCCCCATAATATTACAACATCCGAGCCACACTTTGGACACCACTGACTTCGACCTGCGTACCAGAGCCTGTCCATGCTGAACTTTTATCTTTTATTATCCCCATTGCATGCTGGTTTGTCTCCAGATCCCATTCCACCCTCTGTGAGTCCACACGGACATGGATTAAGTTTCCCGTGGATGTATTAACAAATGAGGTTAATACATGATCAGCATTAACTGGGCAAAGAAATAAGGTCATATTAAGTTAAAAAAAAAAAAAGGTTTAGTAGTTTTTCCATTTCTTTTTTGCAATTTATGCACAGAAAAGGGGAAGATGTGTTCTTGTCTCACATAGGGATTGTGGCTGATGGGCATAATTTTTAAAAAATTGTTTTTTTTTATTGTTAATAATGTACAATTAGACTAGCAGAGTGAAAGAGTATATAAGCTACCCAGTATGCCTAGCGGTGGGAATATATGGGTGTTCTGTTTTGGGATGGGTATTACACGTTGATGTTTGTTTGAATGCACACATGATGCAGTAGATAGGTTACTTTGTGTTCACGTGTTGTGTTGTTTGGATTTCTTTTCTCTACAACAGGGGTGGGGAAACTACGGCCCGGGGGCCACATGCGGCCCACCAAGTGTTTGAATCCGGCCCGCCAGTTGCTTTTTCAGTATTTCAACTTTTAACATACAAACTGGCAACATGTCTTATTTAGTCTTTTTTTTTTTAAATGTAAAATTTAGTGACATAGTTTGATGTTTAAAGTGCTCCTGAAAAAAGCC
The DNA here is from genome assembly GCF_037039965.1 of Doryrhamphus excisus. Classification (NCBI taxonomy): domain Eukaryota; kingdom Metazoa; phylum Chordata; class Actinopteri; order Syngnathiformes; family Syngnathidae; genus Doryrhamphus; species Doryrhamphus excisus. The sequence goes on from NC_136365.1 coordinate 10,126,611, forward strand.
ACATGAGAACATACAGCTACAATTAGACAAATCATTCAAGGAAAATGTGTGTGTTAAATACATGTTCTGGCCCCCTGGACAATTTTGTTAACTCAATGCGGCCCACGAGTCAAAATATTTGCCCACCCCTGCTCTACAAGATCACATCTGATTATTTTGGTGACTTTAGTGTGCCACAATAGCACTGTAGTTTTTGTTGCCGGCTAAAGTTTCCATGCTAAAGGTTTAAAAAGAAGAAATGCACGGTGGGCTGGATTAAGATGCTTGGCGGGCCTGGTGGCCCACGGGCCCCAGTTTGCGCACCCCTGCTTTAAGCCCTGAACACCCATTTTTTGGTTTATTTATTTAAAAAAAACAGTCTTATCTTAGCTTCAGATTTTCATTCAAATTCTATTACATACTATAAATACTGTAAAAGAAAATTAAGTGAATGAAGAATAAGTTCCCAGACCCCCCACCCCTGCAAGAGGAGAGACAAAAAGCAGTTGTCATAGAAAAGAAAAGTCAATGCACCAAAGCAGAACACGAACACAGTGAGGATGGAGCTGGGATAAAAATAATGATAATAATAATTGGGGGGTGCCCCATACTGGCAGATAGAATAACATACGATTAGACTTGGAGTGTTTTTTGCCATAAAATCTAAGAAAAAACAGCAGAAACAGTGAGCAACCAGTAGGGCTGTACTTAAATGGGGAGGGGGGGGGCACTGTGGATGAGACAACCATGTTCAGACAAATTAGGTACAGTTCACTAAATTACATTGTTAGTGCTTATTCATTAAAACCTCCATGCTGCTGCTACATTAATTTTTTTAAAAAAGGACCATTCCAAGACATTCCCTACAAGCAGTTAAGACTGACATTTATAATGAGAGGTATGTAGAAACACTAATCCACAGTTTTAAGTTGATGTCCCCCACCAATTTATATTTGTCATCAATTCACAAATTACTGGGAAAACACGGAAGCGGAAAAGGTAGGAAAAGGTACTTATATTGAAAAAAAAAACAAAATGAAACAATAAAAGCTTTCTAATAACACGGTAGGGCTGCAACGATTATTAGGATAATTAGAATCCCTCGATTACAAAAAATTGTAGAGGATTTTTTAAAATTTTCGAAGAATCGCTTACGAAGAAGGAAGTGGGTGTTTGAGAACACGGGAAGATTGAAGCGGCTAGAAAAAGAAAACAAAAAAGAAGGAAAAGTAAATGTAAATAAAATAGACAAACAATGAAATCTAACAATGCAACAATTAAATCCCAAATAAAACACTTGATTATCTAAATAATTCAACAAATTGGACCTTCATTATTTAGTGAAATGTTTTATTTTTTATTGAAATGTGTATTTTTTTCTCATGAATTCATTTTTTTTTTTTTTAACATTTTTTCTGATTATTCAATTAATCAACAACAATTTTGGTAGAACACTCGATTACTAAATTATTCGATAGCTGCAACCCTATAATATAGCAATAAAATAGCAACCATGCAACCACACTGACAAAAAAACTACAATGGCCAGCACAGACTGAGGACAGGGTCTGCTCCCAAGTCTCCACTGGAATACAACTACTACAACCATCCTGTCCCCACTGACAGCAGCACTTGAGTGTGACAGTAAATAAAGTGATCACAGAATTCATAACGTGGATCAAATTTTGGGGTGAGCTGAGCTGCTTTTGCCTATATGTGTGCACAAAAGGCTTTGTTTTCATTTCAGGTGATCAAAACTGACAAAGCCAGGAAACAACAAAAGAAAAAAGCTATTACAATCCTGTCAAAATCAATATGTCCTGTCCTGTCCCCCCGCCAATGTGAGAGTGTGACATCTGCAGGAGTCTGGAGAGGGGGGTGGCAAAATAAGACCTCGCTGTTGCTTGGTGCTGGCTGCTAACTTTAAGGGGACCTATTAGGCTTTTTCCACTTTTCTGAGCTATAAATGTAGTTAGAATGTTTTATTCTCATGTTAAACGATTCCAAAGTTTCAGATAATGAGATCTGCAAAAAATCAACCATGCTCCTTGTAATCCCATTTTGCCTGTAGTAGTGAAATTGGAACATCTTCAGACTCGGCTCCACTCAACGAGAGCAACAGGTTCAGCAGCCAACTTTCGCTGCATTTTTTGGTTGTTTCTATCTCCTTATGTGAAAAACAGTGCATTTTCATTCGATTTGACTTGATGCCTTGAGGATTATATGACCCCCCCAAGTGCTTGAGCGGGTGACGACTGCAACCCAGCAATTTGATACATTTTTGTTTCAAGTTTAAAGTCATGTGAAATAAAAACATTCAAAATGTGCCAAGTAACCATAATGGAAAAACACATTTCCAGCCTTTGGGGCCTTACAAACTGTGGCCCTCTTCACCACGCAGCTGAATCGTCCTGTCTTAGGCTGTATATGAAAAATGTCTCCTCTGTATAATCAATTTCTCACTGATAGGAACACGAGTCTCGTCTCCGTTTAATTAATGATGTTGTCCAAGTGCAAGTTTTGCAGCCCTTTCCTGACCATTTTCTGCCAGGAGAACTTCTTGTCAATTGGTATTTTAAGTAAAGAGCTATTAATCCTCACAATCATTACAGCAGGACATGTTTACAATGTCACAGTCCTTGTTTCCCGTTATGTGCAATAAAGACATCATGTACAGTACAGTACAGTGGAATCTCCTTCAAATCGAATGTGTCTAAGGTTGTATAATCAGGTCATCGACAGTAGGAACAATAAGTCGTTGAACCGCTGGTTTCGTCATAAGTCTGTCCCAGGGGTCAGCAACCCGTGGCTCCAAAGCCGCATGTGGCTCTTCAGCTTCTTTGTTGTGGTTCCCTTTGCAATGCTTGAATGTTTTTTAACACCCGGGTGGGGGAAACGCTCATCTTTGTAAAGTTGTTAAAAAATCCAACTTTGTGTGAGTTCTGACTGGTGATTGGATGAGCAGACAGGATGCTATTCAGTTCTCTCTCACAAGGTAAATATGGAGGGGAATAAGTCATACTTTCCCAGAGCTATTTGACATTTCTAAACAATAAATGACAGATAATTAAAAAATACAGCAGCATGGGAACTTTGCGCCAGACTAAACAAATCAGGTAAGTTTAAAGTAATTGACACACACATTTACTATGTACGTTTATCTCCAGTACTAGCAAAATTACTCGATCAACTGGTCTTTTCTTATCTGAACTACTCTGATACCCAAAAATTTCCTCCAAATTTGGACGGCCAAAACCGTGGGAGACTCCTAATTGGCTCAGCATGTGAACACATCACAGCTGTTGGTCACCAGCGAAAAGAAACAGGCTGTCAATTGACTGTGCTACACATTTCTTCAGGTGTCAGGTAGTGAGGTTTAACCAAGATGATACCATGATAACCCTACGAGTTGGCATCCCTTACACACCCTCACTACCTCACCCTCACTGCACTTCTGTTTCTTCTATTCTATTGTTAGACTTTATACTGTAAGACCTTCTTTTAAACATGTGTTTTGCGGCTCAAGGCTATTTTTCTTTAGTTGGCAAGAGGGTAAAATGGCTCTTTTCATCGCAAAGGTCCTGGTCTAAGGCTAGTCTTGTTAATAGGAGCAGGGTATTTGAATCACACTTTAAATCGTATTAAGATGAGTAATGAGGGGTTGTGTTCAAAGATATTACACAATTTAAGGTAAATGTACTTGTTTCCAGTGTACTTAAATGTAGCAGAAGTGAGTAATAAGAATATCCACTTCATGTTTTTCTTTATCATCCTGTTTAATTTCACACACACACACACACATTATAAAGCTGTTTTTGTGATGTTCTGAATGTCCCTGATTGCATCTTTCATTCTTGTAAGGAGAATGAGAAAGTGTTCCCAGGATGAATGGACCAGAGAGGCCACTTCTGGTCCTATGGTTATCACCATCACTTATACCCTTTTGTGGTGACCTCACAAAAAAAGCTACGGGAAAAGCAAATAAAGACTTACATGACAAATGTTTTTCCAGAAAATGTTGATTAAACTCCAAATTGTACTACTTTTGGGCCCTTTTGTTTTCCAAATCGTAACAGATCAGAAGGTGACCAGGATCACAGCATGACCTTTGAGGTTCCATTGTATTTGCAAGAATTTCCCCTGTGTAGAATTGATATTTACACTAAAATAATAGAATACTTCCTCAACCACTAGCACTATGAATACCATTTGGAATTGTTTGTCATTTGTGGAACAATGTCAAAAATAAGGCTTGGTAGGTTTATGAATATTAAACCAATAGCATAACATAAACAGACAATTTGCTGAGCATGGTGGGTGTGGCGATGGTCTCGGGACAATAACGTCATTCTCTCAAGCTGCACCTATTTACTGCTGACACAGAATTTTCATCCACTGCTGGATCATCTACTTTATTGTCTCAGCCGAAACAATAAAGCTCTTCTTTTTGCACCCTCATAGTTCAGAATGGACTATAAAAATAGCCAATGAATCTTGAAAATATCATATAAACACACTGGAAAAGTGTATAAGGCTTCATGGATTCTAATCTGTCAATACATTACATGATGTATTTTACACCCAGGAACAAAATGGCAGTGAAAAATCTGGTGGATGTGTTTGCAGATCAGAGTGATATCAACAGTTCAGTTGTGTCTCTGTGGTGTTATCTTTCGGCCTTTTCAAGTGGATCAAACACTTCTGCTTCAGTCGGAGTGAGAGATTGTCGAAGAAGAGGGGTAATCCTCTTCCAGCATGCTTGGGTACCATGGCTACCTCAAAGCTCTGTGCCCGTACAATGCTAACAGGGGTGCCATGGTGCTCGGCCAACATTGCTTGCTCTCCCTAGAGAGAGGAAGCACAGTGCACCCCATACTGCTATTGATTGCGTTGTCGCAGCCATGAATAATGGCTTTTCCTCATGCCAAGCAACACAAACAGGCTTAATATTGGAAATAAAAAATGGAACCCAAAGACAAAGATGATAGATCACAGGGGGCTGCCGTCCCTATAATTAGAATCTCAAATGGCAAGATGGAATACATATAAAATTATGAGAAATCAACATTTTTCTTTGTAGAATGTATGTTCTGCACTCTTAGATTCGCCAATCAAACAATAATTTGTGAAGCAAAGGTGAGAAAAATCCACAAAGAAATGGAAGCGCTAGATTTTGTAGCTTGTGCAAAATCAGCACTTGGTATTGGATCTAATCGGTGGCGTTTCATTGTGACCACTTCAAATTGTCACAGCAATGTGATTCACTCACCTGTGCCATCATTTGATTTGCTGCCGCTAATAAAATACTTGTTTAGGAGGCACTGTTTCATCACTTTTTGCTGTTTTCCTTCACAAGTTGTTGAAGAATTAGACGATGTTGGCAGGGACGCCATGATAGATGTTTTCCTAGCCAAACCATCGCTGATTGGTTGATCGCGAACAAGAACGGGTGTGTGTAAAACACGGACTGTGGACTACGGACCGCGGTCTAAATAAACGATTCTGTTTGGTCCATTTCATGATTTGCAAGGTTCGCAAATTACCACCGGAATTACGCAGTCCGTGTTTTACCAACACCCAACCGCTTTTAAAAAAACTCTTGGCAGCATAGCATGCCAAAGTGTACTTGCTCGACGGGAATATCACTGATTGGATTTACTTGCCCGATTTTTGTTTTAACTTGCCCCGGGCCATCAGTACATCGTTATTGTCGAGCCCTGGCTTTTAAGGTGCATCATGCAAACCATACCATACTGACCTGAAATACATTGTCTTTCCATAATCATGTTTCAATTGTCAGTGGAATAAGTTATATATGTCTGCCGTGTGTGGGACTCCCTTTGAAAAGCTTTAGATTGGTGCGGCATTTGGGGCCAAACACTTGGTAGGATGTGGGGAGTTTGAGGCTTGTGATGTGATCATCCGCCAAGCAGCGGCTATAAAGCCCTCGTTCCAACCTGCAAGTGTGGGCAAAATTTGGAGATGAGTACCACCGCAGTACGAATTTTGTTATGTAGCAGGAGGAACTTTTGTTGTGTGCCGCGACTATGGATGATGTGTGACACGGAACAAGTGTGACATGTGAGCATTTGCACTGAGCTTTAAACGGACGTTGAGAACACTGAAATCACACGATCTCCTCTCCAGGCTCAAAAGAGGGAGTCGGCTGCATCTGCACTTCAGAAGACAGCGCATGCAGCTGGTGGTGACCCAGCAGAGGTTGATATACCTGTTTTTCATTCAGGTTTTCAGTTAATGATGTGAGAGGACTACACATAAATGCATTGTGAAATAGAAAACATAAGTTGTAAATACCAGCATTTTGTCATTTTTAACATGTAGTCATCACTCACCACGTTGTGTTTCAATGATAATTGATAGTAATATTGATAATTCAATAATAATAATCAAAACAAAACACTGGTTACTGTCGCAGCCAACCCACCACAAGCTAAAAACTCAACTCTGAACCCTAGACATCACTTCCTGCCCTCCACTTATCCAGAACACATTTGTTGCTGTTTTATTTACATCTTAAATAGCTTACTTTTTCTGATTATATCTACTATGTTGGGTAATATAAATGTAGTGATATAAATTCTGCACCCTTCAAAACATACCTCAAAAAATATCTCACCGGTGTAGCATGTCAAAAGGCTTTAATTTAATACAGCCTTGGAAGGACAAACATTTAACCGAGTATGGTGATTTTCGAGGCTCACAATGCAGTACACCCTTTTGTCCCAACTAACGAGTGTTTTGGAAAACTTTATTTGTAATGTTAGTCACAATTATATTAATATTATTATTATTATTTGTGAGATTATTTGCTTGAATAGAATGATTTGAATGAAGGACATTCAAGTCCATTTTGTGTTGATATGTTTAAAAAAAAACAATGTTCAATACACAAAAAATTGTCAAAAGCAATTATATTATCCAGTTTATGTTGATAGGTGTATTATGTTTGTGTTAGCATAAATGCATGTTGCCCAACATGTGACACAGAGTTCCAAAACATTGTATACCCCTTTGCCCAGCATACAGTAAGCCCAGACTCTAAAAACAGCCACTAAGTGACGCCCCCAGAGGCCCCTGGGATTTCATCTTCAGTTACAGGAAGAGAATGTGTCTGACTATACAGAGTCACAGATTTAGGCGCTTGTGGGGGGGCTTTGCAATGGGAAAATGGCACTGGTCGTCACATAAATAACAGGTGTTAACTTGGACGCTAGTGAAAATCAATGACTGGCAAAGAATGGCGTTAACCAAGAGCAGATGTTTGTTTATTAGTCATCTAAAACAATCATGGTAAGTTGCACAGTGCAGTGCAGAGTATTATTAATGACTTCCATAGCTTCAGCTTTTCACTATGATGAAAAAGGGGGTGCTACCCTCCCATGTGCTTTTACAATGCCTGCCAGTTTTCTAAATGTGCTCTCGCTGTTAAACGAACCCTGGAGAGAATATTAAGTAACGTTACTCATGTGCCCTGCTGCTTGATTTTCCGGTCATTAGTCCTGTAGGGATACCACCAAACGCGATCAAAGAAAGCAACGTATGCAAAACACCATACGAACCACTATGCAATAAATCTGACTAAATAGCAGATAGCAAAATGCTTGACTAAGTTCGGAGTGGGACTGTTATTCTAAACAAGTAGCATGCTAGCTTAGCCCGTAGCTAGCTAGCCTAGCATGCCTTTACCCGAGTATCCCTGCTTGGAGGCGAATGAGGCGTTCAGCACTGGGCTGCCTGGATAGCAGCATCCCCGAGTGACGTTAGCAAAGTGTCCCACGTAATTTGCACCATCCGGGTGAAGACCATAGACAAGCAGGGGAGCATAGTGGTGCTGCAACTACGGTTTTGGTGTGGTGTTTCGGTGCTAGTATATTGCACTGCCTTGCACAGCACAATGAAGAATGGAAGCCGGGCGGACCTCGCCTAAGCTAATGTTAGCAAGACAGTACAAGTGAGTGAAGAGAACGTTAGGATGCTAGCAGATCAAACACGACAAAACTCACCTTCAACCTCTAATGAAAGGTCCACAAAGTGTGCAAAACGTTCGCAGTGTATTCCCACAAAATTGCCTCAAATCTCAACGCTCTCCTCAATCGTGTGGTGCTGAATTGCTTCGCTTATTTCTATCCGGAGTAAAATAAAAATCTTGTTTCAAAACAAAAAAAAAGCTCCCAGTGAAATATAAGACCCCTCCCAGAGATTCAGCGCCACAACAACGGAGTAAGCAGGTGCCGCCGATGATGTACTACTAACGGGAAAGCTTGCAATATAGTGGGACTATGTGGCGCATCCCCACGCTGGTCAAATCACAGAGGCTCCAGCTCTGGTTAACGCATGCGCAGTTCAATGTCTGAGGAAGCGCCCTATAGAAGTAGCGGTGATAAATTCGTTTCATATTATGGAAATGATGTGGTTCGGTTCACTTGAGCAGTGACGTGCGGTAAAAGGAGGTAGATTGAACACTAAAACAAATAACACTAAATAAATATTAATATGTGTCCATTGAACTGTATTATAAATGTATTGTCTGCATAATTCCAATAGTTTTAAACAATTTTCTCAAGTCAAAATAGCTGAATTATCATATGTCCTATCAAATACATATATAAATAAGTCTAAGAAGTATCTGAAAGCATTTTTTAACCAAAGTGAATGATTCTCCTCTTTTATATGGTTATTCTCTTAATGAGAAACCTGTATTAACAGCTGTTAAGTTATTGCTTGTTTGCATTAAATAATTGTCTTGGGGAAAATAAGCCAGAGTGCTGTATGTCATTGTTGTCAGAAAATGTGTTTATTATTTTTTTATGCAATGCCTTATTGAGAGGACAAAGGTATCAACTGGCAACTGAGTTGTCACACACACAAGAAGCAGTTTTTGTTTTTGATTACATATATGACCTTGTGCATCCTGATGCATGTTGCGCCAACCACCTTCATCATTTTATAGGGAAAAGTTGTGAGTTGGCATGTCCACCACAGAGGACATGGGAAACATGTTGTCAGTATCTAAACAATACTTTATGTTACAAAAATTACAACTATTAATTAAACATTTAAACAACACTGAAGTTCAACTAGAAGAATGTATAAATAAGCCATTTAATTGGACAAATCACAAAACTCAGAACAAAAATGCATTGCTTATGTTACAGATAATTATTAAAAAATTCATACACCAAACAAATTTTACAAAATGGTTAAAAGTGCAATCAATTATAATGCCAGAGTTACAAATTATAACCCCCCAAATTGTAAATAATACATAATGATTATCATCATCATAGCATGAGCATAAAATCTGTACATATGGCATTGATCCAAGTATAAGACAACGTTGAATATAAGATGACCTAATTCTGAGTCTGCATCACTGCAGACTCATGCAGCAAATGCAGTCTCAGACTCATTACAGTGCAATTTGTGTGCCGTATAATACACTATATAACATCCCAAACTAATAACTAAAGCTAATGATGAAAAAAAAGTGTACGCTGTAATTAAACGCTTTTTCAGTTGTGCAGGAAGGAAGGTATGCTCTTTATTCAAGGCTCGTTTACAACCCTGGACTCCAAATCCTGGAGCAAGGACTGGAGTAATTATGAATATATCTTGAACTTTTTGTGACCAGCAACTTGTGTGCACAATGTGCCTGTATGAGGATGTACAGTAGTAATGCTCTTCTACCCAGAGGCAGGAAAGAGCTAAAGTTCTTACATCATTCACCTCGGCCATCGCCCTTTTAAAGCCACTGCATCCATCAGCAATCCATCTCGGGGAAATTACAATCTACCCTGAAGACCAAAACACAACTGCACCAAATTACCGGTACCTACAGATGTCCACCCATCTTTCAATATTCTCTGCTCATCACAGTCTGGTCAGAGAGTGACAGCAGACTGTGAAAGGCATTCCCATTATTCACCTATGAGGTCTCTGAGGTTTTCGCAGGGGAGAGACAAGATATGCACATGGTACGTCGATAGGGAATCATCCAATGACATGTCAACAGTACATATCATCTACTGGGTTATTTTAATGAGATGGAGAGGTGAAAACCAACTTCTTATCTTGACACTCTGTCTCTGTCTGTCTGTCTCCGACTCAGAATGTGGTGAGTACACCCCTCAGGTGTGAGTAATTGTTTTATCTTCTCTAGGGACAATACAAGAGAAGTAGTCAGTGTAGAGCAATGTGTCGACTTGAAACTGTATTAAAGCTGTGCTAGAATGTGCATAATTTTGTGATCAATCTGCTGTTGAGTCAGTTTCAGCTGCACGGACGCTATAATGGTAAATCTCCACTGAAACTGTAGCTTTGGTGTATGGAAGCTCACAGCAAGAAAGTAAGGCCTTGATTGGATAAACCAGAAAATAACATCACTTTCCGCAAAGCTGAGCTTCAATGGGGGTCTATGGAACAGATCTGGCCTTGATTTTGACTGACAGCCAAAGGAGTGAGCAAAGAGTTTTTTTTTCCCCCATTCCCCGTCAGGCGACGCAGACACACAAATTCGAGGCTAGACAGTGGTTAGACAAAGAAATCTCTTCTGGAGTAAATTATTTAACATTGATTCACGTTTGTTGGTTCATTCAATTACTACAATCACTGTTGTACTTAGCCTAGACACGATGGAAGCCAACAGCGTTGCTAAAATCATATCATTTGAAGGGACTCGGCACTCAGCCGTTATGTTCTAAATAGCAACACAAGTGAGTACATCTCAGAGTGAACACATCCAAATTGTGTTCAAAGTGTCAATATTTAGTGTGAGCACCATTGCTATCCAACATTGCCTCTTAAAACCTACTTTTATTCTCTGGCTTTTAACTCGGCGTGAGCCGTATGGTCCTCTGTGTTTTTTAGTCCTTTCTTTTTGTTTTAATTGGTTTTATTTTTTATACTTTTATTGCTTTGTTTCTTGTTATTAATATTTTACTGTCTTACATGTATTTCTTCTTATTTGATCTTTTAATTCCTGAGTTCAATTTGAAATTTTATTTATTTTATTTTTACTTTTTATTTTACTAGTTTTGCAGCATTTTAGAAACTCTGTTTATAAAATGTGCTATATAAATAAAGTGGATTTGACTGGATTAATCCTCTAAAGCATGGAATTCACCAGCACTGCACAGGTTGATACTGGAATCTTCTTCCATTCCTTCATAATGACATCATTGGTGGGTGTTGGACATCTTGCGTTCCTCCACCTTTCTTCTCCTTTTGCATGCCACACAGGTGCTTAATTTAATAGCCACATTAAATCAATGACATCATCAGCTTTTACCACTTAAAACACAAAATCAAGGGAATAGTGTCTAAGCCAGATTTAGAGAGACTTATCCATGCCTTTTGACTTCTCACTGGGCTCACTAAATGAGCTGTTAAACAGCTGCAGTACATCTAGGCTCAAGTCCTGACTAGAACCCGAAAATATGGCCATATTAGTCCAGTATTCAGATCTCTGCACTTGCTTCCTATTGCTCAGACTTGAAGTACATCTCTGACAAGTTAGAGCCACATAAACCATCTCCAGCTCTTAGAAGTTCAGGTAGTGGCCTCCTGTGGGCACCCAGAGTCAGGCCTAAACACAGTGAGGATATGTTTCAGTTTTATGCTGCTAAAATCTGGAACAATCTTTCAGAAGATGTGCGACAAACCTCAACTTTGGCAATGTTCAAATCTAAGATGAAAACACTTCTATTCCACTGTGCATACAGCTGCTGAAAGTATTTCTTAGATTTATGGAATAATTTATTGAATTGTATTTAATCATTTCAGAATGATCATGGAATGATTTTATGAAGTGATCTTACCCTTCTTTTCTGTAAAGCACTTCAAATTCCCTATACTTGCTTTTGTGAGCCAAAAAAACAGCAACTTAACACATGTCAAATTTTAAACAACACATTTATTGAGTTCGGCAGGCATGTGTTTTTGTTTACTTCCAACTGCAGCACTTTGAAGTCGCACCTCAGAAACTCCAAATGGGAACCTCACATCTGAAAAGGACCTTGTAATGTACTGCATTACACAAACTATCATATTAGACAGCGAAACAGCTGAACTGATATTACATGTCATGTCTCTAACCGCTTCAGCATTACCTAGTTTGCTGGAACTACAGTTTGCATGGTTATCTGTTCTAAGCATTTTAATTCAAAGCTTAACCCCTTCACAAATGTAGATACATATGGCTTTGATATGACACAACTGCAGAAGGCATGTAATCAGTGACATACTGTATCACAGTCAGTGACACTCTTATAAAGCTCAGGCGGCAAGATATTTTCCGATCCTGCTCTGTCAAACTTGCAAACAATTACACAGTCTGGAATCAGGAAATCACTGAAAGCCTCAGTGAAGTAATGACTCCCCAGGAAATTGGATTACACGGCTCTCCTGCCAACATAGCTGAATTAGAAGGACCCTTGATGCTATGCAGCTGTGGCAGACACACTCTTACTGAGAATTAACAAGATGATAGTCACATTATCACAGTCACCAATACTGATATTAATAATATTTCTAACAAGGTTTCAAATGTATACTGTATATACAAATGTATAACTGTGCTGGATAATAATAGATAATCTTTTTTTTTGATACAGGATACTATGAGGTAATATCAGACTTCTTTCATAAGGTCAATGTGGGACATCCATCCATGCAGGGGCCGTACTTGAGGGACTGCAGTCAACATTTGTCACCATCCAAAGAATGAAAGAATGTAAGAATGAAATAATTCAGGTTGTCCATATTTTTTTTTGTCCTACAGTTTTCTTGCAACTTATACAACTTGCCACAGTCTCATTTCCGGCTTGAAAATGTAACCAAACAGCGCTCCTCTTTATTTCTACCATCCTCCTGCTCTCTCTGTGGTATGTCTGGGCTTGCAAGTAGTGGTGGGCAGTGTTTGATTGCCTGTTGCTGCTGAGTCACGGTGACGGTAAATCAGGTTAGTGGAAGGTAAAGGTAGCTTTCTCTGCCTTGTGACAGACAGCAAAGACACACAGCCAGGTGGCATCTTGAATGAAACTGCTACAGTCGAACAGGAAACCAACTGAAGCCTCTGTATCAACCTTTTTACATTGGTATCGGTCAATATTGATACCAACGTTGGCATCAATATTTGGATCGATCTGCTCACCACTGGTGTTAGAAAATCCTCTCTGAAACCAAGCATTCAAAATCACCCCAAACTCCTTCCAGGGCTCACTTCAAATGTGCAAACCTCATTATCTGAAACTTTGGCATCGTTTAACACAAGAATACAACATTCTAACAGCATTTACAGTAGAAGTCAGAAAAGTGGAAAAAGCATAATAGAACTCCATTAAATGCATATTTAACATTCCTGTTAACCAAACATGCATATGTTTAGGATATGGGAGGATGCCAGGAAAATTTACAGTAAAAATAACACACAGAGAGGTCCGAGCTGAGATTTGAACTCAAACCAACATGGTTGATGCAGACAGACATACTAACCACATGACCACATTCTACTGAAGGACAAATCTCCTTGTCTTCAATTCTTCTAATGTCTTTAAACCCATTAAGGTAGATAATCACTGCTACAATCACCACATCATTCCTTCTTTCCGTGTTGCCACTCATCATTATCGTAAGATCAATTCAAAGGCTTGATATCCTGTGGAATACCGTTTGAATTTTTCACTCTGCCGCCGCAGATTTTAGCAGATGGTCATTATCAGATATTCTGTCTGAAAGTTGCTTGCATTACATTACATCTAACTCATTTTATGACATTATTAGTTAAAATAACTCCCTTGTTAACTCCTCTCTTTTTGCTGCGTGCGCCTTAAGTCATGAATTAAAGATCATTCATGATTTATTACATGAAAAGAGATGTATTATTCAGCAAGCTGTCACACATGGAATGTCTACCTTATTTTCCAGCCTCGTGCAAATAGTCTTGTTGATCTAGATGCCCTTAAATGCTAAACAGTTGCCAGCGTAAAAACATAACAACAGAAACAAACAACAGTACTACATCAGCAAATGTCTATGACAGCCACAAATACCACAATAGAAATATTATTATATATTATTATATAATTATATTATATTATTATTATTATATAATATTATAATATTATTTCAACAGCCACAGTGACTGTATTGAAACAGTTATGCTTTTTAGTATCTTCGGGCGAGAGGCGGGGTACACCCTGTACTGGTCCCCAGCCAATCACAGGGCACATATAGACAAACAACCATTCACACTCACATTCATACCTATGGACAATTTGGAGTCGCCAATTAACCTAGCATGTTTTTGGAATGTGGGAGGAAACCGGAGTACCCGAAGAAAACCCATGCATGCACGGAGAGAACATGCAAACTCCATCCACACAGATGACCGAGGGTGGAATCAAACTCGGGTCTCTGTGTGGCCTGCGTGCTAACCACTTAGTGGTAACAGTAATAACGAAAACATTAAACATAATAATGATAAGATTGTACAGAATGTACTTTGAGTGTGTATATGCATGCATGTACAGGTATCTCTGTAGGTGTGTAGCAATGTTCCCTCTCATTTTTCAAGTGTCTGGGCATCTTATATGTAACATAAAGTAAAGGGTAAAGTAAAGTAAAGGGCCGTAGAGAGGGGGGCTGCACACCAGAACGCCAACAGGAAGGAAGCCCACCCATGACTGGGAGGGGGAAAGCCAGTAAAGAACAAGCGAGCAACATGGCAACTCACCACACCATGTCGGCCACAACCTCTGGGACAGCACACCCCCTCGGATAGGTAAGTGCTACGCTCGCAAGCGCTGAGGATGAGCGCTGAAACGCTTTAACCGTCCCCAGCGGCCTCCTCTGGGAAGGGCAAGCGAGCCAAACCAAAACAACCCACAAGCTAAGCCACTCCAGAAACACCTTGTCAAAAAAAAACATTCTAATAAAATGCTTGGAGGGACAGTTTTGACCAAAAAAAACGTGAAGCTCATTGTGAGTTATTAATTCCCCCAAGAAATAAGTGTCATATTTGCAATCATGTTGCCCTTTCAGGAAGCCAAGCAACTGCTTGTTCGGGTAAAATCCAAGGTTGCCGGAATGGTGTTTCCATGATAAGGTCTCTCAATGATGAGCACATTACTGTTGCATTAAGCATATCCATCTCGAGTATAGCCAGGACGAAAATATGGTAAACTGTGATCTCACAAAAGTGATATCTTCTCAAGGGACAAGAATACAGAAATGAAACTTAGATGTACTTTAGAGTAGTCATTGTTCAGCTTGTTTAGCAGTACAAATTTACTATCCACTGAAAATAAACACACAGCCAATATTGTCATTATCAGTGGACATCTTGTAATTGGGAGGATATGTTGAAAACTGGTTCCCTCAATGAACCACTGTCCCCTAGAGCCAGCAGCACTCATGCTGCTCAACACCATGACGCTACCACCACCATTCTTAACTGCTAACAGTCTACCCCAGCTGACTTATGCATAAAAAGGCAGACTACACCTTGGAATCGTCAATTATCGTGAATGGGGCATTGAGCAGGAAGGGGCACCACTACACTATCAATGAGCTTGTGAGCTTGGTCGTTGATATAAAACTCTACCCAGAGCTACAAAATGTCTGAGCATTATATTGTAGTCTTTGTCCAGCCAA
The DNA here is from genome assembly GCF_037039965.1 of Doryrhamphus excisus. Taxonomy (NCBI): domain Eukaryota; kingdom Metazoa; phylum Chordata; class Actinopteri; order Syngnathiformes; family Syngnathidae; genus Doryrhamphus; species Doryrhamphus excisus. The sequence goes on from NC_136365.1 coordinate 10,142,262, forward strand.
AAAGTTTGCACGATTTATAATAAAGATTAAATCATTAATGTGTAGAAAAAGGTGTCTCACAGCCGTCAGTTCTCTGAGAGGCTTCCGGAGTACGTTGAACAAGGGTGTGAAGGAGAAGGAACCCTAAGAGACAAAGAGGCATCAATTATTCATACTTCCTGCACAGGTGTTAGTGAAGAAGTGAGTGCATTTCCCAACTATAATAAGCCATCCAAAATATTATTTTCAGACATAGGACTGTTTTCCCAATGACAAATTTAGGTTGTAATTATAGCGCACATTATGGAGGTGGAAACAAAAGGTATTAAAGATATTGTCCTCTTTGTGTGTGTATTGTGTGTATTTTGAACATCAGGATTGATGTCCATTGAAAATCCCTTTACAAGCACAATTAGAGTTAATAGGAGAGGTTTTCTTGGTGTCCTATTTTCCAATATTAAATCAATTATTCAAGATTCATTTTATCATCCTTGTACCTCAACAATGTAACAATTACACCCATGAAATTTCCATTTCAGCAATGACTAACATTTTCAATATATACTGTACATATAATAGAATATCCTTGTAAAGACATCTGTAGGTTTGGAGAACATGTCATGTACAGTATGATAGCATTTTAGAAACACTCAGGAAAATTGACTCATTTACCCGGACTATTATGTCATGATAAAATCATACACTCCAATGACAGAACAGCAATGAAGTGACGCATCACAGGGCACAGCCTCCTCGCCTCTCGGAGAAGATGATTGAATTACATGATTACATTAAATGTACACAAACAAACCCTAACTGCAGGAGGGACAAAAAGATCTTAAATGAACCTGAAAACTAATTAAAACTACCCTAAGGGCGTATATCATATGACACTGTAATTATATTTATATTTTTTCTGACATGCAGCATAACATAGTAAACTACCTGCTCCACTCAACTAGAACAGTGAACTGGAAGCATACTGCAAAAAGTACTGCAATAATTCTGCTTCTGATTATTTTCATTTTAGTTAAAAAGAAGCAAAAATGTGGTGTTGATTTAATTTAATTATCACATTGGAAGTACTAGTTTTGTATTGCAGGTAATTTAATTTTAATAGAACCATTGTTTTATGTCTCCTCACAGGGTGGCCGTAATGAAAGGTTGATTGTGTCAATACACAACTGTTGAACAAAGAACTGTGCAATGGAGGCAGTAAGGAGCAGTGACAATTAGCATATTTTATATCTAAAACAAAATAGTGGTTCAATAATATAATTAATGAACATAAATAACAAAATTATAGTTTAGTAGTGCATTTGGTAAGACCTTGGGAGAAATCATCTAGACCACATGTATCAACCTCAGGCACAGAGGCCAAATTCGGACCACACTGCAATTTCATTCGGCTCGCGGAACTGTTTGGAAAACAACACTGAGTTGGCATCAAACAAAGTGCAGTTAGTAGTTAAGAGTAGTTAAGAGCAGTTAAGAGACCGCTCCAGTAACTACTCAGGCATTTTAATTATAGAATTGGAAACAATACCCCGCCTCTCGCCCAAAGACTGCTGGGATAGGCTCCAGTACCCCCCGTGACCCTCGTGAGGAAAAAGCGGTAGAAAATGAATGAATGAATGAATGAAATGGAAACAATATAGTAAGAATAGCAAGAATTGGCCTGTCAGACAATTTACCATTACGCAGGCTGCGCTTCGCCTGCGCCCCGAATAAACCAGGTCGAAGCTGGCGATAGTGGGATGTTTTGTCACTAAATTGTCACTGCGCCAAGCTGGAAATGTGGAATCCTCCCCTGATGCAACGCCACACGCATCTTGGCGCAGTCCAGTCTATCAAATTGGCTGCGCACAGTGGTGCGCTGGACTAAATTACTACTGTGTGAGTGGCGCGATGAAATTCAAGCCCTAAATATCCAAATGTTTTATACCTTTAAAAAAGGAACAAAATGATGAAGCTGACCTGTGACTAATGTTTGCTTTAAAAAAAGGTAGGGGTTGGAAAACTGTGGTTGACATTAATGCAGTGCGAGGACATTGCCTGTGATGACTCAAGTGTTGTAAAGGATATTGAACACACAGCACTGATATGCAGATATGTAAATTAAATGATTTCAAAGTACGCCTACACATGCACTTCGGTTGGCTGAATTCTGCAGCTTTTTTGATGGTAAAGATTGGCAACTTCTTCCCCAGGGGGTGGCATGACAGAAAATAATTGAGAACCACCATGCTCATGAAGTCTACCTAGCAACAAGTGGTTTTATATACAAGGAAAATCAAAGTGATCCAATTGATCTATCTTGCTGTACCTCATAGATACATTTTGAAATTTGATAGCATCATAGAATCAATCAATGAAATGTTAAGCCGCCCTTTTGCTGAATTTTACAAATAGAGCTTGTGTTTATCGCCTGCGAAGCCAATATGACTCACACAGTGTGAATGGCCTTCCCACGCTCCAAGCAAGGAAATCCACTCAAGCTATTAAATATGTATTTATTTGTGCGAGGAAATTCCTGTGAGTATTTCCACTAAATAAATCACAGAGATACTGAAAGGTAACGGAATGCTTGAACTAAGTCTTTTTAAGTCTGCATGTGAATAGACATAGACAGATCTTATTTGTTTTTTAAAAATAACTTCAATCATTAGCCTAATAAGTGTAAGCTGAGGTTTACAGAGGCAGGAAAGATGGCTAATTCCACAGGGAGTCAAATGACTTCCCCATTAGCTTGAAACTCATCACTAATGCTCCGGTTCATTAGTTAGCCTCGTGGAGTTATAATTGCGGGCATCATGGTGATGTTGATAGAATTTTTCTAATCAGTAAAAGCATCAGTTTTATGCAGCTTTGCTAGCTACAGGCCACATGAGGGCTGGAAAATTAAACATTGCATTACTGATATTAATAATAAGCTTACTCTATTAAAGACAACCATAACCATATACAGATGGGCTGTCCAAACTTTCCCTTGCTAATTTAGCAGACCTACAAACACGATCGGTGTAACCCATTTTGGAGCCATATTTTTTAAATGGTCCTATCCTACAAGTTGATTTTACAGCCAAACATCGAGTTAAGACCTTTTGTTTGTTCGTTTTTCTTATTTTAGGGTGCTTTTATGTTACTTTATAATAAATAGAGGAAATAGTGGAAGAAAATAGCTTAACATGACGCAGAGAGGAGTACTTTTAATACCATTTTATTGTGAATCCAAAGGTATTATTATGGACTTATTATGGACACCGTACACAGCGTCCACTCTTCACAGTCGCTGTTGTGAAGTATCCAAGCATACTTTTACAGACCGTTTACTTAGTAACTGAAGAGACGCCTTTCCCAAAGTAGAGTTCCCACAAAAGTTTCAAAAGTTACATACGTAGTAGCTATAGTTGTCTAAATATCTGGCAACTCAAGTGACTACACAAAAGCGGGATTCAGATCCAGAGACGTACTTGGCCATGCTATGAGTACTTCATGGTCATCCTGGATGTGTGTTATCATGTCACAAAAATGTCATGCGGCACAGTTTCCCAAAGGAGCAGATCATGCTTTGCTTTGCGTATTGGAATTCATGTTACCCTCAACGAATCACAGTTCCCCAGTGCTGGCAGCACTCCTGCAGCCCCACAATACTTGACTGCAGGCCCAATTGTCTTGTATTTTGTCGGCTATTTAGGTCATAATGGCTGTGTGTTGGCTCAATTTGGCGACTACTAAATCAATACACAGAATACTTATATGGTATTGCACATTGAAAAGATATATTAGAGTAAAAACAGATCCTCAAAAGCATGCTGACCTGACCCTTTTGGAGAGATGTGAGTAATACCTTCTCCATCGCTGCCCCCACCCTCTGGAACTCTTTGCCCCATTCACTCCGTGCTTGCCCTGACCTTCCTAGTTTCAAAAAACAACTAAAAACCCACCTGTTTAAATCTGTTTTTAATGTCTAACTTTTTATATGTGACTGAGGTGCCCCGCCCCGCTTTTACTCATGTTTTAACTGTGTATTACGTTATTATAATGAATGAATGTTGTATTTTGGTGTGTCTTCTACTCTGTTTACTCCATTCTTCTGTAAAGTGTCTTTGAGTATTTTGAAAAGCGCTATACAAATAAAATGTATTATTATTATGATTATTACCTAATTTTTAAAGATGGAAATAGGGGTTTTCAACAGGTAGAGTAAATGTTGAAGAAAACAATTCAGTTTCCCTATGATTTGCAAAAGGGTTTATTTTACAAATGTCTCATTAGAAAGGAGCTGAGTGTGAAAAAAACCCCATAAACTGCTAAATACTCTGCAATGAGCAAGAAGCATGCTCTACTTGATTTCACATTGTTCGTGGTCAGTGAAGCACACTCCTGCTGACAAAATATGCTCTTGCCATTCTGTAAACATGGACGAATGATGCTGACATTATGCAAATAATTGGAAAGATTCAAGGTTCAGATTCAGATTCAAGGCTAAATCAGTGTGATGCACTTCATGCATATCTTAATTAGAAGAGGAGGAGGCATTCAGAAGTATTCAATATGTCTATTGGTGGGATTTCTCTAATGTCTGGCATGTTAAACATGTCATTTATTACCACTGGGTGGTAGACTAATTTCATCAAATGCTTCATGAAAACTGTAATGTGACATGCTTTTGTTAAGGACTTCTATTGATATGCATTGGTAAGGATGAATAAGTCCATACATCACGCAACTTAATGAGTTTGATGGCGGGCCTGTTGCAGCTGTTTCTTTAGGAGCTCAGCACCAGATGACTTTATTGATTCCATCAACCTTTCCTTATTACATACATCAATGACTCTGAGGCTCCAAATTGATCTGCAGGAAGCAAATGCATTTTTGTAATGAGTAATTACCCACTTGAATGGTGACTATTTAGCTGAGCTGGCAGACTGGACCGTTTTATTTTTTGGCATGCTTCATATTATGCCCACAGGGGGGCAGAAGAGTTGTAGGGAAAGAACTGCTTGCTGTTCAATGAGGTAGGGAAGCATCATGTTGAAAAAGGAATGGTTTTCATCTATGTCTCACTGCGATCATCAGTGTTTAGGTGAAAGTATTTATTCCAGTCAACTCAAACAATGTTTTGTAAATAACAAAAATCAGTTTGTTTATTCTTGATGTGCATTGTAAAAACAAAAAAAAACAGCTGATATTGTCATGAGGAGCCAAGGTGAATGGATCTGATGATGCAAAAGGTCCAGGTGACAGAAGTTTATTTTAACACAAAGTGACTCACAAGGAGAAAAATACAAAAAAAAAAAAATGCAAGAACAAAAAGCACTGCTGTGAACCAAGCAGGGGAAAAAATACCAGAATAACATCAATCACAGCTGAAAACGAGGCCGAGGCAGGATAACTTAACTACAGGCAATTCTTAAAATCTAGCAGGCAAATAAGAAACTAATGAGCAGGGAATAAAAGTACTCACAAAAAACACGATACACTGGTGGACCAGAAAGTAGAAACAAGGTAGCACACGAGGCAAGGTGCAAAAGGGAACAATCTGGCAGTGAGCAGTCCAAACAGCAGGCTAGTCCCATGCCATGCAACAAGAAACAGACAGGCGGCAGCAAAGCAGCACCACGGATGATCCATCCATCCATTTTCTACACCACTTATCCTCATCAGGGTCACGGTGGTATGCTGCAGCCTATCCCAGCTGACTTCCGGCAAGAGGCGGGGTACACAGAGATGCCCAAGCAGAGATTTGAACCCAGGTTTTCCCGATTTCCTGACTGCATGGCCAACATGCTAACCACACGTCCACCGAATCACATATTTTCTTTAATTGACTCCAGTGGTGCATAAAAATATAACAGAAAGTAGAATATAATGATACAAAATTAGCTCATAAGAATGCAATTTAAGAGCACGTATCTGGACATTTCCATGTTTTTTTTTTTGATAACACCCAAAATCACTTCAATTCTTACATCAATAGCCATGGCATTGCACTGCAAAAAATTGTGCTTTTATGCATTCTATGTTGTCGTGTTCCTTGTATTCTTCAGGTAACATATTTGTAATGAGACCAGCCATTACAATTAATAAGAAATTAATGAAACAACACTGGTCTATTTTTGTTCCCTGACTGTGGAATCCTTCAACTGTAAGAGACTCAACCCTCCACGCGGTTCACTCTATTACAGTTTTTCAGAAATAGATTAATTAATAAATTGTGCTGTTTGTAGTTTAATAGGACCTATTAGCAGTTTTTAAAAAAATGCATATTTAATGTTAGGTATTTTTGGTCTAAATGAAGCATTTTCAAGCATAAAAATGGCAATATGAAGGAAAATATACATATAAGGCATTCAAAAGATGCATTCAAATTCTATCCTAGTCACTAGGTGTCACTAATGTTGCCGCAACTGATAAACATGCACCTGTGATAAACATGACTGTAGACACGAATCCACTTTAATAAATCGACTCCTCGCCTCTCAAAAACAACAGACAGGTTGAAAAAAACGTTTTCTTAATTGCTAAAATATACAACAAACAAAACAACCAACTTCATTCGGCAGACTTCATTAAGCTTAAACTTAATTCAGCAAGGAAGACCTGAAAAAAAACCTGATGAAAGAAAGGTATGCTTTCATATTCCACAGTCTCCATTGACCCATCAGCACCTTTCACTGAAGATCGGCATCTAAACAAGTATTAATGTTGACAATGACGTGATGCCTTACCGCATTTGAAGTGGTGAGAATGAATAATTGTCATGGTGTGCCACGCCTCCTGTCCAATGTCAGTTCAGATTTATGCCACTCCCAGTAATCCTTTCTGGCTTGATCAGTAGAGCTAATGATTAAAATGAACCCTTTGACAGTGAACTCACCTTCCAGTCTTGACATAATCAATATTGGCCAATGACATTTTTATTCTTGACCTAAAGCGTCAAGGGATCTGGCACATTTAGTCATATATTTTTCATGTATGATGTGTGATGTACGGAATAAAAATGTTGGTATGTTGTGTGTAAACAAGGACTAAATTTACCTCGATAAAGATCTTCCATTATGTAAAATTGACCATTTAATGATATTCTAACAGTAATGTGTCCCTAGAGCTTGTTTGCTCCACTTTGTAGAGGCGATCAATAACATCCAGAAGGAAACACCTTCTTCCTCACGAACATGAGCCCATCTATGACCCCCCACCCATACGGCCACCACTTCAAAAGAAGGCTTTGCTACACATCTTAAAATGAAACATGTTCCAGCCACACACACAGGAATGGACTAACACATACGTTGCTGTGACGGTGGCCTCTGCACAACCTAAATTACACCTTCTGTCTAATCCTAGCTGTTTTGAAGAGCTACAATTAACGGCAAATGCAATGTATAATCTAAAAATGATGGTCTCATTCTTAATCCAGTAAAGATGAATACAATTTTCACATGAAAAAGGTAAAGCGTAATTTCAAGACTAATAGAATATTACCAAAAATTCCAAATTTGAATAATCTGTATAATCCATTTAAGAGCTCACTGTGGATATGAGAAGTATAATCACATTTAAAATTGATAACACCTTGTTTAGAAGTGTCTAGTACTTTGTAATTTGATGTGTTCATTTCCAGGTGAGATTTTTGCAAGTGCAAGTCTGAAATGTAGCATAAAGATGAACATAATCATAATCGTGAGTGGAGCATGGCAAAAGGGACAGCACATTACAAGTAATGAAGAGTTCCATTAATTTATGTAGAAATAATGGTAAACAGTACGCTGTAGAAGTCTCTAGATTTGTAGTGTAGCTCTTAATGTACTGCGGGGGGTCTTCACCGTCGATGTCTGAGAGTGGCTGGTGATTTACATCCAGTGCAGGGACCTCAGCTGTTCACTGAAACTCCTCTCAACTTGATTATGCATATGCAGGTCTGCAATTTTATGCTAACTACAGTGAATGTCAAGCCAGCTTTTGCTCTCATTTGCAATCAGGTCAGACTGTGACATGCAAATATGCCTGAAGCTGAGATTTTATAGGTTTTTAAAAAAGTGACAGTTGTTCCATTTGTGTGTGTTTTGTTTTTTTTTTGCATTTAATGACTGAAGTGTCAATATTGTTAGTCAAACCTGTTAATTTCTGAGGAAACTTTAAGCCTATATTCTGTTGGCTTTTCATCACATATTTAACCTGCGACACACACACACCCTCTTCTTACAATGTGGTAAAAATATGATACCCCATCATACTCATGGTATTGGTAGGTGAAGAAGCAATGGCGAGATGCCATAAGAGGTTATCCTTTCATTCATTCATTTTCTACCGCTTATCCTCACGAGGGTCGCGGGCGTGCTGGAGCCTATCCCAGCTGTCTTCAGGCAAGAGGCGGGGTACACCCTGAACTTGTGGCCAGCCAATCACAGGGCACATTGAGACAAACAACCATTCACACTCACATTCATACCTATGGACAATTTGGAGTCCCCAATTAACCTAGCATGTTTTTGGAATGTGGGAGGAAACCGGAGTACCCGGAGAAAATGCAAACTCCACACAGAGATGGCCGAGAGTGAAATTGAACTCGGCTCTCCTAGCTGTGAGGTCTGTGTGCTCACCACTCGAGCACCATGCGGCCCAATCCTTGTATTTTGTTACTAAATTTGATGTTCTTCGGCATCAATTTAGCTCTTAAATCAGACTTACACAAAAACTCCACTTACACAGAACTTGTATGTATTATTGAATGGGATCCACCCTGGACTGGTCGCCAATCACAGTGCCCATATAGACAAACAACCATTCACACTCATACCTATGGACAATTTGGAGTCACCAATTAACCTAGCCTGTTTTTGGAATATGGGAGGAAACCGGAGTACCCGTAGAAAACCCACGCATGCACAGGGAGAACATGCAAACTCCACACAGAGATGGCATTGGGTGGAATCGAACTTGGGTCTCTTAGCTGTGTGGCCCGGGCGCTAAAAACTGGCTCACCGTGTAGCCTGATGGTTATCCACCTGGTTGCAAATCCCAGCACGTGTTGGCTGCTTTAAATAATGCATATTATAACCGTGGATTTCACCGATGAATATAATAAAGAAAAACGTGAAGGTGACAGCAGTTGAGAGGCTAAGAGTTTCTTGTGATCCCACTCGTAATTTAGCATTGATTTACCATCTGACCCTGATGCAGTAATTGAGACTAATGGAGGCTCCTCGGCGGGTTACAAGGGAGAAGTGGAAAGGGAAGCAGAAGAGCGGTGAACCTCTTCCATTAATAGCAAAAAAGACAAAAACAAAGAGTCTTGTACATGTGATGTACTTTTATGATGGTCTGCTGGAGACTACTGTGTTTTCACTTGTTGCACTCAAGTGGAAAACAGAGTTGTGCAGAAATTACTCTTTCAATGAGGCGGGAGCGAAAACATTTGTCTCTTGTTTTAAGCCATGCATGTGAATCATTTTGATGTCTCAACTTTGGTTCCATGCTGAATTATAATAGATTCTTCACCATACATATACAGGATGTAGGTACAGAATCGGTATTGGGCATTTAGACATGCAGTGGAAAAGCAACCTAGGAGTGTGTGAGCTTGTGTCTATAAAGATGAGGTCAGGATTCAATAGAACACATTTTACGGACAGGCCAATGAAGCATCCTGAAATCCCCAATGCAAAATGAGCTTCTCATTTCACCTGAAATAACACCAAAAAACAGGCTGAATATAAATGACATTATTATCCCTGAATATCCTTGGGCTGCAAGACATAAGCACTTTCAAATAACCTTCACTGAACTATACAATGCAAACTCAAAAATGCATAATCTCTCTCACGGCTGACATATGGAACTCCACACATTTTGGATTCAGTGGTCAAGGAACAGTAAGTTAGCGGACCTTTAGTTAAAAAAACATTTTCCCAAGTTTTTCTTCAGAAAATACATCTCATTCACCATGAAACACAAAGAAAATGTAGAGCATATTATACTATGTTCATGTATTTTTGCTTCACTGATAATATAGATTGATAGTGTTGAGATTTTGACCCTTGAACACACCATAGCTATGAACTGAGATGCATACGTTTGTTTAACTCAAGACATGCAGTGAGGTAACACTACTTTACATTACTAACCAGGTGGTTCTCGATTTATGGCATTACGAGTTTTGCCATTTCATGGTTATGTACGTACTGACATTTATTGTCAATATTGTACAAGAAGAAAAAGAGAAATACCGTACTTACATATGTGCAGTAATACATCAGCGGATGAGTACTTTGGCGGACTGGCAGAGTAAGCCACTTTGTTTTAGATTGGTGTGGTATTTGGAGGGTGAGCACTAGGCAGGGTCTGGTGTGTTTTCGAGGCTCACGATGTAATCAAATATCGGGCAGCGGATGAAGTCCATTCTCAACCCTCTGTACTTGCAAAATGTGGGGATGAGTGCCGCCTCAGTGCAGACTTGGGAGCATGCATACAATATGTAGCATTTTTAGTGCAGGAGGAACTTTCGCTGCTTCAGGCTACGGATGACGTGTGAAGCTCGTGCTGTCTGGAACCACTTCTGATTCCATGATCACACAAGTAGCGGGTGCACATCAGGCTCGGCACTTCCCCAGTTTGGCTGTCCAAAGAGCGAGCACACCGTGACGAGTGATTATGTGCACCGGGCTTGAAATGGGCGTTGTGCGCACCGATTTCAGCAGTCGTGCCGAGCTGACAGATGAGTGCGAGTATTTTGCTCCTCTCTGGGATGCTGAGGGCACAGAAGAGGGGCGTCGGCTGAATCTGCAGTTTAGAAGGCAGCAGATGCAGCTGGAAGGGCTCAGCTGAGGCGGGCAAACCTGCTTTTCATTCAAGTTTTCAGTTAATAATGTGAGGAGACAAGAAATAAATGCATTGTGAAATACAAAATGGCCAATTTCAATCATGGATAATCGGGATGGGCAGCATAAAACCCTGAACATCCCTACTGTATATAATCATCTTACAGCTGAGTTAGTTTATCTATAACCGGAATAATAGAAATGAAAGTTGAACCTCCTTGTGCAGCTTGAAACGAATCAGGAGGGGACCTTAATGTCAGCTCACTGATTTTAGATGGCACTACAAAGTGACGTTCACGCGATTGACCCAACTACCTTGGTTGCCTACCGATGCTTGCAATCGACACACCCAGGTTTCTAAATGTAGTCATCAAACTGTGTATGGAGGTAAACAATAAAACAAACTGTGTCACCACCGTTATCAGCAACCTGCTGTGATCCATCTTACCCTGATGGAAATAGGCATGGTTTCCTCTTGACATTTTTGCCATCAACATATTATGTTGGCTCACCTTCTAATCAATTCTATTCATCAGAGATGCTTTGCTGGTGTGTCTTCAACAGAGAGCATTGTTGAGCATAAAGATTGTCATACAAATGATAAAAGATTATTTTCCAAGCTGTGTGAGACTTCTTTCTTACTTATTTTCTTAAGCATTTAACTCGACTGTTGAAAATGGACTGTTCAGTATTGGAGATGAGGTTTCCGTTGAATAATAAATAAAGTATCTCCTATTAAATGGGCAAATATAAATAGTCATGAACACTTACCTTAACTGTGGCAAGTGAGGCCTGCAGTTTTTTTAATGTTGTCGTGGGGTCTTTTGTGACCTCTTAGATGAGTCATTGACACACTCTTGGGGTAATTTTGGTTGGCCGGCTACTCACACACACATTTATGGTTAATGGCTCTCACTGTGGTTCACTGGAGTCCCAAAGCTTTAATATGGCTTTATAACCTTTTCCAGGCTGATAGAGCTCAATTAATCTCAGTTATTTTTTAACTGGGGGGTAATCAGTCTTTCACACAGGGGCATGTAGGTTTGGAGGTTTCATTTAAAAAATGAATTTTGTGTTCAGGTGTGTTTTTATTGACCAATATTTACATTTATGTGCTGATTTGAAACATTTAAGTGTGACAAACATTCATATGTATATTTCTTTGTAGCAGCATTGAAAACTACCTCACTGCTAAACTCTCATAAAGGTGCACACACTTGACTTGAGAATAGTACAGGACTGAAGTGGAAAGAAGGGAAGGACAAAAATGAATGAATTTCCGACTGGAATATTTTTAGTTGGCTCAGCTGAGTAATGATGATGGTATAATTGGGTTTCGTGTTTTAATGGAACCTGAGAAATGATGAGAATTCCCATTGGCAATGATCACAGCCATCGGTGTTTTTAAGACCTAATAGCCTTCTAATGAAGCCTCTATTTAAGTGTCCTTCACACGGTGGGTTTTGAACCAGCGACTACACATTTCCACTGAATGAGAATGAATAAGCTCTACCCAGTGAGTCAAAGCCCCCGAGTCAACCCACCATTCAGCGCAACTCCGAAGGCATCGAGGAGTGAGGTTTACATTACGACTATCACACATCCACACCGGCTGGCATCCGTTACGTCGGCAATTTTTTATGCAAATTTATCCAAGTGAACCGCCTCACACTTTTTTTATTATGTCAACAATAGTAGCTTATGCTAATGCTTGACGTAGCTTAGACTGGAATGGTATATGATTGTTCACAATATGGATAAAAAATTTTCACCAAATTTCCTTTGACTCTGCTGGACCACTTACTGTCGTCTTTGGCAGGTTTCTAATAAAAAGAGCCTCTATTACTTGAACTGTGGTGGTCATGTCTCAGTGCAGCAGATGATTATTAGACATCAGTGTGATTCACAGCCTCTCAGAACAAACGCTATATCAATATGACATCAGTGGTTATATATCAAGGGAAATCGAACAGGGGAAGAGTCAGAAGATGGAGTGCTTTGACTTCCAGGCTGTTTGATACAACCTATAGGGCAATATGACCCTAAGGAGTCCCTCAACACTGTGTGGAAGTCTGAAAGTAAAATGGTTGCCTCTGACAAGCCAACTCTCTAAATTCTTTATAACAACTGCATAATAGTCTGTATATAATAAGTATAACAACTCCTGTGTAACAGCCTTTGTTAGGTTTCTGATGGACAAAAGACTGAAAATAAACTTCTTTTTCCTCCACTTCTGCACCCCTCAATGCCAACCACTTTGTCTGGCAAAGAGAGGAAGCACTTGTTTTAATGGTAAACAACACACAGATTTTAGATTTACAATGTTTTACAACACTGCCGACTAGTGGCAGGAGAAGGGGAAGGAGCAACTAATGACACGCGAAAAAGTATTATGATTACAAAAATGAAAAACACATACCTGATGGACGAAAGAATGAAAATAAACGTATTTTTCCTCCACTTCTGCACCCTACACAGACGAAACATAAATTACACATTGTAACCGAAAACCATGACAGGCCCAATGTAACGCAAATCCCGCCAGAAATGTAAATGAAAAGAAGCCCTTTTAACTAAAACCAACAATCGAAATAACATAAAACCACTTGAAATGACAAATACATCGACATAAAAACAATATACACAACACAGATAACCAAATCTTAAACTAAACAACACATTTTGTCTGCAGCTCTTTAACTGAACTTACCCTCGTCAATGCCAACCATGTTGTGTGGCAAAGAGAGGAAGTGCTACCAGAGCTGGGGGCAACTACGGAAGCCCGGGAGGAGCAGAAGTGAAAGGATAAAATGAAGCACATACAAAGAAAGCAATGAAAATGTAGTAAACAAGATAAGAAAAATAAATAACTCATTGAGATAAAATTCACACAATAACTAAATAATAATAAATTCACGCATTTAGAAAATAAATAATAAAGTGAGGGCGGCACGGCGGTCGAGTGGTTAGCACGCAGACCTCACAGCTAGGAGACCAGGGTTCAATTCCACCCTCGGCCATCTCTGTGTGGAGTTTGCATGTCCCCCCGTGCATGCGTGGGTTTTCTCCGGGTACTACGGTTTCCTCCCACATTCCAAAAACATGCTAGGTTAATTGGCGACTCCAAATTGTCCATAGGTATGAATGTGAGTGTGAATGGTTGTTTGTCTATATGTGCCCTGTGATTGGCTGGCGACCAACAGGGTGTGCAATATCCCGGAGATTATTTCTTGCTCTGTGTGAGTTTAGCATAATTCTAACACAACACAGCTATAACACTGGTGTATCACAAACTTAGTATTGGAACAGTGAGGTCTATTCCTGCATTTTTCCTGTAGCTAAAAACATTTGGCATCAAAATATGAGACCAGTGAGAGACATTGTGAGAGCTGAAATGACAGGAACAACCTGCAGAGGGCAGGGGTGAAGGTATCAAATTTAAGGGTCTGCTGTCAACTAGGTCAGTAGCCTACCTGGTCAATGAAGGCCAGACGTTTGGAGGTTCCTCCTCACACTTGCCTGTTGTGTCAAATGTTCTCATGTTTATCCTGACATCATGCCAAAGCTTCAAAAACAGTGATTGGTGGAGGTCTTTTGTCTTTTGTGGACACACCTCCAAGTTGGCAAGAACCTTGTTGAGGACCAAGGGATGCTCAAATAAATCCATCAAGCCAACACCTCTCAGACCCCAGCGGATTTATATTACATCAATCAAGCGGAAAGATGGTGGAGGTGTAATAAGAGGCCTAATAAGAGACCAGACTCCCAGGTGTGACCAGATGGTCAGGTGGACTGCAACACAGAGCATAAAGACAGCAGCAGAGTAGTAGCAGAAGGAAAGCAACGTGTGTCACATCCATCATGGGCAGCTCTAGTGAATTCCATGTCCAACAGGATTAAAGCAGTACTATGTAGGTACAGTAGTTCTCACTCATTAACATTAATTAACATTAATTTTAAGAAATGGACAATGAAAAAATATGACTAGACAGACTAACAACACAATTTGGGAGCGTTTTGAAATATTCATTGTCCCTCAAGCCAATGTTATTGTCAAAATAAACCAAATAAGAATGTACAATAATATATCATAATAAAACAATATTTCCTTCAATCTGTCATCTTGTGGAATTTCTATTTGTGACTTGTAGTTTCTCACAATCCTTACTGTCTGTCGAATGTTAGCAGCATTTCTTCAAATGTTGGATTTTTAACTTTAAGAGCGGCATTTCATTCTGTGAACACACGCCACTGCGCTGTTTCCTTTGTATTTACTTTGTCAACAGAAGCTATGCATCTTGATTTGTCTTTTTTTTCCCTACATGGGAAAACTTACATACCACAACATGACTTTCAGTGCATTTTCTGAATTTCTTATGTTTGTGTTTTTAGTTCATTTGGTTATTTTTATGTTTCAAAATACCTAATTTAGGCCAACTATAAGCACATTTTGCTTATAGATGCACGTTTTTTTTACTAATAATCATCAACTACAAAACAGCAATGATTTATTAATTAATATTTTTTGAAAAACCATGACACTGAAGCGATAAAATAAAATTTTGAAAAACAATCTGGCGACGGATGACTGTATTGATATCAATAGCATGTCCCACCGCTTGTAAATTTCGATAAACATCATGTTGTTGTCTGAAATTGACATTCAAGATGTGGAAAATAAAACCCAGCTCTTAGTCAATATTGTATGATTCCTCCCTAGATCATGAATGATGGATGCCTGGTATGAGTGTGTGCTCTTTCAACATGGGAACAATTGATAAGTTCATGTTCAATGAGAGGAAGAGAGGATGCAGGTAGAGAGGTGGCAAACATGTGTAATCCATGAAAATGTCATGAACGTGTTAAGCACATACGCTACCCTGCATTAATTGGCCTTTAACTCATTTACCAATTAAATCTTTTTCATTCATAAATAGTGTGTAAAATCTGTCATACTGTATATGTCCATATTCATGTTTTTAATTCAATCTACCGGTGTGCATCCAGACTTCACAATTGATCTGTGAACACAACACTGTCCTCATAGTTGCCGCTATCCCCTGGAATATAAATTATACATTAACCTTTTCAACTGACTGGGGTCTTTGTTCAAGCGTCTTGAAAGGTGAGGGTTAATCTATCCTTTTTTTTTTTACAAGTCATGTGCTTTACTTTTAATTGCAAATTGCTCAAGATCAATACGACTACTGACGACAAAGTGAACTAGAACATTACTGCTATTATTTTCACATTTGCACTGACTTTGATGTCGAGAGTCTGTATTGGTAATTCATCACAAAAAAACAAACAAATGAACAACACAAATAGTTAAAAGGAAGTGAAGGGACATTGTTTTCCTTGCAGGATATTTCTTACAAATGTCACACATCTTACCTTGGGGTCATACATCAGTTATTTAGGCCGGACAGGGTGCATGTGTCAAAAATCTTTATTTGCTTGATAAACTAGCCATGGTGGTGTGTTGCTGCTGTGTGACGTTGAAATGAGTTTTGGAGCTCATAAAATCGAAATTACAACATTTCTGATGACTTTCTATTGCAGATTGATTACAGCCAAGGCCCAGAACTTTGTACATTTTGTGCTTTGAAGACATTTGCTGCTTTGTTTTTCATTGTTATGCTCTCCACAAAAATGACTTGTTTTATTCAATATACACTCCTCCAGAATTCTAATACTATTTGACAATTGCAAGAAATCTTTCAGCATAAGTACTGCCAATGTTTCCAAAAGGCCAGTGTTTGGAATGTTGCTCAATGGGGTTAAGATGGCTTCACAGAGGACATCCACTGTCTCGCTGTAAACTTCGCTTGCCATCCATCCCCAAATATTCTCAATTCGATTTAAAGCGTAGGATGGTCCAAAAGAGTGATGTTAGATCTCTGGAAGAAGTCCGCAGGGATGCCTCCTGCAACATCTCCACATTTTTGGGGTCTACCACTTCACTTTTTTCCTCAGGACGTGGCAGTGATCCCACACCGACCAAACATGGTCCTACTATCCAGGAGCACAAAAAACATCATGGTCGCTGAGCTTACGGTATCCTGAGAAGAGAAGCTAGCCACGTCCTACAAAGTGAAGAAAGGCAAGTACCAAGACCTCATCGATGAAGCTGTTTAAAAAGGGTGCACGCAACCATCAACGTGGGAAATCCGTGGGTTCCCGGCAAAATCGGTGTGTTAATTCCTCTAGAGGGCCGGGCTGGAACCTAAACAGCTGAAGATAGCCACCAGGGACTTTGCCGCAGCAGCCGAGTCCAGCTCAAGATGGTTGTGACTGAGAACCCACAGTTGGAAACCCTGAAACACCTGTCAACCTAAGATTCCTGCTGATGATGAAGAGGGGTTTCCAACAACGGAATACCATCTATCACCATACATAGTGGAGTTCCTGGAGCTTTTAATACATACAAAGTATTTGTATATCATCATTTGCCTTTCTATTCACTAAATACAGTAAAAATGGTCATATTGGTCATGATTAATTAATTAAAACCTGCGATTAATCTGATAAATTTTTAAATCATTTGACACACACACACTCATTATACACACACACACACAGGCACACACACATTTTATCAAGCAGCATGTAATGATTTGCTATGAGTCATCACCTATAAATACACAGCCTGCCTTGCCCTCTGCTTACAATGCCAGTCTGACTGTGCAGTGACAAGTCAGATTAATAGTCAGTGTAGGACAAATGAGGTGAAATTTAACTCCTGCCAGTGAAAGAAACCCAGGCAGGACACATTAGCCTGATAAGGCGATGCCATGAGTTTTGATGAGGTTAAAAGCACAGTTAAACAAGAAAGAAATGATCCATTTTTGTAGTTGGGTGTTGCTGTTAAAAGTTCCACTTCATTTACTTCATTTACATTTCAGCACAGTCTCTATTAATAATGCAGAAATATCCAAAAATATGTATGTTCCTTGTCATATCCTGTGTTGACCAGTGCCTTAGATGTTTCATTTCCTTTCCAGCTTACGTCTTTGGATGCTTTGATTCCTGGTCTGCCTACAGTGAGTGTGTGTGTGTGTGTGTGCAGAAAGGTCAGCAGTAATAGTTTCTTTCCTCGGTGTTGCAACTAATTGCTGATCAGCATCATTCTCATGAGCAGAGCTGTGACAACCAAATTATAAGACAGCAGAGTGGGAATAATGCACTATAAACGAAGTCTTTGCAAAGTGATCAGGACTGCAAACAAAATGTGACCAAACATGACCATTTCGACAGTCAAAGTTATGAGTTTCTTGCACGGACACAGATAAATCGAAACTTGTGGCATAAATGTGTTACATTGCAAAGAACTGCAAAGTCAACCACTTATGATGTCATCGACGGGCGAGGCAGTTTTACGGACTTTACTTTAACAACACAGTTGGATTCACGCAACAATTTAATGTAATGTGCGTACACCCCGGGTAGCGTGTTCTTTGGTTAATGCCAACATTTTGCCTCCATTTGCATATATTTTCAAGTTAGTGTACAACATGGTGCACGTATTGTCATGTTACCTTGCTAATACTGTGGAGCTAACGTAAACGCCAAGATTTTGCCTCTGTATACGTACATTTTCAATTTAGTATGTCTTGCTGTGCTACTAATACAGTGCTTGTGTCCATCTGTGTTCTTAAAGTGGAACTGCCCTTTTTTGTATTTTTTTTATCCAATAGTAATATCCAAAGTCCACATTTAATATCCAAAGTCTGGTCTCTTATTTTTATTTTATTATCCACAATCTTGACATGAAACATGAACATATATTTCTTTCCCTTTTTTATTCCCTTTTCTGTGCATTTCAACAAGACAAAACAACGTCGTATGGGCGAGCTAACAAAGCATGTCATTAAAATGTCATAAAAAAAACTCTAACATAAAGTTTTATCGTTTGATATACATGCTGAGATCATGAATTACCAAGTACCTTGATGATAACATGTACAGTAATACTTAAAGTATCTTGCCGTATTTTGATGATTCAAAACATGACAGAAATTTACAATATTTTCTAGCAGCATTGATTTCACATACTAGAGCTGCTTATATAACAATATAGCTGTAGCTTGGTTATCCTTTTTTAGGTTTTTTTGTGAGGGCTTCCCTGCTGGAAAAAAAACGGTACAGACCAGCATGGAAATGATGCTGGTCCTGTGCAGTTAATGTATCAGCTGTATGACTCTGGAACAGACTATTTCCTTTGACATTGGTTGTTATGGGAACGTTTGCGAATGTGATGCTCACATTCTACTAACAGGATGATGCTACTATAGTGGAGCTTCCATGTGGCAAAACAATACACGCTAATAATGGAGCTGTGTTATTACCTTCCATTGTCAGCCTCTATTCTTCCTCAAACCCAGCTTCCTTTCATCCCCCCTCCATCATCATCAGCATCACCTCAGATCTTGGCCTCCTTCCTGGCACAAACAATGATGCTGAGACCCGCTTTTGGGAGTCAGGTCACTGGTTGTCTTCATAAGTCTTGTGAGCGAGCTCAGGGTGCTATTGTGTGGCTGCACGCTTCCTGCAGGTGCTGAAAGCCTCTATGCAGTTTCTGAGCACAGTTGAGAAGCGGTCATTGAAATTCCAGATAATGGTTGTAATGATTGGAATGGCTGGGGCACTGGATGCAGACAGCATTTTGAACATCTTTCTCTCCAGGCTGACAAATCTGTGCCGTCTGCAGGTTATGAACAACAATTTCACAAGTTTGTCGTCATCGGGTTATGAAGAAATTCCGTTCCTATACTGATGTAAGTCAAGATTTGGTGTAAGTCGGTATATGCCGGAATTAACTCCTGAGTCATTGTGCACAGAAAACATGAAAGACATAAAATCCCAGTGATTGTCTTCCACTTTGAAGTGGTGTTGTTGTGGTGTTCACTTTCAGATTTACATGCTGCCACTAAAAGTCACTAAGTCTTACTAAATATTCAAAAACTTGAATATTTACCTAAAAGGAACAAAGAGATGTTAGTTTTCTTTGTGTACCACCGCAACTACTATATGTGTCTACACTATATTCATCCGTCTATGTATTACACAGCAAAACTCACAATGGCATAAACCCAGGACCACCTGTACCATGGTGACTTAATTTTTGCTATTGTAGTCGTCCCCGGTGGCAAATTTCTGCAAAGTAGCAACACAAGAAAGGGACATCGCTCTAACAATACTTAGGTAACTAGTTAGCCTCCAATTTATGGATTTTAAACTTAAGGATAGGTTTCGAAACTGAGAGGGGAAGAACAACCTAAGAAGCCAAAAACTCTGTCATGTCAGACTCTTCATCCATGGCTGACTTTATGCAGGTCATGTCTCATCAGTGTGACATTACTAGAATACTACATATGAGTGGTCTTTCAATATTTTTGGCGAATAATTAGCCACAACAAATTAAATAATTTTATACCTGTTGGAAATACTAAATATGACCAAAAATAACATTCTATAGAAAATAATTATTAAGTTATACATGCAGAAATACATGATGAATGAAATTGATAAACTAACAATTAACATCACTTTTACCTTGATGTACAAAAAACTGACGAAAGCATTTTTACAAACATTTTTGTTGAAAACAAAAAATGAATGATAACACAGACAAAGTCAAAAATACAAGGTTTGACTGAAATATGTGTTTTTAATATTTGTGCGTAATCTAAAATTAGGTGCCACTAAAAGACCAATATGTTGCTCTAATCAACGATTGAACAAATTACTCAATAAAGCCACTAATTATTCTGGAATGATTGCACAAGACGTTACCCAGATGTTGAAAGTTAGTGATGCATATTTAGTCAGCTTGGAAATGATGGCGGATATCTGCTTTCATTGTTTGTAGGGGGAGGGGGGTGCTGATGAGATGCATACTGAAAGCATTTAGATTTGAAATAAAGTCAGCATTTTTGTATAACCTGGAGTTCAACCAAGATTTTTTGAGAAATATCCATAAAAAGTTGCATGAAATTGTTATCACAAATGTTGGCATCCAATATGTAGTGCAATGATGCATGCAACTTCAGAAAAATCTATAGTTTTGATTTAGGCTCTATTTTGTTTTGTCTCACATTCAGTATACCCTGAGGCCAAGCGGAGATGGAAGAGTTAAAGTGACATCCTTGCCTGAAATCTGAGGTCACTGGAGAAACGTTTCAAGTGGAGGGCCTATACACTAAAAGTACTTGATAGTAAATAACCATGTCAGGTGAGTACATAATGTTCTTCCATCTCTGCTCAAGGCTCCAGGGAAAACCACCCGCGATGAGTAGCTCTAGGACAAAACTAGCCCAAGGGCAGAGGTGGCAGCAGCTGGCCTAGGCCCCAAGCTTGCAGCTGCAAGCCACCCAAGCTCAAGCTTGGCCTCCATCTTAAATATGGCTGACTCACGAACACTGCAGCAGTTGAAAACAGTTGTTTTTTTTATTTCGAACATCATCTAAGGCACAACAAAGCAAACATAAATCAACACAAATAAAAATACAGTAAAGTCTCGTTATATCGATATCGGTTATGCCCTTTTCATCTCCCGCCAGCCAATTTGGTCTGCTTATATCGATACAAAAGCAGCTTAAATCAATCTTTGCTTAAGAATTTCAATACCAAAAAAGAACACGGCGAACGGCTGCTTCCAGTCAACTTTATTTTTCACACTTCCACCACCAGAGCACAGCACACACACCGATTCCCGCACTTCCTGGTTCACAGGTCATGCTCAACCCGCCCCACATAGCTGGCCAAACACATGCCTGCAACAGAAGAACCAACTGACATAGCATACACACCTATTCCAACGAAGACACAAGCGTACAAATACATGTATTTAATTGTGTTGTGTTCAGATATCTTTTTATCGCTTGCAATAATCACTGTTTTTCATATGTACATGCTGGCGTTCGTGGTTTCTGTTGCAGGCATGTGTTTGGCCAGCTATGTGGGGCGGGTTGAGCATGACCTGTCAACCAGGAAGTGTGGGAATCGGTGTGTGTGCTGTCTGTGTGAAAAATAAAGTTGACTGGAAGCAGCCGTTCGCCGTGTTCTTTTTTGGTATTGAAATCCTTAAGCAAAGATTGATTTAAGCTGCTCGACATTGTTCTATACTATAGAACAATGTCGAGTGCATTATTGCCCACTTTTAATGCAGTTCGGCGCAGGATCGGATATATCGACAGTCTGGTTATATCGATATTTTTTCAGACTCCCGACAATATCGATATAACGAGACTTTACTGTATTTAGTCAGCTTGGAAATGATGGAGAATATTTGCTTTCATTGTTTGTGGGGGGGGGGGTGCTGATGAGATGCATACTGAAAGCATTTAGATTTGAAATAAAGTCAGCATTTTTGTAAAACTTGGATTTCAACCAAAATTTTTTGAGAAATATCCTTAAAAAGTTGCATGAAAGTGTCATCATAAATGTTGGCATCCAAGATGTAGTGCAATGTTGCATGCAACTTCAGAAAACCTCACCTCAAGACTTAAATCTATAGTTTTGATTTAGGCTCTATTTTGTTTTGTCTCACATTCAGTATACCCTGAGGCCAAGCGGAGATGGAAGAGTTAAAGTGACATCCTTGCCTGAAATCTGAGGTCACTGGAGAAACGTTTCAAGTGGAGGGCCTATACACTAAAAGCACTTGATAGTAAATAACCATGTCAGGTGAGTACATAATGTTCTTCCATCTCTGCTCAAGGCTCCAGGGAAAACCACCCCCGATGAGTAGCTCTAGGACAAAACTAGCCCAAGGGCAGAGGTGGCAGCAGCTGGCCTAGGCCCCAAGTTTGCAGCTGCAAGCCACCCAAGCTCAAGCTTGGCCTCCATCTTAAATATGGCTGAATCACGAACACTGCAGCAGTTGAAATCAGTTGTTTTTTGTATTTCGAACATCATCTAAGGCACAACAAACCAATGGTCACCAGCCAATCACAGGGCACATATAGACAAACAACCATTCCCACTCACATTCATACCTATGGACAATTTGGAGTCGCCAATTAACCTAGCATGTTTTTGGAATGTGGGAGGAAACCGGAGTACCCGGAGAAAATCCACGCATGCACGGGGAGAACATGCAAACTCCACACAAAGATGGCCGTGGAATTGAACCCTGGTCTCCTAGCTGTGAGGTCTGCGTGCTAACCACTCGACCGCCGTGCCGTTCCTTGTCTACCAGAATGAAAACCCCACATCCAACCACCCTCACCCAGTTTGAGGCACCCAACTACGTGCCAAGAGCAACCAGTTCATTACTAGTCATTGTATCGTACATTGTCCAGTACAAAAGAAAAAAAGAATGAAACCACTCCAACTATACAGTCACCACACCAGTCATCACAAGCTAACATGGATATAAAAACATCAATGTTATGGTATTGTTTCAGTGAGATAAAAAAATAAATGTGGCAGAAAAAACAAAAATATTCTTTAAAATATCTCAAATTAAATAATCACATTTGAGTCTTACTACTTCCCTTTTGTCACTGCTATCCCAACTACAGTGTTTTACACTTCTATTTCCTTTATTCTTTTATTTTTGTTTATTAATTAATTTATTAAATTGTATTTATCATCCTTCCTCTTTCCCCTCCCTACATAGTGTCATGCATTAAAAAGCCAGGGTGTGGGTAGAGTGGGCCTGTTGAGAGTGGACTGCAGCCCCAGTCAGCAAACCCTCACCCGGCTGCCGTTGACTAGTGTGATCATCAATTCCTGTAAGAGCATGTCGGCTGCAAAACTTATTGACTACGTAAGCAAACTCAAACTGGAGGCAGCAATAGTGTCTGAATTGAATGGAGTGCTGGAGTCATGCTTATCTTGAACATGGACCCCTATTGGAACAACAACCTGCCACGAGCCTGGAGGCATATGATTTCATGCTGAACCACTTGGGAGCCCTGATTAAAACTGCCAAAGAGGTGGACTCAGAATGGAATCGGCGGGCTCCTGATCTGCAGCTGCGGCTGTATGAGCTGGTGCTTTGCCAGATGGAACTTGGAGTCTGGGAATGCTCCCTTCATCCAGCCAAAGGAGGAATGGGGGAGAAAACCATTTGTAATCCAGGGGGAGATACCTTCTACCGCTGAAAGAAGGACTGCGAGGCACCTTGAGGCTAACATCCTGGAGCTACTCCTTGGGGCTGGTTTTTCTAGGAGCCTTGAGTGGCGATGGAAGAGTTTTGTCTACTCACATGAAATGTTTTTTCACTGTCAAGTGCTTTCAGTGTGTATAGGCCCTTCACTTGAAAGGCTTTCTCCAATAAACTTCACTTAATTCTCCATTTATTTAACTTCCGCCTCGGTTCAAATAGGTGAAACCTTAATAGAAACAATACAAAACAGTGGTAAATTGGTATATACAATAAAAGACTGACACGTAAATATGCACTATTAACAGTCCTGCTGTTGCCGTATTTTTATCCAATATGTTTTAACCCATTAAAGGGGACCTAACACTCAATTTCAAAACAGTTATTTTGCAGTGGCTAACTTTTCTAATGGGATGTCAGCCTCTGCACACATTATTACTCAATCTATTACTAAAGCTTGTAATTAAGGAAGATGTAGTCATGTAATTCATGATTATTACTGTAATTCATGTAGCTCAGAGGTAGGGAACCTATGGCTCAGGAGCCAGGTAGGGCTCTTTTGATGACTGTATCTGGCTCTCAAGCATTTCTTACCACAATAAAAATGTATTTTTGCTAACATTTTAAAGTAAACCATCACAGAAATGACTGTTAAAAATAATATACAAAATCAACAACTTTCTTATGCATTTTAATTTGTCCATCTATATTCTGCTGCAATACGGCCAACCATATCTATCTTTCCTGATGATATTTTCCAGGTCAAACACCAAAACTTGATTATTACTGGGTAGTGCTGTAGTCTACCTCGGTCATTGAGATGTCAAAAAAACATGTAAATGTAAAACTTTCCTCCTTTAGTCAAATAGCTAAAGCTGCAGAACCAAGCCTTCTGACGAAGATGGACAAAAGAATGAAATACGTCTACGGAGTACGGTGCAAAACTATGCAGCAGCAGAAGTTGTATTAATGGCAGCAAGTATTTGATTTATTTTTAGACACTGCGCTGCTCACGAAAGTGTGCTGGCCACACCCCATTGGCGTGGGGTAGTGTGCCTGGTCTACGTAATTAGAGCCCATTATCTAAAACTGTTGGTCTTACATAAAAATGCACACATTTTATTGTATTCAATGTTTAAAAAAATGTATATGGCTCTCATAGATACACATTTTAAAATATCTGGCCTTCATGGCTCTCTTCGCCAAAAAGGTTCCCGACCCCTGATGTAGATGTACCCATGTAATTCCAATGTAGGATATTTTTTGTCACACTCTTGTTTACACTGACAAAAAACGCCATTTGCATGTCGTCATTGGGCATTGTAAAACGCTTCTTACATTAAAGCGGTGAAGATATACTCATCCAGCCTGAGTCACACAGGCAACCACACTAGCGTGCTAAACTAAGCAAAACCCGCTAGGTTCCACCAACGTTAATGCATATTAAAAGCATATTAATTAAATTTGACAATAACAAATCATATAAAAACTGAGGTGTACAAAAACCGAGGTTTGACTGTACATGCATGGTTTGTAGTTACTAGTTCAGGTTTTTATGATGGCAACACACTGTTGTTCATCACATGACTAATTATTGCATGACTGTGTTTTGCATCATCGGAATTCCTGTCCCTTAATTACTATAAATTGACGAGTGATGAGCAGGGCTTCATGTCTAAACAATGAGTGTAAATATATCACACACATACCAGCCCTGTGGAGTGCTGTGCATGGCAAAAGCATTGTTACATAAAGCATTGTTTTGGTAATGTCAGGATGACTTTCTTGCTATTATAGAAATATGCTTTAATGAGAGGTTGATTATGTTTTGAATTAAGGGAGCTATGTACATTAATATTCAAGCACACCAAATAGCCTTTTACTACCTCAAAAACGGAATAGTGAACAGGATGTTTTTGTCTAATTTTACAGCCTATTGCTAACAAGATATTTTAATTGGTGATTACCTCTTTTTATCCCCATAATTGTTGGTTTACTGGAAGAGTAGTTCAGTCATGCCAGCAAAATTATTATTGTTATGTTATGTAGGGGGAGGCACGTCGGTCGAGTGGTTAGCGCACAGACCTCACAGCTTAGGAGCCCAGGGTTCAATTCCACCCTCGGCCATCTCTGTGTGGAGTTTGCGTGTTCTCTCTCGTGTTCTCTGTGTAATCTGTGCTGTTCAGAATCTCCTTTATTGTCATTGTATTGTATACAATGAAATTTGAGTGCAACTCCATGGTGCATTTTGTAGAAAGTAAAAATAATAAGGAAAAGGATAATAATAAAACAAGGAATAACAATGTAAATATAAAAGTGGCCGGTGCTGTTTAAAATAAGTGTAAATATATGTACATCAAAAACAACAACCGATACTGTAACAAAATGTAGAATTGCAGTCAAAAACAATAACCTATACAGTAACTAGATGTGGAACTGCAGTAACCAAAATGTGGAAATTCATTAAACAAAATGTAGTATTGCGCATATTGTACCCGAGTTTCACTTGAATGAATGAATCTTATTGCACATAAGTCCAGTATTACACGTTTAAAGCTTATTGTACATAACAGTGAGGTGTGTGTTTTAGTAGTGCAAAAATAAGTAATGTTCATTTCATATATAAAACCTACTTAATAAAAACACAGACACTGGAACATCAGAAACAGATCTCTCTGTTCTAAGATGCTGAGCCACATTTAAGTAACAATGTTGCACTGTTCTGAGAAATGTAAAAAAAATGCAGAATATTTTTCATAATATGTTGTAATATGCACTGTTTATTGTGAGACTAAATAAAAGTAAACAAAAGCAAAATGACTCACCCTTTCAGGACAAACGGAAGTGAGGAGAATTGGCAGAATTGGCACAGAATTTTGAGTCATGACTGTATACCTCTTTGTCACTAACGATACCACAAAATGGTACGTCCACACAGATGTTGCGCTGTTAAACTTTAATGAAAGTTGCAGGCAAACATTTATTTGCTCTTATCCAATGTATCCCCTAAAAGTGTATAACCTGGTGTTCAATTGATTTATGCCATAACAACATAAAGCAAATTCACCCTCATGATGATTTGCTTTATGTTACTTCTCGATTATTTACTTGCATGCTCTCAGTTCCAAATGTGGCATACACCTGCATCCTCCACCAAAAGCAATGAGGCAGTGCAGTTGATTGGCTTCTGTTATAGTCTTAACATGTGAAGCATGAAACTATTTTGGCTTCATTTAGTCATTGTGGGAGAATGTTTTTACTTCCAAATGCTCTGTGTTCTTTTCTTCCTTTTGCGTTAACAGACATGGATAATGAGATAACGCTAAGCCAGGGCTGGCCAAAGTGCGGCTGGCTCTTGTGTTTTTTCTGCCTGCGTCGCCTATAAGTATAATTTAACAAAAAACAACAACAAACATGAGAGTAAAATGTTGTAAGACAAAAAGTCAGAATTGAGAGAATAACATAATTTTAATATAATAATGTCGAAGAAAAATTGATTTACATAAAAAAATGTAAATCAAGTAATAAATAAATATATAAAGTCATAATTCGGAAAATAATATTTACAAGAACAAAGTAGGAATAGTGTGAAATTTAAAAACATTTAAAAAAAATGAAAAACCAACTTTAATTCTACAAGAATGAAATCAAAGTGACAAATAAATAAAAAATGTAATATTCTAATGAGAATATTGGCAGGAAAAGGTTGGTCACCACTGCCCCAGCTACAATATAAATCTACAGTATCTTGTGAAGAATGTTAAAAAGTGACAAGCAATTACCAAAAAAAAACCAGATGGGCAAATGTGACTTACAACAACAGTTTAAGAGACAGCAATGTCAAGTCAATCGATGTAAGTTTTGTGTAGGATTAACCATTTAACCATAACCCAGCAAGACGTGCTCGGTTCTGTGTCTCATTTTTTGTGTTCACTTTTTGCACCCAAAGGCAGTGACTTTCTGATCGAATGTTGATTGAATAATCAATGTAATAGAACTCAGCTGTGCAGAACACAACAACCCTGTACCTATACTTTTGTTCATATGAAAAATGGGCGGCTTCACACAACAAGTGCGATGGCCCTGTTGGGGTTCCATAGGACCTGTCTTTAACATGCTGTCTCCTTTGAGGTTGCCATGGGACCCAAGCCTGATTGCTGATGTGCAGCATCTGGGAGGATGCTCCGAGGAACGAGAAGGACTCCACCTCCAGCAGACTTCAGGCTGCACCATGCTGCTTTTTGTTTGGCTGTTTGTTCAGTTCAGTTCAGTTCAGTTCAGTTTTTCCCCCTTATTTAAGTTTATATTACAATAAATCATCTAAAAATCTAATTTAGTTTGTCTCGACAGTCGTTACCACAACCCACAACCCACGAGCCAGGTTGTAACAAATGGTACATCCGATCTAGATGTGTACCTGGTGTTATATTAATTTTTTGGTCTCAGACTGCAGCAAAAATAAAGGAATTGGTGTCATTGTTCCAACACTTTCCCAACATATTTTCTTGTATCCAAATGTGTTGAAAAAATGACTCCAGCCCACCTTAACTTCATTTTATCTAATTAATATGATGAATCCGTGGCAATTGTCCTACGTGGGAAGCACACATTGATTATTTATAGTCTTTCCCCATCTATCTTCCTAATGGAGTGCTGAGAACCTTATGAGGTTTTATGCACTTAACAATTTTTTTTAGAAGGCATGCAGAGGGTGTCAGTGGCCCTTTATCATATATCAGAATCGCCTTTATTGTCATTGTATTGCATACAACAAAATTTGAGTGCAACTCCACGGTGCATTTTGTAGAAAGTAAAAATAATAAGGAAAAGGATAAAAATGAAACAAGGAATAACAATATAAATATAAAAGTTTGTCTATATGTGCCCTGTGATTGGCTGGCCACCAGTCCAGGGTGTACCCTGCCTCACGCCTGAAAACAGCTGGGATAGGCTCCAGCACCCCCGCAACCCTCATGAGGATAAGCGGTAGAAAATGAATGAATGAATGTTGTAATATGCACTGTTTATTATGAGACTAAATAAAAGTAAACAAAAGCAAAATGACTCACCCTTTCAGGACAAACAGAAGTGAGGAGAATTGGCAGAATTGGCACAGAAGTTTGGGTCAATAAACCACTATAACCGAGGCATGACTGTATACCTCTTTGTCACTAACGGTACCACAAAATGACTCAAAAAGCCAAAGAATAAGCAAAACATGTGCCTTAAGATGCTCATTGAGCTGACATCCTTTACCACAAAATCTTGTTTTATTATACAACGAGTCTTAGACTATAAAGTGCACAAACTGTCTATTCTGGAATCATGTTCTTTCTATTCTTCTTGGATAGAGCCATCTCACCAACGGTTAAAAAAACCTGTTCCCATTACGCCAACTAGATACTGCGACCTCCATAGCCTGCAGATGATGACACCACTTGGTCTAACAGACAACATGCTATGCTGTTGTGCTCCAAATATGTAAAAGAGATTAATCTCTTGGCTGCCCTCTGCTTCTCATGTGGGAAAATTCCTCCTCCTTTCCGGCCTTATGAGGAAGCTGCCAGGCCACTTTGCAGCTTTAGCTTGCATCATAGACCGACCGTGTCTGGGTCCATCTTAATCAGCCTTAAAATATATGGCGGCCAAGGGAGATTCCCTCCTACTGCTACTCTACCACCCGCAGATGTGTCAGGATTAATGGCTCACTGAATGGAGGCTGCCATTTAGTGATGCTGCTGCTGTGTGACTTGACCTGCTGATGACCTCAAGCTACTTTGCTTAGTAAAAAACAATAATTTTTGCTAAATTAGGCACCTTTAATACTCTAAATCTGAATCTACATCAGCTTTTAGAGTTGCATGTTCCATTTGTAATGGTGGCAATCAAATAAATGCAGTCCTATCATATATGCACATTCTGTCATCCCGACAGCAATTACCAGGCTAACATGGTGTTACCATGTTGACCGACATGTGACACATATCATTATGAACGACAACTGTGAATTTGTTGTACTGCAACAAATTATCATTCAGCAGCATACTGCATAATGTCTGTAGCAATGGGTACATTTTAAAAACGAGATGATACAATGTGAGTACTATGAAAACAACAGGCATCAATATGACCTTACCCCCCCCCAGCATCCTACCAGGTCCTCACCAAAAAACACGTCATAGGTTCTTCCTTGGCCCACATGCCACCCCTCTACAACATTGTATGGATATCGGTTTAGTATTTATTGCCTAATATACGGTGACATCAGAAAATGTTTCAACCAAACTATGTGGATACGACAAAGCGATTTGCTTATTTTATTTGGGCCTTCATCCGTGACAAAAAACACTCAAAAGCAAGACAAACATGTAAACACCCTTTTTAACACAACCTGTTCATTCTGTTTCATGCATTAAATTGACCTTTGTCCTCATAAACATTGGTTATCTTGCATGAGCTACAGCAGCTACATGGGCTACTGTAATTGGACCACACACACATACGCTGAAATTAGGAAGAACAAACACAATTTGCACAGATTCTAACACTCAGGACGTGCACAAGCACTTTTTGTTTCCGCTGATCTTGCTGTTAAGGTCAACTAATGCGCTTAATACTGGCAGTGCTCCTGTACACAGTATTGAATTTCTCCTCACAATGGATTTCACAGCCTATTCGTTCTAATGACAAAAAAAAACCACATATTTGCATTATGTGTATCTCATCTGGTTGGACATGCTGACCTTTGACACAATAGCCAGACTGCACTGCATGGCTTTTATCACTACAAAAGATATAATGTTTAATTATCTGAATTACACAAAAACATATTCCACATTCCAATTTATAGTTCTATCCTCGTTGAAGTATATGGAAAAGTCTTTGCTTTCCCTGTGAAGATTGTATGTTGATGGCGATAGCAACACATTACGCAGTCAAGCTCTCTCTGTGTTTGTGCTTTTGAGCATGCAAAGATCCTGGCATGAGAGCACGAATAGCAAGGTAAAATGAGCCAACACTGAAGGTTTGCAGGTGGCTATAATTTTCTACATACAGGAACAAGGGCGTACCACAATATGAAAACACATGGGTCCCCGACACAGCACGATAGGCCACACTGTAAAGAAAAAAGAAATACGAAAAATTACAAATAAAGGTTGTATAGTTACCAGGGTGAAGCAATATTTTTGAAAGCAAAAAAAAAGTCATAAAATGACAAAGGGCTGTATTTTAAGATCAGGAACAGCATTGTCATCCTCAGAAGTCCTCATTTTGACAAAGGTGTGCCTTTATGACGTATTATGCAATTACAGCCCATTGTTTCAATGTTAATAAATAGAATAGTAATGGTTTAATTTTATTTCAACATCCATCAGGTTACAATTGAATGCATCACATAATCAGTTCACAGTTCCACATATCCAAAAGGAGTAGGAAGAAGTAAAGCTTATTAAATCCTACCCGTCAATCTAGTACTTTTACAATCAGTAACTGTTACATTTGTTCACTTCCTGCTTACACATATATAAGGTGATGTAACCATATAATGACATAATGGTTACCATAATAATCGTCAATAGTGATATATGACACAACATGACCGCTTCAAGACTTTTCATTCTATATTATCCTATCCTATCCTATATTATATTATATTATATTATATTTAGCAAACATCAACTGCTTGTACTGTTTCTCGAATTTGCTCATCGTTGTCGATCATTTCAATTCCGTACTCTCATAGCCTCCCAACTCAAAGTCCATGCCTTTATCTGCGTCCAGCCAAGTTTCCCAGATTACGATTAATTTGAAGGGTTCCTTGAATAGATTCAAATATTGTTTGATGTTGTCATAATTTGCGTATATGCTTCTGGAGTTTATATGAATGATTGACTCCTTTGTGGAATAATGACAGTCATTTCTCATGTGTGGAAAAAAAAAAAAATTGTGTCCGGATCTAGATCCTTTTCCAATTCCATTTGTCTGTGATTGGTCGAGCCAATTGCAGATCTTCTTGTGGCATATTGATAATGTTTAAGCCCTTTTCCATTTCCACACTGGAGTAATCTTAGTATTTTTCCAAATCCTTGATATTTTTGACAAAGAGCACACTGGCCTCCGGTTCTCTATTTAACTTGATGAAGATTTTACAGTTGGCACTCCAAGTAGCTTGGATCCTTCCCTGGTTTCTCAGGACACATGCTTTCTTCGCGATTTCAGCATTGCGCTTTGTCAGGTTCTCATTCATGTAGACATTTGTACCTTTCAGCTTCCTTCCCTGTTTCAGTATAGCTGTCTTCCTGTTAGTGAACTTGACGATGACGATGGCTGTTCCTGCCATACAGCGTCGATGGATTAGATGTCATTTTGTAGTTAAAGTAAAGAAAACCTTTCTAAATTATGTACCCTAATTAGAACAAAATAGACTTTTGCACAGTACTGTATATTGTATGTATACATGCTTGCATTTACATTTTCTCCTGTTATTCTCCAGTGTTATTTGAAAGTTTCGCTTTTATGTGCTAATCATCCCTGAAATATATGGACATTTCATGTCTTTTCCATACTGTCAACAGCAATTGTGCATAACTTGCACTTTCTGAGATAAGAACACTTCCCTCTCATTTCTCCTCACTTCCACAGAAGGACACGTGGTGATTGACAGCACCTTTTAAAGTGGTGCTTAAAAAAAGGAAAGCATACACATTTAGTTCCATAAAATGCCCTTTTATTTTAACTGTAATGTTCTAGTTGAACAGTATAGTCATTTAAATACTTAAATAATACAAATAAATTACCAGAGGAAATGGGGAATGTGCACCGGAAAAAATAAAATAAAGGGAGCTGGAACCTATCCCAGCTGACAGGTGGGATACACCATAGTCAATTTTTGTATTCTGTATCGACACCATTCAAACCCAAACAATTAGGAGTGCTCAGTTAGCCTTCTATGTTTATTTTTGGACTGTACAAGGAAAGAAAATTACATATTTGAACTGTATGAAAATTGCAGTTATATAAATAAAACAAAAAACTTTTTTATCTTGGCTGCATGGTTGGGCGAGTGGTTAGCGTGCAGGCCACACAGCTAGGAGACCCAAGTTCAATTACCCCCTCAGCCATCTCTGTGTGGAGTTAGCAGGTTCTCCCAAATTGTCCATAGGTATGAATGTGAGTGTGAATGGTTGTTTGTCTATATGTGCCCTGTGATTGGCTGGCGACTAGTCCAGGGTGCACACCGCCTCTCGTCCAAAGACACCCCTGCAGCCTTTGTGAGGATAAGTAGTAGAAAATGAATGAATGAACTGTTTCATCTTCCAAATAACAAAGTGACACAAATAGGCATTTAAAACAGCAGGAAGCTCATTAGTGCACTGTACGTCAGAGATAGACTGATGAAAAAAAAACAAAAAAACAAAATTTTGGAGTATTTTGGGACTTTTGATAAATCACTTTTTGGCTTTCCATTGAGGTCAGTGAAAGCTCATTAAGCTTTCAAAACGGAGGCAAATGTGGAACAGTGTTGACAGGAGCTGCTAATCGGGATGATTTTCCGTTTGATATTCACTTGTGATATGTGGCTGAAGGAGATGAACTAAAAATATGCTTTTACTCCCACAAAAAGTAAAATAAACTCACATTGACCACACTTTGAGGTACAATCCAATTGCATTCAACACAAAAAGTGCGTCACAAATTCTCGATTTACAAAGTTTACCTGCTTATAAAAGTGGGGAAACAAAATAAATTGCCACCACTAAAATATGCCACCCCTGTGCAAAGTGCCGAATAACAAATAACAAAAACAATACCTTTTGATTTCTCATGTAGAATCAAAACAGAGGCTCTATTATTATGACTTTTTTTGACACAGCTCTTATATTAAATGTCACAAAATTGTCCAGGTAGTGTGTAGTGTGCAAAAGATGGTCTTCATTCACTTATAAGGATATGAGATGGAAGCATTTTATGCCCTGCAGCATCAATCTTCCTGGAATATCAATCAATGGCTACACATCACTTATTTAAACTTCACCTGCAGCAATAAATGCACCTAAGAAAGAGAATGCACTGCAAAAAAAAAAAAAAGTAAGAATCCATCCAAGTTATATAGTGTAATATAGAAGACACTCATGGTTGGGCTTGTTACATTTCCCGGGGGTACAAAAATATTGAATAATGAGAAGAATTCTGGAAAGAAAAAAAACTCAAGGGGAAAAAGCAAAATAATAGAGCAGCCTTCACTGTCAAGGTCATGTTGGAATGACAGAATGAATAAAGCCTGCCTCTTGAGACGACTAAAAAAATGCAATATCAAATTATAACGGAGATTTAATTAATACACCCCCCCCCCCCCAAAAGAAAAAGAAAAATAATGTTCCAGGGTCAAACTGGTCCTCATAAACCCTTTATTAATTCTACAGGTATTTATGTGGGCTGCATGGTGAATGAGTGGTTAGTGCGCAGGCCTCACAGCTAGGAGACAAGGGTTCAATTCCACCCTCGGCCAGCTCTGTGTGGAGATATTGCATGTTCTCCCTGTGCATGCGTGGGTTTTCTCCGGTTTCCTCCCACATTCCAAAAACATGCTAGGTTAATTGGCGACTCCAAATTGTCCATAGGTATGAATGTGAGTGTGAATGGTTGTTTGTCTATATGTGCCCTGTGATTGGCTGGCCACCAGTCCAGGGTGTACCCCGCTTCTCACCCGAAGACAGCTGGGATAGGCTGTCCGCTGATGATAAGCAGTAGAAAATGAATGAATGAAGGTATTTATGTCACACAAGCAATAAAACAAGTAAAGTGCTGTATAAATAATACATATTTCATTGAAATGACCGTTGAATTAATGTTTCCCTTATTAAATAATCTGTTCCAAGGTCAAACTATGCCCATCATAAAACCTTTATGAACTGTTTTAAGTAGGGAACCTCGGGTCTGGGTTTTATACTGCCAATCGCAATAATCCATGAGTGAGATTGGCCAATACTTGGATTAACTCGATTAACTATGATGATGAAGTTGGGAAAATTCTATGCAAAAAAATAGGTAATTGTTATATTGTTATTATCTTTAACTTGACGATTGAAGCATAGCATACAGGTAAATTAATTTTAATCTACTTCATGGTCAGAAGTTAAACAGAAGTTAATCATTGTTAATAATTACAATTTTAAAGCAAAGCAGTGCACTGTGGAAAAATCATGCTGTTATCATGTTGGAAAACTGTTAAAGCACCCAATTCCCAAGGGAGGTGATCGTGCTCTGCATCACAGTACACAGTACATGTTGGAATTCACGTATGTTGCTCTCAATGAACTCCCCAGTGATGGCAGCACTCATGCAGCGCCAGCTACAGTACTTAGACAATAATGTCATGTGCTATGCGTGCTGGACACTGACTACTCAAAATTATATATTTTATACATTTTTATAACATAAATTATATCTGAAATGTGAGTGACATACTCAATTTTTCGAGTTACTGGTTGAACGCTCCAAAGCATGAAAGAAAAGCACTTTGGTCAGAACATCTGATTAATTCAGCAGGAGCACTGAGTCAGTTGAATGTTTATCATTTTCCATGTCGTTGTTTTCTTCCTCTGTGTCTTAATTATACAAAGTGCTGGTGCAGTATTATTATTCTTGTGAAAAAATGAAATGGACTCCTCCACGTGTCCATTCAGGTTGGATTCATGCCTTGTGGAATTTCAATGAATGACTTGTGTGCTATTTTTAGATCCACTCACTCAGACGTCACTGAAGCTGCATAAAAGCACCACACACACACACACACACACACACACATTCAACCATATGCTGCAATGAAAGAAAAGAAACATCACTGGAGACATCCTGAAGCACAAAATTGGGGTTATGTGATCTGACCAGGGACCACAAATGTTTTCTTCCTCCTCTGTAACGTGCCTAATTAGTATTTGTTATGTTTGTGTACAGCATAGCAAGACAAAACGGTAACTTGCACCAGGGAAAAAAAAAAATAATTAATTCCCCGTGATGGAGAGCTTTGCATTATGAACTGACAAAAAAATGATTTCATGAGAAGCATACTCTGGTGGATCTTTGTGCAGCACATTTATCAGATGAATCATTTGAAGTCTCTTCTGTTTACATATTTATTTTGAAAATGGGGTCACATTTCTGAAGCAGACATGCAGTATAGACCTCAAGCCTACTCGTATCACTTAAACACAAGTTATTTTCATGTTCAAACATGAAGAGGAATATTGCTAATAATATTAAGCACATTGCAAGGCTGTATGGAATAGAGTTTTATTTGTAAATTATAGAAACAGTGTGGACATCTGGGTCATGTAAAGATACAGTGAAGAAAATAAGTATTTGAACACCCTGCTATTTTGCTATTTCTCCCACTTAGAAATCATGGAGGGGTCTGAAATTTTCATCGTAGGTGCATGTCCACTGTGAGAGAGATAAACTAAAAAGAAAAATCCAGAAATCACAATGCATGATTTTTTAACAATTTATTTGTGTGATACAGCTGCAAATAAGTATTTGAACACCTGAGAAAATGAATGTTAATATTTGGTACAGTAGCCTTTGTTTGCTATTACAGAGGTCAAACGTTTCCTGTAGTTTTTCACCAGGTTTGCACACACTGCAGGAGGGATCTTGGCCCACTCCTCCACACAGATCTTCTCTAGATCAGTCAGGTTTCTGGGCTGTCGCTGAGAAACACGGAGTTTGAGCTCCCTCCAAAGATTTTCGATTGGGTTCAGGTCTGGAGACTGGCTGGGCCATGCTAGAACCTTGATATGCTTCTTACGGAGCCACTCCTTGGTTTTCCTGGCTGTGTGCTTCGGGTCGTTGTCGTGTTGGAAGACCCAGCCACGACCCATCTTCAATGCTCTGACAGAGGGAAGGAGGTTGTTCCCCAAAATCTCACAATACACGGCCCCAGTCATCCTCTCTTTAATGCAGTGCACTCGTCCTGTCCCATGTGCAGAAAAACACCCCCAAAGCATGATGCTACCACCCCCATGCTTCACAGTAGGGATGGTGTTCTTCGGATTGTACTCTTCATTCTTCTTCCTCCAAACACGCTTATTGGAATTATGACCAAAAAGTTCTATTTTGGTCTCATCTGACCATAAAACTTTCTCCCATGACTCCTCTGTATCATCCAAATGGTCATATGCAAACTTAAGACGGGCCTTGACATGTGCTGGTTTAAGCAGGGGAACCTTTCGTGCCATGCATGATTTCACATCATGACGTCTTAGTGTATTACCTACAGTAACCTTGGAAACGGTGGTCCCAGCTCTTTTCAGGTCATTGACCAAGTCCTGTCGTGTAGTTCTGGGCTGATTCCTCACCTTTCTTAGAATCATTGAGACCCCACGAGGTGATATCTT
Organism: Doryrhamphus excisus; assembly: GCF_037039965.1. Lineage (NCBI taxonomy): Eukaryota > Metazoa > Chordata > Actinopteri > Syngnathiformes > Syngnathidae > Doryrhamphus > Doryrhamphus excisus. The sequence goes on from NC_136365.1 coordinate 10,179,578, forward strand.
GCATGGGGCTCCACTCCGATTGAGATTGACCGTCATGTTTAGCTTCTTCCATTTTCTAATGATAGCTCCAACAGTGGACCTTTTTTCACCAAGCTGCTTGGTAATTGCTCCGTAGCCCTTTCCAGCCTTGTGGAGGTGTACAATTTTGTCTCTGGTGTCTTTGGACAGCTCTTTGGTCTTCGCCATGTTACAAGTTAAAGTCTTACTGATTGTATGGGGTGGACAGGTGTCTTTATGCAGCTAACGACCTCAAACAGGTGCATCTGATTCAGGATGATACATGGAGTGCAGGTGGACTTCTAATGGGCAGACTAACAGGTCTTTCAGGGTCAGAATTCTAGATGATACACAGGTGTTCAAATACTTATTTGCAGCTGTATCACACAAATAAATTGTTAAAAAAATCATGCATTGTGATTTCTGGATTTTTCTTTTTAGTTTATCTCTCTCACAGTGGACATGCACCTACGATGAAAATTTCAGACCCCTCCATGATTTCTAAGTGGGAGAAATAGCAAAATAGCAGGGTGTTCAAATACTTATTTTCTTCACTGTATTTAAGCAACATATAAACACAGTTCACTTTCCAGATACAGACTGGGAATGTTGCAAAATGTTGCCAAAACACCTGTTTGGAACATTCCACAGAGAACATCCAGGTGACATGAGTAGTGTGTAAAAGAGGGTGTTCTTGAATGAACAAACAGAAATGTTAATACAGATAGTTAGTTGAATTACACTGGAGTAAAACATTGTTCAGATGCAAGGTCTATACACAGAAACCCTTGAGGTAAATTTAATGCATGTTTTTTACAATTTTTATAATTGTAAAATTTTTATAATTGTATAATTGTGGCACGGTGGTCTAGTGGTTAGCGCGCAGACCTCACAGCTAAGAAACCAGGGTTCAATTCCACCCTCGGCCATCTCTGTGTGGAGTTTGCATGTTCTCCCCGTGCATGCGTGGGTTTTCTCCAGGTACTCCGGTTTCCTCCCACATTCCAAAAACATGCTAGGTTAATTGGCGACTCCAAATTGTCCATAGGTATGAATGTGAGTGTGAATGGTTGTTTGTCTATATGTGCCCTGTGATTGGCTGGCGACCAGTCTAGGGTGTACCCCGCCTCTCATCCCAAGACAGCTGGGATAGACTCCAGCACCCCCGCGACCCTTGTGAGGAAAAAGCAGTAGAAAATGAATGAATGTATTCAATGTATATGTTGTGAATGATATGTAGTACTCTAGACTGGTCACTAGGTGGACATAACAACCTTGTGTTGCAGGTTTGACTTGCCTCACCACAGGCACAATAATCCCAAATCAAAATCCGTAATAAAAACATTGACTACCATTGGACTTCCTGTCAGCCTGCCACTCGGCTCCCTGTGGGAACACTTCTATAGCAACACACACAAAGATGAGTTTTATTTATGCTGTAAATTGCTTATTTACTTTTATTATGTCTATCATATTGGAAAATAGAGGTGAAGGTGACGATAGAGGTCTCAGTTCATGTCTAAAGAGCTCTAATAATGTTTAAAACCTAATTTAGAAGGTTGTGAACAGGTTTTCAACTAATATTTTTGATTCATAAATAAGGAATCCTGCTCTGTAGAAATTTTCCGCATTAGACACGAGATTACTGTATACCATATTACACTGGTGTTCCACTAGGGCCAACAAAGTCTTGTCTGCTGGCCTAAACACTATCAGAAGTTCTGAGCTACAACTTACGTTCTCAGATTTGTCCCATGAAAAGGCATTAGTTTAGTAGTAACAGTCTGTTTCTTTTTTCATTTTGAAGTGTATTCCAGTAGCCAGATTTTTTTGTCCAATCATATTTGTCATTGTGATATTAAGATTAAGATATGCCTTTATTCGTCCCTCAGTGGGGAAATTTGTATTGCACAGCAGCAAGAGTACAGAGTCAGTTCAGCAGTACAAAATACACAATATAGAAAAATAAACAATATAAACAACCCAAGTATTAACAAAATCAACAGTTTTTCCCAGCGTTATATACAATACAGTATGTAGATAATATGAAACAAGATGAGATATATGACCAGTCTATACACTGAGATCTTGTTAGAGAGTTAATATGAGGCATTATGGAAATACTTCACATAGAACTTAGTATATTGCATTTAGAGCCCTTAATATTGCACATGGAGGTTGATCAGATATTGCACAGTGAACGGGGTCTGGAGTAACTATACTGACTATAAAGCCAGTATTACACAGATGTACGTACATAGTGGTGTAGAAGTCTATTGGGAGCAGTGCTGGTTGTAAAGCCTGACAGCTGCAGGAAGAAAGGATGCCCAGGGCCTTCAGAATTAGGAGTGCTGGCCCATGTTATACATATACACACTATTAGCAATGAAGCTATTTTTTTTTAAAACCATTCCAATTTCAGATTCACCTCACAAGGTGGCTCACGTCAGCCTTTTTCCATCTTTTGATTTGTTGATGTCTGAAAGCTTATTCCCTAACACTCAAAGTTACTATTGCCCTTGAAGATATTATCACATGAACACCACAGCACTTAATTGACTCCATGCTGACTGTTACTGACTGTCCTCATCTTAAAATCTTAAAATAAAGAACAGGTATAAGAAGATACCACACAAATATTCTAATCTCCTGTCTTCTCGTGGCTGATTTGTGTGATGAATCCAGCCAAATGCAAAGTGATCCACACCTGATACTCCTTAGATTCAGTTCCTTTTATTTTTGGAATCTGTGGGTGGACATATAAGTATTCTTAATGTCTGCTCTGAGTGATTGCCTTTTCCCTTTCAGATGATTAAGCGCAATTACTGAAATGATTTCCCTTCTGATATATTTAGGCGCAATAAGACGTCTCACTTTTGAAATTAGACACATGTCCTCCACAATATAAAATACAATGTTCTCTTACTACATTGTGGTTGCGTAAACCTTTGTGTGTGTTTTTTTACAGGGCCCAGGGTGTACCCCGTCTCTCACCTAAAGACAGCTAGGGTAGGCTCCAGCATACCCACGATTCTAGTGAGCATAAGCGGCGTAGAAAATGGATGGATGGATGAATGTGTTTTGTGTTCTGCGTCCTGATTGGCTAAGGCTGGACCCATGCATTGTTGTCTGCGTCCTGATTGGCTAAGGCACTATACACCATTGTCAATCAATCTATCCCATGCCTTCCAGTACCCTACAGAATACATTCAGCTTGCCAAATTTACATAAATGTGAAATCGCGAGCACTGTGACTCTGAAGTGCTGTTTGCAAGTTTACAACACTCAGAATGTTGACGTTCTGTCAAAGGGATCTGCGGTCACACCTAAGAGGTGGGTGTGACAAGATGTTGCAGCTCTTGGGTGCTATCACAGAAGGAAGAAGGAGGAAGGAGGAAAGTACATAGACATATATGGGAAAACAGGATGACAGGAGGAACCTGTTTTAACAACATACAGTCATACAAGAATACAGAATTGTTAATAACAAAGGTGAATTCCATAGTTCACCTAGGAACTCATAGGAGTTCCATCGGCAAAATGAAAGAAAGGTTGAGGGATGAGCAAAAAACAATGACTAGTCTACACTTACAGTAAAGGCTGAGTGCCCAGTAATGGCTGATGACAGTCATTGATTGGGACCTTTGCTTGACCTTGTTGGATAACACCTTCACGTCACCTGTAATCTGCTATGTTAACGTTTCTGGTGAAGTATACAGACATATCAGTAGATGCCAGAGGAGGAGGGAGCAAGTCAGTGTTTTGAAAGTAAGTCTCAAGCTTATCTTCCTTTGGGTTGCGGGTATGCTGAAGCCTATCCCAGCTGTATTTGGGCGAGAGGCGGGGTACACCCTGGACTGGTCGCCAGCCAATCACAGTCATACTTAAGGACTGATTTATGGACTTATAGACTGAGTTAAGGCATGACAACAAGTAAGGCGCAGAAAATTATAACGTAATTGGTAATTAACCTGGGCGGCACGGCGGTCTAGTAGTTAGCGCGCAGACCTCACAGCTAGGAGACCAGGGTTCAATTCCACCCTCGGCCATCTCTGTGTGGAGTTTGCATGTTCTCCCCGTGCATGCGTGGGTTTTCTCCAGGTACTCCGGTTTCCTCCCACATTCCAAAAACATGCTAGGTTAATTGGCCACTCCAAATTGTCCATAGGTATGAATGTGAGTGTGAATGGTTGTTTGTCTATATGTGCCCTGTGATTGGCTGGCGACCAGTCCAGGGTGTACCCCGCCTCTCGCCCAAAGACAGATGGGATAGGCTCCAGCACCTCTGCGACCCTCGTGAGGAAAAAGCGGTAGAAAATGAATGAATGAATGAATGGTAATTAACCTAGAAAGAATAACCAAAATACATGAGAGATGAGAAACAATACCATTTGTGATCTGCAAATTTCCCATCTGAGATGCATGACAAATGATCAAGTTCATGCAGGTCCATGTTTTGGTCAGCGCTCCACCAGTTTACTGTCATTGCTATTTACTGATTGCTTTGCATGGAGCTTCACTTTGTTGTCTGTGGTAATGGAAGTCACAAACACATATACACAACAAAGGGTATGTAGCGTGAGAAAGGCACCGCTGGGTCTCTGTGTTTTGGAGAGGACACTCTGAGTACACAGAGCAAGTCTCGGGGGACTGGACTCAGTAAACTCAGCCGGTGGTGCATAATTACTGGAAGTGAGATTCACACAATGTCAAAGCCAGGCTAAGAGTATGCAGAGCATGCTAAGGTTTCTGGTGAATTGAGGTCTGTTAAGATGGCACACACACAAACATTTTTTTAATATCATGTTGGTTTTATGTGAAGATAGAGTAGAAAGTTCCACGCTCATCTTTCCAGTTCACATTTCTGTTATTTCTACTTTGAGCTTTGCGTAGACGTACCTGGGTTATATATATTTTTAAATGTCTCACCTGCCTTGGCACTCTCATAGGCCCCTCGGGTCTGTTAATCTAAAACTGTCAGTCACTGTAAAGTGCAAGTTTGCAATAACTTCTGGAATAATATGTGTGGTTCTCTCTTTGGCAGCTCTCAGGTTGTGACATTTTACATTGACTAAAACCTACATGTCTGCTATATTCTACAAAATGACACTTGTGGCACCCTATTGGTTGCGGTTAAAATAAAGAATGAATTAATAGCATACATGTAATATAGACATCAGGACTTATGGACACCGTGCAAAGCCATTTGGTTTGATGGTTCTCGCGTAGATCCACTACCCATGGAGGTAAACATAAGGGTCTAGTGTGTTGTGTCTTGGGTGGCATTCAAGGACAGATGACTTTCTACAGCATCGGTAATGTATAATGTGGTCATTACACGTCTTGAAAAAACATTTGTGTTTGAAAAACCCGGATAGACACACTGATTGTGGTGGAAAATGGCTTTTCGTAACCCTGCTCCCTGATGCACATTATATAATGCTACACATGTATACTACTTTTGTTGCCTTATTTACACAAATTAAACAGTTAGGAGACAGGTAACACAATGTCACGGTTGGTCACGAGAGCTTTGCGGTGCGACCCCAGGATGCAGAGAGCAGGACCAAATGCAAGTAAATAATATTTATTTTAGCAATAATAGCAGCAGAAGGAAACGCAACTCAAGTAGCTGACGGACAAACAACAATGATCCCACACAGGAAGAAGCACACACCTGAACTAAATGCACACAGAAATTAGTGACAGGTGTGGGTGACTGGCAACGAAGAAGACGGGGCAAAACAGGAAGTTAAATACAAAATAAGAGTCTAGAACGGAAACCAAAGCCCAGACAGGAAACTCAAACTGTCACTTGGGAACCCACACAGGGCGTGACACACAAATTGTTATGATATACCAATATATGATATATATCCCCATATTTTGTCCACTGTTTTATTTTTTAAATATCGATATATCGCCAAGTAACGTTGGAAAAATGTCAGCAAGTTCCCAGCTGCATACTGGCCAATGTTCACGAAACAGTCCAGCATGAAATGCAGTTTAAAAACTTTTTCTTTTGCTGGTAGGGAATTAGGAACTCCATCACTTCTGCTTGATGCGTCATTAGGAATCGTAAACAAATGTAGCTTTCCCTTACACCTGAAGAAACACTTCCTGTGAGCCATAGTTAACAACGTTAACACAGAAGCAGAACTTGCGGAAGGACAGTGAGCGTATCTGGCCTACAGCGCACACCCATATAAGGAAGCCCGCCTATCTGTGACATCACAAACCTCCAGTTTCACCACGCCCTCTGAAACTGAGCATTTTGAGCCATCCCAAACTTATTCTCACTTCCAAATGCGCAAGCCACATGATCTGAAATTACACATCCTTCACATCTTTGACACCATCCAAGAACAGAAAAAACCTTGCATGTTCCACTCTGCTCAGCCCAGAGGCTTTTGACCTCCATCAAAATGCCTGGAATTTCCTGTCATTTTGCACAGTAAAAAAAACACTGTAAACGCTCCTCCATTTAGTATCTTTGTGAATAAGATATTTCACCTTCAGTCATTTGTTACATGGGCTGGCAAAAGTCAACGAAACATAATCCTCTGGGAATTTGAAGAGGTGACATTCAGTTGTTGTGTATAATTCCAGTTTCTGTCTAGATGTATCCTACTTTCCGTTAAAGTAGCACAACACACACTCCCCATTCTTTATTTTTCTCTCAGTATGGTAATCTTTGCAAGATTGTGACTGCGCCTACTTATCAGTCCTCAGCAGAGCAGTTGGGATTCAGTTTGCCGCAGGTCATATTGCACTTTGCTATCACTTCATACTTGAACAGTCAAAAAGACTCAGATGTTTGTAAAAGGGTCAACGGCTGGTGCCAAACGCTTCAGAACAGGGTAAAAATCTACTCATTGCAAAATACAGTCAAAAATCTCGTCTTTAAAGTCAGACAAAACTTTGTCTCCACATGGAAGTTTGACACACATCCACAGGACTGTCACCCTCATTGCATAATCAAGTGTTTACAGCGCTCACCTCTGTCGACAAGAGTGCTCTTATCAAATCGTGACATTTAGTGTTGTGTTCTCAACGCATTAGTATGGAAATGTGGTGCACTGATGTGAAAAATATTTCAAGATGGACACCCGGTAACTGGTAACGGACTGGGCTGCACTTTTAATATCAACATGTCTGAACTACGACATCGTTGAACCGCCCAAACTGGGCAAACTGGTGGCCTCTGGACCTAATCTGGGCATGAATGGAATCAGATGGGTCTTGTGAGTGCAGATTTCTAAAAAAAAAAAAAAAAAAAAACAGCAAACTGCTCCTGTCATAAAAGCATGGGTGTCCAAACTGAGGCCTGGGTGCCATTTACAGCATGTGGCTGTTTTTTATTGGCCCTCTGCACATTTTAAAAACACACTTACAGGAAAATAAAGACATAATATTAATGATGTTGAAATATTAAAGACCAAAGATGAGATTCTGGACTGGTCGCCAGCAAATCACAGTGCACATATAGGCAAACAACCATTCACACTCACATTCATACCTATGGACAATTTGGAGTCACCAATTAACCTAGCATGTTTTTGGAATGTGGGAGGAAACTGGAGTACCCGGAGAAAACCCACGCATGCACGGGGAGAACATGTGAACTCCACACAGAGATGGCCAAGGGTGGAATTGAACCCAGGTCTCCAAGCTGTGAGGTCTGCACGATAACCACTCAACTGCCGTGCAGCCCTATATAATAATATAGAAAATAAATCTGTGTAAGAATAAGAAAAAAGCAAACAGATTGACTTCCTCAGTATGATTGTATCCCAATATTTTTGGGAGAGCAATGCAAGAACACAATACAGAAAGTATTGTGCTACACAATACCTGCTGTAGGTAACCATAGGGAATTACAACAACAGCTGAAAACATACGCTGTCAATTTCAGCCCCTGGGGGTCTGCTGCTATGAGCGTGTTTGTTGTGTGTTTTTTTTTTCTTTCTTTTTTTTTTTTACAGGAAGGGCAATTGGGGAGAAAAACCTGTTTGTCAGTGGTGTTTATGTTTTTTTAGATGGAATGCTCTTTTGTGAGTGTAAAATCTCCTTTGATTTTTCTATAGTTTCTATATTAATTATAGAATTGGAAAGTAATTTAAGCCATCAAACTTTTAATGGCAGTGGATGCCATTCCTGTTGGATGTGCAGCAACGTGCTAATTTTCCACTCCGACCTCCACCTGCATCACTGTGTGGAGTGTTTGCATGTTCTCTCTGTGCATACATGTGGGTTTCTTCCTATATTGCAGAAATGCTAGGTTAATTCGGGACTACAAATTGTCTTTAGGTAAGAATGTGAGTGTCATATATGCAGTATGTGGTTTTAGCCATTAAAACAACCAAACAATGGCAAACAGTAGGATTGCTGCTAATGAAACGGGTATGAGATCATTATTGGTGGTTGGCAACCAACCTCAGGTGAATCACTGCTGTCATCTGGCAAGAATGTGTAGAAAGGGCAATGCATGCATTTAAAACAGCTTGACAGCAGAAAATGTTAATTACTGTCGTATAAATGTTGAAATATTAGCAAAAAAAAAAAAAGAGCCAGGAAGCCCAACCTTGAAACAGGACGTGGGGGGAGACTAAAAAGGTGAAACACAGGTCAGCTAGAAAACGTGAACAGGAGGCTGCTTAGTGAAGCGGAAGTCAAATGGCTGGAATTGCCTTTGGAACTGTTTGGAAGCGACCTGCTAAAACATTCACATGTGTGAGTATACACACAAACTCAAGGAGAATTCCTCTGACCGCTATGCGCAAGGAAAATAATCACATTTGAGCAGTAAATTCTATAACTCTATAATATCAGTGATTTGGCCCACTTGACAAACATTTTTCATGAGCTGTGTAGTTATGTTACATACCTTGAAACCATATTTTTCTATTTAAAATCAAGGTTTTGTTTTGCCAAATTTTGTTCACTTTAAAACGCTCAAAGATGTGTTCTCTAGATGAGGTCTAAATTCCTGTAATCCTTTGTCTATTAAATGTATAAATGGGATGTGCAAGTGTGAATGGTTGTTTGTCTATATGTGCCCTGTGATTGGCTGGCGACCAGTCCAGGGTGTACCCCGCCTCTCGCCTGAAGACAGCTGGGATAGGCTTCAGCATACCCGCGACTCTAATGAGGATAAGCGGTAGAAAATAAATGAATTAATGAATAATTACATTGGAGCCTTGGCTAGTGTCCGCCCTGGTTAGAGTCTTTTTTGGTTCACATTGAAAATATATGCCAACATTTTGCTTCAGTTTGCATACATTTTCATTCATTTTACATTGTGCAAGTCTTGTTTTGTTGTTAATAGAGTGTGTGAGTCCAGGACCAGCAACTATCTTTGAATTAATAATTTGGAGTCTCACTAGTGAGCTTGATACCATGCTACACTTAAAGTATGTCCTTTGTGTCCCTGCGGTGATCCTGTAGCCTGTACAATGTGGTGTAAACAAAGAATAATAGGAGTCTAAAGGTGGCTGTAGGGGATTAGATGTCAACAAAAATATTCCCACTTTGGAAAGTTATTCTCATCCTAGATGAGGGACAACTGTATATACGTATCCAATACATGATGGGACTACTTTTTTGCCAGTTCTAATATCAAAGACAGAATTAGACTCAAGAAAGACCTATGATTGCAATTATAAAATACATTCTTAGCATTCATTTTACAGCATTCAATATATAATGATGTAGCACATTTTCATTTGTCATGCATGCGTCTTAGAGCTTTATGAGGGTGTTATTTGTGTTGCTATTTTCTACAACGATACATTTACAAGTGCATCCATCCAAATAGGAGCCGTGCATTAAAACCTCCCTTAGGGATTGTTTATCCCCAATTTGCCTACTATAATGAATACTGAATCACGCTCTGGTGATTACTTGTTGATTTTTTTTAATTCATCAACAGGGGACACAGTGAGAAGTCCGCCAATAAGACACTTCGACATTATGCTTTGATGACACAAGTGCAGCTATTATGGTGCAGTAATCTAATAACCCTGCATTTAAAAAAAATCCATCTTTATGAATATTAGAACTACTAAGGCCATCAGTCCGCCATATTATCCATGCTTTGTCCACTGAGACATTAAAAGGAAAATGACCATTCTGAATTGCCACCTTCATACAGATTAGAAGTTTTTTTTTTAATTTGTATGGTTTTTGAAGAACAAAAAGGGACTAAAGTCACAATGTTACAAAAACAAAAGGTTGAATGTTTCTTTCTGTTTACTGATATTAGCCAGGCCGCACAGTGGTGGGGTGGTTAGCATGGAGGCCACTCAGCTAGGAGATCGGGAAGACCTGGGTTCGATTCTCCGCTTGGGCATCTCTGCATTTTTGCCTGTTTTGGGTTTCCTCCCACATTCCAAAAATTTGTGACTGGTTGTTTGTCTATATGTTTGCTACTAAATTGGGTAATACAAAAAGTAACTATAGGGGTGTTATTTCATCTAGTGATAATTATAATATATATATATATATATAGACTGCACACAGGTTTTAAGTGTTCTATGAAAATATTTAATGGTAATGGTAATGCTTTTATTTCATTTGAACATGCATCAGATTACAATTGAGTGCATCACATAATCAGTTCACAGTTCCACATGTCCAAAAGGAGTAGGAAGAAGCAAAGCTTATTAAATCCTACCCCTCCATCTGGTACTTTTACAATCACTAACTGTTACATTTGTTCACTTCCTGCTTTCCTAATATAATTTAAGTTTTTTTTTTTTTAAACTTTATTTTCATTCATTCATTCATTTTCTACCGCTTTTTCCTCACGAGGGTCGCGGGGGTGCTGGAGCCTATCCCAGTTGTCTTCAGGCGAGAGGCGGGGTACACCCTGGACTGGTCGCCAGCCAATCACAGGGCATATATAGACAAACAACCATTCACACTCACATTCATACCTATGGATAATTTGGAGTGGCCAATTAACCTAGCATGTTTTTGGAATGTGGGAGGAAACCGGAGTACCCGGAGAAAACCCACACAAGCACGGGGAGAACATGCAAACTCCACACAGACATGGCCGAGGGTGGGAATTGAATCCTGGTCTCCTAGCTGTGAGGTCTGCGCGCTAACCACTAGACCGCCGTGCCGCCCTAAACTTTATTTCAGTTTATTTTTTTATTTTTGTCACATACCGAAGTACGAGGTGATATGACCATACAATAACATAATGGGTACCATAGTAACTGTCAATATAGTGATATATAAAGCACATCATGACTGGTTAGCTAACATCAACTGCTTGTATTGTTTCTTGAATTCGCTCATCATCGTGCATTGTTTGAGTTCCTTATTCATTCCACTCAATAATGAATTCTACTTCGCACAAATTCACTTATCAGTCGAATCTGGCATCAATTCAACTCTATAAACATGGGATGACCAACGAGACAACCAAACTTGGATCATCATTTGCCAACAAGCACTTCAGAACATCAAAATATTGTCACCATTGTCCATTGTCACCCCACAAATGGACCCCCTCCAATTTGCATACAAAGCTAAGAGGGGCTTCTAAGGACACCATAGCCTGCCTGCTTTCTTCTCACCTCCTTCTTCGGTACCTGGACTCCCCCAGCCACTTTGTCTGAGTACATTATACTCTGCATTCCATACGAAGCAAACCAAAGACATCATCATCTGATGACCCCAAAAACTACACCATGTCAATAACGTCCTGTGGAGTGTGTCATGTTTCGGTTCTCTTCTAGTTTGTCATGTCATATTTTTCTATTCTTGTCTCTACATTGGTGCTCACCACTGTTTGAAGTGTACTGTCTGGTATGTGGAGTCTATGTATGTGCACATCTGTGAGAAAGAATTTCCCCAAGGGGGAAGTAAAGTCTAAGTGTAAGATTTTTATTGAAAAAAATGTAGGTTAGCTTGTAGGCTCTGGCTATGAATAGTTCTTTTATGAAATAAAAATAAATTTAACAATATATAGGGTATATCAAAGTCACTGTTTTGGTGGCTAAATTATGAAAATAGGACTTCTTCCACCTGTTATGTCCTGAACCTTCCGTATCAGAAAGAAATCAAAGAATGGATAAAAACTTGACTAAGTTTAACTAAGATATTTTCTTGCTAAAATGCAATTTTACTTGTTTTGGTAAGTCACATTTTCTTGTTCTTGTACAAATTTCCCCACTGAGGGACGAATAAAGGCATATCTTATCTTATCTTATCTCTTATGTTTTTGGAATGTGGGAGGAAAACGGAGTCACCGGAGAAAACCCATGCATGCATGGGGAGAACATACAAACTTCACATAGAGATGCCCTAGCAGGGAATCGAACTTGGGTACATATTATCTAAAATAACCAAATGGAGCTAACATAGGAAAAAATGATTTTATAGTGTCAGTGGTGCTCAGTTTATGTTGTTCTAGGTTTCTGTGTTACTTACCAGTTCCCATCGATGTTTTGAGGTTTAGTAATGTCCACCCGGGTGTTGTACAGATGACGAGGAAGTGGTCGATCAAAAATGTCTTTATCCAAAAAAACACAACCACACCAAAACAACATCAGCAAATTCAACTGTCCTTCTCCCCTCTGCCTTATTTAACGACAAGGCTTTAACTTTGATGGAACTCCTGTATTAGATTGAAATAGATTGTGTACTTAGTGTTGAATGGGGGGGGGGGGGGTACATCAAGGGCAAGCAAGCAACATGGGGCCATTCGCCATTCATTCATTCCTACGTCATGCTTCTCTTGTGTTTGTGTATCCACTGTTTTGACCTCTTTTTTCACCGCTATGTTTTGTACAAGCCTGCCCATGCACCTAAGCAATGTACAGCCAGCCTGCAGGCTTTTTTTTTCCTGCAGGTACTTTAAGCTTTCACCTGTTTACTTAGCACCAATGATGCATTAATAATACCCATATTTAGGTACATTACAGTGACGGAAGACAACTTGTCCCGGCTGATGAAATGCTGTCATTGAACAATCAAGACAAATGCGCAGTAAACAAATACAAAGCCTTTCATTTACATTTTCAATTAGAGTCACACAGAGCCGAATGTGAGTGACAGGGAAAAGCGTGCGCGCGCGTACGTGCGTGAGAGAGAGAGAGAGAGAGAGAGACATGGGTGGAGCCGCAGGTTCGGACCTGCTCTGCCTGAGTCACTTGATGATCCAAATGATGCCACCAGAGCACGACGCTGCACAGCCATCAAGACATGGAGAAGAATCGGGGTTATTTGATTCATTTTTGCACCCTCCTGAACTTTGATTTGATTTTGAGACTATTACTAAAACAAGCGGAGATGCATGCTGCTTACCTTTTTTTGGGGTTGTTTTGCACATGATTATGATGATGCACAGACATTAAAGACATTTTAAGACTACAACATGACGGATTTAAACTTAAAGAACGACAGTATCAACGGGATCTATTTCACGGAACCTTCTAATGGATCTGTTGTCTTTCCAAACGACAGCACAGTGTGTTGGAACTTCTTACTGGACTCTCGCTCCGTGTGGCTGGGGTTTTTTCTCGCCTTGTTCATCCTGGTGGCCATTGTGGGCAACATTTTGGTCATTCTCTCAGTGCTGTGCAACAAACACTTGCAGACGGTGACTAACTTCTTCATAGTCAACTTAGCCATGGCGGATCTGCTGCTGAGCATCGTGGTGCTGCCTTTCTCCGCATCTCTAGAGATTTTAGGCTGCTGGGTGTTCGGTCGGGTGTTTTGCAACATCTGGGCTGCGGTGGACGTTCTGTGCTGCACCGCATCCATACTCAGCCTCTGCATCATCTCCGTGGACCGTTACATCGGCGTCAAACACTGCCTCAAGTACCCCAGTATCATGACCGAGAGGAGGGCGGGGGTCATACTGGTGTTAGTATGGGTGTCCTCTACTGTTATCTCCGTTGGACCGCTTCTGGGCTGGAAAGAACCGCAACCTGTGGATGACAGCATCTGCAGCATCACAGAAGAGCCCGGATACGCGCTCTTCTCTTCGCTTTTTTCCTTCTATCTGCCGCTCCTGGTCATCCTCATCATGTACTTTAGGGTCTACGTGGTGGCCCGCAGGACTACCAGAAGCCTGGAAGCGGGCGTGAAGCGGGAGAGAGACAAGTCAGCGGAAGTGGTCCTGAGGATTCACTGCCGCAGCGTGCTGGAGGATGCGCGCCCCATCAGCTCCAAGAGCAGCAAGCAGCACCCGTTTAGGAGCTCGCTCTCCATGCGCCTCATGAAGTTCTCCAGGGAAAAAAAAGCTGCTAAAACACTCGCTATCGTCGTGGGCATGTTCATCCTGTGCTGGCTGCCCTTTTTCTTCTTTCTGCCTATGGGTAAGTAGCCTACAGCTAAACAGCTGCTCTCTCCTGATACCTGACTTTTACAACGACTTGTACCACCGTTGCCTGAGGGGAAGATTTGCTGTACCTCATCTTTTTGAACCGCTAGAACACGGCTCTTCAACTGGTGGCACACGGGCTGGACGTGGCATGGCTCAGATGCGCCATTTCAAAGTTACATTTTTACAACACTGTATTTGACATGCATTTTTACAGTCCGTCCTTAAAGGCAGCAGATTACTCCTGTCAATTGAAGATCTCTGACTAATATGGTTGGAGGATAATTTTATATCGGTATACCTTGCGCATCACGTGTACCACAGCATGTAGGCCCTATGATTTTTTCCGTTAACGGAATTGCAGAATTCGCCAATAAAAATGACATTTACTGTGAAACGCAGAATCTCGTGGTAATTGACATTCTGTGAATGAAATGAATGAAAACGTTTGTGTGGGGAAGTTGTGTTGTGTTGTGCTGTGTTACTACTACATACTAACTTGCCCATACTATCCACACTCCATACTGCATACTCAATCCATGAGACAGTATGCAAAGTGTTTACACTACAGCGTACTACAATGCATTGTGCTCCTACCCGAGCCGAAATCGACAGGCTGAAGCTGATTTCACTTAAGCTCTAAACACTTTAAATACATCACTTTATTGAGATTTTTTTTAAATCAGGCAAGAAATTGGCCGTTTAGATCCCGAGTGTGCCATTTAATTGTCCAAATACCAACTGTTTACAATTTTGTTCGGATGAATTCGGCAAAATTTAAGCTCGCTGAAGTGAGCAACGCACTTCCGGGTATTTTCACAAAATAAAACACTCTCTTACTTTTCTCATACAAAAATCATAGTGATAAATCACTGCTTTTACTTTGAAAACAAGAAGCGAACCAACTCGCAATATATCCTGCTTGACACTGCCTTTTGGTCCATCCTGCACGTCGCATTGCATCCTGGGTAATTCGGGTATGAATAGTAAGCTGACGATACATACTCAAAATTTCTGGTGAATGCAGTATGCATCCGGGAACATACTCCAAAATCGCATACTGCCAGTGTAGACACACTGCATACACAAAGCGTTAGTATGAGTAGTACTAGTATGAGTAGTATGCGGTTTCGAACACAGCCCATGATCTAAACTACCTCCTCCCGAATTAAACGTGTTGAGATGGCGATGAACACCAGCGAAAGTTGGCGGAACTGCCCGTTAGAGATTGTGAATATAAACTACGGGGGCTAGCATTGTTTAGCATGGTAGTACAGCTGTGTGTGTGCTTTCTGAAAATGTTCAACAATTATATTCAACAATTTTGTTGAATAGATCTGCTTTAGGACCATCCTACTTATTGAGCTTGTGTTGGTTGATTAAGATTATCATTAGTTGAGTCTTAGAGATCCCACAATAGTTGGTGATGTGTTTTTTAGGGGGGAAGGGGGTGTCCATTTTTGACGTGTACCGTGGAACCTTGGTTAGCATCCGACTCCAACCAAAACGTACTCTAACCCAATCAACACAATTTTCCCCATTGTAAATAATGTACATCCAATTAATACATTCTAGAAAGCTAAAAATGTTAAGATGAAACACGTTTCTATAGTTTTAGAATTATAGTTTGACACACGGAAAACTATTCAAAATACATGTAAATGCTTATAAGTGACAAAAGGAAGGGATAAAGGAACATCTTCCTGTTTTGTTATGTGTTATTTCTTGTATTGTAGTATTTCTCATATCAAATAGGAAAATTTTTGCAAACTGGGGTAAAATCTTGTTGTGAATATTCAATATTATCCAAAAAAACACGCTAACCAGGGAGGACACTAATCAATGTTTTACTGCACACTGTAACTTATACTGCACAACAATGTAACATTCAAGATTGGGTCAGGAGGACACAAACGTTAGCAACAGTATCTTAGCTTTGTGAATACAAAAAAATTTAAGGCTAAAATTTGCAGTGTGTTTTTTTAAGATATGTAGTGAAGCCTGCTTTTTACAAAATTATGCCACGCCATGTGGTGGGCACACACGTCACAAACAAGCTATTGGGATACATATTACTATTAGAACACCATTAAAAAGTTAATTTTGCATAACAGGGGACCTTCAAGACCTTTTTGCTGGCTGCCATCATGACAGACAGGGACTCTAACCAGGTGGGGGTCTATAACAAGTTGGGGAAAGGAAGAGGGGAGTGAGGCGTACATTTCAACCCTGATTTTAATGGAAAAAACACAACAAAAACACATTACCTATGGGTCCAGTAATTATCTCTGGGAGTGCATGTTCTCCCAGCGCATGCTAGGTTAATTAGAGACTCTATATTGTCTGTAGGTGTGAATGTGAGTGTGAATGCTTGTTTGTCTGTTCCTGTCTTGTGATTGACTGGTGACCAGTCCGGCTCACCTGTGACCCTAAATAGAATAATTGGCCATGACCATCCATCCAGCCATTTATTCATCCATTATCTGTACCAATGAAACAAATGAACAGGGTAATGGGTACCCATAATGGGAAGATGCACAGTACAAGGTACAGTTTACACTCATGTACCATATTAGTCTCCATGTTTACTGTTTTTTTTTTTACTTTATGTTTTCCATCAACAAAAAGTAACAGGTGTGTTGTCAAGCTGTAAAAGTGTCTTGGCTGAAAAAAACCCTCCAGTATGCATGCTTTTGCATTTCTATTGTAAAGATTATTGGTGAAATTAGAGCACCGCAATTTTCACATACCCTTTCACATACATAATTAGTAGTTCCCAAACTTTTCACAGAAGTTTGACCTGAAGCCATGTACCAACTCCTACACGCTAAAAAAAAACATAAACCAGTGTGTGGAAGTACAAAATTAACCATTTTACTCAGAATATTTTATTGACTGTATATTTCATTAGTAATTATTAGGGATAAGTGAGTACACCACTATATATACGTATCTGTTCATCCATCTAAATTACTGTACCCATACTCCTGTTTGTACTTGGAATGGGCGGGGTATAAACCAGAAGGGGGTATGGTTTAACTAGAAAAAGACGGGGCTTAAATCAGTACATTATGTACATTAAGTCTGAAATTGACATGAATTGATCAGACGTTTCAGACGTATTGCTTATTATTCAGCTATATGTGTATTGTGTATGTGTGCTTTTTTCCAGTTGTAAAGATTTCTAGTTGTAAAGATGTAATAAACAATGTGCTGTTTACAGGCCCATAAAAAATGTGGTCCACAAATGGCTGTGGGTATCCCTGGTTTACATACTCAACAGAGAGAGGGGAGTGTCCATGCTGTGTTATCATATTACTGTCACTGCTAAGCGAAGGCTGGATACGCGTTTCCACAGTTGTGCACACACACCAGGTTGAGAAGGTGCGCTCCAGCGACAAGCCTCGTGTGAGGATTACACAGTAAATGCATGACAAAAAAAGCATTTCATCAAAAAATACAAATGAAAGAAAATGGCTTTTTAGTGCTCCAGTGCTCCAATGTACAGCCCTGACACACAGACAGCTGCAGCCAGCGAGTCGCATGGAGAGCGAATACATAATGAGGATTTTACGTCATCACTATTATGGATATTTAATCACTATTATGGATATTTATATTCGTTTCAGAGCTGCACAGCGGATGAGCGGTTAGCGCACAGGCCTCACAGCTCGGAGACCCTAGTTCAGTTCCACCCTCGGCCATCTCTGTGTGGAGTTTGCATGTTCTCCCTGTGCATGCGTGGGTTTTCTCCGGGTACTCCGGTTTCCTCTCACATTCCAAAAACATGCTAGGTTAATTGGTGACTCCAAAGCCAAAAGTCCAGGGTGTACCCTGCCTCTCGCCCGAAGACAACTGGGATAGGCTCCAGTATCCCCGCAACCCTTGTGAGGATAAGTGATAGAAAATTAATGAATATTTGTTTCATGCTCGTACCTGCAAAACTGCATTCTCCGAGCTGGATATACTATGGCACTGTACTCCCTGTGCTGTGGAGGGGCTGTTCACATGATGAGGCATTTAAGAGCGCTGCATAATTTAGTGTTATATAAATAGGCTTTCAGACACCAATGCAGTCACACTGTTTTTAATTTTTATTGACATACACCCATGCTGATTTGTACCCCACTTTTGGGAGCCGAGGCTATAAATGATGTGGCAACTCCGATGCGTTGTGGTTCAAATGCTTTGGATAAAAATGGTCAAAGATTTATCATCACAAGTTGTGAAGACCCGGCAAATACATTTTGCCTTTACGGAGGCCACATTTTTCAATTAATCTTGCTCAAATTTTACACACATGTAATTGTCAGTCTCGTAAAGATATGTACCAAATTTGGTGGTAATTTGGGTCAATGCTCTAAAGTTACAGTGGTTATTTTGAGTCCATTGAGCTTTGTGAGACTTAGGGTTTAATAATGGCGAGACCATGTTGTGTTTTCTGATAATTAATAGCTTAGGCAACACTTTAGGGATTTTTCACAGACCTTCACCATTTTTGTGCAATGGTAGCCAAGTTACAAATATATGGTGTCGGGATTTTTTAATATGCTACCAGTTTCACCCTTCTAGAACTTGAAAACGGTTCTTGTTCTTGAAGCTGTTAACAAAATCTATTTTCTGAGTTGCTAAATATTTTTCCTCAATCATCATGGTGTTATCTAAGTTAACCACAAACTTTGACCTCATAGGAGGCGGTAAATTTAAACATGAGTTCCATACAGGTACAAGCAAGTTTTTGGAATATTCAGTACCAAAGGCAGTTGTCTTCCAGCTATTTCCTATGAGTTCATAGGATTGATGGATGCAAGGGAAGGATTTTAAAAACACATCAATTAGTAACCTTTTGCCTGGAGGCCTGGCGGGCACTTTGATCAGCTATTTACGTCAGTCAGGCCTATTGTTGGTGATGATGTAGACAAAGTGCTTTGACCTATTCCAAATTCCAATACCATTTGGCTTTTAGTCAGGACTACTTTGTTAAGCACTCAGACACTGTGGGCGTAAGGAGAGCCTTTCAGGCTAGATTTACATAATATTTCACACTAAATGACTGAACACAAACATTTTTTAAGAGAATTTAGGATTGGAGAGAGACTGCTATATGAAAAATAAAAACTCATCACACTTTGAATAATTGATTTGGAGTGCACGAGTGGACGTTGACCACATGGTCATTTATTATCATTATGTAATAATTAGGGATGTCCCATAATTATCGGTGCCGATAATTATCACCCCGATATCATAAAAGTGCGATATCTGTTAGGGAGTTAGGGTTAGGGGGTTAGGGTTAGGGTTAGGGTTAGGGTTAAGGTAGGGGGTTAGGGGTTAGGGTTAGGGGTTAGGGTTTAGGATTAGGGGTTAATGTGGGTTAGAGGTTAGGGTTTAGGATTAGGGGTTAGGGTTAGGGTTAGGGGGTTAGTGTTAGGGGGTTAGGGTTAGGGTTAGGGTTAGGGGGTTAGGGTTAGTGGTTTGGAATTAGGGGTTAGGGTTAGGGTTTTCCCGGTCATAAAAAACGATATTACAAATATGCTGTTTACAACACATATCACCACAGGAGATATGTCATGCTACACATATCGGTATCGGCTGATACGGTATCGGAAATTGACAGGTGGACAATATTCAGCAAAAAAGCTAATATCTGACATCAATTTGCAGTTCTGTGGTTCTCATCAGTCTTTTACTTTCTTTTCTTCTGTGTTGGCATCCCCCCCAAAAAAGAGAAATCACAGTTGCAGATTTGCAGAGTCTCGATAACAGTTACAATTTCAACTGTCAACAACTTTTTTTGTCCTTTCCATTGGTGTTCATATGTGTATGTGTCTTCCAGGAGCCTTCTTCCCAGCCATGAAGCCATCAGAGACGGTGTTTAAAGTGGTCTTTTGGCTGGGCTACTTCAACAGCTGCATCAACCCTATGATCTACCCTTGCTCGAGCAAAGAGTTTCAGCGAGCATTCACCCGCCTCCTCCGGTGTCGCTGTCATCAGAGGCGGAGGGCTCTCCGTCGCTTCTATGACCAGAAATGGCGTTCTGCTGTCAGGGGAATGGAGCAAAGAAGAGAACACGAGGCCGGCTATGCCCCACATGAGTCCTGTGGCAGCTCTTTGCTCAGCAAGCATTGGGGAAGCTTGAAAAGATGGAACTTGTTTCCGCCGTTGCGGAAGTCCTCCTTTCAGTTTAAAGAAACTGTGAACAATCTGTCGAATAAAATCAAAGGAGGCGCAGGACGAGGAGGAACACCTGCTGTGGTTGACGCAGTCTCCATGGGGATTTACAACGTGTGTGAGCAGAGCAGCTATCGCATCTACGACTTGGCTGACTGTTACGGCCTGAAGGAGACTGACATTTAATGTGCCACAAGAGGATGCTTTATTTATTCTAATGGGACCATTTTTGGACCAACATCACATGATCATTCAGAATACAAAATACACAAAGAGGCCTCATCGCTGTCACGACTTGCACAGTTTAACGAGAAAGCTGTGTGGAATTTGATGCCTTTACATAGATGATAATGCTCCCTTTTTAGCTTTTGTATTGTATCCAATTAAATGTGCAGGCACTGATAATGTTATTGTCGCTGTGTGTATAGGAGAGGAGAACAAATGATGGTCCCAGCACAAACAACTTTATTGTTAACAAATGGCAAAATAACCAAAATGTACATGGCCTTTATACTTAAACTGAATAGTGTTTTTGTGAAATTCCTTTTTTTCATTAAAAAAAAATATTATTGATTCTGATAATGTGCACATTAAAAGTTGAATTTAAAAAATGCAGCGCAGCCATCTTTTTATTTATTTCAAATTTTAAATTCATCATGTTCACACTTCATGTTCATGCTTTAACTTCATGGATTAGCTTCAAGCTAAAAGTGACAGCATGGAATTGTGAGTGTTAACCATAAAGTAACCTTGTGATAAAATGAAATCAGACTATATATAGAGCACGACTATACTTATACTATACTACTATACCACCAGTGTCTTGAAAGACGCCCCCGCCCCCTGGGTGGATGGAAACCGTGGCGTCCAACCCATTGTTTCTTTGTTTTGGTGTGTTTTTGTTTACATATTTACACTACAATGTTTTCTTTACAAAAACTATTTGTTATAACTGCATTGCTTCGAATCTCCGCGTGGGCATTTCTGGCTTGCAAGTTTGCATGTTCTCCCCGTGCATGCATGGGTTTTCTCTGGATACCTCCCATATTCCAATATTAGGTTAATTGGCGACTCCAATGTGAGTGTGAATGGTTGTTTGTCTGTATGTGCCCTGCGAATGACTGCCGACCAGTCCAGGGTGTACCTCGCCTCCCGTCCAAAATCAGCTGCAAGAGTCTTTATTTTATTGTTTATCTGCACTGTCATTTGCTTCTTTCCTGGTGTGTGATAGTTCCATCCCAGGGGAGATTCCAGGTCGGCATATCCTAAAGCCCATAATCATGAGGAATGCCTTCCTGAAAGAGCGATTAAAGAAACCGTACAGGAAAGGATTTAGAGATGAATTAATATATCCCAGCCATAAAAATATGTCCCAGATGATCACTTCTGTGCTGTAATCAATAAAGGGGTCCACAATGTTGACAGTAAAAAAGGGCATCCAGAAGATGAGGAAGACTCCCATGATGATACCCAAGGTTTTTGCTGCTTTACGCTCCCTCTTCATCGTATTGCGGTGCTTTTTTTTCTTGCTGGAATCCTTCCCTACACCTGCGGCCATCTGGCTTTCCATGGCGCTGATTTGCCTTGCTTGTCGTTTGGCCGCTTTGAATATCTTCCAGTAGGCAACCAACATTATAGCCATGGGCAAGTAGAAGGCTATCAAGGATGCCATTACAGCATAGATGCGATTGACTAAGAAGACACATACATCTTGAGGGAGAGCGATGTCAACACCAATAATATGGAGGCCAAGCATGATGGGGCCAAATGAGATTAGCATGGGAACAGCCCAACATATCACAATAAGGAAAGCTACTCGACTCTGGGACATCTTTAAAGAGTAAACTAGCGGATTGCAAACAGCATAATAGCGATCAAACGCGATGCAACTCAGATGAAATATGGAGGCGGTGCAGAGCATGACATCGAGGCTCGAGTGAAGCTGACAAAAGAGGGCACCAAAGTACCAGCAACCTTCTACAGTGCGGATCATACTGTAGGGCATCACGACCAGGCCCACCAGACAGTCCGCCACAGCCAGGGACATGACAAAGAAGTTAGTGGGTGACTGCAGCTGCTTGAAGTAGGCTACTGATACGACTACAAGGAAGTTGCCCACAACTGTGCACATGATGGCGATGAAGAAGAATCCATAAAGAACAACACGAAATGCCTCATTCCTCAACATGGCGCAGGACTGTGGATCAATCTGAAGGGTTGTGTTGGCATCGTCCTCAGCGCTGGTGTTGTCCATCTTGGTTTTAAACCTATGAAAATAAAGACACCATTATTAGATGGAGACTCCATCAGAATCTTGTTAAAGGGGACCGTCACGCCCTGTGTAGGTTCCCATGTGACAGTTTATGTTCCCTCTCTAGGCTTTAGTTTCTATTCAGTTCAAGTGTGTGCTTCTCCCGTTGTGGGTCATTATCGATCAGTCGATTGTCAATCTGCTTTCACCAGTCGCTGTAACCTGCTACTGCAATCATTATTAAAATACACTTTTCACCTGCATCTGGTCTTGTTCTCTGCATCCGGGGTCAAACCGCAAAGCCTACTACGCACACCATAATAATAATAATAATAATAATAATAATAATAATAATAATAATAATAATGCATTTTATTTGTATAGAGCTTTTCAAAATACTCAAAGACACTTTACAGAAGAATGGAGTTGAATAAAGCAAGTAAACAGAGTAGAAGACACACCAAAATACAACATTCATTCGTTAATACACAGATAAAACATGAGTAAAAGCGGGGCAGGGCACCATGACAGAATGATCCCACCACGGGAGAAGCACACACCTGAACTAAATAGACACAGGAGAAATTAGGGACAGGTGTGGGTCATAAGTACAACAAAGGAAAACCAGCCAAAGCAGGAAGTTAAATACAAAATAAGAGCGTCCAAACGGAAACTAAAGCCCAGAGAGGGAACATAAACAACCTACACAGGGACATGCTCATTTTCGGCGCTTTGTATTCAGTTGTGGGCCGCATAATGGACGAGTGGTTAGCATGTTGGCCACACAGGGGAAGATCTAGGTTTGAATCTCCGCTTGGGCATCTCTGTGTGGAGTTTGGGTAAAACTCCGTTCGGGTAAAAACATCCATGTTAGGTTAATTGGTGCCTCCAAATTGTCCATAGGTATGAATGTGAGTGTGAATGGTTGTTTGTCTATATGTGCCCTGTGATTGGATGGCGACCAGCTATCCAATGTCAACTTGCTGAACACAGATGAACGTAGTTGGATTGGATTGTAGTTGGAATATAAATCGATATACAGTGGATGTCGATGTTGTGGACCAATCGTTATAGCCCTACCTGTCATCATAACAAAGTTGAACAACAGGCAAAACAAGGTGGCATTACTGAGGCAGAGGAATAAGCTGAAATAAATCAAATGTCTAAATCAATGAGAGTCTGACAAACCGCAATGATGACATCGCCAAGAAGGAACGTGACCCACAGAAGCAGGGCAAAATTCATCACACTTGGAGTGCAAAATCAAGTTCAATGGAGGACCTGAGGAAGTATTTGTTGTTAAAGACACCAAAGAACTGGACAAATATTGAATTTTCATTCATTTATTTTAACACCCTCCTTACAGGAAGTGGAAAAAATGTAAATGACCAATGTCGAAAAGCTAAATATTTATAAATGTCAAAAAGTCAAGCTTATGGTGCCAATGAATAAACAGCAATAGACATGGGGGAGGGGTAAAATTAAATATAAGATCTGCTTCTTCCTACTCCTTTTCAGATATACTGAATTGTGCAAACGTAACCTTGAGATGTTCCTTCATGTAACTGAAACAAATAAACATACCAACATACCTAATATTATGAGGTTTCTATAACCTTCATTGTCAAAGTGTTTGTAGTATATTCTCATTTTTTTGTACCTTGTGATATGTTATGGACATATTACACTTAAAAATGGTTGTACAGCAGGTCACACCTGAGAGAATATTTGAATTGCAGTTGAAATGATGCGAAGAGGGACCTGATTCGGCTGACTCGCAACTGAGTTTAATGAAGACCACTGGGACGATGCAGTAATGGCAAAGTGACACTTTCATGACAACCACCAAGAAAGAACGGCCAAATTTAGCTTTTTAAACAAAACTTATCCATTTGTTATTATTCATTCTTATTAGTAGTAGTAGTATTTATTAAAAATGCTAATCAGGATTATGAGACAGTGATATTTTCTTTAGATAATCTTGGGTCCCACTTCAGAGGACAAAAGGCAGCTTCAGTAAAGGGCAACCTCTTATCCTTTCTACAATTAATGAAAATCCATGCACAGTTTTAAATCTAATCTTCCCTGACATTATCCAGAAATAATCCTCAAAGTGTCTCAAAAAGGCTCTGGATTCTAATTACGTTGTATTTATCAAGAAATGCTATTCTTGTATGATGTTTTTTTTTTATTCTTCATTTGGATTTTCATTAGTTTATAGCAGGAGTTTAAAGCTTTTGTTTAGTCTTGTTTGTTTTATGGATGTCACAAACTAAAATAAATACAATGAGATCAATTGCAAATACAAATAAATATATCTGCAGTACAAGAACATTTTGGGAAACATGTGAGGAAAATTCAAAAGCAAAATCACTCACTTGTGTGCAAGAGAGATGATCCGTCCTCATGTCGCTACGGAAAGCAAGTCCGTCAAGCTGTGTCGAGTAGACACGAGCTGCACGTGTGAGAGGTGGGCTGTAATGAATGCAAAAATACACAATGATACCAAACCATTCAAATGAGGTGGACATCAAGACTGTAGCATAGAGGTAACAATGACTTTAAAAAAGTAGAAGATTTTTAATATTTTTTTAATCAAAACTAGTGAATGTGTCAACCTTTTTCACAATTACAACAAACGTAAACACACAGGCACTTCTGTCAGTGTCAGCTGTGAAGAATCCAGTAGTTCTAAGATATGAAGCTGAGACTGACACTTTTCATCACAAAGACGTGAGTATTAAAGCAGTAAATTATATTAAATGTTGTTTAATGTTCTTATCAATTACTGCAAAAGCCTTGCAATGATTCACCTGTTAGGTAATAATAATCCTCCAGGAGGAGTTTAAGGATTTAACCTTTCAAAACAGCAGAATTTTTTCATAGTTACACTTGCCTGGTGTTCTTCTTCTTTCTCTTTCGGCTTTTCCATTCAGGGGTCGCCACAGCAAATCAATCACCTCCATCCAACCCTGTCTTCTACATCTGTCTCTCTCACACCAACTACCCTCATGTCCTCCTTCACTACATTCATAAACTTCTTCTTTGGTGTTTCTCCACACCTCCTACCTGGCAGCTGAAAATGCAGCATCCTTCTACCAATATATTCACTAATTCATCTCTCCTCTGGACATGTCTGAATCATCTCAGACTGGCCCCAATCCTATCCATCCTGGTCACTCCCAATGAGAACCTCAGCATCCTCATCTCTGCTACCTCCAGTTCTGCTTCCTGTCTTTTCTTCAGTGGCACTGTCTGTAGACCAGACAGCATGGCTGGCCTCACCACAATGTTGGTATTGTACACACTCACCTGGTGATGATAAAAATTAATATTATTACATACAAGCTACTTAAGCTAACAGATAACTGTAAAAGATTTCAAAAGCAGCAAAAAAATGGCCTATCCGCCGCTGCCCACATTGAATACCTTGTATTGAGGTGAGAATAAAACATTTGTCAATTCAGTACAAGGATGTGGAAAGACACAGTGACTGGGTTTACCTTGTGCACCTAATTACTAAATGACACCCATATCTACCTGCTGCAAAGCATGCTGGGTAACAAAAGGGAAAATTACGCCTTAGTCGTACAAAAACCTTGGTGCTTACAAGGTAAGTAAGTGAAAATACTTTGTTCTTTGGGGTTTCAGAGTAGTCAGAGATATTATGAAAATGCAGACTTTTTGGTGTCCTTTATATTGGATCTTGAAAGTGAGGTTATCAGTGTGACAGGTGTTGATTCAAAATCGGTGGGGAACATCAACATCACGCTAGAAAGAGAAAGCGGAGAAAGATTCGGACATATAGAAATAAAATACTTCGATGAATCATAATAAATGACACAACATAAAAATAAACACAACATGCACAAAGAATATGGATTCACTTCTTTGACTTCTGAATCATCTCCATGATGTGTCTGTGTGCAGTGAAGTACAGTCCATCTACAGTCCATCTAGTGAATACTGGCTTCAGCCAATGACAGGAGTTATCTCAAGTGTGTGGGGGATGTGCTCTAATTTCCATAAAGCTGCTATTCATATGAGTAATGACTCAGTAGGTCTGCCTCACATTTGCTCGATTGTGGCCTAAAGAGGACAAAGGCTGCGGTTTGATTCTATTGTTTGATCTCAAGGGGTCAACTCATGTACTCCAGCTAACGTGATTACGCATTTCATTATAAACACTTTCCAACAAAACTGGGTTATTCTTGAATGAGGGTCATTTACATGCTAGCAAAACCTGCAGGAATCATTTAGCAGAGTGGTGCACTTGGCGCAACAACAATGATTTTGTTTATGACTTGTCATACATCCATCTTCTTCCGCTTACGCAAGGTCAGGTTGCAGGGTACTCCGGTTTCGCCACACATTCCAAAAACATGCTAGGTTAATTGGCGACTCCAAATTGTCCATAGGTATGAATGTGAGTGTGAATGGTTGTTTGTCTATATGTGCCCGGGTGTATCCCGCCTCTCACCCGAAGACAGCTGGGATAGGCTCCAGCACCCCCCCCTAACCCCTCCCCAACCCTGAGGAAAAGCGGTGGATTGAATGAATGAATCTTCATGGTTGTTTTTTTAACATTTTATTTTCATTTCTATTTTAAATACATTTACTGTATCTCCACACACACACTATACTGACCGCAAACTGTATACGATTCAAACTGTGACCCGTTGAATCTAATGATGGCTTTGAATGGAAATAAATATGTCATTATTAGTTTATTGTTGGTTTGTAAACAAACAGACATATCAAGTACCATTGAACAAATACGATATAGAACTAAAGATAATTCATTAAGTTCTTGATTTTCCTATGAAGGAATTAGTCATTTACAAAAGACTGTCCCATATTATGGTAAACTGACTTTTTAAATGATGGCATCACAGTAATATGAATATCACCCCGGCAAGATGAACCTGCCCTGTGTATGCGCCCACCAGTTCAAAAAGGACAACTTTGTAGAAAGAAAAAGAAAAGAAAGCAGCTTCACTACACATCTTAAAATAAAACTATCCTTTGGTCAGCTACAGCTCATTAGCATATTCATCCACTCCAAATGCACAAAACTATGTGACATTCAAATGGTACATTTCATAATGCACTTTCAATGCAATGTTATATACTGTATATTAAATAGAATTGGTGAAATCTGTGTCTTTCTTGGGCCTCATCTAAAAGTCGCTCAGCATCAATGCCACCAATGCCAGGGACATGGCTGCCAACATAAACACTGCAGGCCGAGAAGCATCTGGAAAAAAATATTAAGACAATTAATAACAACTTAATAAGATAGTAGCTGTGTTTATTTCTGAAACTGTACCTGCCGTCAGACTCCCTGGTACAATATTCAGGCTGGAGTTAGATAGTTGACTTGTGAGTCCAGATGTTGCAACACTGGCTGAAGGAACCACCGATTGATTTTCGAACACGAGAGTCATGTTGGTGACAATTGAGCCATTCCTTCAATGAAAACGATACCAAGAGCATTTATTTAAAAAGGAAGTGATTGGTATGGACCCAATATGACTTAACCATTGGAGGAAATGTAGTCTTACGTGAACGAGTTAACAAGAGAGCGACTGAAATTTGTTCCGAAGAGGGTATTGCAGGCTGTGTTCACCTGAAACAAAAACACAACTCATTGCAAAGAATTCGCTCCCTTCCTGTCAATGGACAGCATGACCAATAAATGTACCGTAAATTCCGGTGTGTAAGCACTATTTTAAAACTTTGAATTTTGAATTTTTCGTTCAATTCTAATCTTGTGACTTCTCCTTTACTTCAGAACCACCACTAATTGTTTAAATACTGTGCTGCCCGCGCCTCAGTCAGGAAACGGAAGCTCTTTCTTTGGCAGGAGCCAATCACAAGCTACCAGTGCACTCACATAGAACAGTAGAACAATATAACAGTCTGACTCATTTTAAACAGAACACTACCCTCATCGCACAGCAACTTAAAGGTACAAATATACAAATATGTACCAATGTATGTTTAAAAACATTTTAAATGCCAGAATGCATTGCATATGAGCAATGCATACATTGGGGTGGTGCAATGACGTCAGCCTCCCTCTGGGCTCCTCTGGCTACCTCTGGTGGACAGAGGCAGCATTGGCGCCATCCATCCATTTTCTATGCTGCTTGTCCTCCCATTGAATGCTTTCCTCAAACGAAATGCATTATGGGAAAACTTTAAAAAGTTGGGATTTTTTTTTAATTTCATTTCAAATCGTATTGGTATATGTTTGTATATATATTAGGTACGCCTTTTGAGTTTTAAGTTGCTATGTGGCACCTTGAGTCAGACTGTTATGTTGAGTAATGACATCCTGCAATTTCCAATAAGTTGAGAAGCTTTTCATGAGGTTTTTTTTATAACTCATCATTCTCTCCCTGTCAAATAAAGAGCTGCTTGGCCCTCACGGAGTTGCATACACCACAACATGCCATTTTATAATGTGGTCACTGGAATTTACGGTCAATCAACATTTCAGTTGTAAAAAGGACATACAACTTTACCTCTGTAACTACTGTTGTAGCTAAAGTTTGAAATCCTGGTGAAAATGTATTGGAAAGATCTGATGTAAATGTCCGGTCAAGGCGAAACTGAAGACCAAGAGTTCCCTCAGTGGATGAGGGAGGGTTTGTTGATGCAGTTGTGGTGGTTGTTGTAGAGGAAGTTGTAGTAGTTGCAGCAGCTGTGGTGGCAATGGGGGCAGCAGTTGCATTTGATGCCATAGTGGCATTGGGAGCACCAGTTGTGTTGGATGCCATGGTGGCATTGGGAGCCCCAATTGTGTTGGTTACCATGGTGGCATTGGGAGCCCCGGTTGTGTTGGATGGCAAAGTGGCATTGGGGCCACCAGTTGTGTTGGATGGCAAAGTGGCATTGGGAGCCCCAGTTGTGTTGGTTACCATGGTGGCATTGGGAGCTCCAGTTGTGTTGGATGCCATAGTGGCATTGGGGGCCCCGGTTGTGTTGGATGGCAAAGTGGCATTGGGGGCACCAGTTGTGTTGGATGGCAAAGTGGCATTGGGAGCCCCAGTTGTGTTGGTTACCATGGTGGCATTGGGAGCTCCAGTTGTGTTGGATGCCATAGTGGCATTGGGGGCCCCGGTTGTGTTGGATGGCAAAGTGGCATTGGGGGCACCAGTTGTGTTGGATGGCAAAGTGGCATTGGGAGCCCCAGTTGTGTTGGATGCCATAGTGGCATTGGGGGCCCCAGTTGTGTTGAATGCCATGGTGGCATTCGGGGCCCCGGTTGTGTTGGATGCCATAGTGGCATTGGGAGCCCCGGTTGTGTTGGATGCCATAGTGGCATTGGGGGCCCCGGTTGTGTTGGATGCCATAGTGGCATTAGGGGCCCCGGTTGTGTTGGATGCCATAGTGGCATTGGGAGCCCCGGTTGTGTTAGATGGCAAAGTGGCATTGGGGGCCCCGGTTGTGTTGGATGCTATAGTGGCATTGGGGGGCCCAGTTGTGTTGGACACTATAGTGGCATTGGGGGCCCCGGTTGTGTTGGATGCCATGGTGGCATTGGGAGCACCAGTTGTGTTGGATGCCATGGTGGCATTCGGGGCCCCTGTTGTGTTGGATGCCATAGTGCCATTGGGAGCCCCAGTTGTGTTGGATGCCATGGTGGCATTCAGAGCACCAGTTGTGTTGGATGCCATGGTGGCATTCGGGGCCCCTGTTGTGTTGGATGCCATAGTGCCATTGGGAGCCCCAGTTGTGTTGGATGCCATGGTGGCATTCGGAGCACCAGTTGTGTTGGATGCCATAGTGGCATTGGGGGCCCCAGTTGTGTTGGATGCCATAGTGGCATTGGGGGCCCCAGTTGTGTTGGGTGCCATAGTGGCATTGGGGGCCCCAGTTGTGTTGGGTGCCATAGTGGCATTGGAGGCCCCAGTTGTGTTGGATGCCATGGTGGCATTAGGGTCCTGAGTTGTGTTGGATGCCATCGTGGCATTGCGAGCCCCAGGTGTGTTGGTTGTCATATTTATCGTTGATAAAACACCTGCAAACCGGAAATTATTAGAAAGACAGAAAGACAGAAATTGTTAACTAAGTAGATGTACTGCAGCACATTGATTCAGTCATTAGTTTATAAATGAACAAAGCACTCATATGAAATCAGCATAACGTATGTTGCAATAATAACAAAATCTTACTTGTTGCATTTGTCAGTGTTGAAGTTGGATTTTGTGCTCTTAAAAATCTGTTCTCTGCTGTTGAAGTTAGATTAGCAGGTGGTGTTGTTGCATTTGTCAGCATTGAAGTTTCATTTTCTCCTGTTGATGCATTGGTTGTTGATGGTGTTGCATTTATCAGTGTTGTTGCATTTGCTGGTAGTGTTGTTGAATTTGCTGTCGTATTTTTATGCTGCTGTTGCATTTGGTGGCGGTGATGTTACTTTTATCAATGTTGTTGCATTTTCTGCTGGTTTCGTTGCATTTATCTGTATTGTTACATTTACCAGTCATGAAATAATATCAATGTTGATGCATTTGTTGCATTTCCTGGTGTTATTTAACAGAAAATTGTCAATATTTTTAGTCAGTGTCATTGCATTAATTTGTGATGAAAATAACAGGATAGCACTGATTAACCGACTGAGAGGAGAATTGTATCTTAGATATCGTTTATGGTATACAATACTTGCTGATGCTGTTCCCACTATTCCTACAAAGTTGAGAGAATATTATTTTATTTTCGGATATACCTTTTTTCCCCATTTTCAAAAATTTTATATAATAGGGCAAAAGCAGGCTAATAAGCAAGCCAATAAGCAGGCTAATACTAGCCTACTACTACTACTACTAGTAGTAGTAGTAGTAGTAATAATCAGAAAAAGAATAATGATGATTGTAATAATAATAGGTTAATTAATAATATAATAATGATTATTATATAATTGATCACTGTCCACTGGACAGAGTGCTTGCAGAGTTTGAGCAGTGGTTTTGCAGTGTAGCTTGTGTGTACTTATGTAAATTTAATGGTAGCCTAAAACAATTGAGTATCTCTGCTAAATCTGTCCAAAAGTTATATCCCGGTTCTTGATTGTTCTTGTTCGATTTTTTGAATGTCTACTACATTAATTCATATCCTGTGCATATCCAGGGGGCTTAGCCCCCCCTGTCCTCAGAACCTAGTGCACCCCAGTAAACATACACCACAATAACACCAAAGTACCTGCAAATAGCAGAACGAATAAGACAGATTTGATCCTTGCCATGTCTTCTTCCTGTTGAGAACAAATTAAGTTAGCCAGATATTTCACACCAGTGAATGACATCCAATACACAAGTTTAAACAATACTCCTTTACAAAGATAATAGATGAACTTATCTTGTATTGGATCATATCCGATCACGTTGAGATTGAGATTGAGATTGATCACTATTTTTATTCCGATAACAAGGCAGCATTTCTCCTCCTTCGCTATGCCACTTAATGCCAAATCATCCTTGCATGTACCATGACAAACATTGCGAAACCTGCAAGACTGCTCAAGAGCTCTGTCCTTCACGTCTGTCAATATTATTATGTCAAATATTACTGACAACTATATCCTTGACAATGTCCTTGTTCATTTCTCCGTAACTCTTTTTCAATTGTCAACTGATTGAATTTAATGATGAAGAGCAATTTTGTGCAATGAGTGCAAAATTTTAGCAGTATAATAATAAAATTAGGAGTTAAAGTCATTTTGTATAAACACTAATATCATAAATGATTTTACTGGCTGCACAGCCCAAGCTAATAACGTGTCGTTTCAATATTTGACCCACATTCTACACTTATTCTCCAGCAACAGGCTATGCTGAAGGATATTGTTCTTAAAAAGCACATAATTATTAGCACTCGTTTTATTTTAATGTGTCCTCCCTATGTCCACCTTTCAACACACTGTGACGTGAAGAGATGGGTCCACACCCTGAAGAACAATGCAATATAATCCTTGTCAAACAGAGCATCATGCCTTCCACTGATGGCTGTTTCCTTGAAAAGAAAATATATGATATAAGTATTACTTTTTGCCTTACTGCTTAATGCCAAATAAGCCCCTCTACCTGCCCACACGCACAACCAAAACTTTAAATTATTGTTATTTATTCTAAATTATTTAAATTATTTGTACAAATTACTGTTTACGCTGTACATTGTTGTTCATATTTGATGTAATCTATTTATTCTCCACATTATTATTTATTATTTATTATTACACGGGAGCCAGAAAATGACATTTTGTTGCCAACATCACTGCTGGGTTATTGTGCAATGACAATAAAGAAAGTCCATGTCTATGTCTATACACATGTTAAATTATTATAAGATTAATATTAATTGTATTATGATTGTTATAGTAAAAAAGTGATGCTCAGTACAATACTTCCAAAGAGCTCTTACCTCAGAGTTGAGCTCAGCAGCAATGTGGCGTTCAATGCAGTCTGTTTAGAAGAATGCACACGCCTGAGTTGAGATTTTATGTCAGCTTCATTGACGGGTGTTTTTTTTTTTTTTTTTGAATGGGATGGTGTTTTTTTTTTTTTTTAGAGGATGGACTTAACTTGTGTAACTGGTTCTATGAATGCAATGCATCTTTTTTTTAACATAGCATTTCTGAACATAGACGTCGCAAATTATTTATATTTGTACACAAAAACTACTTTTGTGCAAATGATATGCTTTAACTTCACAGGTGATGTCCTTAAAGCTGACCAGGTGAATCAGGCGATTTCACTCAACAATGAAGTTAAAAATATGTTTTAAAAGCCTCAGTATGGGTATTTGAGCTGTTAGTTGAGAAAGTACCATCAGTTTGGACTTGAGAAAAATAATTATTGATGCACACATGGCAGGAGAACAATGTACAATGCTATCCAAGCGTTTCCAAGTGTCAAGAACGGGAGTGAGAAGTAAAAGATTCAAGGACAGTCACACAATACAGAACAAGCCTGGCTGGTTTCGAAGACGCTGGACAAAAAACTATGGTGAGAGATGTGTCTAAAGACCCCAGAACAACTGGCAAGATGCAAGTGAATGTCTTGGCCACATCAGGAATTGTAGTCTAGACCAGTGATTTTCAACAACTGTGCCGCGGCACACAAGTGTGCCGTGAGAAATCGTCAGGTCATTGTCGCATGTCATTGGTGTAAAGTCTGGCAGAGCAATGTAATATTAGTCCGTGTGGCAACACATAGCTGATTGCCTCGTTCCTCTAATAGACTTAGTGATGCACGGGAGAGGTAGTGGTGACATTGTTGGTTAAATTAGTATGCGGATCAAAAGGATCTGCTGTGGCGAGTCCGTAATCAGGAAAATGCTGAAAGAAGCAAATAATGTTGGTTATTGGTGTGCCGCAAAATTTTTCGAACGTAAAAAACATGCCGTGGCTCAAAAAAGGTTGAAAAACACTGGTCTAGACAATCACCAGATCTCTGTACAGTATCCCTGAAGTATGACTTAAGTATGATCAGGACAACCTGGAGAAAGATTATGCATACAGGAAACGTGTCCTCTGGTCTGATGAGACCAAGCAAGCCTGCTTATGGGAAGAACACCAACCACCACAGAGCACCATCCTCATAGTGAAACATGTTGGTGGGAGTATTATCTTCTGGGGATACTTTATTGCATCTGGAATTGGAAACCTTGTCAAGGTGGAAGGAATCATGAACAAAGAAAGATATGTAGAGATTTTGAAAGAAAACCTTCAGGAGTTGAATGCAAAACTGGGTCCAGGCCGTCATTTCATCCTCCAACAAGACAACGATACCAAAACATATGACTCTCTTGGTGAAGAACTGTCTCCAGAAGATAAAATGAATGTCATTGAGTGTCTGAAAACCCTGACTTAAATCCCATTGAAAATGTGTGGGGTGACCAAAAGAATGTCCATGCCAGAAGGCCATCATCACATCTGGAGGAGCTTGAGAGATTTTCCAAACAACAACGGGCTGGGATTGCTCTAAAAAAGTGTGAGAGACTTGTTAAAAACTACAACTAATGACTACACGCTCCAGCAAAAAGGATATTCAATTGACTTTTAGGATCCGGGGGGGCTAATATTTGGACCCTGGGCATTTTTGTTTTTTGTGGAATATTTTCATTTGTGTGGGAATCAGTGTGTGTGCTGTGCTCTGGTGGTGGAAGTGTGAAAAATAAAGTTGACTGGAAGCAGCCGTTCGCCGTGTTCTTTTTTGGTATTGAAATCCTTAAGCGAAGATTGATTTAAGCTGCTCGACATTGTTCTATACTATAGAACAATGTCGAGTGTATTATTGCCCACCTGTAATGCAGTTCGGCGCAGGATCGGATATATCGACAGTCCGGTTATATTGATATTTTTTCCGACTCCCGACAATATCGATATAACAAGACTTTACTGTACTACAGTATAAAGAATGTTCACATTTTTCATGACACTGCTTGTGGTTTGTGGTCAATGCATTGAAAGACAGCGTATTTGTAATACAGATATTTAAAGTCTTCATAATAGATGTGTTTTTCAACCAATCTTGCTCAAATTTGACATACACAACTCACTACACAACTGCAAGGTGCATTCATGGACACTCCCAACATCACCTTTATTAGGTGTTTCTGAGTAATCGGAAAAACCAAAAAAAAACAATCACTGGATATTCTTTCTACCTCTTATTGTGGAAGTGCAATTTGCTGCATTTAAGTATGCTTGTAAATTCTTAAATTATGCAGTGTCTTTGAACACCTCATTGTTCATAATAACAAGGTTAATGTCACGATCAGGCTTCACCCCCCTGTGACAGCTCGTTTAGTTCCTTCTTTTCCTCTGTTCCTCGTCCATGCCCTTATTTTGTATTCACTTCCTCTGTTGCTCTGTTCTGTTTTCCGTTCCTTTCAATTATCTCCCGCATCTGTTTCCTATTTTGTGTAGGTTTAGTTCAGGTGCACGCTCCTTCCTTTGTCGGTTCGCTGCCATGTTTGAGTTTGCCATGCTAGTGCATTGTTCTGCTGCATAGAATAAATAAATATATTTTTACCTGCATTTGGGTCCTTATCTCTGCATCCTGGAGTCGAACCGAAAAACTCACAAGCCGCACCGTGACAGTTAAAGTGTCGTTCAAATGTTCTGCTACGATTAAAGAGATTGTAAGCATTGGAGCTGTTGATATTAGATATAAAATATTGTCCTGTTATTTTTCTCTTAATAAAATACAATTAATTGGCATATTTCATTGTTGCAAATGATTAATCATAATTAATTTGCAAACTGTGATTAATTTGATTAACCTAAATAAATGTTGGGCATTAGAAACATTATTTCCCCATTCATTGATGAGATTAAGTTTGACACTCACGCATAACTGAGAAACACGCCTCAATAAAGACAATGTAAACAGTATTTTCCAGACTGTTGCAAACACACACGCACACAACCCGTCATACCTAAGCTCTAGTAGTAGTCACACAATAGCCCTTTGTGAGTTTTTTTTAGTGTGACTGCATTTTTCTTCGCTTTGTCATGTGAGATGTCAAAGGCAGACAAGGAAGCAATGATATCGATGACATGTCATTCACGTCATTACCAGCATCATCGAGATCATGAAGTATGACTGTGAAATCTTGAAATCTGAGACCTGCATTGCTTTGTCGCAGCATAATTTTCTAAAGTTAAGTAACACATGTGCTCAAGTCTGAGACATGTGACTGGTAATGGTCATGGTTTAATGTATACAGAACATGCATATGTTATATTGGAATGCATCACATATTACAGTTCACAATTCCAAAAAGGAGTAGAAAGAAGCTTAAGTTTATTTAATCCTACCCCTTCTCAGTTTGTCATTTGTTCACTTCCTGTATTCAAGGTGTACCAATTATGGATAACAAGAAAAAAGGCAGTAAAAATGATTTACAATAGTGTTAGTTTTGCCTTTATAAATAATGCGTCAGGATTCCTCTTCCTTGTACTTTGCACCGTTTCTTGAATTGGCTTTCAATGTTTTTTATTGCATTGTGACCAGGCAACAAGCAAAAATAATCTAATCATCAGACCAATAAAAAATTGACTTGCCATTTGACTTGCTTGAAGACTTGAAACAAGTAAAACAAAATTTTGGCAAATCATAAGTCTGATTCTATTAACATGAGAAAAGGGTCTATCTCAGTCAAAAAAAAAAAAATCACGTAGTTGTGTGTAATTTTTGATGACTGTTAATGAAGTATTTAGTGTACAGTTGCGTCTGTAGCTATAAATACCTTATCTGGACACCATGTAGAAATGTGAAAGAGGATGTTTAACATTCCTTCTATTATTAACATGATGCAAGCTGGTTTTTTT
Source organism: Doryrhamphus excisus (assembly GCF_037039965.1). Lineage (NCBI taxonomy): Eukaryota > Metazoa > Chordata > Actinopteri > Syngnathiformes > Syngnathidae > Doryrhamphus > Doryrhamphus excisus. The sequence continues at coordinate 10,216,679 of NC_136365.1, forward strand.
TTTTTTCATAGAAGTGTACGGGCAGGAATAACCAATTAGTCTTGTTTTGTTAGTGATCCTGGACCCCCCCGAAATGGTCCACCTTACACGATGAGAACTGCTACACTGAAGAATACAAAGGGTGTCATACAAATTGAGAACAGGTTTATTTATTTGGACACACACAAAAAAAACAACTAATGTGGAAGGTCCTCTGTTTAGTTTGCACCAAACCCTACTATGTTTTCCATTTAAATGTTATTTTGACTTTTGGGATTTGAACCTTGCCTTTAAAAAAAAAAAGTCTCTTTGTGGATTTTAAAAAATACCATTCAGACAGAATATAATTGCGATTGCAGTACAGTAGACATTCCTGGATAATCATTAGTGTACTAATGACTCTAGTTTGACAGTACAACAATATTGCTGGGGGCCAAAAACTTGAGAAAAGTATCCAGACCTCAGATAGAGTGTCTCCTTACAGAGATATGTCACTGCATTGACAATATTTGTACACATGTACGTGATGCTTTATTCATCAACCTCTACCAAGTCTGGTTACCGGTTTTGTGCTAGCGAGGTGGAAATCCTCTATGTGGTCCTCCCCGTCCGCGGAAGCCGCCCCTGTCCCCACGGAAATTTGGTCTATTTCTTTCCCGGCCTCTCTCTCCACCTCTGCCGACATTTGGACCGCCACGCCCCCCTCTAGCCGGCCCGCCACCACGCTCTGATTTCATCTTAGCAGGCGGCGACTTGGGTCGCAGTCGCTCTATCTCCTCAGTGCAGCCGGACAGGTGGGAGTCGGGCAAAGCAAAATGTGCGGCATAGGTCTCTGGGTTGAAATTACTGTTGGTCAATGTGGGGCCAACGGTCAGCCAGCCTGTAAAAGGGGGGCAGCGGGGACATCATTCAATCCATACAATACAACACACAAACAGAAAAATGATTTCAGAAACATTTGGCCTACCTGGTCTTATGGTCGAGTCTCGTCCAAAAAGGTGCAGCCTCCTGCGGCCCAAACAAAAGTGTTCAATGATGTGGAAGATCTCTACTGGTTTCTCCACATTGCCCATCTCGGGCTCCTCTGTAATAATCAAGTCAATGTCCACATTGGCATGGATGAAGTCGCCGTCCGTGCTTCTTCGCACTGTTCCTTTGATTCCCATAAGGCAGTGCTCCTGGAAGGAGAGACATAGTCATTACATTATTGCTCAATTTGATGTAATCGTAAAGCAGATTTGTGTTGCAAAAAGATGTAATTGAAAAGAACAGCGCTGAAGATTTTTCTTCATTCAAATGATTTTTTTCCCACTTTTCTCCTGAGTGGCTTCCAGAAGAGTCACTGTGTGACTTACCATGTGTAGCAAGGAACAAAAACACAGGCTTTAGAGCAGGGGTCTCAAACTCGTGGCCCACGGGCCAAATGCGGCCCGCAAGACGCTAGTTTGAGGCCCCCACCTTGATACCAAAGTTTAATGTTGAAATGACAGCTTAACGCTGTGTGCACACCGGACACAATTAACATGATTTTGCCCCGCCCATACTGTTACCCTACCCTGTTACCCCGCCCTGTTTTGCTTTGGATTAGCAATGAAGCTAAAGGCTTATGACGCTGGGTACAAATAAATGCAGGAAATGATTTGGAATAAAACGGAAAATACACGTCAAGATAAAGCATCTCATCAAACATGTTGTTAAAGTTACGACGCTGCTCCCGGATGGAACTGAGTACGATGCTAACTTGCTAATTGGGTAAAATTATTAAGTTTCATTAATGTTCATGTTAAAGGTTAAATAACTGTTAATACTGTACATTTGAATCTGAAAAAAATAATTTCTCTACCAACTGTATGTGGTTTCTTACGTTTTTCTTATTTGCTGTTTTATTATTATTTTACTTATTTATTACTGATTGATTTATTCTTAATTTGTTTATTTTTTTTAATCTTATTTTGTGTATAGAAAAATAAAAAATAAGATATTTGAGAACAGTGGAATGTTTTATCAGATATTTTGGTGTGGAAAACCGTAGGGTATAGCAGAAGCAAAAGCATTGAAGATTTTTTTTATTGATTTTTTTTCCAGCTTTTAATAAATGCGCTTTGGTTTTTTTTTTGAAAACCTGATGCACCCAGAACCTAGCTCCAGGGCCCCCAGGTAAATTGAGTTTGAGACCCCTGCTTTATGTAGAGTGTCAATATAAGAAAGATCTGACGTGTCAATGATACCGTGCTATTAATGCCATGCTTTATCATGTACCTTGGTCCTCTGAAACACAGCTTTTGGGTCCAGAGCCTTGGTCTTTCCTGGGTTATTCTTGTTGGTCTTGATCCAGCAGATATCTTCACAGCGCCTGAAGCCCCATTTCCTTAAACACTGCAGAAGATTGAATGCGAAATATCAAACAACTTGTAAAAGGTTTGTCTATGAGGCATGAGTCTTGAACTACCATGTTAGTACAGCGGTGCCTTGGTTAACATCATTAATCCGTTCAAGAAAGTCAGTTTTGATTTCATTGTGTACAGTACAAATAAATAAATAGTTTCTCAACAATAAATCAATATTTATATCAGTTTGTCCCTAACGGGACAGAAATAATTGAGAAACATTGTGTTAGCACAGTAAGTTTGAATACTCATGTTGTTATAACCAAAAATGAGTGTTATCGATGTAAAATGTGTTGCGTGGGTCGAAAAGGTCCCTTGACTTTTGCTAGAAGAGAGGCGCTGTGTACATGAATAAGCATCCTGCAGTCGTGGCTCCCGTCCTTTATTTACACCGAGCCGCCTGGACATTAGCGAGCATCAGGAAACCCTGGGTTGTCTCATTGGCATGAGACAGACGTTATTTTATGTTTGACTTCCCTGATTGCTTCCCCGAATTCCCCAACTACTTAGAGAAAGTCCAAACAGATCATGAAGAGCCTACTAAACTATTAGACTTCTGGACTGAAAGACAGAACTAGTGATGCCTCGGCTGGTATAGGAGGGCCAACCTGTTGTCAATCAACACTTAGGAAAAGTGCTGCAGTAACTGGCCAGACAGGAAACACAGGCCTGAGAGTTACGATATGCATAATCCCGGCTGGTACTATGAAAATAGATGAGTAGGAACCAAGCAATGACTCCACACACATCATCGTGTCTGACACATGTAAAACGATCACACAAACAAAACAGTCATCATGTCTGACGTGTAAAAATAACATGCATTCCTCCAGCTCGACACAACAAAAACTCATGTGAACCGACCAGGATTAGGATATGCGATATTGGATCAGGATGCTAGAGAAAAGGGGAGTGTTACCATTCTTCCCAGGTCCAGGCCTTCACCTGAGCCACACCAGAGAAAGACAAAGGAACGGAGGGCAGAGATCTCCTCAATCTCCAGCTTCATGATCTAAAACACAGAAAAAAAACAACATTATTGTCTTAAAAATTACATGAAGTGGAATATCATCAGAGAGCAGGGCTGGACTGGAAGGCTTAGATGGGTGCATGTCGCCCCCTGCTGGACAAACACTGTACATACTATTACAGTGCTATTGCACATTCTTAGAATTAGATATAAGAAAGATTTAAGAAAGATAACCGTACATCATCCCAGGTCCAGAAGCGCTCTGTGTGGCTAATGCCCGATTCTCTGTAGTATTCCTCTAAAGGAGGCTCAAGAAGAATGACGTCAAACTCGCTTTTTAAATCCTGGAGGTCAAAGTGCTCCGGGTCGGCCTGCAGGTACCTGATGATGCCAAAAGCACACTGAATCATTATCAATGTTGCGTTATATAGTATAGCAATAGCACTGTCAGATGGTAGCATACATGGGAGGAGTGTTGGTGCTGGAGATGAGTTCGTCCTTCAGTCGGATCAGTTCTCTGAGTTTAGGGTACTCCTCAAATCGGTCAGCCAAGCCTGAGCCACGATACCACGTAGTTTTCTAAGTGGTCCACATCCACACGCGCACACACAAGTACCCAAACATACACACACTCACCAACATCTCGAATGAAGTTCTGTGGCCTGTGACCTGTGTCCACAAAGTGTTGGCAGTAATCGTTGTGAGGGTTCAAACTCTGTGTACCCTGAATGTAAATAAACATTCAAGATTATGGTTGCAGTTTGCAGTAAACTACACTGTATTATATTGAGAGCTGTTTCTAAAGCAACTTTACTTTGTTTACAGTATCTCACATAAGTTGAGTACACTCTTTACATTATAGCAGTGGTTCTCAGTTGTTTCCTGTCATGCACCCAAGGATGTAAATGTTTTCCCCCCAGAATGTTATGAAATACTAGTGAGAAACTGATATCTATTTGTTTATCTGTACTGTACAGACTTAACAAAATGATTGTGTCTTGCTTATAGTAAAACATAACACGAGTGCTGCGGTATATTGAGCATGCATTGTGACATGTTCTCATTTATGTTTGCTGCTGTAGTTGCACAGGACAAGGCAACGTGTTAGACAAAGGTATATTTAAATTGAAAATGGACAGTGCGTGTGTGTGTGTCTGTGCAAGAAAGTCCTTTGCTAACCTTGAGGAAAGTACTTGAGTCCTTGTAGACTTCCTCATATGGGTTGCTTTCCTCTGGCTGCTGCACCTCCAACTCATCCTGACAAAATGGGACAGTTTGTTGTTGGTGAGTGAAGCATATCCTAGACAACTTTTACTTCACCCTCTTTATCTGTTAATAGTAGTTAATCATTTTTTCACCTTTAAAATGTTACTCAAACACCGCCTGTATAGTTAATACAGCTTTCGTGACTGATTATGAGTGCACCAAATTGCTGTTTATGCTTTTTCGTGTCTCCTTCTTGAATTGTGTGTTAATAGCATGATTCATTTTGCATGATGAGTGACAGTTGTTTGGAGAATATGATGTCCCCTAATTAAGATTACTGATACAGTAGTGCTAATTTTGGGATACAACCTGGAGCCTAACTGCTGTCACTTACTTTTTGTTCCTCCACATCTTCCTCTGTGTCATCACCTTCTGTCAGGGCCTTCTTTTTGGAGGGTGGGGCAGATTTATCCAACGATGCCCTGCAACACACCAACATCCAAAACAAACATCCAAAATTTGTCTCTAGGCGTTGTGTCTGTGTGAAGGCAGTACAGTAAGCAGAATCATGTACAAATGTTTGTCAGACACATAACAAAATAAGCCAGAAAGTGTTGCTGTCCACTGGGCATAAACTTTGGTTGGGTTACTACTTACTCGTACTATATGCACTGCATGTGGGATTGCACTTTTTTTTCCTGTTACCTGCATGTTTCTCTAGTTTCTTCTATCTCTTTGAGCTCATCTTTACTGTTCAGCACAGCACCAATGCTGTCTGCGCTCTCAGCTCCCAGCTGCAGAAAAACATAAAAGGGGTTAACATTGATACATTTTAACTAAACCATCCGTAATATCCTGTTAAGTTTGTGCATTGAATGCCACAACTGTAAGTGTCAGCCTTAGTCAGCTTACTGTGTTGTTAAAAACTCAGTTACTATTGTGTGTTTACACGGTTATGCATGAATGAAGCCGTGCTTTGTACATCATGCACGAGTTCCATCCATGCGTATACCTTCTTTTCAAGCAATTAGGGAAATTATATTTTAATTCCTCTCGTTATAGAATGCAATGCGATGACAATAAACGATTAGAGCACTTAATTCATGACTAACAATATTGCATTGTTGGGGTAGCAACAATGTTACTTTGGTAACAACAACGATGCTAACTCCTCGCGTTACTTGCCTGCTGAGCGAGAAGATGCCGCCGAAGTTTTTGTCGCTCTCGAATTTCCTGCAGTCGACTGTTCATTTCGTCTTTTGCGCTCCTATCTGTCTTACCCAGACCAGTCCAAGTTTGATAACTTAATACATAGGATTGTTTAAAAATGCGAATGGCTCGCTGTTAAGGAAACAGCTAGCTAACGTTTGATACCCGCCGAATGTGTGAGCACTCGTTGTAAACCACCAGGACGTTTGATTTAGAGCGAGTGATAGTTAAAGTCTGTACCTTTTTAAATAAAATATATAACGACACGATGTATACTATTTGACCTTTGAAAATATCAGTTATAATACGTCACTTATGTTTGAGATCTAAAAAATATTAGCAGCAAAGTCTCAACTCATGGCGCCGCCCTTCTCGTTTGGCTTACCCGTACAATAAATGAAGCACCTACATGTGACGTATACCATGTTGTCATTTCATTGGGCGCTGCCTATCGCTTCCGTCTTAGCTCCACCAATGAGACACCACGCCACTATCTTTGTTGAGGCGGTCATGTACAGAGATGCTCTACGAGAATAAGATATCGCAGTTACTGAAAGGGTGATGAATGGATGCAGGGATGGATGGATCGATAGATGTGGGAGATGAAATTTGAAGTGTCATGGCCAAAACACACATTGATAAAAACACACTGGCTGGCAGTGCATTTCATACATGAGCCTTCAGTGAGGACTTAATGACCCAATCCAACTTTTAATACCATGTGTGGCATGATGCTGCGAGCGGTTAGTGCGCAGGCCACACAGCTAGGAGACCCGAGTTCAATTCCACCGCCGACCAGTCCAGGGTGTACCCCGTCTCATGCTCGAAGACAGCTGGGATAGGCTCCAGCACCCCTGCAACTCTCGTGAGGATAAGCGGTAGAAAATGAATGAATGAATGTGGCATGATGCGTTCAAGCATGCTGGTAAGTTTAAGCCAATCAGAAGACGAGAAAATGCTGATGTTACTGTAAACCTGACAGCTGGCCCTGTGAGATGAATCTAGTGATAATGTATTATAGTTTTTAAGTGCCATGAGCCTGCACAACAGATTCTGAAGGCCCAGGGCGGATTACATTGACATGGCTACACATAGACGCTGAAATCTGACTTACACAAAAAAATCTAACATACACTACAGGAAGTAAATCAGCCAAGAGACACACTACAACATGAAGTTAACAGATTTGGGGGAACAAATTAATGCAATTTCATGGAACAAATACTGAGATTTCAGTTGTAAATCCTACAATTGGTTGATAACCATGCAGTTCATGGTGTAACCTGCCTCTCACACAAAGCTAGGATAGGCTCCAGCACCATATGAGGACAAGCTGCAAAATCAATGAATGAAGTTGTAAATGTAGGTCAGTGCTAGTGTTTAGCAAATGAAACAATCAAATTCATATTCAGCTCAAAAATAAGATGTTATTGATACTATTTTTAAATAATAGAATATATTTTTAAAGAAATGTATGATTTTTTATTGAAAAATTCATTCATTTTCTACCGCTTTTCCTCACAAGGGTCGCGGGGGTGCTGGAGCCTATCCCAGCTGTCTTCGGGCGAGAGGCGGAGTACACCCTGGACTGGTGGCCAGCCAATTACAGGGCACATATAGACAAACAACCATTCAACGGCCAATTAAGCTAGCATGTTTTTGGAAGGTGGGAGTACCCGAAGAAAACCCACACCTGCACGGGGAGAACATGCAAACTCCACACAGAGATGGAATTGTGTGGAGGGTGGAATTGAGGGTGGAATTGAACCCTGGTCTCCTAGCTGTGAGGTCTGCGTGCTAACTACTCGACCGCCGTGCTATACTACAATTTTTCAATAGCTGCAGCTATTGAAAAATTGTAGTATATAATATATTTTGATATGTACTTTTAGTCACGGGCATTATTTCATTTAGTTGTTATTTTAGATAGATAGACAGACAGACAGATAGATCCTTTATTAATCTTCAAGAGAAATTCACAATTGTTGTTATCATTGTTATATATTAACATAAACTGTATTGCATATACCTCTGTCAAGCAGGTTATGCATCATTGCTTTTGACAACCAAGAACTGGAGTAAAATCCAAAATTTTGTTCACTTTTTTTTTTTCAATAACTAATGCATGTGTTTTAATAATAATACGGATATGTTAAAATTGAAAATGACAGTTTAAATACTATATGCAGTAGGTGACGTGTGTATATGAATGTGTAAAATGTGTTTTTATATTATGTTTATATAGCAAAGGACGTAGGATTCTGGATCATTCTTTTTCTTATCCGTTTAATGTTTAATGTGTTAATCATTGTACAGTGCTGGGAGAAGTACCATAGAGCAACATACCATCATAGTGTATGATTTAAAATGATCAAATATTTGCTGTATAATATAATTCCCACTACATATAGTCGAGTATAATACTGTTGGAGTAGATTTTGCAGAATTTGTCCACTGTTCTCCAGCAACTTCATTGATCTGCTCCCACCCCACGCTCCCTCCCGTCCCACGGCTTGGGCGATGCGTCTGGCTGCAGGGAATGGGAAGCTTCTCCCTCTTCAGCTGATGTTATTCCCATCGCGAGCCTACCTCCGGGATCCCAGGCATGAAAGCGGTCTTCCTCGCCCTCACGGCTGCGCTCCTGTGGTCGAGGGGCGGCCACTCTTCTTTCATTCAGCCGTTCAGCGACTGCGCCCAGAGCCGCGGGAGAGGAGTCTTGTACCGGGGCGCAATCGACGTCACCGAGTCCGGCGCGCGGTGCATGAACTGGAGCGAGGTGGGCGGCTTCACGGAGCGACACCCGGGGAAGGGAATAGGGAAGCACAATCAGTGCAGGAATCCTGACGGTCGAATTCGAGCATGGTGTTTCTTCCGGAACCAGAGAGGCAGAGTGGACTGGGGATACTGCGACTGTAAACAAGGTAAACATGAAGCAGGCCTGCCAACACATCACATGTACTCTTATCTACAGTCATTGTGAGGACACATGGAGTCATTCATTTTGTTGGAGTAAATGCTGTAACATAATGCTCCTAAATATGTTCATGTCCAAACATGAGCTACACTACATGTGTTTACTGACATTATGTTTTTAACACAACTTCACAGATCACCAGTAAGGGATAAGATATTGTATTGACCTACTTTGATACACACATTAAAATACCCATCGGGCACAATATGAGACACACCACACTCATTTGTCACCATTAAGTGAATAGAGTAATATAAATGCATACTTTATATCTACACCGTCTGGTAGTCATCTTATTATAATGTTTTTTGTTGTAAAGGTTTGTTTTCTCTGCGTCAGGGGTGGGCAAATATTTTGAGTCGTGGGCCGCATTGAGTTAACAAAATTGTCTGGGGGGGGGGGCAGGACATGTATTTAACATACACTATTTTATGCTTATAATTTTTCTTGAAATATTTGTCTAATTTTATCTGTAAAAGTGTCATACTATCAGCTGTATGTTGTCATGTCCCTTTTTTAGTAGCACTTTAAACATCAGACCACATCAAACTATGTAATTTCATTTTTATTTTTTACTAAATTTATACTAAATACAAAAGATTTTTTTTTTACTTAAGACATCCGACTTGCAAGTCATGTTGCCAGTTTGTATGTTAAAATTTGAAATACTTAGTAAGCAACTGGTGGGCTGGATTCAAATGCTTGGTGGGCCGCATGTGGCCCCCGGGCTGTAGTTTGCCCACCCCTGCTCTACGTTATACATACTGGATGTAGCCATAAATATAATCTTATGGTATGACTAGCGTAGGAACTACAGCACTGGTTCTTAAACTGCAGTCCAAATACTACTAGTGACATTAAAAATAGTGACTATAGTTTATATTAACTCATTCAATTTCAGCCATTTTAAAAAAGATAGCCCCCTTAGTCATGTAGGGCACGATGGGCGAGTGGTCAGCACTTTGGCACAGTCAGGCGACCGGGAACACCTGGGTTCAATTCTCCGCCTGGGCTTGTTCTCCCCGTGCATGCTTGGCTTTTCTCCGGGTACACCGGTTTCCTCCCACATTTCAAAAACATACATGTAGGGGTCCATACTGTAGGTATGAATGTGGGTGTGAATGGTTGTTTGTCTATATGTGCCCTACCATTGGCTGGTGCTTCGTCAACACACAGAATTTGCTTTTGTGACAGCCCAAATACCTAAACAACTATACTACAACATAAACAACGCAAAACAGTTTTTTTTACATCAAAATAACAATTTATTTACAAATATACCAAATGTACCACGCACCATTATGTAACTATTTACAATTTTCGCATTTGGCTTTATACTGTGTGTGTGCACGCATATGCGCGCTTGTGTGCATGTGCATGCTGTAAAATTTCCTTGCCAAGTGTGGTGACCTTCTGCATGCTACACTCCTCCATGCTCTTCCACTTCCTCCTTGCTGTCACGTCTGTTTTTAAGTCTGTCCATAGGTATGAATGTGAGTGTGATGTCTTTCTTACATAAAAAAACAAGCTATCTTGTCTTTATCGTCTTTGGAGCATCCATAATGGGTTAAATCTCACTTGAAATAAAAACCGTGATCACTTCATTTTCATTTTTGACACATTTATCACCAAACATGAAAGACAAAAGCCCAAGTCGTCATCTGTTAGACATTCAAACCTTTACCTGGCGTGGGCCCCTCTCTCACTTTTACACACCAGGCTCAGTCCGCTTGCAAGGAGGGCGCTCCAAATTGGAGGGCAGGGTGGAGGTATACCTGGGCGGCGTGTGGGGTTCCGTGTGCAGCAATGACTGGCAAGATGAAGACGCCATGGTTCTGTGCAGACAGCTTGGCACAGGGTGAGTCAGCACACAAACACATTCAGGCATAGACAGTATGCTTTCAGCAATGGCGACTTTGCAATATAAAGTCGATTACCAAATAGGCTAGTGTAAAACTGTAATAGTGCTGCTTTGGAGTCATTGACTTTGGCGCCTCAGACTTTCTTTTAAATTGGCCCATGGGGCAATGATACTTTAGTTCTATGAACTCCGCCCAGCAACAAGCAATTTTATATATCTCTTCTACTTGGAGTAAATTGGTATTTGTTGAATGGGCATTTGTAGATGGAAATCCTGCAAGAAAGTGTTAAAAGACTGCAAGAAGGTGTGTTAGAGATATAAAAGAAACATCTGAAACATTTTCAAAGGCAATCATTTTGAACAAACATCATCTTCTGCATCATTTCTAAACATTCGTTGCATCATCTCAAGAGCCACGTTTACCTTAGTTCATGAAGTTTTTGAAGACAAATGTACATTTTCAAAATAGCCTATGTCATCTTTTTAAGTAAGAATGAATGCCTGCACACATTTATAAAAGCACACAATTAGAATCCATATTTCACTTATATATCTCCATTGATTGGAAGAAATTTTTTTTTTCCCATCAAAGTTTAAAAACAAGGAGTGAAATTAGGGCATGGAACTATTCATCAAAATTATCAGTGAGTAAGTGTACTTTCCCCATGTGGCTGGTGCAATTTTTTTCCATATAAAATGTGCATGCCTCTCTTGCATATGTATCAGATGCAGGTGCACCATTAAAAATTTACAGCGCTATGCTGCTTCAAATATCTGATAGATGATGAGAGCATGATGGTAAATCATTGGGGATGTTTCAGAATTTCACAAGACTCACGACCGTACGTTCTCTTTTCTTTGGGTCTGTGACCCTTACATTCCAAGCCTCCTTTCCCAAGAGGTATTTAAATACCTTTAGTGCCACACTTATTGACCTTGTTACCACCACTATTGCTACTTTCTCATTCTCACTGGTACTTGCCTAACCTTTTGATTTCATTTGACCTCAAAATAAATACTCACCAAGAGGTCACAAACACACGTGTTGCTATCACATAGGACACTGTGCTGCAAACTTCGTGTTGACACGTAGAGCAGCTGTGGCACACATGCATGCATTTGCACACAAGAAGCAGAACTCTCAGCACGAAGCAGCCATATGTCTGGCAGAATGGCCGCTGATGGGTGTCACGTGGCCAGTTATTGGACACCGCATGGTGCAAAAGTGCTTATGGTGTATTTGCTCTGGATTGTCAGATCATGAAGTTGCACATAGTTAAAGAATAATGCGAGCAGGCTGAAGTGACTATTTTACTTACTTGTACTTTGAAGGCTACTTAAGTTAACAAGCGGTACTCAAAGCCATACTCTTTTATGTTGGTATTACATTTGGATTCACCTAAAGCTTCTCAGGCCGCGCTCATGCCGTCACTCTACCTCATCCGAGCACGTCCAAGCTCCACTGGCAAGGTGTCCACTGCCAGGGGAAGGAGCCAGATCTTCTCCAGTGTCTTAAAACCATGTGGAATGGGGGGGAGTGCACTCAGGTTGCAGCTGTTACCTGCACCAAGCAGCAAGGTATGGAGTGGTTTTTAATTATTCCACATAAGTGCAGGTGATAAGTGTTTTATGTGCCTCAGATGCATTGATGTTGCCTATTCGATTGGTGGGAGGACGCTCAGGGTCAGAGGGCACGGTTGAAGTCTTTCATGCAGGCCAGTGGGGTTCCATATGTGACGACCAGTGGGATGACAGTGATGCAGAGGTGGTATGCCGACAGTTAGGGCTGAGGTGAAAGCAAACACACACATTCATCATCAATAAAGCAAACACAAAATATTGTAGGTCTTTTTTATCTCCAATCTTCTATATAGCGGTGTTGCGAGGGCCTGGGGCCAGGCCCATTTTGGACAGAGTTCCGGCCGTGTGTGGCTGGATGAGGTTAGATGCACAGGAAATGAGCTCACTGTGGAGCAGTGTCCCAAAAGTGCCTGGGGGGAACACAACTGTCTCCACTCTGAGGATGCTGGAGTGTCCTGCAGCCCTTTGACAGGTAGGCCAACCTGCATCACCATCAATTTGTGCTGGTAAGTTGGATGACCTACTAAATTCAACATTCAAGGAACATTCAATCGTCAGGCAACAGCTCTAGTGGACATTCTTGCAGCCGCTTATCGTCATTATTAGTCAATTAACAAATTGTATGAATCCAATTTTTCACCATTTTTATAGCAAAACTCTTATTTTATGTTAGATGGCAGTGCTCGGTTATTAGGTGGGACCAGGAGCTACGAGGGACGCTTAGAAGTCTTCTACCGTGGTCGGTGGGGGACAGTGTGTGATGACGGCTGGACTGATGCTAACACGCAAGTAGTGTGCCGCCAACTAGGATACAGGTAATATTAAATAGTGTCCCCAACACAGCCGCATGCATGTGTAAAATCAGTGTACAGTATGTAATAATGTGTGGACTGTGCAGGTCAGGCCAAACTTTGGTCCCTGAAGGACTAGATATCACCCCGGTTCCTCGCTTCGGTGTGGCATCAGGTCCTATTCTCCTGGATGATGTGAGCTGTACAGGCAAAGAGCCCAGCCTGTTGCTGTGCAAAAGGAAGGAATGGCTCCGTCATGACTGCACACACCATGAAGACGTTAACATCGCATGCAACCCCGAGCGCCTTGGAGACGGGATTCCAGCTAGTAAGACACAATTTCTATCCTAAATATCTATTATTTCTATCCTAAATTTCTATCCTAAATCAAATAAAGTCGCAAATACAGTTTATAGTATCATTTCAAGCAGTTGAGGAAAAATGGAGTGCACTACTTGGCTGCGACCAGCAGAGGCACTGTTGATTCAGTCTCAAATAAGAAGTAAAACACGACGAAAAAAGCTCCACTTAAGCAACACACATTCAGATAGCACTATTCTGCTCATTATATACAGAAACAGGAATTCAGAACATTCACAGAGAGAGTCTTGTCTTCTCATTAAAACAATATGTTTAAAAAAATAACAATAAATTGTTAATTTACACCGCTTGTCAGTTATGACAAAACTCCTCCAGCAGCATTATTCTGCCCCATAGAGTAGAAATAATGGGTTAATAACATATCCCATAGTATATTATGTTACGCTACAATGTTTGTTTCTCCATTCATTCATTCATTCATTTTCTACCGCTTTTCCTCACGACGGTGGTGGGGCGTGCTGGAGCCTATCCCAGCTGTCTTCGGGCGAGGGGCGGGGTACACCCTGGACTGGTCGCCAGCCAATCACAGGGCACATAATATAGACAAACAACTATTCACACTCACATTCATACCTGTGGACAATTTGGAGTCGCCAATTAACCTAGCATGTTTTTGGAATGTGGGATGAACGTGCAATCTCCACACAGAGATAGCCGAGGGTGGAATTGAACCCTGGTCTCCTAGCTGTGAGGTCTGCACGCTAATCACTTACTTCATTTTCAGCCAGTTCTAATTATAATAACATGGATTTTAGGATTCCCTACAACATTTTCATCATCTGTTGAATTGGCTCATTATGATATGAATCACTGCTTACGATCATGTTTTAAATCCAGAAGGCCTCGACTGAGTTGAGCTCAGCCTGAGGACGGACTGATAACATAATGACCCTTTACCTTTAACACTCCAACTACATCGGGTTCTGGTTACATTGATATTGCCTTTCCTTATGGATTTAGTTGGGACACAGGTGTTGCCATTTTCAAACTGAGATAAGTAACAATAATTAAAATACTGGACTTTTCAGTCATAATAGGAAACAACAATTGAGCAGACCAAAGCTTATGGGGGGATGATTATTACTGTTATTATTGTATTCTACATTGATGCAAGAACTACAAACTGTGCTTCTGATGTGTCTAGTACACGTATTCCAGATTCATTTACACCAATTTCCTCTGCTTAATACACGATAAAGACGTTTGCAAGATCTCTTCCAGACTCCACCTGCACTCAATTAAAACCTCATCTGAGAAAAGCCGACATCCCCAACGAGGCGGCCGGGCTATGATGTCATGCTAGATTTTGATTAGCCCGCCGTGCTGTAACAACTGCACCTACTTTTTTCATTTAGCCCCCCCGCCCCCCATCTTGGCACTTACTAGCAAACTGACAGGCTTCAGTTGGTCGCCATATTGCATGGTCAACTATAAAGCTGTACCTCACACCTCTTTCAAAAAGGTTCTCTGGTGTCACCCCTTGGCAAAAAGGAGTAGGACGGTGGAAAGGGAGGGGGTGGGGATTTGCACCATGAATCAAGCCTGTCAATGGCCTCAAGGCGTCAATAAAAGGGAAGGCAAAAACAAGTTGCGGTTTGGATTGCTGATTGCTCAGTGTCCAATAGAACATACAGTATGTATATAGAATATAGAAAGGCATGCATTGGGGGCTTTGCTTTGTTTCGAGCCTGAAATAGCAATTTCATGCTGCTGAGGAGTTTATTGATGCAGCTTAGGTAGCTTTGGCAACAGCCTGGGGGACATTCTCAGCCTCTCAAGAATTATGTCATTACCGCAATGTATTTGCGAGTGTCCTGTGTGGATTTGTTTCGTGTGTTTATCTGCGTGTGCATCCCCCCTCCCCCGCTCTGCATGCCACAGACAGATTGGTTTGTGTTGATTTTGGAAAGGAGAAACAATGCAGATAAGCCCGGCAGAGCTTTGATGTCACGCTCATAAAAGTACAGTGAATTGATTTTAAGATCAAATATAATCAGTGTTGTTATTCTTTTCCAGTAACTGCAAATTGCTATTTTGTTATTGTTACTGTTAGTGAAGGGTAGTGCTTTATTATGAACTGAATGTCTCATATCTGTACATAACAAAATCTGGATGTCAGTTCAGTTTCTATTGTTTACAAATACCAGTACACAGGAAGCTAAAAAGCTAGTCTACGAAAGTTGTGGTTGCGCAATGCCCCCTAGTTGCCGTAGAGAATTGCACATTGTAAAGCTAAATTATTTTTTATGTTTGAAGATTTCTAAAAAAAATGAATGAATGAATACAAATTTAGAAAGTTAGAAACATGAGTGCACATGCCCCTGTGTGTGTGTATGAATATATTTTCTGCACTCATGGCTTTTCGTAAGCAACGATCACAAACTAAGTCAGTGAAATAAATGATTGACCTCATTTAACCCTTTGGGGAGGGGGGGTATAGGCCGAGTTACAGCAGTGTGAGGGGTGTGATCTATTATGTCAGTGTGAAGTCGATAAGTGCACTATGCGTGTTATACAGGTGTTCCAGTGAGGCTGGTGGGAGGAGAAAGCCCCAGAGAAGGGCGGGTCGAGCTCTACCTGTCTGGCCAGTGGGGGACGGTGTGTGATGATGGATGGACAGATCAGGATGCTGAAGTTGTGTGTCGACAGATGGGATACAGGTATGTGGGCAGCTGAAAAAATTTTACCAGTCAACAGACAGTCCTTTGATATTTTTATCTTAAA
Organism: Doryrhamphus excisus; assembly: GCF_037039965.1. Classification (NCBI taxonomy): domain Eukaryota; kingdom Metazoa; phylum Chordata; class Actinopteri; order Syngnathiformes; family Syngnathidae; genus Doryrhamphus; species Doryrhamphus excisus. The sequence goes on from NC_136365.1 coordinate 10,232,742, forward strand.
AATAAAAATAAAAATAAAAATAAAAATAAAAATAAAAATAAAAATAAAAATAAAAATAAAAATAAAAATAAAAATAAAAATAAAAATAAAAATAAAAATAAAAATAAAAATAAAAATAAAAATAAAAATAATACTACTACTAATAATAATACTAATAATAATACTAATAATACTAATACTACTAATAATACTACTAATACTACTAATACTACTATTACTACTACTACTACTACTACTACTACTACTAATAATAATAATAATAATAATAATTCACCCTCGGCCATATCTGTGTGGAGTTTGCATGTTCTCCCCGTGCATGCGTGGGTTTTCTATATGTCTATATGTCTATATGTCTATATGTGCCCTGTGATTGGCTGGCGACCAGTCCATGGTGTACCCCGCCTCTCGCCCAAAGACAGCTGGGATAGGCTCCAGCACCCCCGCGACCCCCGCGACCCTCGTGAGGAAAAAGCGGTAGAAAATGAATGAATGAATAATAATAATGATAATAATAATGATAATAATAATAATGATAATAATAATAATAATAATAATAATAATAATAGCCTTTGAGCTGTACGATGTCAACATGACCACTCAGTATTAGGGATGCCCAAGCATCAACATCGATCATTACGTCTTCCACTTGGCCATTTGTCTCACTCTATGCCCTTTTTTGGTCTGTTTTTCATTGTGTCAAGTGTCTCTGTTTTCACTCTATAACCCATCAGACGCATAGCTTTTGGCTCAACCACAGTGGAAAAAATGCTTTGAAAAAATGACAATGACTAATCCAATTGTTTCATTATCATGTCTTTGCTTTGCAATGGTTATCTGTGCCTTATTTTGAAAGGTACTCCTCATTCCGTCCAACCTGTGTCCCATTATCAGGTCCCTTTTGAGGCACAGAGGGACTGCTGTCATACGGAAACAAAACTGTATTCATTTTTTCTCTCGTCACTCAACACACAGCTTTTCTTCCGCACGCGTGTGTAGGTAAAACATCTGGAGAGCATAAGCGTGTGAGACAGAGTGTAGGGAAGCACATTGGAGGCATGCAAAGGCCCAGTTGGGATCATCATTCTGTCTCAAGCAGGGTGTGGTGAAAGGTTGTTAAATACACAACACTTCCCTGGCGGTTGGTAAACTCCCTGGGGTGGGGAAGGAAAAATGTACACAAATTATATACTGCCTCATCTTTGACTCATGTTGACCCAGATGACATGGACTGGATTTCTATTATCACACTGAGTCATACTCAAGCTCAGTGGAGTCTTTGCATTCAATTCATTGGCCCCCGAGACTTTTAAATATCCCCCAAACCACTTTTTTTTACAGCAGGTCTCTGGTATGTGAGAGTGCCGGGTAGAAAAGCTCTTACTTACTTGGAGAGAAATTGTTTGGCGGCCACCTGCTTGTTGACCTGTGTAACAGTGATCCTCCACACAAGCCAGCCCTGCATATGCTAGACCAGGGGTCTCAAACTCAATTTACGTACCTGGGAGCCACTGGAGCTAGGGTCTGGGCAAGGTTGGGCCGCATCAGGTTTTCAAAAAAACCCCCCAAAAAAACGTATTTATTAAAAACAGTAAAATATACAAACTTTTTCAGTGCTTTGGTTCAGATTTTCTACAAGAAAAGCTCTGATAAAACATTCCACTGTTCTCAAATATCTTAATTTTTATTTTTCTGCACAAAATAAGATGAAAAATAAATAAACAAGAATAAAGAAAATCAATCAATCAGTAATAAATAAATATAATAATAATAAAACGGCAAATAATAAAAACTTAAACCACATATAGTTGGTGGGTAGACAAATTTTTTAAAATTAAATTTATTAAAATTAACAAAGCATTATTAGAGCCCTGTAGACATGACAAAACACTACTATAGTCACATTTATACTTTTTTATTTACAACATATTGCGCAACTGCAGGGTCTTGAGACACATGCTAACTCGCAAACTAGAGAGCTAGCGACCTAAACGGTAGCCTTCAAGTTATTTCCTTTAAACTTAAATAGCCAAAAACTTACCACTTCCACACGGATAGGGAGGATAACTATTAACAGTTATTTAACCTTTAACATGAACATTAATCAAACGTAATAATTTTTTCTGGGTACATGATACCATACAGCATCCATGTCAAACTTGCGCGGGTCGCACTAACATTAAACTTTTATATCATAACTATAATTAATTAATAATATTAATTAATAATATCATAATCATAATTAAACTTTTATATATAACTAGTGTCCTGCGGGGTGTTTGAGACCCCTGTGCTAGACTTTTCAGCCTGCAAATACATTTTCAAGTGCATTCTACAGGTATTTGTTTGCGTTCATAGATTGCTATCATGACCTGTTTTAAAACAGGCTGCTCTACTGGCATGGATGCCGTCAGTGCACTCACTGACGCCAGGCCACCACACTTCCTGATCTTGCATAACCACATTGCTGATACTCTTTGCTAATAGATGAAGTGATAATGAGAAAGGGGATATTTTGATGCCTTCATCGGGGCTAAAACACATTCTTCTCAGGACAGCGGGTGACACAAATAAGCATACAAGCTACTCATACAGACACAGTCGCATACTGTTAAGCACATTTTTAACATTTTCCACAATTCCTCAGTGAATAATGCATATTTGTAACTAACAAAACTAGAAATTAGTTAAGGGAAGCTGAATGTTCTGAACTCTTTAGTCGTCTGCATGGCTGTAGCCAACCGACCCAAAGCTCTCAGATTAGTCTTATTTAAATCACTTGAGACTGACTCAATATGTCCTTCTGTCCCGTCTGCGTCTGCCCGCTCCAGCGGGGTGGCCAAGGCTCGTGTGATGGCGTACTTCGGCGAAGGGACGGGCCCCATTCACGTGGACAACGTGAAATGCAGTGGCGAAGAACGCTTCATAGCTGACTGCATCAAACAGGCGCCCGGCACACACAACTGTCGCCATAGCGAGGATGCCGGAGTCATCTGCGACTACGGCGAGCCCCAGTCTGGCTACATAGAGGTCAAAGGTGAGTCAGTGAGTGCGGGTGTTTGTCTTTTCATGTCGTTGTTTCAATCGCTGTGATTTATTGTGAACTGAGCTTGTAGTGGTGTACTGAAAAGCAAATGAGCCAAGATAAATGGTGATATTTTCAGCATGGACCTCCTCAGTGTGTGTAAATATGTCCAGATGTTGAAATAGACCTTTTCTATGTTATTGCTTCAGTCTGTCCGTCACACTGCTATTTGTTTCCTGCACATTGCAGTAGCTCTTGCACAGTGTGGTGCTGTAAGTCAACACCCCTTAACTCTGGAAAATAATTTAACTTGTCACCTTGCTTATATTATAACTCATACATTAAAAGATGCATTTCAAGATTGAATGTTTATAAAAACAACATTTGAGCCTGAATGGGAGGTTTAGCAATCATGAACCTGACAGATGCTGGAAGATAAACATCTCTTCTGTTGCTATTAGATGCTCTCCATCCAGTTTGCGGTCTTCGCCTCATCCACACTCGTCAGCGGCGAGTCATTGGAGGAGAAAACTCTTTGAGGTGAGTTAGAGGCTTATCTGAAAGTAGGGGAAAAAAAGAATGCAACTCTAATACAAGACAGGAGGAATGTGAACAATACGTTTTCAAGCTGCTTGGCCCACACTCAAATAAACATACTTAAATTCAACCAGAAAAAAAAACACCACTTCCTGTTTGTGTTTGAGTGCATTCAATTAAGCTCAAACATGTGCTTTATTGTATCCGTTCAAATTAAGATTATGCATTTCCATGCGGCATCTTTTCCTGGGGCTAAAATGTAACCTAGTTATTTGAAGTTTTATGAACTTTATAATATGTGTACTGTTTCCTCAATGTTTACTTTTTCCATATCTTATCTATTTACCTATTCATCTGTCAACTGATTGCATCAAATGCCCATTGGGCATTCTTCATGCTAACTGGTACCTTGGTTATCCCCTTCCGCAGCTCCAAACCTGCTCTGCTGTGCTAATGCTTGATAATTGATATAGCAAATCCAATACATCATCTCTTATATTGTGCAAAGTAAAGATTTTAGCTCCTAATTAACATCATGTTATTTAATTCACACACTAGTTGTGACTGAATCGACAGCGATTCTGCTGGTGCAGCTGGTTAGTGCACAACATTTTGCTTCACTGGAATCAAGATGAGGTTAATCAACAATTAATCAGCCACAAACAACAGAATTAGTTAGAGTTGCTGCTGTATGTGTTTATGCGTGTGTCTTAGGGGTGGCTGGCCATGGCAGGCTTCTATACGATTGCGGGGCTCCCGAGGAGATGGGCGCCTGGTGTGTGGAGCCACACTGATTGACACCTGCTGGGTCCTCACGTCAGCACACTGCTTTAAAAGGTAAGAACATGCATTGTGCACATAGTGTGTAGTGTAGGGGTGGTCAGACTTTTTCTACTGAAGGCCCCATATGAAAGGATGCAAGAAGCCACTTTGATATTTTGTATGTGTATGTTTTCAGGAAAAAAAGCACCTTAGCTTTGTGAAAGGTGAATATGCAAATAAGTGTGTGTTTTTAATTTTCCAAAAGTTTCAACTTTCTCCTTAGATAATCTTTGTAAATTTTCATTTAATTATATAATGATGTTAGTCCCATAATATTTGGCTTTATTTTCTTAATATTATCATTTTACCCCAACCTAAGTTTCCAATATTTCCAATTTTAAAATTTTCTAACTTTCATAAAATTACATGTTTTGTTCCATTTCTGCTCTTAAAAAAATCCAAATAGTTCAACTTTCTTAATAATTTACTGATATATTATTTACATAATATCTTGTTTTTAGTCTCATATGTTTGTTTTATTTTTATAATAGTATAACCTTTCCCCCAAAATAATTTTATTTAGTTTGTTTGTCATATTATGATAATATAATGTAAAATATTATATAATATTATTATTATTATATTATATAATATTATATAATATTATTATAATATTATATAATAATATTATATAAAAAATATTAAAAATGTATGTGTTATACTACTAAATTTATGTTTTTTTGGTCATAATATTCCATGGTTTTTATTGTAAAATTATTAACTTTCTTTAAATTTCTTTTAATAGCTTGATCTATTCTAATAAAATTACTGCTTATCTCACCATTTTTGCTATTGTTGTTAGTTTTTATTACTTTTCTTGTTAAATTATATTTTTAGGTTGTGCAGCAGGCAAATAAGAAATCAGTCATGAACCGCAAATGGCCCCCAGACCGCACTTTGGAGACCCTTAGTTGTTTTTGTTCTACAAACAAATGATTGTGTTTTTCCTACTGACAATACATGATACTTAAACTGTAGCTACTGCCATCTTGTGGAGTTATTAAAAACTCCATCAGGAAGTTGTCTACAGCCACAGCTGTTAATGTACCATATTGTTTTCCTGTTATGTCGCCTACTTGAGTGGTTGGTTCCTCACCAATGTTCTCATATGAAACACCACTCAGGGGAGATAGAAGTTGACTCCATTTTTGGTTTGAAACACACACCCCTATAACTGACCACATGACATATTTATGTCCATATCTGAATGAAGACAGACATACACTTGGAAGCCCCGCAGTGAGGAAATCAGCTGTGGTTTGATGTTTAACAAAACCGAGTCAGGGACTTTATTCATGACAACTTCTTCTTTTCCGCTAATGCACTCAACAGAGAAGCCGTCAGGAAGGAAAAGTGGAGTGCGTATAAAGCCTGCATTTAACTTTTATACTCAAACCTGACCTCATTACACTAATAAATCTGGATTTTTCCACATAGTAATTGGGGGAAAAAAAGACATCGGGAAATTGTGTATGTCCTTTTACTTAACCTTTTCATGCACCATTCCCAGGCCCCTCTCACCACAAGAAAAAAAAGTCCAACGGCTTTAAAACATCAACACTTCATGAAGCCATAACAGCTTCCTCTATTGTGGGAAGCATGTACTGCTTTCCAGACAATAAAATAAGGGGCAGCTGGACAAGTGTTTGACTTTAAAAGGTTCTGCTTTTGCTAAATTGAAGATGACATTAGTCAATGTCGGGCACTTGGCTATTTATACACAACACAACTGAACACAAAATGCTGTTTTTAAATGACACTTTTTAAAAATCATGTGATTCAATTCAATCACAGCCATTTTTCTAAAGACATCCCATTCAGTACTGGCCCATCCATCAATTTTCTATGCCCCTTATCCTCATGAGGGGTGTGCTGGAGCCTATCCCAGTTGTCTTTGAGCGAGAGGTGGGGTACACCCTGGACTGGTCGGCAGCCAATCACAGGGCACATAGTATAGACAAACAACCATTCACACTCACATTCAAACCTATGAACAATTTGGAGTTGCATGCCAAACACACCCTCCACTGTGCAGCCGCAGTACCGGTCATTTTTGATTATTTTTCAAGGTACACAGAATATTGTGTTCTATGGCTATATAAACATACCAAAAGAAAGATTAGACTCTCATCTTTTATCAGAAAAAAAGGTTGTTTCTACCTTTTTCCATTCCCAGGTCTTCCCGATCTCTTGACTGTGTAGCCAACATGCTAACCACTTACCGTGCGACCCCACTCTAAGTTCAAAACCCATGCATTTTAGTGACACATTTTCATTTAATGACATTTTCTGCATAAAATACTGTAAAAAAAAAGAACTATCCAAATGCAAACAATTCAGTTATATAAATCCAGTGTCTATAAAAAGCTTTTTTAATCAATAAAAATGCACCTTTTAGTTATGTTCCCTAAAGTGATGTTAGAAGTTGGTCTAGTTCAGATTTCTGATGTTATTTGTAATTTCTTTTACAGTGTATCTATTATGTAACATTTAATTAAAGGAAATGAGCAAACCGTAAGCACTGAGATTTAGAGAAAGTTTATAGGATAAAATAAAGTCTGCTTCTTCCTACTCCTTTTTGGACATGTTGTATTGTACAAGTATGGCTCATTGTAATTTGTTAATCCTTTCCGAAACCAATAAACCCTACCATTACCAATCTTAATGAGAATCCCAGGCGACTTGTGATCTTCGAAAACAAGGCTTTGTTATACTTGTACTCAATAAAACATTTTTGCCATACCGCTGTCATGGATCAATAAACAACTATGTAATTGGAGCGAAACGAAGTTGCCAAAGTCGCTTATTTGTTTACCCCCTCTAAAATAAATGTGAGGATGACGCACTTGCTGTCAGATGAGTGCCAGATGAGAATGATGATAACAGTAAATCTGTCATTGCGTCAGCGTGTTTATGATGCTCTTTCAGACATGTGGTGGACATGATGAAGTGTTTTCATTCACTCTTTGACACATTTGGGGAAAGCGTCAAGGAGGAAGCCTTTTGATAAAGCCAAGTCAGGAAGGTGGAAAAACTGGAAACTGGAAAAAAAACACAACATTCCCAACAGAACAGCCAACCAGTTAAAGACATCTACTGTACATTTATCACAACCTTCAATCTGTTCATGTGTGGTGTCAGGTGTACAGTTAATATTCACATTCATTCGTCATCATGGTGCCTGAGTTACCTTTCCCGTGTTTAAAATGGTCTGGGGGGTTTTGTTACAGTTGGCAGGCTCCGAGCTGTACAGTCTCAAAATATAAATAGAACTCATCTTGGCTACATGGTGGCCGAATGATCTCAAGCCATTTTTCAGGCCCTATCTGCCCTTGTAGTGTGATACTTGGGATCGGACAAAAACATTTAAAATGATACTTTTGTGCATGATTATTGTGGATCGGCAGGTAGAGCTGGCCGTCCAGAAACATAAGGGTTGGCGGTTCAATCCTTCTTCCATCCACCCAGTCATTGTTTTGTCCCTGAGCTCCCTGGCCCTAAGATGCTTCACCCACCTTGCCTCCAGTGCTGCCCATATTGGTGAATGAATTTTTGGTGATGGTCGGAGAGGTGCGGATTGGCAGCCACATTTCCATCAGACTTTATATATTAAATATAAAAATATGCAACACAAAAAAGTGTCCCTATTACATCAAATGAAATAATACTGGCAATGATACAATTTAGAAAGCTTCACATTTCTATGTGGCACAAACATCCATATACTGTCAAAACAATGTATAGTGCAAAGTATGAAACTCTGGATTAATACATTCATTCATTCATTTTCTACCGCTTTTCCTCACTAGGGTTGTGGGGGGGGGGGGGTGGAGCCTATCCCAGATGTCTTCAAGCAAGAGGCAGGGTACACCCTGGACCAATCACAGGGCACATATAGACAAACAACCATTCACCCTCACATTCATACCTATGGACAATTTGGAGTCCCCAATTAACCTAGCATGTTTTTGGAATGTGGGAGGAAACCGGAGTTGGATTAATACAATAAGTGAAATTATAAACTGGGCTCATTCAGTAAGCCGACCACCTTTTATTTTTCTGTGTGGTGTGTTAGCAGGTAGAGATGTGTGAATCATGTTTTTTTTATGCCTCTATTAATTCTGTCAGTGACTCATCATCTGTAGCTAAATGAAAGGGAATCGGGTAAGGCATCATGGATTGTGCCTCAGTAATGTACATATGTATTGTTTTAGCAACATATCTGGTCCTTCTCCTTTCCCTTTCCTGCTCCAACTGTACTTGACAAATACTCAAGTCTCACTAACAAACGATACCAATCTGAACTGATATAATCATTTGTACGACAATATGAGCTCATCATGTTGGACATCCGTTTTAAACCACACCAAACATTCAAGTGTAAACGAACCCTAATGTGACACTGGAAAAAGCTGAGAATGCCAACACATACGTATTCATTCATTAATATATGTGTGAGAATGTACACTCAGTTCCAATCTACATGAATTATTTTTCCCAAGCTGATGCAGGGAAACAGTTTATATGTTAAGTATGTTGCCTTTCTTGTTTGCACTTGTTTTCCAAGTACAGATAATATGACAGTGTGTGTATGGGAAGACATAATTAGTACACTTGAATCATATTTACCATGTTCCTTGTGGAAGACTTGTAATCATTGATCTCATCAGTCAAGGGTTGTGTTAAAACCAGGACTGGTTTTTCACATGGTCCGTTGGAGAAGACCTGGGTTTGAATCTGTGCTTGGGCATCTCTGTGTGGAGTTTGCATGTTCTCCCCGTGCGTGCATGGGTTTTCCCCGGGTACTCCGGTTTCCTCCCACATTCCAAAAACATGCTAGGTTAATTGGTGACTCCAAATTGTCCATAGGTATGAATGTGAGTGTGAATGGTTGTTTGTCTATATGTGTCCTGTGATTGGCTGGCGGCCAGTCCAGGGTGTACTATATGTTTTTTCTCAATATAATTTTTGAAAAATGAGGGCTTATTTTTGTTTTGTTTGTTTCTCATAAAATTATAATAATTTTTTTTAATTTTTATTTTAAGTCTGTGCTACTAAAATGACATTTTTACTCACGTCATTGTCATAAAATTTACTTTTTCTTCTTACGATATTCTTAATATTTTGACTTTATTCTCATAGAATTGGAGCATTTTTCTTTAATTTTCTGCTATTTCAACTTTTTTGTTCTTATCTTATCTTATATGATGACTTCATTTCAATAATATTCCGCAACATTATTTTCCAAAAATTACAAATGTATATATTGTTTTGTTAGTTTTTCCATACTTTCCATTTAAATGATACAAAATTATGTTATATTTCCTCATAATATTACAACATTATTGTATGATGACTTGTTGTTGTTTGATTAATAATTTTTTATGTTGATTTTTTACTTTATTCTAATGGGATTATGATGATTTTTTAAAATTTTTTGCTGGGTTCTATTTTTAAAATGGTTCAGGTGCCAATAAAAAATAGCTGCAGGCAGCACCCCTGGCCAGAATGGCCAAACGGCAAGCTTCGGATTAAACCACTAAGACAATAATCGTTAGTTGCACACCTAGTCAGGTGTCATAGAAACTTCTCTTAATGACTCTAAGTGGAATGATTAATGACCTGTCTTTGACGTACTTGCAGCCTGCGGCAACTCTTTCTGTAATGCACTCCGCTTTTCTATCGACAGGTACGGAAACAGCACCAAGCAGTACAAAGTCAGAGTGGGGGACTATCACACCCTCGTCCTCGAAGAGTATGAGGAGGAGTATGGCGTCGATCAGATTGTCCTCCATCCGAGTTACCGCTCCCACAGCAGCGATTACGACTTGGCCTTGGTGCGTCTGTCGCCGGGGGCGGTGGGCCACACGGCAGGGGAGTGCGTGTCATTCAGCCGTCACGTCCTTCCTGCCTGTCTGCCCCTGAGGAAGGAGAGAGCGCTCAAACACGCCAGTAACTGTCACATCACCGGCTGGGGTGACACAGGTGAGACTCTTGTGTCGGCGTTTGGGGGGGTGAAGGTGGCTTCCTCACGCATTGCTAATATTCAAAATCAATGGCTATCTCTATGTAGAACAAAGATTGGAGTATTGTGTTGCTTTGACACAAGAAATATGTGAAAATGCCACAACAAAAATACATGAAGCCAATCTGGCAACCAGTCCAGGGAGCACCCTGCCTCTCACCCAAAGTCAGCTAGGATAGGCTCCAGCATACCCCCGCCAACTTAATGAGAATTAAGCAGCGTAGAAAATGAATGAATGTGTATGTGAATATGTCTACTGTATTGGGTAATACAAGCTTAAAGATGGCGGCGGAGTGGTTCGATTCCCGGCTCGGGCACCAACATGGAGTTTGCATGTTCTCCCTGTGTGTGCGTACTCCGGTATTCCGGTTTCCTCCCACATTCCAAAAACATGCTAGGTTAATTGGCAACTCCAAATTGTCCATAGGTATGAATGTGAGTGTGAATGGTTGTTTGTCTATATGTGCCCTGTGATTGGCTGGCGACCAGTCCAGGGTGTACACAGCCTCTCGCCTGAAGACAGCTGAGATAGGCTCCAGCATGGCGGTGACCCTCATGAGGATAAGCGGTACAGAAAATGGATGGATATAGGGGTGTTAGGTCATGTCTAGAAGGCTTTAATAGAAGCTTGTAAACTGGTTTTCTATGCTCTGCCTATGAAAATATTCCATTTATATAACAGGTATAGTACGGTCGGGTCTGGAACCAATTAACTGTGATCAATGATCACAATTACTGTAATGGTTATTTGGAGCACATGTATAACCACCTTACCTTTGACCTCGGCTACTTTAGTCCTGTCAGAGTCAATATCAATCGTTTCTTGGAACAGCTCTTTTGTTTGGGGGGGAGGTGGTTAATAATGATGACAGTGTGATGAAAATGCATGTCAAAGATCACAGGATTATTTTTGAACATTGATTAACACCAATCTATTTCCACCATGTTAAAGTCAAATATAAATGTAAAGATAATGCAACAAGTCGACAATCGACGGTCATACATGTGTTTGTGATCTTTACTTGACGTGCTGATTATTCTCCTTGACGTGTGTGTGTGTGGTGAGTGGAGTTACAGTCTATTTGTATGCTTTATTATAGTGTAGCTGACAACACAGGCTATTTAAAGTGTGTGATGTACTTACCTACAGCATGTCTGTCTTGTACGAGTGCTTGTATTTGCCGCCTTCATGTTACTCACAAGCACATTTTACACATACATAGCAACTCAGGCCTCCATGGTGGTAACAACGAAGTCATGGAAAGACTTTCTGGAAGCTCAGGAGAAGATGTGCTGGCCTTCTTGGCAGGTGGGCCTGAACTTATTGGGGAAAGGACCTACAGAGAATCTAGTGTATTTTTGTTGTTTCAGCTTATTTATAGGGCGGCACGGCGGTCGAGTGGTTAGCGCGCAGACCTCACAGCTAGGAGACAAAGGTTCAATTCCATGTTCCATGAGTTTGCATGTTCTCCCCGTGCATGCGTGGGTTTTCTCCGGGTACTTCCGGTTTCCTCCCACATTCCAAAAACATGCTAGGTTAATTGGTGACTCCAAATTGCCCATAGGTATGAATGTGAGTGTGAATGGTTGTTTGTCTATATGTGCCCTGTGATTGGCTGGCGACCAGTCCAGGGTGTAGCCTCTTGCCCAAAGACAGCTGGGATAGGCTCCAGCACCCCCGCGACCCTCGTGAGGAAAAGCGGTAGAAAATGAATGAATGAGCTTATTTATACTTTTAATTCAACACAATTCAAAAATGTCAAGAAGTTGCACTGTCAGCATTCATGACACCCCTTCTCCCCCCCACCTCCAGGCCGCTCGTATTCCAAGACCCTTCAGCAGGCAGCGCTCTCCCTCCTGCCACGCCGCCATTGTCAGCAGCACTTCCACGGTGCTTTCACCAGCCGCATGCTGTGCGCCGGCAGCATCCGGGAAGACAGGCGTGTGGACAGTTGCCGCGGCGACAGCGGTGGACCTCTGGTGTGCGAGCGCCCAGGAGGGGGCTGGGTCGTTTACGGGGTCACCTCCTGGGGTCACGCCTGCCGGACGCAGCGCTCGCCAGGTGTTTATACCAAAGTGTCCTCCTTCAGCTCCTGGATACACAAGATAATGGGGCAGAGTGATGCCAAATATGAAAGGCAGTGACCTGATTGGTCGGCAACAATGCGGGATTGTCAGCATGTCACAAGCACTTATTTCAAAAAGTTGCAAATCTTCCTTAATATGCTTATCTCTGTTTGTTCTGTAATGTTTTTTTTTCTGTTATGAAGTCGTAACTTATATTTTGCTAAATGTTAACTGCTAAAAGGGGACCACAGATACAACAACATGCATGCTAAGTGATTGCATGCAGATTTGCACTCAACCGTCTGTTCTTTTGTCATTTATTTTTACAATTCCAGGTCATAGTCGGTACTCAGGCATTGAAATGCAATCAGTTTGTCCTTGTGAGGAGTGTCAAAGCACATGACAGTATGTCTCTTATCGATTTGTCATATTGACTTCCTATGTGTGCACATTTATCCTGCTAGGAGATTTTAAAGATATTCTGATACACTTGAAAAAGGACACTCACACTCCTTATTTTGTTTGTGTACATTTCAGTGTAGCCTTTCTACATAAGCTCCAATTTTTTTATTAAAGTGTGTTTTCTCGGTGTAACAGTGGCTGCAACAAGGGAGCTCTTTCTTTTCAGTTCTGTTCCAGGCTGCAAACTGAGAAAAGTGAACACCGACTTGTCAGACAATGTGCATGCACACCAGCACACGCGCATGCGTAATGTCGCCGGTATGTGGCACCATGTCGACAGGAATAGCTGCCATTTTCAGACACATTCGCATTTACTGAAATAGGCAAAGAAACATGGCAACATGTTTATTAATCAGAAGATGACTGATAAAAATAAACGACGGTGTTACTTGTGTCTAACTAACAACTGTTTTTTTTTACCCTCTTGCATTGATACCGTCGTATCACCTGTCTTGTACAATGGCGCCACCGTGTGGGAACTTACGGGGAAGCACAAAATTATTAAATCAATTTACAATCAATATGCGTTCAAAAGAGTAATACATTTGCGTCACAAAAATGCCCACGTGGAAAAATCTGACCTCACAAAGCGCTTGCCGTTATATTTGTGTCCCGCCATATCCCTGCGCACTGTTGCTAGTCCATTGGTGTTCATGTGATGAAGTTGGAGCGTGGTGGCCATCTTCTTTACGTGTGTGTTGCACAGCAGAAAAAGAAGATGTGAGCAAGTAAATATACTTGTATTGTTCAATAAATAACTCTCTTGTTATATTGTGTACCTAATGTTGTAAATGTCTTCTAGTGTGGTTATAAGGCCAAGACCGGTCCCTGACACAGTCATGGAAGTTTTTATGGATCTCTTTTTCCTGCCTTAAATCATTTTATTCAAGGCTTCTCACAAAATTCTTTTTTATGATTGGTGGGAAAAAAAACAGAAGATTGATGAAAACAATCCGACAAGGCAACTTTTTACTGCAGTGTGAAAAACTACATAACTCCCCTGCAGCCTACACATATACATCAAATGGGTTCTTACAGTATCTCACAAATACGAGGACACCACTCACATTTCAGCAAGCATTTTATTATATCTTTTCAAGGGACAATACTATAGAAAGCAGCTTTCCCCAGTACCAGCAGCACTCATGCAGCCACAGATCATGACACTACCACCATGCTTGACTGTAGGCAACACACAAAGAATGGGGTCATGCTTTGCATCACAGTGTCACAGTACATGTTGGAATTAATGTTTCCCTCAATGAACCACAGCTCCCCGGTGTTGATAGCACTTATGCAGCCCCAGATCATAATGCTTCCAGTGCCATGCTTGATTGTAGACAATACACAAAGGAGAGGGGGCCATGCTTCACATCACAATGTCATAGTACATGTTGGAATTGTTTCCCTCAATGAACCCCAGCTCTCTACTGCCGTCAGCACTCATGCAGTTGACTGTAGACACGATCATCTTTTTACTTATTTGTTTTGTCAGCTATTTGGACAATACAAGCTGCACAATGACTGCTCAAAAGCATATCTAAGTTGAATTTACATAGTACTGTCCCTTATCAAGATACGTATACTGTGCTGAATGAGGGGTGTAGTCATTGTACTATACCGGTACTTTGTATCAGCTATGATAGAAAAGCACACAACACAGTTACGATCAGGCAGATTCCTTTATTTTATTTTGGTTTCTTTGACATGTCATGTTATTTTGTCATAAAATGGAAGGTAAACAACTTAAGGTATCATAAAGGAAAAGAGGAACAGGAAAAATAATAAAGCAGACTGGGCTGGTTTTGGTCGGTTGTCTTTGCTTCCACTGCTGTCGTCAGCATTGATAGCATTGACGTGTGTGCAATCTTCTTCTCCTTCATCTTCTCGTCACAGGCTTCTTGTCTCAGAGACACCTTCCAACATGTTCTTTTTCCTTCCGAAAGCCTTGGGGGCCATCTCTGAGGTGAACAAGGCTGCCAGATCTGCTGCCGGCAGCCACTTTTGCTTTTGAACAAACAAGCTGATAGAAAATCAAACACCACCCTGAGTCAATGCACTTACAACGTAAGAAAGTAAAGGGAATCTCGTTTTGTTGTGACTTCGTCTTGGAGGAAGTGCAAAGTCCTCATGAGGGAATCCTACAGCTGACCAGCGCTGTTGTGGTGTGATAGATTGCAGTAAAAGGTGGAAATCAGGACAAAAGCTTTGTGTGGCTCTTGTACAGACCATGATGAACTCCTCTTGGACTTCAGAGCTGCTTATCTCTTTCCATCACTTCTTTACCCTTCGGAGGTGGGAATGAAACAAGACGTTGTGTCCTTGCCATTCCCACTCAGGGGTTCGCTGGAGAGTGCGTCTCAAGGTCGGGTACTCCAGGTTGCCTTGCGCTGTTTGACTTTTGGCCATTAACCCCGGCTCATGGATGCAAAGGTTATCTAACCTTAAGAAAGAGGCGGAGACGGAGCGGTTGTGTGAACAAAGAGGGATAGGTAGGAAAGGGCAGAAGAACAGGATTTAATTAACCAAATGACTCGGTTTTGGGACATATTTGGAAAAAGTGACACCACTGAAGTTGCAGAACAACCCCCCAATACTCATGTATCAAATGAATTGATATGCTGGCGAGAGTTGAATGCCGCTGACCTTCTGCAGCTCCTCTCTCAGCCAAGAGGGAAGAGGCTGTCCGAGGCGATGCAACAGCTTTGACAACTCCACGTTGTGTTCCCTGTAGTACCTGGACAGATATGCACGAGCCTGCGAAGGGTAGACAGTAGAAGAGGACTATTGTCAAAAAAAGGGGAAAATAAATGGAGGTGCGTTCGGCAGACAGGAGTACTCTGATTCCTTATATTTATGCGGTTGATTGTTGCTTGGCAGATTTGTGTCTTAATTGGGGTGCACCAATCAATCGGCCACAGATCGGTATCAGCAGAAGAAAAAACCTTGGTGACCTCTAATATAGCCAGTAGTACATTTAAACAATTACAGATCAGTCTTGGTATTGGTATCTGCCGATTTCACTCATGGATTATCGGGATTGCTATCGACAGCAGAAAACCATGATCGGAACATCCCAAGTGTTAATGGTTCCAAAGACCAGGGAGAGTAAGACAGAAACACACGAGAAATACTCCAAAACAGCAGTACATCAATCCCTCACCACTAAGTGCTTAGAATTTTCATTTTTTTCAGAAATATATTAGTTAATAAATCATGCTTGAATATGGCCTATCCATCCATCCATTTTTGAAGCTGCTTATTCTTACTAGAGTCGTGGGGGTGTGCTGGAGCCTATCCCAGCTGGCTTGGTACGAGAGGCAGGGTACACTGAGTACAAGTCTTTTTTTAAATTCTGCAAAAAAAAAGCTTGTACAAGTTGTATTTGTCTGCTGGACAGTGCATGTACAGAAATAGCTTGGGAGCAGTTTCAGTATAGCATTATAAATAAATACATACCAGTGACTCAACCTGCATAAAGTAAGGGATGGCCACAACGACCTTCTGACAAAGAACACATTGGTGAGTTAGCCATTTGTAGTTTGTCACAAATCTCAAGGCACCATGCAGTCCAGCAGATGCAACAAATCCTTAAAATGCATGCATGGAAAAAGAATGTCTCCGTAGTCCACCACAGGAAGAAAAGTAGCAGATCTGCGATAAGGACTTGGGCTCTTTCTTTGACCTAGTAAATACCATCAGTTTGGTTTTATCTGCATTTAAAGTAAGACGC
Organism: Doryrhamphus excisus; assembly: GCF_037039965.1. Lineage (NCBI taxonomy): Eukaryota > Metazoa > Chordata > Actinopteri > Syngnathiformes > Syngnathidae > Doryrhamphus > Doryrhamphus excisus. The sequence goes on from NC_136365.1 coordinate 10,249,410, forward strand.
AGCTGCACTTGTAAGCTAGTTAAAGCACTTTGAAGCTTTTCAAAAGCCTGTTCTAATGTCGGTGCACAGGAGTACATCATTGTGTCATCTGCATTAGCATTTTCTATACCTTTACCAATATTATTCATATAAATCGTAAATAGGAAAGGTCCAAGACTTGAGCCTTGTGGTACCCCCTTGCAAATGCTTGTCAATTGTACTACCCTCAAATTGAGTACACTGTGTTCTATCTGACAGGTCATTACTGAACCATTTAAAAACAATTTTCAGGTTATAAAGTATTCTCCTTTGGCTGCTGACTTAAGCAGTAACTTATTATGTCATTTGTAGTTTTTGGACATGTCAGGTCATTGTTGTAGATGTTGTGTTATTCTTTCTCTTGGCTATTATTAATTTGCTAATTACTTGTTAATAGCTGCATACTCTTAAAAGAGTGGCTCTGCACTCTGGAACATACTTAGCTCCAATACATTTTTCAGCTAGCTAGCAGATACCCAACAGGGGATTTTTCCAACATAATAAGGATCCCAAACACAACTCCAAGATGACACAGTCCCCTCCTGAAAGAGTTGAAGGTGACAAAGTGACCAAGTATGTCTCCAGACTTGAATGTAATTGAGCAGTTGTGCGGCATCCTCTAGCGGAAGAAAGGTGGAGAAAGGTGTCATCATGGAGGAGTTCCAGTAAATTCCATTCCCAAGATGATGAAGGTAGTGTGAGATAACAATAGGGTTTCCACTAAATATTGGAATTTTGAATAATTTCCCTGTATGGTGTGCTCACTTGTGTTGGCAGGTATTCAAGCAATAATAGTAAACGTATGAATACTCTATAGTATATCCAAGTAATTCCTGTAGTTATTGTCCCTTGGGGAAACAGAATGACATGTGAGGGGTGTATCTATATCTTTTTCAGCTTCCTGGAGGCAGTATCTGGCACACAGTTTAATTACAGGTGAGTGCAATCCACCCATTAGCCACGTGTGAGTGCACGTGAGAAGATGGATTGATTCTGTGCGTGCTCTTCTTCATTTGAGAGCAAATGTGTGATTCCGAGCTCCTCTGTGGAATCAGTGGCCAGGACAAAGATTTATGGATTCGATTTTCTCCTTCTAGCGTCCTTGTTCCATCCTAATCTCCCCATCCTCCCTCTCAAGGGTGTTGTGTCATTACCGAGGTCTCCTAATGACAATGTAATTTTGGGGTCTGTTTGCTGCACACTTTCCATCCGATTGCAGAATTTCCAGGGGGAAATGTGGCCTGTGTGGAATTGTCACATTGCGGCTACCCCAAAAGACATTTGATCCAATCTATACTTTTAAATATTGACACAGTAAATGTGTTTACCTCTGGTTCCATTGGAGGATACTTTCGCCCTTTGCTCTTCCCCAAGCACTTTGTCTTTCCTCCCTCAAGGAGCTGACACCAGAAGCCCTTCTGAGGGTCAAACCTGAACAGACAAAAGAGAGCCAGGATGATTTCAAATGAGAGATTAATTATATGTCGTTGTTTACATTAACTGGCCCATTTACCGGGGCAATTTAATGAGAGCGAAGACAAGAGCTGCAACAACTATAATATATATCATGTACATTTAAATATGTTTCTTATTGGTCAATGGCATAGGACATCATACTAATAATTTATAGATATAACTTGACAGAATAATTATTACAACATGTAGTAGAAACTCAAATACACAATACAAAGTATATGCAATAATTAATACACTAATCTCTTGCCAAATTTAGAGGCTTCACTCTACCATGTTTTACAAACGAATACAAACAGATAAATCATACTGTTTTGTGGTTGAATGTGGCCTATTATTGGTCAAAAATATGCATTAGTCATGATCTGTGTGTGGTAGCCCTGCTGCCGCCTGCTGCTCTTTCTTTGCAGCGCATCCTGACTAGCAGCAGGCGGACCACTCCTGCACACCTGAGTTCAATCAGCCATCCTACTACTTAAGCCCTGCTCACAGCTGCACTCGTTGCCAGATTGTCCCTCAAGCTTCCACAGTTTCCTTGCTTTCTGGTTTTCAGTGTTTTTTGTTCTGTTGTTTTCATTTTTGCCTGCTGACTTTTTGTTACACATCCTGTTGCCTGTATGCCTTTTGCTGCAGTGTTTTCAGTTTTTGTGTCGACCATTGTGCATAGAGCCTTTGTCGCCACCTTTGTTTTGTACTTTTTCCTATGTGGACACTCTTTGTTAAATAAATATTTTTGTTCACGTCCTGCCTCTGCATCTTGGGTTCCGGCCCAGTTCACTAGTTCCTGACATTTGTTTCATTTTACATACTTTTTGTTTAAATCAAGCATAAATAAACTAGTTACAAACATAAGGTATTTAGAAGGCGCATAATGGGAACTCAACCTGAAGCTGAACGTATGATGCCAAACGGGCCGGCTGTGAAAAGTCCGCCAGAAAAAGCCCAAGACAGTTCCACTAATCGTTCATCTCTGTGGTTGTGTGCATGCCTGTCCATGGAGGCATTGGTGCGGCATGCTGCGCCAATGCCAGGTCTCACCGCCAGAGATCTCACCGGATCTGTGGGTGCGGGCAAAGCTAGGGCTGACTCCCCAAGAACCGCCCCCGAAGCATCCCCCCAAAGAGACCAGCAAGGGGCCATGGAGGAGCAATCCCGACCAGCAACAGGGCGCCAGCAGGTCGGAGGAGAGCCACACCCCTGAGACCGGCGGGAGACCATACCCCGCTAGGGCAGAAGGTCATCGAGGGCCACACACCAGCCGGCACAAGGGCGCTCCCGCAAACCGGAAGGGAGCCTGCCCACGGCCGGAGGCGTGGCCCCCCCCAAACCCCCAGGAAGCGGAACCCGGCCAACTCCAGGTAACTCCAGGCCCAACCACCGACACAGGACCGCCCCGGCCAGGACAGAAGGCCCGACTACCCCATGGAGGACCAGGCGGCAGAGATGGGACACCCAGCGCACCACCCACGTACCGGAGAACCATCCCCGACGAGCCCCAAGACAGAGCAAGCCATGGGCTGCAGGACCAGCCACAGGCCCCACCCAGCCCATCATGGCAACCAGTCTGGCCCGCCAACCCCCCCAAAGATGGCCTCCGGCCACCCCACAAAGGGGACCCCACCAGAGATTACGTCAGCTACGGCACCCCCAGACCACCAAGAGCCACGGACAAACCATGCGCCCCGAGACAGCTTCCACAACCTCCAGAACAGCAGGGACCACGCCCCGGCAACATCCATCACATTGGCAGCCCAGGGAGCAGCCCAGGGAGCAACACCACAGAGACCGCAGGAGAACCGGGACCCGCATGAGGCAGAGCACAACCACGGCCCCAAGGCACATGAGCCAAAAGTGCCAGGGAGGGACAGAGACACACACACACCACATGGCAGAGCCCACGAGAAAAGCGACACCCCAACGGCCACAGAAAGTGAATGCCCCCCCCCCGAGTAGGACACCCAGGAGGCGGGAAGACCACCACAAGACCGGAAACAGAGGGGGCCAGCCAGACACCTGCAAATAGCAGGGGCCGCCTGCGAGCCACCGGCCAGACTCACCCTCAAACCCCTGGCCAAGGCTCCCCCACGCCTTCCATAGACAAAAATAAAAATAATGAATAAAAAATAAATTAAAATAAATAAATTAATTGATAATAATAATAATATATTGATAATCATAGTATGTATAATCATGTATGTATAATAATAAAACTAATATTAATACTTAATATATAATACTAAATTACATACAATAATTATTTTTAATAATTTAGATTATTGAATGATTTGAAATATGATAATAATAAATAAATACATACATACATACATACATACATACATACATACATACATACATACATACATACATACATACATACACACACACATATACAAATATACAAATATACCTCTCCAAAGGGAGAAGGCTCCACAAGGGCAGCGGGGTACAACCACCTGTGCCCCCACTAAGGGCAGGGCCAAAGCCTCCTATGCCCACAACCCATGGTCCCACACAGTCGCCAAGCCAGAGCACCCAGGGCAAACACCGGTTCACCCCCAGAGGCGAGGGAGGCCGCGGAGGAACCAGTGCCACCGGGCGCACGCCGGCCCCCTCGGCAGCAGCAGATGGCCACCACCCGCCGGATGCGGCACCCCGTCTACCCACCACCCCGTGTACCCACCACCCCGAGGGACGGCCCGCACTGCTCCCGGGACGACCACCATCAACCCACCCACGCTCCATCCCCAGATCTGGACAGCCCCCCACAAACCCCACCAGAACCCCCAGGGGGTCAGCCAAGCAAGAAGGGACAGAGATACCCGGCAACCAAACACCAGGGCAACCCGGCGACCAAGACCATGCCCCAAGCCAGAGGAATGAGACCGCCAGGGGCATGTGTTTCCACTCCTACACGTGGTGGCAATTTATTTATTCATGTATACTGCTGCACTTTGCTTTTGCATTATGTTGTGCCGGGGTAAAAATATTCGTATTAGTTTTGTCGACAGATATTCGGTCAATGTGGATGTGAGTGAAAGACGGTTATCTGTATGCATCATTTGGCGTCCTCATTGAGTGTATTTTTTTTTCCTGTGACAAGATGGGCGGAAGAAAAGATTAAATAAAAAGGCTTTGTTGTATGAGGAGCTGTCAGGCCGCTGCCATGTCAAAAGAACAAGACAAAAAAAAGATTTTTTTGTGACTGACTTTGCTTCCCCCCCTCACATACACACATTTTGTTGACACTCCTGTCAAGACGCATCTCTTTGCACATTATTTTGTATGCGTGTCAGTCTGCCATCTATGACAGAGGCGCTCTCTGTCCTCATGTACAAACGTTGAGACGCTCCCGTCTAGAGAGGAGAGGGCTTGTAGGCAGGATACATTCTAATGAGACGTTCTTAACTAATAAACTGTTTCCCACTCTTTGCAAAAATGAATTCTAATGAATGACAACAATCTATTAAAAATCAGAGAGAGAAAAAAATGGCTACATATTTGTGCAAACGTGAATTTTTTCATCTCAGTGGCAAATTTGCATTGCTCCCAGGCAATGTGAGCTGGACTGACCTCATATTTATTCACACAGCTTGAGACAAACACATGCGGGTTGTGCAAGCTAGACGAGTTGCTATGGAGACACACTTGTGAAGAAACACTTGCAAGAAACATATGTGTTAATTACTGATTTCTTACTGAAGTTATTAGTCTCATATAATGCCACACCAGTGCTAATATACTGACAAAAAATACAAACACAAGTCTTAACCTTAATGGATGTTAAGCCAGGTCTTATTGGCTCAAGGCCATGTGTGAACTGTGGGTCCCGTTATGATTAATTCTCTGCTCATCACCAGTAGATGTCACAATTTACACAAATTTGGAATTAGAATTGGAAAAGATGATTAAAAAAATCTATTTTAACACACATAAGGTCAAGGTACTTGAAGAGTACCTCACTCTACCAAGTGAGGAATTTGTTTTCCTCAAAGCTTTGACAAATAGTCCCACGGACAAACTCTTTTCCAGGAGAGTGGAAAGGGAGGCCTAACCCCGTTTTCTTCCATTGTCTGTTCCAGGTGGAGAGATGCGGTATTTTATGTTCCTTGTTATGTGAGGGACTTACGTGAGGGCCTGCGAGTAGTTAAAATGAGGAGTGACTCCCAGAAACTTCTGAACTTCATCCATGACAGCAGCAGGGTCTGCTCTCAGCTGGTGACCATCTATGATCATCATCTATATTCACAAATAGGTTAGCATGTTGCAATTGTACAGCAGGTAGTCATTATATAATAAGACACCACACCTGATTGGCGGGGTAATACGTGAGCCACCTTTCGAGGTGTGTGGCATACAGGCCAGGGGTCAAACAGCGGTTCTGCAGGGAACGCAGCTCGGCCGGAGCACCTGCTCTGGCGCTGATGACATCAAAGAAGGTAAAACGAAGGGCGGCATGGTCCTCGTGAGCTCTTTGATGCTAGAGAGTGAAACAAATATTTGATAGCGCACTTGTATTGGCTGTAGATTGTGCCAATGTGTTGTGTGTGTTTGTATGCACCTGGTACCAGCTGTAGGCTCTATCAGAGGGGTTGATGAGCAAGGTGATGATCTTGGCCTTGGGCAGCAGGGCTGCGGCGCGCCGCGGGGACTCCTCTGAGGGGAAGTAGTTGGCGCTTTTCTCAAACAGGAAGTCCGTGCTCACATTGGAAGGTACGGGGAAGAACTCCATGTACCTACAGTGAGGTATGCACACTTTTGTAACACTTATTTGGGACATCATGGTAATATTTGAATAGACAATGTTCTGTTGTGCCCAAAACTGTATCGGCTCTGCTCTGTGTAATTAATTGTATACATTAGGTTCATAATTGTCTGTCCACTGTCATTCACAAGTATATTGCACAACACAGTAGCAACAGAACCAATGTTGTAATACTGCTAAAACTGATTAATACCACCAATGAGTTAATTGTAAACAACAGTATACCAAATATAGCATGCATTAGTTTTACACCAACAGCTGAATAGTGTAACATTTTAAAGCACATGTAGAGCTAGATACAACTGCTGGATGCTACTTAAAAAGTGTGCACAAACAATTCCATATAGAGAATGCAATGCGTTGTACGTGTCCTTTCATTTGATGTCTTCGGTCTCCCTCATGTGCTAACATACGATGTTCTTTCATGATGTGTTCAAACAGAGTTGTTTGTGTAAAAGTCCTTCACATACTGATCACCTGATTCAAATAGCATTGGGTGTCTAGGCATGTGAGTCTGCCCTTCAACATCTCTATCCCTCACAGGAGGACCAAATCAACCCTCCCCTTACATATGTTCCTATAGGCACTCCGCAACTCTGCTAGCTTACATTTAAAAGCTTGAAAGGATCGTTTTGAAAATCGTTTTACAAATGACAAATTGAAATCGTTTTACAAATGCTTAATGTGTCAATCAAGTGTAAAGACAAAGAAGCCTTTGTTTGTAAAAATCTCTTCTCCTTTGATTGTGGCTGAAAACATTCCAAAGTAGCTGAGTGTTTGTCCTCACCAGTCGATCCCTTTGTGGTAGTTATTGGTATTGAAGAACTGCACCTCCTCGTAAGTCTTGGGACTGGGGAAGTTGCTGGAGATAGATGGATGCATGAGGAGGAAGAGATAAAGTGCTGTGGTCCCTGGAAGAAGGGGCATAATTCATAAGGGGCTCATTAATTCAGCTTGGCTGAGAGTCGTGTGTGCATGTGTGGCCACGCTTCATATGTGTTACATCCCACTCAGTCATACCTGATGATTTGTCTTCCCTCAACCAGTCATTCTAATGGCATCACACAGTGCAGTATGTGTCTCTCATGATCACAGGCGTGCCCATCACATTATTCAAAAATGTCTGACACTACCCGGTTGGACCCTTCATTTTAACCACAGCACGTACTCCCAATTTGTTCAGTCTCTCATTGAGCCTCAACCTTGCTGACATACAAGGGATTCCATTCAATAAAGGTGAATGAATGGAAGCTGCTGGAAGGCCACTGTTGCTATAGTGACCCATTATGTCATAATATCAACACCTGTTTATTAGTGCCTTTACCTCCACACTTCTCCTGCTAAACAATAATAGTAACATTATTTTTGATAATGTGACACTGTTATAACCACAATAAGATATGTTGTTAAATGAGTTCATCTTATTCCTGTCAGGCATGATTTTTACATTTACGAGCCCATATCTTTTTGTCTTATTTAAAGAAAACAAAGCTAGAAAAGGCTGTTTGCACACTACCTTGTTTCAAAGCACAGAAGCATGTTGGTAGAAGCGCATTGATGTGTCTATTGTCTCCCTTTGAAAGGCTCCAAAGACGATATGAAGATAGATGGTGTTGGAAAATGTTTGTTTTATACTACTGTCCATAGCAAATAGGACACCACTGGACTCGGTGATGGCAATGCTGTCAAATATGACTGGAATGTTACTTATAGGAGCACAGGGTAAGGCCAGGACAAACAAATCTAATGGCGGCTTTTGCAAAGAATCGCATAATTTTATAAAGAGCGTACCTGTTTTCTGTGGCCCAACCACCAAGAACTTGGGCAACCTGTCACAAGTCTTCTCTTTAGACCAGATATCTTTATGTCGTTTGTCATCACAGGGGTTCTAAAGGAGAACAGACACAGAATGGATGCTTGATGCAGTACTGTTTAATGGAAAAATATGACAGGGCCTTCAAAAACAGGGGTGTTGGCACCTGTCACATACACACTATTGGCAATGGGGCTGTTTTTTTTAGCCAATCAGCCTGCTGATTCAACTTTCAGGGCCAGCTTGCAAGCCCACAGTTCTGATTGGTTGATCAGAGCAAAGACGCATGCCTCTAGTCCTGATAGGTTAATTAGAGCAAAACTGTTCAACAAGATAAGTTACACCCACAAAGACTGCCTGAGGAAGAGCAAATTGTCATCTCTGGTGAGTAGACGTATTATTAGAGTTTTTATATTTTTAGCAGGTTAATAGATACATATTTGTTTTGATTGTGAACTGATTCAGATGATGTAGTGTAGATGCTTGGAGTTGCCTGAATCAAGCTGTTCTATTTATGCTTGTCCCATTTGGCTGAGGGCCAACTTTAAAAGCACCTGTGTACTGTTAGAGTTGACTACAATTAGACAATAGGCATACTGTAGAATTAAACAACGGAAGCACTGTTACCTGGCAACTGCTGTTGCTTGCACACGTAGAAAACACCCAACCACAACTTTGATTGCCTCAAACTGGAACCAGTTAGCAGCACTTGCTAGTTTGGCGCCTTCCTGCTTGATGAGCGGAGGTCCTGTGCTGTACTTTGTGACATCTTCCGGACACCAAATTTTTAAATACTGGTCCATAAAAGTGTGTCTCACTGATCTGTTCTCAAGATAAACAAACTCGTACATTACAGCTCATCCGGGACCCAATGAGATCTTGGGTTCTCAGTTTCTCTTTCAGCCAGTGACTGCTTCTCCAAATTTCTAAAAGTAAGCAGAAAATCTGTTTTGTCTAATTTCATTTGCTCTGCGGAAGCGATGTTACATATTGTTGATGTTATACTAATCTAATATATGTCTGGAAAATGGCGAAAGATTAATAACTATAGAACAACTACCGGGTATGTTGGTATAAGGAGAATTTATAATGGGACCAACTACTGGAGGATATTTGTGTGTGTTGAGACAAAGGTGTAAGGTTTAAAGGCAGCTGAAAGCGACCCACCTTATGTGAGCAGGGTGGTTTAAAAGGGGCCGATGTTCTAGTCTGGCATTATCAAACACTTCCATAATGAGACTCAAGAGATTCCACTGTGACTTATTCGTGTTGGGAACCATATCCAAATTTTCTTGTGTGTATTTACTGTGTCGTGTGAGAGTACAGTGTTTGTGTGGAGTGATGTGGACAGCCAAAGCATGGGTGAGGGGCACTTAATGGTGCTAAAAAAAAACACTGTCTGCAAAGTAGCCGGTCACACCCCACTCAATAAGGGTTGGTGTCTGTGGTATGCTCCTTACGTGACCATCACTTGGGCAGAGAGCCGGACCATACATCTCTACTGGCCAGCTTGTGTGAATGATGACAGATAAAAGGAGGAATGGCAGAGGGCTTCCTTCCGACTGGGACTATTAAATTCCGGTTCTAGTTAGGGAGACAAAAACTATTGGTTTGTTGGCTGGTGCAGCACCATCACTTGTTGTAATGAAGCACTACCGATGGTCACTAACCACAACAATTGACACCAAACGATTGGTGATTGTGGAATGAAAGGTTCACATAATTTTATTTACATTCAAACACCTGCGAGACAATGTTTGGAGTGATAGGGTACGTTAACAAGGGGATTTTTAGAATTGTGCCAAAATATAATAATAAATAATAAAGTGTCAATCAAGGACACCAAAAGGGAAACTCAGGCGTTGCCAGAGGGAATAATACTGCTAAAGTGGCAGCATGTTATGTAAATAATGTACAGATGACCAGATGACGACCGTAGTGATGCAAATAATTTCGCTGACATGCAAAGTAAAGCAGGAACAGCGACCCGAGCAAATGCACGGATCACACAATGGCATCAACCGGTGGACGTGTTGTTGCATCATCAAAGTTGTTGTTACTGTGTGAGGAAGGGCATGTTAGGGACACCTGTCAGGGAGGTGATTGACAGACATGATAGAGAAGCAGCAGGGGCATCACTACTTGTCAAATGTTTATAAATATGTGGATACATGCAAGAGTTGTTCATCATTTAACCCCAAAACAACTCTGAAAATGGAAATTGGAGCATTTCCAACACCCTCAGTCCCCCGGAAAAATGTTGTTATACTTCACCGACATGGGCTCACAACCGTGAGTAAAGCTCTGTTGCCGGGAGGCACCTTCTTCAAATGGGTGGAGTCCATACCCACAAAAACAGACAGTTAAAGAGGTCATAGACTAGTTCATTCGTGACCTAATACCAAGATATGGCCTCCCCACTGACATTGGCATCCACTTCACTTCTAGGTGAGGTGGAAAGATTATTTTGGTATTCCCAAAGGAATATTTGAGAGATCAAACAGAACCATCAAAACACAACTGGCTAAAAAATGTGACTCAACGGAAATGACTTGGGTGCAAGTTTTGTTTGCCGTCTGGTGAAGCCCAAAAGAGCAGTCCTCACAGGACAAAAATGCCCTGCACATTTACCAAGCCGGCGGGTTATGGTGCTCCCATTGAGGAAAAATTTCCTTCTTCCTACTTCTTTCCTACTTCAAGTGCCTTGAATTTTCCCAAGTGCTTCCTGCTTCCCCCTTGCGTGTCTTTTTTTTTTTACTTTTTGGTGTCAGTATTGGATTTTGTCATATGCTCATTGATGTAGATCATTGGACTAGGGACATTTTTATGTTGTGCACTGCCCTGTACAAACCTATGCACTGAAGTACGGCCCATATGATAACAATAATGTGTATTAAAAAAGGCCTTTTATACACATTAGCTATCTGCAAGATGACAATGGAAATCAGTTGACTATCAAACTTAAAAAAAAAGGTTTGGGTTGCATGTTTTTCACTTATTTCTGACTTAGGTCAATGCGCTATACAAAACATTCACAATAACTTTCGGGTGTTTAGGGTTGGGGGATGACAAGCACATGCCTGTAAGATTTTAGCATGATTGGTGGAAAAACTTCAAAGCAACTAATTAAGTCATTGACCATTTGTCAATTGTTAAAATTTGATGGGGAGCCCCGGTGGAAAAATATTGTTACAGTTGAGGACATACCTGCCATAGTGGGTTCCTCTGTTCTGGGAACAACTGGAAGTACTTGTGGGCGAGGTGAGGAGGAGGAAGTGTATGTAGCCTCAGGTTTGTCCACGACCGAAGAAAAGAGGCCAAGTGCACGAATGTGTAGAGACCGAGGCGATCATTGCCGTAGTTGGACAGGTGGGTCATGAATATACTAATCTGTGGAGGGAGAGAATGATAAAAGGGAGAGATGCTGCTTTAACAAAACCGTACAAGTCCAAATTGAATTTCCAAACTTCTCATGTTTGTTTGGGATTAAGGTAAGCACCGGAAATCCAATTGTTGTCCCTGTGACTGTATAGTGGAAAGCAAACAGATTATTTGAAACTCGAAGCAGCTGTCTACTGGGAATCAATGTGTGTGTGTGTTTGTGTGTATCTCTTTTGCAAGTGCTCATTTAGTTACGTAACACTGTGGAGTGAATGTATCTTCAAGGGGAAAACACATGGGAATTGGAATAGTCACTCTTTGTGGCAGATGAAGTCGAGGAAGAGACGCAAGTACCCCTCACGGCCACTGGGTGATGATGAGCAAGACGTCGCATCACATGGGACGGGCCTGTTCATATGGATGATCAAAGAGACAGGACACACACATTCTCACACACGCACACACACTTTTCTTTTGTGATTGGAGGACCTGGGGAGTGTCTGGAAGAAATGGTAACATTAGCCATTAAGATATGAATTATTTGTTGGGCTTGTGCATGAGGGATTGTGTGTCAGAATATTTAGGGCTGTGGGTGTGAACACTTGCACACACACACACGCACATGTGCACACACGAACACACACACACACACACACGTATAGAGGACCGGAGGGGCTTTGCTTTAAAGCATGAAGGTTGCCGACGATACGTAGCAACAGCATTGTGGTTTGATGGATCAGCATCAGGCCAACCTGGAAAGCTCTTGAGAATACAGATTGCCTTCCCAATACTGATGTGACTCCATGTGTGCATGTGTGTGTGTGTGACAGAGGGGCATCAACACACAGATGGTGTATTTGTGTCCCGTACAATTAACATGTGTTTGGCCTCACAGCAGCACCGTCCATCCTGCTTCATTACAATCTATTTGTTGCTGCAGAGAGAGCAAAGGCATAGAACAACACAAGCCAGTAAATGTGCTTCCTCTGAATCACACCATGGATTCCCCCCACACCCCCAAACCTGATTTCATGATTGTGGAGCTTCAGTTCTACTCTTAAAAGATGTGCAAAATAGAACGCGACAGTCTCCCACTGGAGACATCCATTCACATTTGGGAAGGAGAGGGAATATGGCCGATGGCGTGAAGCAGCAGCTGACAGAAGGGAAAGAGGGGACAGAGAAAGAGGGGAGGACCATTATGTGAATATTATGAAAGAGATAGGCAGCGATGTAAATAAGATGCTTTTAAAGACTCTCACTCTTTTTGTTGATCAAAAAGTCATTTATCAGCTTTTCCAAACACTCAATACCTTATGATGCTTTGGCATGGAGGGGAGCGGTGTGTGTAATGTGTCTGCGTGTGCAGGTCAAAGAGAGGGAAAAAAGGAAAAAGAAGGAATGGATACAAAAATGGAAACAATTATAGAGTTTGAGCATCGGCTGCCAAATGAAACAAAAGGCAAAAATGAGGCTTGATTGCATTTAGAATGGGAGCGCCGCTGTAGACAAATGAAAAACAAGGGGGCAAGGCAGGAGGGGGCAGAAAGAGAGGAGAACCTCGGCAGCTCTGAATTTAAAAAGCCACTTGACACAGTGAACGACCTGCACCCTCACTGTGGAACAACCCACTGTGGCTTAGAATTCAATTAACTGAACCATGTAAACCTTTTTTTCCTTCCACTGTTGTGACTCATTTCCGGAATATTTGATTCTTTTCAGTCCCATTTGTGCCTTCAATAAAGAATACAGTGCTAATAATTTAACATCAAGATTGAGCTGCAATCATGATGGCACCAAGGGAGAAATCCGAAGAGAAATAAGCTCAACTGCAGCCTCCCTCTTTTAATCTTTGTCCCGTGTCTTTCCCTCCTGTGGCTCCCACGCACGCGGCTTCATTTGCGCCCTCCTCTCTCATCTTTGAACGTCTTTGCTTGTGCGCCCTCGTCCGCCCCAAAACGTCGCTTTATGTTTTCCTCCTCTCGTCTCACGCTGACCTAGATGCTCTGATGAAGCGTGTCACTGCACCATGGAGTGATGTTCTTCAAAATCCATCAGCACGTACACACACACATGTACAAACACACAAATTCTTGTAAGATTAGGCCAGTCATGTATTTCAGTTATGACATGTTGTAAACTCCTCTAACATGATTGCATTCTGGGAGTAATGACTTGTTTTACTGGATCTTGCTTAAGGATATATTAGTCTTTCCAGTATGACTGTGGAAGGTCCATAAAGCCTTGCTATGATGTGGAAAAACTTGACAACTGAGTTTGATGGGGCCACCTAAGTTTCCGCATTTTCTTTACTATAAGTAGAAGACGCATCAGTCAAATCAATCTCCTCCATCCAACCCTGTCTTCTGCATCTGTCTCTCTCACACCAGCTACCCCCATGTCCTCCATCACTACACCCATAAACCTCCTCTTTGGTCTTCCTCTACGCCTCCTACCTGGCAGCATCCTTCTACCAATATATTCACTATCTCTCCTCTGGACATGTCCTCCTTCCTGATCCTATCCATCCTGGTCACTCCCAATGAGAACCTAAGCATCCTCATCTCTGCTACCTCCAGTTATGCTTCCTGTCTTGGTGACCCTGTACTTAAACCCCAAAATCGGACTCCATGAATTGGATTTATTTGAAATTCCTCACACAATTGAATACATTTTATATTTTACTTACCAACTAATTGTCTATACCTCAACTCCTCTAATAATTGGCCACAACCAATGGGGGGAGACACAAATATACATCATATTCATGTCATCTTTGATCTCACAAATGTCAAATGTTCTACAACATCTTGGCTGGAAATCCTCATCGCCACACACAGTAGAGGGCTGACTCCATATTTCTTCTATTTTTACTTCCTGTAGCTGTCATGACCTAATATTTTTGTCCTTGTAGTGTCTCCTGTCATTCTTCCAGCCTTGGTTGTTTACCACGCCATTCCCCATTGCACACCACTTAGTTCCACATACAACTCTCCTATAGATTGAAGTGTTATTGCTACTAAAAAGAACCCGCTCCTTCACCCTCACAGTTTTGCCCCTCCCTCTTCTCTCTTAAAGCCCATTTAGCTATCTGTGTCTTCACTGTGGATAATCGAAAGCTGAATGTCAATACAGCAAATGATTCCAATTCAATTTATTCTGTCCGCTTCAGTCAACAGCTTCTGCGCCTTTTCCATTACGTTATCTTTTAGAGCTATGTTACCACTTTGTAATTTCTCATTCTGTTTGCCCTGTTGCTGCATGGTGTGTGTGGAACTATTAGAGGTGAGAAAAAGGACACAGAAAAACTGAGGGATCGGGGAGAAATTGTAGTTGTGAAAAAAAAAGTTGGGGATGCTCACACTGGGGAGTTGAGCGTCCAAGACAGGAGCTTGTGGATGAAACAGAAAGCCGGTGAGGCGGGGGGTGGGGGGAGGTTTTTGTGCTGACTTTTTGGTGTTTGGCTAATAAGCGCAGAGGCAGAGCTAATCGCTGAAATGTCAGCCCTGATAAATTTCTACGTCTTTGCTGATGTCAGCAAGACGCACATGATAAACATACAGTCAAGCTGGAATATTAACATATGCATGTGTGTGTGTGTGTGTGTATGTGTGTGTGTGTGTGTGTGTGTGTGTGTGCGTGTCTGGATTCTCAAGGGACACAAGACGCCGTGACCTGAAAATTAAATCTCAATCTGTCTGCCACCTCCTCCTCCATCCCACTCTCTCCCTCTGCTTTTGCACCACCTGTCTGACCATTTATCGAGGGACATTGTGTGCCCTTATTGGCTGTTTGCAGAGCCCAGGTCGGCCAATCGATTGCCAAGCTTGTGCGAGACGAGGTGATGTGGGAGGGTAGGCGGGGGTGCTCAATGATTGCTGATGTGGGCCAGAGGAATGATGAAAAAGTATACAAACATGCAGGGACACATGCACTTGTGCATCCAATCCGCCGGTGGTTGTCACCGAACTGCCACCGTGGGCCAAATGTGATTAAAAATCATTGAATGGGAAGTGACAATGTTACCAACGCATGGATCATCACACAAAGGAAAGCCCTGAGGGATGAGAGCTGTGTGCTTCAGAACGCTATTGATTGCAAAGCACACACCCTAATGAAAGCTTTTGTCTCTGCAAATGAAAACCTCGCAGGGAAAGTGAATCATCACTGGCTACATTGTGTGGATGTGTGTGTGTGTGTGTGTGCATGTGCATGTGTGACATGGCTGAGAGCTGTCATGTAGGGTTTGAATAGCTTTTATGCTTAAAAAGGTCCCTTTATTAGGAGCTACAACATGACATCCATATCATCACAAGGACAAAAGACAGTGAGAGCAAAAGGAAAAATGTGTACACGTGTGAGAGAGAAATGTGAAACATGTTCAGATGACAGATCAACTAGGGTAATGCTAGTTTTAATAAAAATAATGTGCACCTCATTTACTTATAAATAGATATACTAATAAACAGCTTTCGTATACATAATTGCGCTATTTTGGATGTGTTATTTAAAATGGGTATGGTTATGTTTGTGAAAATTTATAAATATTTATAACCATTTTTAATTACTGAACCTAAAGCCCTTTTAACTGCCTGTTTTTGTATTATATAAATGTGCACTATTGTGAAGGAGCACTCCCCACAATTTGTAAACCGGTGCAATGACAATAAAAACCTATTCCGTCATATTCTGTCCCGAAGTTCTCGTTCATTCATTAATTTTCTACCGCTTATCATCACAAGGGTCCCGGGCGTGCCTATCCCAGCTGTCTTCAGGCGAGAGACGGGGGACACCCTGGACAGGTGGCCAGCCAATGACAGGGCACATATAGACAAATAACCATTCATTTAACAGTACAATTAACCTAGCATGTTTTTGGAATCTGGGAGGAAGCCGGAGTAGCCGGAGAAACTCACACATGCACACACAGATGCCCGAGGGTGGAATCAAACTCGGGTGTCCTACCTGCGGGTTAACCACTCGCTCACCGTGCAGCCAGTTATGGTTTTATTTCATTATTTCACGGCTGTTTGTGTCTGTTTGTGCCTTAGATTCATCATTTCCGGGACAAACCTGTCCATATTCCCCTTATCAAGTTTTTCCTCTATTTAACCTGCTCCTACATGGCCTGCAGGCTCCTGACTCCTTGTCTCCGACCTTAGAAGCAGTCAACGATCATGCTCAATATTTTCAATTCTTTGAGGGTTATCTAGTTGACCGGTGCGTCCCATGGACAGCTTTCAGGGTTGTTTTTTTTTACCTAGCCTTTTTATTAGTGTTTTTTTTCCGGCTTGTATTTTCATTTGTTCCCTACCTGGTAGTATTTTGTTCCTCACTGAGACAAGCCTTCTGATGAAGAATTTGTGCAATGCTTACTGGTGTCTGTGTCTGCATCCTGGGTTCCACCAGAACCAGAACCTGACACTTCCTATTCTATCTTAATAAAAAGGTTCTGAACTCCTGTTTCCATGCCAGTGCTGTACTAACGATACTGTACTTGGGTGTACTTCCCATTGCTGTTGACATGGCGTTCCATAGCCTTAAATATTGATGTCCTCAATTATTTGATTATTTGACTGTAAATGGAACTGGGGCACCCCCTATGTGTTTTGGTCAAAATACCACTTTAAATGGAATGGGACAAAAATGTCTCTTTCAACATTCTGAACTCCAGTTTCTACACCTGTGCTGTACTGAGCAGGCTAACGCAACCCTGAGGTGTTGTTGTGCCATTGTGGATACTAGCATACTGGCTAGAGACGGCAACAGCGCCTCAGCTGGCTGCAGCCAAGGAGTGCCCTAATGTAGAGTATTAATATTAGTATTAGGATTAGTATTCATTAGTATTAGTCAGCATATAGTAATGTCTTGCACTGTTCAGATACATAATGAGCAAATGTGTGTTAATTTGTTCTCAATTTACATTGTGACTATTATTTCCAAGCCTGCTACGTTGCAGCAAGAGATGACGTTGAGGTGGGAAGAAAAGAGCTTGACTCTGACTTGCTTCTGACTGATCATGTTGTTATTCTTCCTGTCACTTTCTTGCACAGTGCTAGTGGAGGGACGCTCAAAGAAGTGTTTGTACATGTTTGTAGTGGCTGTGAAGATTTTCATTCATATCTGGTTTACCTTTGGAAAAGAGAAAAGATGATGGGCTTATTAATCATCATAAATCAAAACGTGTAATAAATAAGTTACATGAGACTTTGCGTAGGATCGGCCAAGGAAACAATAACCATTTCTTTGAAATGTGCATTACCTCAACCTATAGGAATAGAAAGTAACGTTATTGGTCGCAACTTACAATTTTTTAAATGACCAAAGATGCTTCCCAAAGAGAAACCATTCCAATTTTGATCTTCATTCAGACATGCAGATTTATTTTTTTTTTTATTATTAACATTTTTTAACATAGTGTAGCAGCACATGTGTATACACATAGTGTAGCACGTCCACGTGTTGTTGAGCATGAAAACGTAATCATGCAATTTAAGTCAAAGCAGAAGTAAACTGAACTGACACCACAGCGGTAGTATGTGAGAAGGGGAGATGTGCATGTGTGTGTGTGATTGTGCAAAACTGCGTCCACCCCCCCGCAGTGAGACCTAATTTAAAGTGGAAAGATCTTCACAGTGTGATGCTGTCGGTGACAACAAGAAGACAAAAGCATACGCACACAAAGCAAACATGAACATAAATGAGACAGACAACACGATGAAGAACAAGCCGGAAAGCTTCTTGAGGCCTCTTTAACAACCCTTCTTGTTGATGGGAAAGTGCGTTTTTTGTTTGTGTGTGTGTGTGTGTCAGACTCACAGGGTTGAGAAGCACAGTGAGAAACAGCTCTCCTCCTCGGATGCTTTTGTCAAGTTCTTTTGGTCCTCCAGGGTATTCCTTATAGTAGATGGTGTGAGTGAACAGACCACACGTCTGACGAGGCAACACCTAGGCACAACACAACAAAAAATCCACGTAGAAGGTTGTTGTATTTGAACAGAACATATTTTAAAGTTGCCCTATTTGGCAATTTTTTCACTTATGTATAGGTACTCAAACAGTCACTTAAGAGGTTTTGGGTCATAAACAGCATGGCTATGATACCACTCCAGCAAGACGAGCCTGTCCTATGTACAGTATACACCCACCACTTCACAGAGGACTTCCATCCATCCATCCATATTCTATACTGCTTATCGTCACTACAGTCACGAGTATGCTGGAGCCCATCCCAGCTGACTTCGAGCGAGAGGCCAAAGACAGCCAATCACAGGGCACATGTAATAACTATAAAAGCAATCTTGACTCGCTAAATGTACTGCAAAAAAGGTCAGTAAGGATAATTCATAATGCCGCCTACAGAGAACATAGTAACTCCTTATTTCTAAAGTCACAAAATTACTTAAACTTGCTGATATGGTTAATCTTCAAACAGCTAAAATAATGCATAAGGCTAAAAACAACCAATTACCTAAAAATGTCATCCAATACTTCTCTGCAAGAGAGGAGAAATATGATCTCAGGGAAGAACTACATTTGAAACACACAAATTTGAAACATATGCTAGGACTACGTTAAAAAGCCATAGCATTTCAGTATGTGGAATCAAACTATGGAATGGATTGAGTAAGGACCTCAAACAATGCACAATGATGAGCCAATTCAAGAAACAATACAATCAGTTGATGTTTGCTAAATACAAGGATGAAGAGTCTTGAACCAGTCATGATGTGCTATATATATCACTATATTGACACTTACTATGGTACCCATTATGTCATTGTATGGTCATATCACCTCGTACTTCGGTATGAGGTACATTATTAAAAAAAAACCCAAAAACTGAAACTGTATTATGGAAAGCAGGAAGTGAACAAATGTAACAGTTACCGATTGTAAAAGTACCAGATGGAGGGGTAGGATTTAATAAGCTTTGCTTCTTCCTACTCTTTTTGGACATGTGGAACTGTGAACCATGTTCAAATGAAATAAAACCATTAACATTACCATTACCCTTACATATAGGCAAACACTTCACACTCACATTCATGCCTATGGACAATATGGCGTCGCCAATTAACCTAACATGCATGTTTTTGCATTCAAAAACGCTGTAAATGATATTTATCATTCTACACTGGTCACTAGATGTCATTAATGTTACTGTAATGTTTGGAGAGACACGCGCACACTTGATCATAAGTAAGCATGAACTATCTAATATACTTTAATGCCAATCCCTAATAAAAAAAACATGAGCGACTACGACTAAAATTCAACACCCTGACTTCAGTTCCTGTCCATCCTCTACACATTTATAACAACAAACACCAGCACAAGTTTTATTCATATTGGAAATGGCTTATTTACTATTTTTATGTCTACAGTTATAGGTATTACAAGGGTAAAAGTGAATATAAGGATGTTACTTATGTCTAGAGGGCTCTAATAACGCTAAAAACATATTTAGAAGGTCATGAACAGTTTTTGTATTCTCTGACTATGAAAATATTTAATTTGTAAATAAGGAAATTCACTCATCATTGGTTCTAAACATAATTAACCGTGATAAACTGGTTAATTAGGTTTGTGTGGCTTTTTTCAGTCACACAGTCACACACCTGTACAAACACTGCTCATTAGTCTTAAAGCTACAGACACAAACAAACCCAGGAGAACTTCCTAAAAGCACTTAACTGACTAAATTGCAGCATAAATGTTAGGTATTGGGTAAAACACTCCCAACACACTCTTGTGGGACCCGTGAGACTTATTTAAAATTGTATAATGTGGAACCTTTAGTGGATGGTGGCATCATTAGACAGAACACTGCTAGACTACATTTGTGTATTCAGTGTTTCTAAATGAGAGCGGCATTAATCTTCTCATCTCATTCACCTCCAAGATGCATGGGTTTCACAAAACGCTGAGCTGTTTTACATTTACTGCCCACCCCCTCGTACATTTCGGTGACAAATTGCCCGCCGAGGTGGCAACAAACATGTCAGGCAGATATTCGTCAGCAAAGAAATAATTCATTAAACAGCATAAAAAGCTGACAGACGGACAGATGAAACGCAGTGCCAATGTCACGCTGGCATGCAGCAAATTCAAAAATGTGTGACGCGCACCTCAGGACAGCTGAGGAATATTCTGACGCTTCGTGTCACACGGCAGATGAGAATATGGTCAAACACAGCAGATGGAAAGCAGTGGACTGTAGAGGTTGGCGACACATGACCTCAGAGCTTATTTAAACAGCAATGGTAGAAGGGCGACTGATGGCATGTTAGGCACATTACTTCCAGAATTGTGGTAGCAATGAGGCGCATAATGGAGTCGCTATTATTTTAATGTGCTTTTCATGTTATGACAAGTCAATGTGTCTACGGTGAGAAGGTCTACAGAATCAAATTAGGGACAGAATCTCCTTTGTGTTTGAGTGAAGGCTCCTGAGGAGATGCACACTTTACTTTCAACACCATGCTGAAGTTTGGCATACATGGCCTCACTCTACGGGCTCTAATTTCGTGGCGACGCACAGCCATTTTTTTACATACTGAAACTTTCCGCTACAAGTGAACAGCTAGCTGAACAGAACAGTAGCTACTACTACTTTTGTTTGCATCTTACCACAGAGGTTTAATAAGGGTGAAAGTTGCATTATACAGTGTGTGTATGGTTTTCGACATCTATTGTACACTTTTTTTGATGCCGTAGGGGGGAATCAAACCCTGGTCACCTAGCTGTGTGGCATGTGCGCAAACCACTCACTGCCGTGCAGCCCATTACAAAAAAACTTATTGATATACGTGCTTTTCATTAGACAACCATAGAGATAAAATTTTGCAAGTAAAATTGCAAAACACTGCTATCTGAAGATATTATTATCATTATTATTTTTGTATGTATTTTGGAGCACTTCTCTGTAGAGCTGAGCATAAAGGTTGGACGTGTCGATATTGGTATATCAGTAAAACACTGCAGTCACACACATACACATCAGGAGGGGCGCTGAGATGTGGGGGATGGAGAGAAAGAGCGAGAGAGAAGGAAGGCCACCCGAGCTTCAGACACTCAGCACTATTTCACCAAACCAATTATCCACAGAGCTATAGCTCAAACTGATATAGTACATTTTAAAAAGACGGTGCACAAACACGCACATATGCACACACACTAACACACGCACACACGGGCTTGCTCACAATCCCGTATCTCCCATATCTCAGCTTGATTTGTTCTGATACTCTGGGTCCAGTGGGCGTCTCTCAATCTGCTTTCAGACACACGAAGAACAATTTTACAACCTTAAGATGACTTCCTGTCCTCCTCTGAGCCATCAAAGATGGAGTGAGAGGTGGTGGAGATTGATGGCGGGACTTTGCAGAAACATATAAGGTAGGAAGCTATCGTATCTGTGGTTTAGCTTTAGCAGGTCTGATTTGACAAAAAATAAGCATGATTCCACATGACCATACAATAGTACTGAAGTTCTGATGTGTAGAACCCTAAGTAGGGGGAAATAATGCTGCATTTAAACATCGCTCATAAGGATGACGACAGGTGTATAAAAACAACAGTACATGTTTTACACTTTCTTTATTATATTTATGTGAATATGCCAAAAATGTTTTTCTGTAGTGTTATCTATTTAGATATTATAGCGGCATAGCCAGGTAAAATTCAAATTATGATAGTAGTGTTAGTAGTAGTAGTAGTAGTAATGGGATATACTGTAATGCAAAAACCAGGACATTTTCATCCCCTTCTACAAAAAACAGTCAGGATGGCCAAAACAGAACGTGAAAACAGGACATGGCAAAATAGGACTGTAATTATACTTTTACATGCAGAAAAAAATGCTTAAGTAATTATAAATGACGGTTGAACTAATGGAACTAATTGTTGATGCAGACTTGCCGTACATCCTGGCAAGGTCGAATTTGTGTCTTTTTAAAATTACTGGCACTCACAACGTTATTTGGCCCCATGGTGAGTTATCGGCAGTCACATTCAATAGAAAACTCACTCAATTTTGTGGACTAGTTTGTTATGTGCAATATCATGGGAAAACTGTGACTAAATTACAGCCCAAATCTATACAAGAGGCGTATAAAAAATGTTTAACTGGAATGGATGTAATGAAGCAGAGTTATAGTATGTCAACTGTTGGGCAGCTAAGAAATATAATACTTCTTTTGACTGCAATCTACCAAAATTAGGGGGTCATCTTGTAGTCGGGTCAACACAGTAATTACGCTCTAAATGACATCTTTGTTGATCTCAATGTGGAACACATCTTTTTTTCAGCGCTTCATGGTTTAACATTATGATGTTTCTGAGTGCTGCACAAATATTAAACTAACAACACATAATCATTATGTGTCAAATCGTCAGATGGAATGAATTATTATGTCATGAAATAGCAGTAGACATAAAAAAAATCATTGTACATATTTTCAGTTCAAACACTATAATAGCTGTAATATGGACTGGTAATTTGGGTGTCAAATGTGATTGGCTCTTTTGTGGATAAGGGAGAAATTGTGCACTTTGACAAAAGAGCCTGGCTGACAAGTGAATGAAGAAGGAGGAGCTGCACATTTGTTAGATGGAATGAATGGCAAGATGTTGAATTCTCCCTTTGGTTTTTATAGATAGTTTAGTCAGGTTCAGGTTCAAGCTTATTCAGTCTCATGTTTTCTTCTATTGCACATGTTTCTACAGTTCTACTAAAAGCAATGAGTATATGTGTTTTTACACATACCGACAATATCGTAGTGACTATCAGTTTTTGCCATCAGCAATCTTATCATTAAAACATATCAGCCAACAAACCACAAGGATAACATGAACTCAAATCAAAACAACACAGAGCAAAATATAAAAGCACAAATTCCTATCATAAGTAAAATAAAAATGTGGTTTAACTGTTAGAGGCTAATTGAAAGTTGAAAACGTACCCTTGTTGTGATTCACCACTCTTGCAGTGTAGGAGGGGTACCGCGACTGCGTGTGTTGCAGGGTCCTCCGGCAACACAAAGCAGCCTGGTGCATGCCTGTCTAGAAATCATGCGGCGGAAAAATACATCGGCGAACTCACGCGCGCATTGGCCGATACCGATTCAAATAAAGAACGCAAATATCAGCCCAATATATCGGCCGGCCGATGTATCGGTCGATCCTTAGTTTAACTCAGTAAGTGTTTCTTTCCGGGGTCTCCTTTCAGTTCATTGCTTTAAGAATTGCTTTCAAATGCATTCAATAAATAATTTTTCGTAGTGGACAAGAATGCTGCATACAGCATGCTCACATTGTCTCACTAGTGGAACAGGGCAGGGTAATTAAATATATATATTGTTTTTAAATTTGTAAATAGATATAGTATTCATATAGTATTCAGAGCTGCAATGATTCATGGACTAATTTGATTAGAAAAAAGCTTTGATTTCTATTCTGTTTCTTTCCGGACCCCAAAAGGTGGCCAGGACTTAAAATACACGAAACTAGTTTCCGAACAGCTTCTGCAATAGAGTGCACATGAAAGCTGCAAAGTGTGGGCACGATGGAGTGGCTCAAACAAAAATAGCAAAAAAAAAGTGGGGAGGAAAAGGGCGTAAAGGAAATGACAGTCTGTCAAAAGTTTGGGATCATTTCAAACACCAAAAAACAGACAACATGATAAAATGTTTGCACTGGAGCTGGCATTCCACAAAAGTACTACATTGATGCTGCCGCACATTATCAAAAAGTATACTGCATATTTATAAAGCAAACAACCAGAAACAAGGTGAAAGTCTGCTTTGGCAACTACTTATTTATTTATTGTGTTGATGATGTGTATTTACCGTATAAGAAAAAAACAAGAAAGGTTATGGTAAGCAGATTTTTTTCCCCCTTAACTATTTTCCCTAAAGCAATTGCTTTCATTGGCCTGTCATAGCTAGATAGACAGATAGATAGATATAAAGTAGCTAGCCATGTCTTTATTATGCCTGTGTAAATTGTCATTCATCCAGGGTCATTGTATTCTCAGGTCATATCCCGCGGTTGGTACTGCGTATGCTGCTATTACCATGTTTTTTTTTTTCATTTCATTTGACAACCCATTCAAAGTTCATAGACTTACGTCCCATAAATTTTGTTCACATTGATGTTACAGATGTCCACCATCTCCTGGTGTAAAGTATTAACTACATGAGGCACTATATTTGCAGAAATGGCTTTGTCACAATTGTGCAACTTTGACACCAAAAACTTTAAAATAATGACGACAGTTGTAGCTGCTACCACTATCAATTTCTGTTAATGTGTTGTTTGCGCGCAGCCAAATATAAACGGAACTGCTCTATGAATAAGGGTGCATCTACGTGTCTGGAGCTGACATATCTTAAGTACCTTTGATCAAATGTAGAATTAGTACTACTTCTGCTTGGAGATGGATATGGCGACAGCTGTTCAACTATGATGGCAAAAACAGCTACACATCAAGGTAGGTGGGATGGTGGGAACATCAAGGTAAGGCACTTAATTTGCAGTTCCAACAATGCCTCGGACATTGCTGCTTCCATATTACATGGGTTATCATTCATAGTAGCCTTAGCTATAGCCAGTCTGATTCTGGCAGTCCTGTTTCCAAGACACAATTTTCCTTTAAATGACAAATATTATAACATTTTAAAGTCATGTGGTGAGATCTCATGAAAGACGGGAGCAAAAAGAATGCATTCCCCTGCATAAAATCTGGGATGATGCAAAAAGAGTACTCACCATGATGTTACTGTGGATGAAACCCTTGCGGTAGCGGGCCGGCTTGAGGTGCGGGTACTCCTCCGTGCTTGTTACCTGGATGTTCCACACGCGCCTCCAAGCCTCGTAGAGCTGCAGATGTACTGGGTAGACCCCCGAGTGATGGGGGGCCACGGCATAGCCCATGTCCACTGGAATGTTGTGTTGCTGCATGAGCAATTCATATGAAAGTGAATGAAAATGGCTGCACATAAGCACACAGAGTAGATTGCACTATTTGTTTGTATTACCATGATTGCGCTCAAATCTGAGAACAAGTGGTTCTCAATTTATGATGTTAAATATTAAGCCGTTTCATTGTTAAAAAGCCGCTCCTATAAATTAATTCAACACTTCTGCAGGATGGATACACTGTGTTGCTGAACAACTACACTAAGAAAGGATAATGGTGCTTATTAGTTAACATCTTGTACTTCATTATGAGATCTGGGAAGAGAAGAGGAGATTCATTTAAGTATAATTTAAGTCGAATTTAGGTATAAGTTCTGGCTTGACTCGTTGGAATGGATCTTGTTTGTAACCCGAGGACCACCCGCTTTATTCTGTGTTTTTCCTAGGGATTTGTAATGATTTTCTTTTTCAGCAACAAGAGGTGGGGAAGAATTAAAAGAATAGCCATGTTCCTGGCTCCGAGGGTGCATCTTGCAGACAAATGGTCTTGTCCCTTGTCCTGACACACACCTACACATGCTGTCAAAGCACAGCATCAGTGGTCGCGGGATGAGCGAGTAGAGTGTGTGCGTGCAATAAAGGTTAGGGATTGCACTTTATGATCACATTCACCTTCAATAACACGCACCAACATGGAACCTCGCTGTATCACAGCTTGTGTGTGACACCTCGTGAATGCTCATACAAATTACAGCTGTCTACCTTGAGAATTTCAGATTAAACAGTACCTGATAAAAAGGGCGTGAGGGGTTGCCATTAAGGTAAATGCTCAATTACCTAATATAGCATTAAGGTGTGTTTGGATTTAAGGTATTAATAAGACATAGGTCAGGTGATGCTTTCCGCACTGAGCTCATCTGCATCTGTGGTATTATGCTGAACAAAAAAGAGGGCAGGTGTGTTAAAATGATCTCATCGCAGGCGAAAAATGAAAAGCTCTGGAGACAAGATGAGGCTAGTTGAAGCTCTCAGGAAATAATACACATGTGTTTTGGGCTTGCCAGCCATTTGTGGGACTTTTGGTACAAGCAATGGAGATTTAGAATTAGAAGTGGGGCTATTGGGGGGTTGCTACATATGGTGAATGTTATCATCTTAGTTTGTGTCTGTTTGACTCGACAATTTTGATAGAGTTCCTGCATGCCATGGACCAAAAGGTTAATTACACCCTGGATTGACTGCCAACTAGTGGAGATTGATCCCAAAATATTCTATGTGAATCACTAAACAACAATGGTGCTCCTGCCAGTTCTTGCCCTCTCTATGCTCTATATTGCATTGCCCTGAGTTCCCATGTTAACTGCCTGGTAAAATATGACTAGAATTTCATTGAGGTTGGGGACATGAATGATTGTGCTTCATACTATCATGCCACAGTTTCCGGATTATTAATGGCAAATGTTTATAATCCAACAATGTGTGTGTGTGTGTGTGTAAGAAGTGTATTTTTTCCCTCTGTTGCAAAGAGATGGTAATTACTTAGCATTAAGGTGGTTGAGAAAAGAAATATGATTTCAAGGACAAGAAGAAAGACAAGGGAATAGACACTGCCAAGGATTGTGTGTGTGCGTGTGTGTTTACGTGCACATGTCCATTTATCTCACCAGAGCGAAGTCCTTGTTGAGCACCATCTGCTCCAGCAGTGAGGACTCATTGTGGAAGAGGTGAGGCTGCATGTGGCTCCACATGTGGGGGAACCACCAGAACTCATTCACATACTTCAGCAGTAAATCGTCTCCCTCATCCTCCTCCACTGTGCCTGCATGCATGCACGCACATACACACACACACACACACACACAAGGACAAAAGGACACGGTCTGACTGATGTAGTGATACACAACTTTACGGTGTAGTTGAAGTTAGAAAAAAAAAAGACGTTAGAGTTCGTCATCATGTTGCTGAGCTCACTTAGGCATGCCTTGTAAAATCACATGATTCACACTAGATTCCCTGCTAATATTCTGTTTCTAAATACTTTATCAAAGCTCGTGTTTTCTTTTTAATTGTCTCATCTTGCTGCAGATTTGAACATAATATCAAGCAAAATTGGTTTTGGAGCCACAACAGAGCACACACACACACACGTGTATAACACAGTTCTGTAACTCCAAATTACTGAGATAGCATCACTTAAAAATAGAGATTGGATATCGGCTTTTCCCGATTAGACATGGCAAGGATGGGAGATTTGGTTGTTGACTACTATGCATGGTAATTGTGCAATTTGTGCACAATTTGTATATTGCATTGAAATTAGTGCAATAAACATAGGTGTTCTGTTGCTCTATCATTAAAAATATAATTTAACTGTAACACATAGGCATTATGTTACATGTTATTACACGATGTAAAGTATACTGTCTAGAATTATTTTAGCACTTAGCTCATGCTATTTTTTTGTGCAGCAGTGTTATGGCCATGCTGAAAATAACATTTAATTCTATTAAAATACACACACACACATAATACTATGAAAGAAGCACATACAATTATGAGAATAAAACATTTTATAAATAAAAAAATAAAATAATTTTAAAAAATACAAAAAAATAATAATACATTTTTTTTTTTTGTAATTTTGTAGTGGACTGCATGGCGGACAAGTGGTTAGCGTGCAGGCCACAAAGCTAGGAGACCCCAATTCAATCCCACCCTTGGCATCTCTGTGTGGAGTTTGCATGTTCTCCCCGTGCATGTGTGGGTTTTCTCCGGTTTCCACCCACATTCCAAAAACATGCTAGGTTAACTGGCAACTCCAAATTGTCCATAGGTATGAATGTGAGTGTGAATGGTTGTTTGTCTATATGTGCCCTGTGATTGGCTGGCCACCAGTCCAGGGTGTACCCCGCCTCTCGCCCGAAGACAGCTGGGATAGGCTCCAGCATGCCCGCGACCCTCGTGAGGATAAGTAGTACAGAAAATGGATGGATGGAAGGAATTCTGGGTTTCTGGGGCTGCTGCCCCCATGACCCAACCTTGGAAAAACAGAAGATGGATGGATGGATGGATGGATAAATGGCTAGTCGAATGAATCGAATACTTCATTCATTAATGTTTTGTTTTACTGCAACTTAACATTGTAAGTTGTGATTTATGCATACATCTGGCCCTGTAGCACTGCTCTCATTCAGTGAGCTGCAGCAAACCCAGCCATCCAAGGGCGTGCCTCTCCATCATGAAGCATCACTTTACTGTATATCTCATTTCCTTCAAAAGCACTTCCTCTTCCAAATGTCTCCATCACTCTAACCTGCTTAACACTCACTTATGTGCACTAATTTATCTGCTCTCCTCTCACCTTTTCTTACTGAAAAGACTTGTAACTGATTGACTGAAGACTTTGCCTTACCTTTAGTATGTACAGCTGTAGATGAGAGAAATACATATGCATGATGATGAGGGCTGTTTCAGTCTATAAAGTGATGCTGATGCTTTGTGTACGTAAAGCATGCAGGACTACTCCTGGCAGTCAAAGTATAGTGACATGACTTAAAAAATAATAGTAATGAGGCTTCACTGTGCATCTTAAAAGATCTGCCAAATATCTGTCAATCAGCTACATGTTAAAATGTGAGTGTAATGTTAGCACTGTAGCTCACATAGCTATGCTGGTGTTGCTAATGTCTGACTCCTTAATGCTACGTTGTTGTATGTTATATATGGCGTCTATTACATTGGACAGTGGATAAGGCGCATGCCAATAGAGCTTTATAGGACCTCTGAGACTATAAAATAGTATAACATGGTGCATTTAAATAAAGAAAAAAAACAACATGCGTACTTACCTGTGTGATAGAACTTGCCGGAGAAGCCCAGGTTGAAGGTAAAGTTGGAAATTTGAGAACGTAGCTGTCTTTGCGTATCCAGTAGCACCTATAGGCCAGAGAAGGGTAAAGAGTTAGATTGGTAAGTATATGCAATTGTTATTCAGAATTATCACAAGTGTTCAATTTTCAGCTTGTTCTTAAACACACCACAGTGTCAGGTGTTAATGCTTAAATCAGGATTTTGTCCCATTTTTTAATGACTTCATTAGTTTACTGGCCTTTAAACAAAGACTGTAATGAGTGTTAACTAAAGAGAGTTGCACACACACACACACACACACACACAAGCAGTAATACGAGTTAATGAAGGTCAATGCATTAAAGGCCTCTAGAGGATCTACTAATAACCCCCTACCCCAACCGTCCAACACACACACACACACACTCCCTCCTTGCCACTCGCTTCCATCCATGCATTTGTCCCACACATCCCTCCCTGCTGGTCCCTCTTTTTCCCCACTTTGGAGCAGTCTTCCTCCACCTCCTCTCTCTGCACTCTTCTGAACCGCCATCTCTCCGTGGCTTGCTCAAATGTCACATTCTCAGGAGACGAGGTTGTTCTAATTTAAAAGGAAGGCTGAAGCAGCACGGAGGATATACCAATCTCTCTCTCTTTCTCTCTCTCTCTCTTCTTCTCTCCCACCACATCTTCTTGCTATCATTGCACTTCTTGCTGTTTGCACCCATAAATATTTTTTATGAAACTTTTATTATTCTCCGCGTATTTCAGGCAGCAGGGTCGTTTTGTTGGGCTCAGCGCCACGTCTCTATTAAAAATGTTTGCCGGGGCCGCTTTTAATCGATCCCCAGGAACCTTCTGTGATTTATGAGATGAGCGGCCGAGAGTGAGGAAATGCTTCCAAGCAGGGCTTCTCACTTTTGTTTTTTTTTTGTTGTTTTTTTTTTTTACCATTGTGTTAACAAATATAGAGACACGGGAAGAGTGTTTTCATTAGCACTAATCTAATGGTGTTGAAGATGACTGCATGCTGACAGATGTGCACAGTCTTAATCTGATCCCTTGTCTCTACTGTGATGACAACCTCTACATCACTCTCGCATACACACACAAATACTCTGAATTCAATTAAAGCTTGTTGTCAAAATGCTTTGCATTTTAACTCAATCTCCCGTCATCGATGCACTTGGTCAAAATGCATTATTAACACACACATCGGGAAGAGCGAGTGCAAGAGTGGGTGTCTGTCCAAGAGTCTGGCGTATTAGTATAGACACATCATTTGTATTCTGCAACCAAAGACACAAACAACAGACAGGGATGTGTTGCAAATGAGGCATAATGAGCACACACACGTGCTTTTGCGTGTTGGGGCTATCACCAGCATGAGAAAGTTTTCATTGTGCAATGATGATGATAGTGGGCAAAAAAAATAAGTAAATGTCCTTCATGGCTGCCATATGCAAGCCAACCAAGTAGGGACGGGCACCATTGGCTTTCTTATCAAGGTCTGGTATACCAATAGGGTTAATTTCCAATACCGATATCAACCGATACGAATATAGACAGCAGCTTGTCAGGTCACATTTTTTGTAATGAATGATCACAGTTACACAATTAACATTGTGTATCAACAACAACAAAAAAATCATTTTGTTCCTTTAGTATAGCAAAAATATGCCAAACCATGACCTACACAACAACACAAAATGGTGTCGGTAAAATATTCATACAACAAGCACAAACGATGCCTTCTTATCCACCAAAAAGTGTGACAAATGCATCACGAAAAATGTAGTTATTCGCATCCTTTGATTGTATTATTTTTTTAAGTGAAGAAGAACTGATGATCATTACGAGGAGGCCCGAGGGCAAGACTCCAAAATACGCTTGGCAGTTAAAATCAACGTATCTCTAGGCAGAAACACATTTTGAAGAATCTCAGAGAAACAATCAAGTCGTCCCCTGCTGTTATTTTCTGAGGGTAATGGCAGCAGCTCTCATAGAGCTGAGGCCTTGAAGCAATACCACACCAATCTGTCTCCTGGATGCTGAGTGTGGCGATAAAACCGAGCCGTCAAAGACACTTTGTAAGAGAGAAGGCTTTGGTTTAGCGGGGGAAGTGGAGTGGAATAGGATGGGGTGGCGGTGGTGGTAGTGAGCTCCATAGCATCTTGACAATGATTGTGAAGAAGGTAAACACACACAAGGATTAACAGTTAGCGATAGCCCTACTTTCTCTGTGTGCCCAATCTGCAGCTGCATTGCCAGTGTCAGAAGTAATGCCAGTTGGTTTGTTTGTGTGGTAAGCACAGTAAGATGTGCCAGAAAGATGTTGGGGGTGGTTGGAGCGAGGGGGGCAGACATCTGGACTGCTGGCTTGACACCATCCACCTCCCCAATTTATCCTAATTCTGTCATCCTCTTGAAAACTTGATATTGTTCTCTTCATTTCAATCCACTGCCTTCATGCTATTACAAAACCAGGCTTGGATGAGGTATTTGATTATGAATGCTGATGGAATTTATGGAAAATGAAAAGCACAATTGTACAAACACAGCAAATGTTTCCAGAAAGAAAATAATAAAGTAGTTTGATGTACGTGACTGACTGACTTGACTTGCTCAGCGTCTTTTTGCCGTCCATTTTTTGCGAAAATCCAAGAAAATCTGATCATCTGGAGAAAAACTGAAAGCAATGTGGCTGATGTTTGCTACTGTGCCGATGTCCACCATGGTCCAGGGATCTCCAAATGAAATTTGACAGACGTAGCCATCAAGTTAAAAGCCTGAGCTGCCAACTTGATGTCCAGCGTGAATTTTAAGGTGCCCACAGAGTGAGGTTTGACAACATGCTTTCGCACAATTGCACCATCTGGCATCCATTACACCGACAATGAACATATTCATCGATTAATGAAAGGGGACCAATTATGCTAATTTTTTGCCTCGTTTTATTGAGTTGAGCACACGATAACCAGCACACAAAGCCTTATAGTTCTTCCAGAATCTGCACCTATTCAGCTGTACTTCTTTGGATTTCGTGGTTCCAGCGAAAACGGTCCGTTTTAATGTATTCCACCCACGGCCCACCTCCAGGAACGCCAAGTCTGCTGTGATTGGTCACACTCCCGCATGCATACAGAACACTTGAACACTGCTAACTTTTAATTGCTGTTTAACTGCTAACAGTTAAACAGCAATTTATGGCGGATTTTAACATACAGCCATATGTGTTGGTACCCGATTCCGATCCGTAAGTAGAGACAGGACAGTCCGAAGTTTCTCAAGAAAAGAGGTTACTTCAAGACGTCTCCTAATGGTAAGTAGCTTTAGCATTTAGCATTTCTACAGCATCTGTAACCGAATGTGACCACGAATTGTGGTGGGAAACGGCCCACCTTGACAAAACAGTCCAGCTTGAAATGCCGCTGACAAATTAAAATTTATTTCTTTTGCTGGTAGGGAATCAGGGACTCCAACCACTTCCTGATGGTGGCGTCATTAGGAATTGCAAACAAATGTGGCTTTGCTAGCAAGTAAACAGAGGAGCAGAGCTTGGGGGAGGGCGGAGCGCTTATCTGGTTTACAGACACGTGTCTATATAAGGAAGTCCACCCCTCTGTGACATCACAAAGGGGCAGTTTTATGACGCCTTTTGAAACCTTGTTTTTTGAGCCATCCCAAACTTCTTTCAGAGCTCACTTCCAACCTCATTATCTGAAACTTTGGCATTGTTTAACACAAAAATACAACATTCAACCTCATTAACTGAAACTTTGGCATTGTTTAACACAAAAATACAACATTCTAACTACATTTATAGGTGAGAAAAGTGGAAAAACCATAATAGGTTCCCTGTGAGAAACTGAGGCAAAATGTCTTGCGCTACTTGGTTCAACCAGTAGAGGCACTGTTCATTCAGTAAGCAGAGCAGCGTGACATCAGCTATGTTGAGCTGCATTCATTCACACTCTCGTATCAAACCAAATTTTAGAATAATAATAAATAATAATAACAATAAATTAATTAAACCAAAATGGCCAAAACTAAGGACGACCTAACTGGTGTCTACAGAGGACTTGCCAACAGTGTCTATACAAAGATTTAATTCTTGCTATGCATGTTTGTGTAGCTGTGCGTGTAATATGAACAGTCGACCAGCAAACTTAAGTGGGTCAGGCATTTCTATTTGATGAGCGAGTTGATGCCAGTCTCCTCTTAGCTCTCACTGTCTCGTTCTCTTGCAGAACCGCTCTTCAACTTGGGAGTCAATGTTTTGGTGGGGTTTTTTTTTACATTGTGTCATTTCACAATGTGCTATATTTACTAATATTTATGGCTGTGTGGTACTTGTTATGGAGTTTGCTTTACTAAACTCTAGTTGGTAGGCCATGAAAAAAACATTATTTGTGGTTAAAAATGAGACGAGTGGTGCAAAAATTGTAAATGAAACAAAAGGAGCTCCTCCAAAATGCTCAGTTAATTTACAAGGTCACATGTACAAATATGTGTTTAAATACGAGCAGATGAGAGCTAATTTCTGTTTTTCATCCACTATATTGGACATCAGGCTCAGCATAGGATAAAATGATGAATAAAATGAACAATGCAGCCCTAACAAACATCTTTGAGCTTCTTTTGATAGAACGTTCTCTCCCAACTTCACTGTGCCTTTGGCTGAGTGACAAATGGAGATGGAGTCCGCTCAATTCTGGCGACTTAAGTGGCAAATATGCGTTATATTAATTAGCTCTAAAGATTAACTGTAAGTAGGAATGTGCAATAAATAGATGACTGCTGAGCCAAAAAGAAAAAAACTTGACTGAAGTTTGGACTATTAGCATATTGTGCAATGCCTTTTCTTTCACATTCAATTTAAAGTCATTGCAGGAACCAAAGTGAACATGAGGACACTTCTCCTGTGTATCATCTCTGCTATTGTGCAATTCAGTAGACTACACTTTGCAACCTTCAAGGTCAAATTCCACAAAATCACATTTAACCAACATTTTCCTGTACTGACATTTGTAGGACAAATTAATGATGTTCAAGTGTGAACTCAAACATAAAATATATAGGTGGTCTTTGGGTTGTGAATGAGGAAGGTTTTATTGTAACTCGGAACTTGTAGCCAAATAGTACTAAATATAATAGTTTAATGAAACTGTTGGCCGTTTTTTCTGTGTGAGCTTTTTATGATGTTTATTTTCCCTTCCGTGGTGATGGCTTTCCTTTTCTTTTGTGCACTGCTGCTTGGGCGACATAATGAAGAGCAAAATGTTAACTCATTACCAAATGTCATCATCTTCATGATATTAATAATGTTATCCTTCCTGAGTGCAGCTGTGCAGTAGAAGAATATGTGCAGCAACTTTAACTAGTTCTTAAGCGAGTCTTGTGTTTAATATATAAAAATTACGTTTTTAATTAATTGATGCAATCAAAGGACCACCTGTACACAGAAGGGGGCACTTAAATTCAAATGTGTAAATTTCCGTCCTGTTTGTTGTCAGCTAATGATGGTGACTTGGCAAAGTTTAGCTATGAACATTAAGTATCATTGAATGTATAGTAATTCCTCATTTATCGCACTTAATTTGTTCCAGACATAAGTGGATTGGGTCTAGGATTCCTTATTTATAAAAGGAATTCGAGCATAAAAAACTTGTTTACCTTCTAAATATGGTTATTAAAATCATTAGAAATAGAGATTAGAGTTTTTACTTACATACTTTTGCCACATCAAATGTATTTCATCTCAATATACAGTAAGGTCAGGGTATAAATAATTCTGAGGTTCACTGTACGTTTAAAAAAAATTGTGGACTGAGCTTTGAATGGCCATAAGTAAATAACTTAAAGCAACCACTTTGCATGAAAGCATCCTACTCAAACATTCAGCAGTACAAGGCACCGTCTGTAACTACACGTCTATGAATGACCTCTCTTTCCACATGCTGGCAGTTCATCTCTACACCAACTTGTATTACCATGACATTAACTTACTCAGGGACAAGAAAGCCAAGATCATTCTTTAAGGTCTCATCTCAATGTTTAAGTCCGCCTCTATGCTCACACGTCCACAGAGTGCTGTGCGTGAGAAGGAGTTAAGGGAGAGAATATAAAGAAGGTGCAGATAGTAATCAATGACTTGGCAGCGAAGCTTGAGTTGAATGAGGACGAGATATGAAGAAGAAACTGAAAATGAGGATGGGACACCTCCTTGAATAAAAAAAAACAAAACACAGCAGCCCTATGCTTGGATCACTGATGGCACTTTTTGACTGGCATCATCCCTCATTGTGAGAAATGTCATCGGCTGGCTGCCTCCCTGTGAATCATTTTTAATGGAGGAAATAAAGGTGTGTATGTGCTGCCATGAGAGGGAGGGGGGTAATTTTTTTGTCACTAGATGAACTCGTGGGGTGAGACTAATGAAGAGTGCAGGGAGGAGGAGGGTGGCATTTTAATTGGCCTGCCTCTATCTTTTCTCTTCTTCTCTTGCAGAATAGAAAAGGGGTATTTTTAGAGAGGAGGGAGCTATAACATCCAACTGCTCATGTCAAACACCCATCGCACACAACCACGCATCAAGCTTCCTCCTGTGATGGAGACTTACAAATGAAGGACTGACATGTATGAGACAAGAGCCATCATTCATACGGTAATTTTGTACCATCTTATTATAAATAAAAACACCACACATCTACTAATGT
Source organism: Doryrhamphus excisus (assembly GCF_037039965.1). Classification (NCBI taxonomy): domain Eukaryota; kingdom Metazoa; phylum Chordata; class Actinopteri; order Syngnathiformes; family Syngnathidae; genus Doryrhamphus; species Doryrhamphus excisus. The sequence continues at coordinate 10,285,348 of NC_136365.1, forward strand.
CACTATTGAAGCAACTTTGTTGATACGTATATTAGCCTAAAGGAATAATGAAGGGTAATCTATGTATTAGATTCTGTTTTACGGGCTGCACGGCGAACGAGTGGTTAGCGCGCAGGCCACACAGCTAGAAGAGCCCGATTCCACCCTCTGGCATCTCTGTGCCCCCCGTGCATGCGTGGGTTTTCTCCGGGTACTCCGGCTTCCTCCCACATTCCAAAAATATGCATGTGACTGTGAATGGTTGTTTGTTGATATGTGTGATTGGCAGGCGACCAGTCCAGGGTTACCCCGCCTCTCGCCCGAATACAGCTGGGATAGGCTCCAGCACCCCTGTGACCCTTGTAAGGATAGGTGGTAGAAAATGAAAGAATGGAGATTCCGTTTTAAATGCACTGGCTTCATGTGATACGTCAGCAAATCTTGCAAGATTGCAGCGTGCAATACTTCACGCTCCTGTGCTTGGCTTTTTGGTGATATTATTTCAATTACAAGACCTGCCTCAATAAGGGCATGCTAAGTGTGTATATAAGTGCATTATGCCGCATGGCACAGTGGATGGGTGGTTAGCATGTAGGCCATATAGTCAGGAGATCAGGAAATCTCTGTGTGGAGTTTGTATGTTCTCCCCGTGCATGTGTGGGTTTTCTCCGGATACGGCAGTTTTGTCCCACATTCCAAAAACATGCATGTTAGGTGAAATTGGCAACTCCAAATTGTCAATAGGTATGAATGTGAGTGTGAATCGTTGTGCCGCAGTCCAGGGTCCAAATTGAGAGCTCTTGAATGGCACACACAAATTGCCTCTATTGTGACCTTGTTCAACCACTATAATCTCTAATAGTCTATAATCTCCTTGTTTCGGTGAGGTGCAATATTTCCATTTCACCGACACCTCCCTCTCTGCGTCCTCATTTCCCCTCAGCATTTTGTCTGGGAGAAATTAAGAAGTTTGCTGCAAGTTCTCCACCCCCCCAGGCACCATTCACAGCCATCCCGTCCTCCTTTCTTCTCTCTGTGATTTCCTGCTATATGCTGAAGGAGGTAATGTGGCAGCCATTTGCGTTTGAGATCACATCGATCTGTCTTTCTGTGCCACCATCTCCTCCATCTCTTGACCTCCTCCTCCACCCACACCTCCCTGTCATTGTTTTACCACGAGTTCATCCTCATGTATATTTATGCGATAAAGCTGAGGAGTCCATCTGAAAATTCATACTAGAGAGAGCAGAAATGCAATTTCTAGATGTGCTGAATTGTGGCAACTGGACCCAGTCTTGTTTATTCAAGACATTTCATCTGTAATCCAAAAGGCTTCTTCAGTTCTAGTGTTCCCTGGGGTTGGTCACAATAGGGTTGACGATAGAGGATAAAACCTTGTCCTCTGTTTTGGATGATAGAGCCATCCCCTTTCATCTGTTTCAATAAAGTCAGCATAAATGAATGAATGAATGAATCTCTCCCCCAAATATTACCTCATTCCATGGGAACAGTGGTCACTAATGAGCTGTATTTCCACCAAGTTATTGAATTCATTCACAAGCCACACCGAGCAATAATAACAATAAGCCTTTTGGATTAAAGTTGAAACACCTTCAAACAAACAAAAAGAGTACAGTTGTCTAAATTCAACATTTTGGATTACCAAGACCAGGATGACTGAGAATCTACACTGACATATGAAAAGGTTGTGTGTGTGCGCGACACCTGCGAGACGGGTGAGACTTTTAGTTGATGCATTGTGGCATTCTAATCTAATCTTCAAATGTCACATGTGATACTAACATGCATGCACACGAACATACAGGCAAACATACTGGTCTCTGGTCAATCTTCCAATGTTTACAGAAATTGTGTCTATTTTCTTTTACACCTTTCCAAACTTAGATGGCACAATGAATAGCACAGAACTTGGTCAGTCATGTCCAAGAGCAGTTAGGGATTTAGTGCCTTGTTCAAGTGCAATTTTGACAGTCTCTTCTGGTTTATAGTCTAAAGGTGAACTGCAACCTATCCCAGCTGACTATTTGTCAAAAGCTGGGAAACACCCCATATTGGTTATCAACCACAAGGGACAAACACACATTCATACACACATTAACACCTACAGGATGGACAAGTCTCAAATGAATCTGCATAACATTATCATGCATGTTTGGAGGATGTGGGAGGATGCTAGAGTACAATGTCTGTACATTTTTCAATGCAAAAAAATAAAGGCATGCTTACAGGTGGTCTCTGGGTTACGAGCCTGATACAGTATGTTCCTAAGACAACTCAAACCTAATTTAACATTTCAGTCACTCACACTACATAGAACACAGAGAAAACACTACACAGCTCTGTGCAATGTTAAAGAGTTTGTGGTTTATGAATGTTAGTGAGTCCTGTGAGTCCTGACTTAGTGTGTGTGCGGAGAGGACCATTGAGTTTGCTGATGTTGTTTTGGTGCAGTTACAGGTGACAGTCACCTGATTTGGTTTTGCAGGAAAGACCTTGTTGATCAACCACCTCCTTGTCATTCTTAAAACGTCCAGGTAGACATTACAATACCATGAACCGCACACGGTCTATTCTTTTGCTGGACTGGGCTTCGAGCAAGTCTCATGTTTACGAACCAAAATTTGTTTTTTTATTAATTCACAGGAACACATTCTTAACACCATAAAAACTAAACGCCATAAACCACGGCATTAAAAACGGAATTGTTAACAAGTAAATGTGTGTAAATATTGTAATTGTCCATATGCGGATGTGCATGTCTTTGTGTATGGCCACTCAAGCACGCGTATGCATTGAAACAATGGCTGCCTTGAGAGGTTGACTCTCCTTTAGTTTGCCTAAGAGAAGGAACGTGGGAAAAAAGGAATAAGAGCCATTCATCTTTTCCCTGGCTCATTCAGTCGCTCCCCTCTGCTTCCCCTTTTTCACTCCCTGCCTTTGTTCCTGTAAATGGCCTCTAAACCACCATTTAACATAAACAGCCTCTCGCTATACCCTAACTCAGTATAGACTGCACACTCTGCAATATGCAACGCCTCAAGTATTTTCGCTGAAGTTTTAAGTTCATATTTCTTATGTTTAACAACAATGCAGCCGTTAGTTACTATTTCATAGCAGAATGATAAACTGCATTGCTTGCAGGTGTAAGAAATACCTTCACATCCTTGACGTTCATGCGGGTCCCTTCCTTTCCCACAAATATGTCATCTATATCCACCAGGATATACCGGTCCAATCCCAAAGTCAGCTTCCTATCAGTGAGGTAGGAGATGGCGTCCACTAAGATGAGTCTGTGGAGCCAGTAGTTGAGACCCTGGCCAAAAAATACCCTTCTCACCCCGTCATAGAGCCCCATGTCCTGGACTACCGTAGCTTGCAGGCCCAAGCTGAAGCCAGGCCCCAGATTGTCAACACTGCCTGCCCCAGTTCCATCTTTAGGCCGTGCGTGCAGTACAGCTTGGTACGTGGAGTGATTGGAAGAAAAGGAGGTCCAGTCCTCGCTGGGTAAGGCCCCTCGGTCCGTGCCCGGCTTTGTTAGGTGGAGGATGGGAGAGCTGGACACTACGCAGCAGTCCCAGAGGGCCTGATTGGTCCTCAGCACCAGCGGGAAGTTTCTGAGTTTGAACAGAGGTGGCGACGTCTCGGTGGAGCGGTAGAAGCCAATGATGCCCACCCTGAACTCGGTGCAGTACTGATGCAACAGCTGTCTATTCCATGTGTCTGCATGTGCATACTTGAGGAGATTCTCATAAATGATGAGTGAATATCGGCCGCGGCCCTTCTCTGTCAGTGGCGGGAGGTCACCCTTCCCTGAAGCTATTTCCATGCGGAACTTGAAGTGCGCAGACTCCAAGATAGCCACAATGTCCTGACCCAGCTGAGAGTACTGGGACTCCACCAGCACCAGCGCCGCTGGATCAGTGTGGATGTGCGTGTGGGGCGGATTAGGGGGGTATGGGTATGGTAGTTGGCGGTACGGGGACATGGAGAACGGCTGGGAGCAGGCCGGCTCTGAAGATTGTCCTATTTGCATGGAAGGTGTTGAGTTGGTGAAGAGAAAGTAGGCAGATAGGAGCAAGGAGAGGAGACAGCAGGAGGCCAGCAGGAGGAGGAGCCTCCGTAGGTGGCGGCGGAATCGCACGGCCACCGTCATCTCAGGCTGGCCGGGCGATGTCTTTTTCTATAGATACAGCGTGGACACTGTTTCGATAACTCCGGATGGGAGAGGAAAGCCACTCAGGGGTGTGTCATGTAACCATGGCAGGTGAAGGCGACGTTGGAGGTCAGGGGACCGGAAAGGGGCCAGTCTTCAGTGTTCAATATCTGCATAAACACATAATGGAAAAAAGTCAATGGTATATATGATTGTGAAAACAGCACGCAGTAGTTAAAGCACAATAAACAACAGCTGTTTGTGTGTTAATATGCAGGGAGATAGACAGGAGCGCAACTAATCAGTCCCTTAAAGCTCCGCAGAGATCCCCATTCTAATTGCACCAAACTATGTGCACTTCTGTCCTATTTCTGAACCTAATCATCTATAGTACCACAAAATTAGAGTTGGAATCCTTTCGCCAGGAGCGCTAATCTGAGGGGAGCCCATGACAGTACAGAGGAAATGGAGAGCGGGGAGAGAAATTGAGAGAGATGGAGAAAAGGAGAGGGGAACAAAATGCAATGAATTATAGAAAGAGACAAAAAAGGATTAGCATCTTAATGTATGTGCCGGGAGCCAGAGAGAAGAAAAGATCCCACAGCATATTGTGCTCCCTCTTTGCTCCACACCATTCTTCCATTCTGTATGAATGGCATTTTTCCACATACTTCACTTTTTTTCCACACGGAGGACACAATAAGAATGTCATTGAAATGAAACTGAAGGGAAACTCCTCAATTTTGTGGATTAATAAACTTCATTGCCACTTAAACAAGACTACAAATTAGACCAGCCACGTGCATGATCCATTCTCCAAAATTAATGGTGGTGGTTTTGTTTACATAATTGTTTGTACAATTCAACATGACTGAAGAGGAGCAGGAAGAAGCACCACTTATTTTATCGTGCAGTTTCTTTAGAGTCTGTTCACAAAAGTGGTTATTCAAAGCAAAGACACCTATTAACGTGGTATGAATAACCTGTTACTCTGAATATGTAATATTATTGGATGCCACATGAGGGTGCCAACATTGGAACAACAAAGCTCATAAGGAAGTTATTTACGTTGACTACAAATGATGCAATGCAAACTTATACTGCATCAAAAGTTCTTTAAAGCTAAGATTTTTAGGGTTTACATTTTTTTCCTAATTTGAAAACCTCAACATTGTTATATTTTCTTTTTATAGTTAATACATCTATTTTTAGTGCATGTGATACTGACATATTAAAAGCCTACTGTTGATTAGATGAAAAACACGTGAGATAATTAGTAGGTTGTTGCACGTGCATACTCAATTAAACAATGAAACTACAGTGATTACATTTCCGTAAAACGAGAAGAGAAACTAAAGAGCAGGTGACTGCACCTCCATTCACCCGTCTCGAAGACCGAGTCGCTCACTCACCTCTCGCCGAGTATGAGGCGCCGCTGCGCGGATACGTGGTGTGACGAAGGACCGGTGAGAGTGACTGTGCTCCGGGTGGGTCTGGTCTCGGTGGCGCACCTCTCCCGTGTGTTTTGGATGCTGAAGCCTTGCTATCCTCTGCCCTCGTCTCTCTGTCTCTCTCTTACTCTCGCGCTCTCTCTCTCTCTTTCTCTCTTACTCGCTCGCTCCCTCTCTCTCTCTATCGCTCTATCCCTCTCTCTCTCTCTAGCCTCCACTCGAGCGGCAGGGGCAGCCACCCGGAATGATGCGCTCTCCTCCCCCTTTTATCATTCCTCTCCATTTATCCCACTCTCTACCCCCCATCTACACGCTGTCTCCTCTTCGCTTCAGTCAAGTTGCCTTTATCTCCGCTCTTAAAAAGTTGGAGATTTGCTGCGACCGAGCAGACTGACAGAGGGGCATCGATATCAGACTGCTGGTCGTGCGTAAAGGACCGCTGTTGTACAGGACCGCCTACACACACAGGAGGAGGAAAGAGTGGGTGAGGGAGGGGGGAGGAATGAGGGGATGGTTGATACAAAAGCACCCCCACCCCTTTCGTCCAGCATCAACGATCACGGCCGGTATAAGATCACGGCCCGTTAGTTGGTGTTGGATGTGTCATAGGCCGATACGCTCTAGTCGGTTCAATGATTCAATCTCACCATGCCTATGTTGTACATCTCAAATAAAGAGAAGAACACTTCAAATGCAATTTAGATCCTCAAGGATGTTATCAATTGGTGGGCAAGAAAGCAAGGCATTCCTATTATGTTCGCCGTTGTGCCAAATGTCCATCAGGCAGTCTTGCAGCAGTGGTTTAACTTGATTAGGCGTTCCCCCTTTCCCTCCTCACTAGTTCATCAATCTCCCCCAAACCTATTTGCACTGACACACACCCTCTCATGCACCTCTCAATGGGGCTGTAGTGGTCCCGCTCATTCACATTGTAATGGCCACACAATGGCGCTTACACTGGGTGTGTGTGCTTTGAGAGAGTGGTTCTAAAGATGAAGGGAAACTCAGTGAACCACTAAAGGTCCAACACAATAAAAAAAATGATGCATGTAAACCCTGATTTGTTTAAATTTTGATTCAATCTTTTTCCTTAGGTAAATGGAGATTCAATCCGTTCCAGTGTTAAACTGTCACATACACTGCTTGGCCAAAAAAAGAAGTTCACCATCTGGACTGGACTAAATCAGGCAGATTACTCCATGGTTGATTGTTTCTGATGGCAACAAGTTATTAAAACAGTAACTGGTGTAGTTTGTAACGAAGTAAACACAGTTCCCAAGGAATATTATACCTGAGGAGGCACTTTCAGATAAAACATCAACAACTAGATCAACACTTTTGCTGTTATACTAAAACAAACTGAGTTCAATATTTGTGAAATGCTGTGTTTACCCTTACAAATATGAAACTTTTACTGTTACACTTTAATATTTGACAGTGTATGACATTTACACCTTAATTTTGTAGTCCATAATAACTGTATCATCCTGTAACAGGTATGATTATAAACAGTGAAAAGTATGTAGACAGTCAAAAGCAGACTCCTACCTGTAGTGCAGGTTGATGACTATGCAAATTATAAGGACAACTAAACCCAGCACTCTGAAAAAAAAGCACTCTTATAGCAGTATTACCTAACCTTTAGTATAGACTGACTGGAAAAATAAAGACATCATAGTGAAAACAGCCCCACTCAGTTGTTGGTGTAATTATGCAGCAGTGCTGAGAAACAAGAGGTTGAGTGAAATATATAGCAGTGAGAATACCATGCCCTACAAGAATGGAATTCAGAGATAATGAAGGTTTGGACTGGCGCGTGATTGTGTTTGTATGTAAATGAGTGTCAGTGGGTGAAGTGTAATTAGAGATGTTGTTCACCCGTTTCCTCCATATACAATAAGAAGCACTTCTGCTGTGGACCTAGCTGGAAACGACAAGCCAAAAATGCAAAGTGAAAGGCTATATGGAGACAACTGGAGGCTGGACTGTGTCAACATATTAATGTGGGCCAAAATTGAGAAGGGCAAACTGTATAATACCTGTTCAGATACTTAATTACATGTAAAATAAATAATAATGCAAACTTACAGACACAAATATATGTAGTATACACATACATATACATAAATTATATTAGTAATTAATAATAATAATTTTAAAGTGTATGTAGTGGTAGATAAAACTGTTGCATTTTGACCACTCATGGTATTTCAAATGCAAGTAGTCATCCTGTGGGGTTAATAAAAACTACATCAGGAGGTTGCCTACAGCCACAGCTGTTAGTGCCAATGTCTTTGGGCCAGGTCCTAATTAGAGCCCAAGGTGGTTATTTGTTTTTGTAGGCCATGTACGTATATCACTTGGAGGTTAAGTGAATAGAAGCGTTAACTGGAGCATTCAGTGTATTTCAAGATAATTCAATGACACACTGAAATGGCCGAGTCATATTTGCAGAAAGGTTTATGGGTTCAGATGTATTTTAAAATAAAGCTCCTCTAAAAACATGTGGCTAATTTCTTTCTGTTTATTTGTCTGTCGATATGTGAATTAGCAAACTACTTTCTAGTTTAGGGAAGATGATGTAACCATTTTTCATTTTAGAATGGGGGAAATGGATCCCAAGTTACTCATATGGCAGACGAGATCTGAAAATCAGTGCTATTCGTTGTTTTTGTTTGTTTTTTCAACATCAGGCATAAAACCAACTCCAATTTATTCTGATCTGCACCGCTTTCTGCTTACTTTTGTGCCCTTAAATACGAAAGAGTTCATCACATCCCATTTAAAATCAAGCAGATAAATGCTGTAAAGTTTAAAGGGAAATCCCATGAAAATTGTGCCTTTTACTACTCATCCATAAATGTTTGACCTCTGCAACATTTATTATTAAGAGCCTGCCGTAACACAAAGCAAACATTTGGAAGCTAAGACGGCAGGACACACACATATGCGGAAGTACAACAAATAAAAAGTGGAAAATTGTAAGAGAGAGATCCCATAGATCAGGGGTGTCCAAACCCATCCATCCATCCATTTTCTATAGCGCCTATCCTAATTAGGGTCGTGGGTATGCTGAAGCCTACCCCAGCTGTCTCCTGGCAAAAGGCAGGGTACACCCTGGACTGGTCGCCAGCCAATCACAGGGCACATATAGACAAACAACCATTCACACTCACATTCATACCTATGGACAATTTGGAGTCGCCAATTAACCTAGCATGTTTTTGGAATGTGGGAGGAAACCGGAATACCTGGAGAGAACATGCAAACTCCACACAGAGATGGACCCGGGTGTCCAAACATTTTTAAATATATTTTTATTTACATACATATATGTAAAGTGCTAGGAGACCCGAGTTCAATCCCACCGTCAGCCATCTCTGTGTGGAGTTTGCATGTTCTCCCCGTGCATGCGTGGGTTTTTACTCTGGGGAAAAAAACAACTATTCATTTATGTGCTCAGTGCTAATGTCTTTATCAAGTTAGGAGCTGTGTGACTGATGGGCATCCTCTATAGGTGGAATATTCCCACCCCCATGCTGCTGGAATGTGATGTGGATCAAACCAGACGGAGTAGCGAGGGAGTGGGTGCCCCCGGGTGTCAACCCTCAGGCTAATTACTGCTAAAAAATTAGACATATTTCATTCTTAATCTTTTATCATATAAAATTATATACAAATATATATATATATATATATATATATATATATATATATATATATATATATATATATATATATGTGTGTGTGTGTGTGTGTGTGTGTGTGTGTGTGTGTATTTTCCATAAAGAAAAACTAGTAGTGAGACTTGTGTTTGTGGAGGGCGACACAGCCTCCCACCCAGTCCACCCAGGGTGTCGCTCAAGCCAGAACCACCACTGCCTACAAATGTTGACGATAAATGTTCTCAGAAGAGCATGAGGGGGGCAATGTGAAAGCTGCCCCCCCTGCCACCAGCAACCTCCACTTGAACATTCAAGCAGATGTCTTTTGAGCAATCAATACAGTGCACCAAAGATTGATACGTATGCACGGTTAGAGAGTGATATCTGTGTCGTATAGAATAACAGGAGCTAGAAATCTATTAATAGAACTTTGCCAGTGATATCATCACCACGGTTGCATAAAAATATACAAAATAAATGTTTATTATAATAAACATTTGAAAATTAGAATACATATGCTGTATATACATATTGTTTTCTTCTTTAATTACATCTGAATGTGTCACAAGCAAAAAAAACAACAAGCCATTAATGACTGCACTTTGGCCCCCTGATCTAAATAGATCCGGTTCCAGAGTTGTATCAAAAATTCTGCCTATATTAATGCTCCATATCATTCTGTGCTTTCAAAACAAAACCATATGCACAGTATCGTAATAGAAACTGTAGATAGTCCTTGCAAGTGAACTCAGCTACAGAGCTAACATTCTAGTAAAATTTAACACCATAATTTACAGCTCCCACATTTGTAGCTGATTGATGAATATTTGGCAGAGCTTTAGGCTTTACTTTAAGACGAGTAGCGAAGCCTGTTTTTTTTTGTTTTTGTGGTTTGTTTTTTCCAAACTGTCCTCCAGTTGAAGTGGTAGGCGTATATACAGGGTTGGCTCATCTAGCTAGGGGCAAGTCCGAGGTGGTATTAAGTCCATGAATAAGTCATGATGTCATGAAAACCCAGAACTTGAAAAGTGATGAAGCGCATAATGCGCAATTAAAAACATTATATGTTTTATAATTATAATTATCATGCATTGGACAACAGGATTTGGCTTGCCAAACACACTTGTCAACAGACTGACTTTTTCAGCAACAGTGTCGTGTGTTACACACACACACACTTATGGTAAATACACACAAAAGCCCACAGTATCATGCACAACACCCACACACACACGACTCTGCAAACAACACTGCGCTCCCACACTTTTACAAGCTGCAAAAACACAGAAACAAGCGCCTTCCTTTTTCATCATATCAGCACTTCATCATAAGACTGATTACAACCTCAGCCTTGGACGCATGCAGAAGATAAACATATGCATGGAACTCTGCTTGTGTTACATGAGGATGGGATGGCGTGGTGAGAGAAAGGACCGTGGAGGAAGGATGTCAGGAAGCACAACGGCGATCAGATCACCCACCAGGGAGGGCCGAGTAAAGTGATCTATTCCCGTCTCACTCTGACCTTGTTCATTCTCACCAAAAAACCTGACTTACAACTCCAACAAAATGGAAACGATAGCTTCCATCTTTGCCTCTGCCCACCCCTTTCCGTGGTAATAAATTGCGCTGTAATGACCAGGCTAGGATCGATATCAGTGGCATTGCTCGCTCACTGGCCTCATCATCTCCCACAGGGCTGACACTAACATGTTCGTCCCCTGCTGCTATTGACCTGCATGTGATAGATCATCACTTTCATCTGCAAACACGCATGCTAAAGCACACATTTGTGCACCAGCGCAAACACTCATAGGGATGAAGCCATGCGACGCGGATGTAGATCGGAGAGTAAGTAGAAATGCCGGACACCCCACCGGGGAGGCCATATAGGTCTCTGTTGCTATTGGAGACGTCTTCTCGGCTCAAAGACCAACAAAGATGTGCTGTTCTTTCCCAGAATAGCTTGCTCGGCCGTTGCCTAATGAAATGGTGGCCAAGGATGAACATCACATGGGCAGTCATGCAGTATTGTTTTTGGTATGTTTGGCTTTTGACACAGAGAAAGATGGCACCTCTATGTGTGTGGGTGTGTGTGTGTGTGTGTGTGTGTGTGTGTGTGTAAAGGGCATGGGTGTACACACACACATGAGCGTGGTGCCTTGGTTATAATCATGACTGGGTAATGATGTTTAATGGAAAATTGAAATATCCTGAGCACAGTTGCAGGTTTCACACTTCAAAACTGCTGACTTGTAATACTCGCCCACATTCTCCATGCACGCTGAAAATGTGCGTGTGTGTGTGTGTGTGTGCGTGGTCAGCAAGATGAAGGATGAGGAGATTAATGTCAGTGAGTGAATTTGAAACATTATTTTTGAAGAAATTGATACCACAAACCCCAACTCGAAATGCATGTTGACCACTTACCCCACCAGGCTTACAACTCTCCAAACCTGAAGATAGGAGATTTCTCTTAAAGCTAAGTCTGTAAAATGCATTAGGGGGTTCAGGATTAATACATGCAAACCAACAGGTGGAGCCAAACGACTTTTGTGAGTCAGAGGTTTTCTTCCTGTCACTTACACACAAACACATACACACACACACACACACACACACTAGTGTCTTGTGAAGATGCACAGAAAGAGTGTCTCAAAGTTTAGACCAGTTATTTTCTTATTTGAAGATAAAGGTGTTGAATTAAGTCGTCCTTTGTTTATGGCAGTTAATTGGTTCCAGATTCCATAAATGTGGCACAGAAAACCTGAAACATATGTATTACCCAATATTGCAAATATAATCAGAGAATAATAAGACATTAGACACACTGTAAATAAGCTTCACACGTTAGCAATTCCTTTGTTGTTTTTTTTCTGGACTGAGTACTTCCTGTAGTGGTTATTGCCTCATCACCGTATTATAATGGCAGCTTTAAATTATTTTACACTTGTAATGTATTACAATGTAATGCATTAGTATATATATATATATATATATATATATATATATATATATATATATATATATATATATATATATATATATATATATATATATATATATATATATATACAGTAAAGTCTCGTTATATCGATATTGTCGGGAGTCGGAAAAAATACCAATATAACCGGACTATCCATATATCCGATCCTGCGCCGAACTGCATTAAAAGTGGGCAATAATGCACTCGACATTGTTCTATAGTATAGAACAATGTCGAGCAGCTTAAATCAATCTTTGCTTAAGGATTTCAGCAGCACACACACCGATTCCCGCACTTCCTGGTTCACAGGTCATGCTCAATCCGGCTGGCCAAACACATGCCTGCAACAGAAGAACCAACGAACGCCAGCATGTACATATGAAAAACAGTGATTATTGCAAGCGATAAAAAGATATCTGAATACAACACAATTAAATACATGTATTTGTACGCTTGTGTCTTCGTTGGAATAGGTGTGTATGCAATGTCAGTTGGTTCTTCTGTTGCAGGCATGTGTTTGGCCAGCTATGTGGGGCGGGTTGAGCATGACTTGTGAACCCGGAAGTGCGGGAATCGGTGTGTGTGCTGCGCTCTGGTGGTGGAAGTGTGAAAAATAAAGTTGACTGGAAGCAGCCGTTCGCCGCGTTCTTTTTTGGTATTGAAATCCTTAAGCAAAGATTGATTTAAGCCAGGGGTCGGGAACCTTTTTGGCGAAGAGAGCCATGAAGGCCAGATATTTTAAAATGTGTATCTGTGAGAGCCATATACATTTTTTTAAACATTGAATGCAATAAAATGTGTGCATTTTTATGTAAGACCAACAGTTTTAGATAATGGGCTCTAATTGTGTAGACCAGGCACACTACACCACGCCAATGGGGTGTAGCCAGCACACTTTCGTGAGCAGCGCAGTGTCTAATAATAAATCAAATACTTGTTGCCATTAATACAACTTCTGCTGCTGCATAGTTTTGCACCGTACTCAGTATATTTCATTCTTTTGGCCATCTTCGTCAGAAGGCTTGGTTCTGCAGCTTTAGCTATTTGACTAAAGGAGGAAAGTTTACATTTACATGTTTTTTGACATCTCAATGACCGAGGTAGACTACAGCACTACCCAGTAATAATCAAGTTTTGGTGTTTGACCTGGAAAATATCATCAGGAAAGATAGATATGGTTGGCCGTATAGCAGCAGAATATAGATGGACGAATTAAAATGCATAAGAAAGTTGTTGATTTTGAATATTATTTTTAACAGTCATTTCTGTGATGGTTTACTTTAAAATGTAATGAAATGAAATAATTATATCATAAAAGACTAGAAATTTGCCGGGAAATGAAAATAGTATCGTAATAAGTAGTAATTCGTTATAACCGATATCGATATAACGAGACTTTACTGTATAGGAGATAAGGTAGTAAAAAAGTAAAGTAAGCCGCTTGTCGTGGCTTATGGTTATTATTTTTATGTTATTATTATGCCTGTGTGAGATAATTTAAACCTGTATTAAATGCCTGTTCTGGTAGTCATGTATGATGCTGTCTCACAGAATAATTACTGACACCTAGTGGCCAATGTGGAGCACTACATTCACAAATAGAATGCTTCTGCCTTGTATTTGTATTTGTATTTTAGAGTGACACCAGTAAGTTAAAAATGAAATAGCAAATCCGCTGATACAATCCACTCTAGTAGCATTTTAGTTTTAAGAGTGATACAAACAATATTGTATGTAGAATGAAATTCACAGCCATTCTTAATAAGGGTACTAGATTCAGACCAAAAGTCAAAATAATTTAAGTGTACACAACTAAAAATGGCAGCAATTTAACTGTTACACCCAGTCTGTACTAAATAACACCTTAAAAAGGCATAAGTGAAAATTTTAAGTACAACAAAGCAGGGGCGTCACTGGGTTCTGAGGACCCCTGAAGATGCACAGGATATGAATGAATGAAGTAGACATTCAAAAAAATCAAAAAAATAAATAACGAACAAGAACCGGGATATAACTTTCCCACTTTTGGACAGATTGAGTAGAGATACTCAATTGTTTTAGGCCACCATTAAAAAACGCTGCTCAAGCTCTGCGACCATTCAGTCCAGTGCACATTGATCAATTATGTAATAATTATTATTATATTATTAATTAGCCTAGCATTATTACTATCATCATTATTCTTCTTCTGATTATTATTACTACTACTAGTAGTAGTAGTATTAGGCCAGTATTAACCTGCTTATTGGCTTGCTTATTAGCCTGCTTTTGCCCTATTACATGAAATTTGTCAGAGATTTTTTTTTGTAAAAAAACCCCAATACATTTTAAAAAATCTATAAAAAAATATCAAATTATTTAGGGGGGGCTTAAAAACATTTAGGGGCTGAAGTCTGCCTAAAAGCCCCCCTAAAATAGGCCTAATGACGCCACTGCAACAAAGTAAGCTTGGAAATGCCTAATTAGGCCCATTCCAGACCTGCAAACTCTTCCATGTTACACAGCTCACGGATTGTGATGTTTTTGTGTTGATATGAAATAGTGTAGCTTTTGCCCTTTTGACATTGAGAGAATGACAAATACTTGACTTTAGTAAATTTCCCAATAATAATGAATACATTTATACACAAACATATACATACAAAACCAGTATACTGTAATATGCCTTCTTTCAGAAAAACCTCAACATGGCTTTACTAATATTGATGTACTATGTGGGTTAAATTAAGCACCAAATCTGGTTCCTTGCCCATAAAGGTCTACAATCAATCATGCTAGGAAGATTTGATGCTGTTTATTAGGCTTGAGGAGTGTTCCGAGATGAGTGAAAAATGGAGGCGGTTGAGAGAAAGATCCTTTGTCATGCTGAAAATGAAAGTGTACACCTGGACACGTGCACGCGCACCTCACACGTGCACCTTGGGATGAGACCTGCAGAGAGAGAGAGTGTATGATTAACTGCTCTGTCAAAAGTGAGAACGCTCTGGGGCGGGAAGGGCAGAGGAGAGGGAGGAGCCAAGAGGGATGGTGGATCATTAGGAGGGAGGCTCGGGTCTCCGGGCTCTGTGGATGGAGCTCTCAGAGGTTTCATGGGTAAGGCTACGGCTAACTGTTGTCACTCCAAGCATGCAAGTATAAGAGTGGGTCCGACTCGTGCATTAGTGTGTGTATTTTGCCGACAAATCAGATGAGGTGTAAGATTGTTCAGGAAGTGCACAGGTGGCTCTTATCACAATCCTGCAGTGCAGTTGGAGGCAGGATATTGGTGGACTGAAACCCCTTTCCTTTCCCAACAAATCAGAATGGCAAACGTGTAGCTGGATTCTCTCACAGACTTACACTCACACAATAAACAATGTGCGCCTCCTCTATTTTCTCCCATTCGTCACAGGGCTTGTTGTTCTAATGTCGGGGATATTTGCTCAAGGTTCCCTTGCTGGGAGGCTCTGCTTGCAAAAAAAAAGTCTCAGCAGGCCATAAGAGGACAGGTATTGAGATATTCAGTCATATTCTACTCCACGTAAATGATCTCCATGTTTTCAATTGTTGGTTGTTACTAGTTATAACTAGCTGGCTCACACAAATATCTAACTGCATCAATGATTAGCAAATTATTGGATAGCGACCACATTAGCCTGTTAATTGTAGACATAGACATAGACTTTCTTTACTGACATTGCACAATAACACAGCAGTGAAATTGCCAACGAAATGTCGTTGCCTGGCTCCCGTGTAATAATAAATAATAATAATAATGTGGAGAATAATTAGATTACATCAAATATGAACAATGTACAGCGTAAACAGTAATTTGTACAAATAATTTATTCACTCATTTTCTACCGCTTTTTCCTCACAAGGGTGGCGGGGGTGCTGGAGCCTATCCCGGAGAAAACCCATGCATGCACGGGGAGAACATGCAAACTCCACACAGAGATGGCCGAGGGTGGAATCGAACCCTGGTCCTCCTAGCTGTGAGGTCTGCACGCTAACCACTCAACCGCCGTGCCACAAATAATTTAAATAATTTAGCATAAATAACAATAATTTTAAGTTTAAAGTTTTGTGTGTGTGTGTGGGCAGGTAGAGGGGCTTATTTGGCATTGAGCAGTCTGATGGCCAGGGGGAAGTAGCTGTCTCTAAACCTGGTTGTTCTACAGCAGATGCTGCAGAGCCTTCTCCCTGACGCCAGGCGAGAAAACAGTCCATGCTGGGGGTGTGGGGGGTCAGAGTAGATCCGACGGGCTCTTGATACCCAGCGGGTGTTTGCTATGTCCTTAATTGGGGGGAGCGGGGTCCCAATGATCTTCTCCGCTGTCCTCACCACTCTCTGCAGTATCCTCCAGTCCGAGTCCTTACAGCTCCCAGACCAGACGGAGATGCAGTTGGTCAGCAGCATCTTTGTAAGTGTACTGTGACGTTTGTGTTTATATTATCTAATCGCTCATTTAACATAGCACATGAATTATGACCACCCTAGTCCATCAACAATTCTCATGGTGAAATATCTTCTATATATTTTTATACTCACCTGTAGTGACTGGATGGTACTTGGTGATTCCTCATGGCTGAGCCTCATTGCCACGCCCGTTCTTCCTGATTTCTCAACCGCAGTTGGCCATCTCCTGTGCCATCCAGTCAGCCAGGTCTCTCTGCAACTCGTTGGTTAATTTGTGTTCTTTTGTTTTGCTCCAGCATCCTTCTCGCACTTGTTTCACCTCTGCATACTGGGATTCAGACTCGTGCACCACGAATCCTCACAATTGTACCATTATATTTTTTTACCCTTACAGCACACCATTACTATACTACTATCAATATTATTTTATTTCCAGTGAGTTAACAGTTGTAGCCCATCAATCATGCATGTGTGTCATTTCTGATGCTGAGTCAGCTTTCTGCTACACCACACAGCACTCTCGTTCCGTTCAAAAGCTGCAATCCTAGCATGGAAAAGTCAAATGCAACAAAATGCCATTCTGGACTTTCTTACAAAAGAATCTGAGGGACAACATCAATGATAGGAGGAGAGCGAGACCAGAGGAGCGAGGATGTTCTTAAACTTTGAAATAATGGTTTATATCAGTGTTCACAAAGTTTGTTACGTATATTGTTTTATGTGTTTCATATGTTGTAAATTTTGTTACAGTTGATATGTGCCTTTTTTAGGTGTGTTCAGAGAAACATTGGAATAATGTGGAAATGCATGCACCTTACTTTATGGTGGGAAACATTTATTGTGAACAATTTAATTGTCTCATTGATCAATGATGTCACGATCAGCTGTTGGTGTGAAACTCACAACTTTTCCGCATGATGTATTGTTCTTTATTGAACCCATCAAGTGTATTAATATTGGCTTAGCAGTTTGCTTCGTACCACTATTAAAACTTTGGTTCTATTACTATTCTGTACAATGTACCTATTAATAAATGACCATATTGTCAAAGACATCTACACTTGCCTTTTACTTTCTCATGCACACCAAATTATTGCTAGTTTATAGTTCATAATAATAAAATAATTATTAGTTTTCAAATTTCTGAAATGTCCGCCTCCCTGAAACTATAACTCTTCAAAATAAATGTCACGGCTTTAATTAAACTCTCTATAGTTAAAAAGGTTGGTGACACCTTACATAGCACAATAATAATCATAATGTGTGTTAAAAACTGTGAATACATAAAGCTAAAAGTTTATAGATTTGATCTACCTCTAACCCTGTGCCCTGTGATTGGCTGGCCACCAGGGTGTACCCCGCCTCTCGCTCGAAGACAGCTGGGATAGGCTCCAGCACCCCCACGACCCTTGTGAGGATAAGTGGTAGAAAATGGATGGACGAATGAATGAATATATATGTATATATATACATATATATATATATATATATATATATATATATATATATATATATATATATATATATATATATATATATATATATATATGTATATGTATATATATATTAGGTTAATTGGTGACTCCAAATTGTCCATAGGTATGAATGTGAGTGGGAAAGGTTGTTTGTCTACATGTGCCCTGTGATTGGCTGGCGACCAGTCTAGGGTGGTATACCCCGCCTCTCGCCCAAAGACAGCTGGGATAGGCTCCAGCATACCCCTGCAAACTCAATGAGGATAAGCGGCATGGAAAGTCGATGGATGGATATTTGTATAGGATATGGTCATATGCTGTTGTTGTGAAGTGGCGGAAATGTCATCTGCAGGTTCATGAATGGAGGCAGGAGAGTGAGTTGTGTGAGCAGGCGGTTTGTGCTTTCTGGAACACAACTATATACATATATATAATGTATGCATATATATTTAATTATTTTCTATTAATAATTATCCTTCCTGTTCTGAAGACTCAACAAGTTCATGACCGCACAGTAGTGAAGCAAACCACTTCCTTCAACTCCCCCTGTTCTTTCTTGTTGCCGAGTGTCACTTATGAAAGCCTATTATTTGCCCACTTCACCAGCACTGGCCTCGACGCTGTAAACACTCCACTAATGCTAACACCCCATTCACAAGCAGGCCACAATAGACCCAGTCCCATGTTGCCTTTCCTTTATACGACACTCTCTCCTCCCTCCTGCTACATTAAGCTGCTTTCTCTGCTTTCCTTTTCTTCTCACACTTCTTGTTCATGGTTTTGTCTCATGCAACACCTTCCCATGCACCTGCCAATTCGTAACAAAAAAAAAAGAAAGAAAGAAAAGCACCTGCGGGTACTTAGAGCAGAGTTTCCTTTCAGGTGTGACAAAATCAAAAGCAATTTCCACCCCCTTTGAATGAGACTTTAAAAGTGCTGCTGTTTGTGCTCATGAAAGAGACCCCAAACAGGTCTCTCCCCTCTGGGGAGAGGAGCATCACTTTTGATTGCTCTTGTCATTTTTAAACAATCTCCTCTTAAGAAGCAGCAGCACTTTCGGAGTTTACATTTTCACTTCTCTACGGAGTGATAACCGAACACAAAACACACAAACCAGCATGCAACGGACACCAGTGTCGACTGTCAGGTGAGATCATCTCCAAGTAGCACCACATGCAGCAGTTACAAGCAAAGGACCACCGAGAAAGAGAGCGAAAGAAGCAAGATAGAGAGGGAGCAAACTGCCAAGGAGTGATTTATGACCTGAAAAGACAGATTAACTCCACTGGCTGCCTAAGTGGCCCTGAAACAAGCTGAATTACAGCCTGGACCAGGAGGAGAGAAGAGGTGGAGATATGGAGGAGGAATGAAACTGAAAGGTCAGCGCTACGGCAGGATTGAGAAAGAGTGCAGACGACAGGATGGAAGAGCAGATTGCCACGCAGGAAATGAAAGATGAAAAGGTCAAAGGTAAAGAGGAAAAGATAGATTGAAGACTCGGAGGGGAGATAGATGTTCATGTTTGGAAGAAAAGTGTGGGTATGAAGTTTTGGGAGGGTAAATGAGCTTTTACTGTGAAAAGAGTGGTATTGTGTTGACTCGCAGGTTTTGAATATTACACTTTTACTGCGTAAGTGACAACATAGTATTTACCACTCAGCTATAATGAACATGCATACATTTCAGAGGGGACATACTGAAAAGAGGACGCACACCGGAAACATCTACTGGGACAGTGAATGGGCCGAAAGAGAGGAATAAAGAAAGAACAAAAGCAAAAGATGGCATGCTTGTGCTTTGTTTAGCTTGGTTTCAGAAGGCATAAATAGAGAGAAAATAGAGTATAACAGCAACAACAATAACAACATACCATGTTATAGTGCTTGGTTTAGTTCGATTTTCAGAAGGGAAAGAGTTTTTTTTTTATTAACATTTTAAAAAACACTCAGAATAACAGAAACACTGACACCGAATGCGGCAAGTAATCGACATAGTTCAGGGAAATAATACGTCTCAAAGCCAGATCAAATGCACAAAAAGCTACTGTGACAATCTGTCGCTGAAGGCCAATACCATTAGAACAAACGGTCACCACCTTTCATTCCACACTGTCTCCTTAATGAGGTGTGTTCATGCTAATTTATCTCAGGGGAAGCAATAATCAAACACACAACCTCAGTTAAGGGTTAAGATTCTGACATACTGAACCCATTGGACAAACTAATCACTGTGTTTTGTCGCCAATCATGGAATTGAGAAAAAAAGGTTTCATCTGTTCTGGCCTAATGATAATAAGGCCAGTTAATGTTATTCTTTTAATAGAGGTCATCTGAGGATAAAGAGTATAGAAATAGTTGAAACTGGTCTTCGTTTATGGTTGAAATCCGACAAATTGATTTCGAAATTAGGCTTGATATTTGATTGACAGTTCTGAGATATATTCAACTAGGGAGTTGTAGTTCTGGTTATTCAATCAGATCCCCCCTCAAACGGATTAAGGATTAGGAATAGCTTGTATCTATGTAAATAAATTCAGACAACTAGTAAATCTCAAGAGCAGGGACAGATTTGATCTTGGCTGTCTTGCTTCATGCCCGGTGGTCTGAGGTTGAGTGCTTGTGGTCTACATAGTATGTGCTCGACTTCCTTTACATGTGAACTGGAATCAGTTTCTTAGCTTATCCTATTCGGATCACATGTTCGCATCATCACTTGTTACTAGGCAGTGTGTCCTTCATGGGGCTCAGTTGGTTCATAAAAGTTGGCCAATAAAAACTAATCATATGCCAATCACGCCCAGTAGGCTAACTTTAATGAGCAAGTGTTATGGTATTTTTTCACAGATGAAAACACTTCCTAAGTGTCTTAATAACATGTCCTTGGGTTCAAATCCTGCAAGGATTGCCCTGTTCAGAACAGTCGGTTTACGGTGCTGCACTCTCTCACGTAAATGAGCCGACCTCTGACCCGGTATTGCAGTAGCAGTCATGATCGTGATGTGCAGGATCAAGACACCAAGACATACAAGACCAAAGCCTTTGAAAAGGTGTGGAGCCAAAACAAGAACAGCTAACAATAGTAAATAAATACATTCATTATTAATAAAGTCAATAAAATGATTAAACATTGCAGCTCCTCTTAAATCTTGGCTTCGGTACTGTATGACAAGAAAAGACAATGGTGGCTCTTCGCCCTTGGAGCTTCCAATCGTTGTGAGGTCAGGTACTTTATGTTACTATTTACAATCCGCCCAGAAACTGAACAGCTTGTTGAAAGGCACATTTTCAGCTAACATAAAAATTGCTTGTTTGTGTAATTACGCACTTAATGGTTGAGCAGGCACCTCAAATATGTGTGTTTTCTTTCATATGTGTCCTTTTACATACGTGTTACCCCAAGCATGGGCGTCGCAATTGTTGGAAAATGACTTGAGAAAGAGAAAGTAGGGTAGTCAGAGGGTAGTTGCCTCTTGCCAAATTGGTAGCTTTTAGATCCTGAGTGCGGCATGCAACTCATGGTATCACTAGTTACCAGACTTGGTCGCCAGAAGAACAGGCTTTTATTGCAGGTTTGAATTATCTCACAACAGGCACAATAATAGGATAATAATAATCATCATCATAATGACACCAACTATTGTAGCTGTAAAAGTAAATATTGGTAAATAAGTGTGAAAGTGGCCGCATGGTGTTTGTGTATGTGCACTGCGATTGTACCTCACCTCTCACTCCAAGACAGCTAGGATAGGCTCCAGCATGCCCTCGACCCTTGTGAGGATAAGCAGTAGAAAATTCATGAATGAATGAAAGTGTGAAAGTGACTATGGGGTGTTATTTCATGTTTAGAGGGCTCTAATAATGTTTAAAAAGTATTTAGAAGGTCGTAAACAGGTTTTCTATGCTCTAGGTCCAAAAATATTTGATTTATGAATAAGGAATCATAGTTTGCAGAAATACCATACAGACTACCATATTGTAAAATACTGTTAATGGTCAAAATAGGCCTATTTCTAAGATCAAATACTCCACAAAGTTTGTCTATTCTACTAAGGATCGACGGATACAGCAGCCAGCCGATATATTGGGACGATATTTGCGTTCTTTATTTGAATCGGTATCGACCAATAGGCGTGCGAGTTCGCCAATGTACTTTTCCGCCGCATGATTTACAGACAGGCATGCGCCTGAGAGAATGATGATGAGAGAAATGTTTTATTTATCGTATTAAATTGTGTCAGTGTGATGTGTATGTGTGTGTGGAGGCGGATATCTCACTGCAAATATCGGCCTAAGCAAAAACGGCCATCGGCTAAGGGTGATGGAAAAAAATCTGTATCGGCATCGGCCCCCCCAAAAAAAACAAATCGGTCGATCCCTATATTCTACTTAGCGACACTCGCATGTACAAATGAGCGAGGCCAGGCCATAAATACGACAGACCTTTCAGAAAGTGCTCAATAAGAGCTACTGACAAACGAGGAAGCTGTTCACCGTTAGCCCCAGGTCCTGTTAATGTCACTTACGCTTATTAACTTACTATTTTTATGTTTATTCAGCACGCACACACACTAGGTTATTCCACCGTCTTGTTCCATTAAGCAGGAACGTGTTTATGTGCGCCTGTGTGTGAGTTATGCGACCAGTCACTAATTGCAGACAAATCGCTTTGCCGCACACAATCACTCCTGCCTTTTTTGATGTTTAATTTCACCAGTTGATTACCGGCGGAGTTTACCATCGCCATCGTTCTTCCTTCCGCCGCCAGGACGACTCATCCGTCTTGTGGCACGCTGACTGCTGCTGCTGTGCATACATAATGAGCTTACTCTGATGAACAAAGGGATGGATTTCATAAATCACAGTCTTGTTTGTAACAGCTACTCTCTCTGTTTCCATTTCAATTAATGCAGCGGAGCTCATTGGAAATGCTGATGGCTTAGAGACTTACGTCCAGCTAGATCATTTCCGATAGAAATTTGGACGGAACTTGCTGGCAGCCCTTCCTCCTCTCTTCACCCTTTAAATGACACATAAAAAACCTTGTGCTCATTTTCTCTTTTTGCATAGACTTTTCTAT
This sequence comes from Doryrhamphus excisus, assembly GCF_037039965.1. Taxonomy (NCBI): domain Eukaryota; kingdom Metazoa; phylum Chordata; class Actinopteri; order Syngnathiformes; family Syngnathidae; genus Doryrhamphus; species Doryrhamphus excisus. The sequence continues at coordinate 10,308,553 of NC_136365.1, forward strand.
GTGTGTCTATTTTCCAGTAATAAGTCTGGACCCAATATAAAACCAACAGCAGTAGATATCACTGGCACACAGTGGACTGCTATTGTGTCTAAGTTATATTGGGACATTTTCTAGGTGAGAATAGAGTATTACATCCAAACAAATACACAACATGTTGCTGCATGCTTGCTTTTTAAAATAACACTTCCATCCCATGTCATTTTTTTTTCACATGAGTATGTTTGTGCATGCAAACTGCTCTACTCCTGAGCCGGGTGACATTTTTTCAAAACGTTAACCTCTGCGGTGTTGCCCGTATTACTTTTATGACAAATGATGAGGCTGTTGTTGAACCCTAAAGTTTGACCCCATAAGTTGGATTGATTTGAAATATCTCCACCCACTGTAACTTTAGGGGGGCTGACAGACACGTCTGTCAAGTTTGAGAAAAATTGGTTGGAAAAACATGGCCGCCATCAAAAACATCTTTCCAAGAGCATGGGCGTGACACAGCAATTAACCAAGCATCATTCATTCACTCAATTTCTATGCTGCTTGTCCTCACTAGGGTCGCTGGGGTATGCTGAAGTCTATCCCAGCTGACTTTGGGCGAGAACTGGCGTACACCCTGGACTAGTACGCAGGGCAACTATATACAAACCATTCATATTCACAGTCATCATGTACTTATTAACCAATTATAATAATACCCAATTGAGAGTCACCAATTAACCTAACATGCATTGTATCTGAATGCGAAAGGAAACCGTAGTACCCCAAGAAACCCCACGCACGCACGGAAAAGATGTCCAATGGAGATTGTGGCGTACCAATATGGACAAGTTACTGTACTTTAAAATGTACAGTTTAACTATATTGGTGGGGGTCCAAAACCAGTCAGGGGTGTGACCACCATACCCCATACTATGTGACCGGGGTGATCACTAAATAAATTGATTTGTCTGTTTTCGTTACTTTTATATTGGATTCCCGTCTATACTGTACCATAGATGTGTGCATTTCTACAGTCCAATTTAAAAACATTTTTCAGACGGCAGGGTCTTGTGTGTTTGCATGCTCCATTTAGGCTCCAATTTCTTTAGTAGCATGCTGTCTTAGCTCTTAACCCTCAGTGACCTCTTACTGGGCGAAAGAAGGAGCCCTGTTCTCTGGGGAGGTTCACGCCTCCAACCTCGGCCTTCTCCACTAACAGGTTCATTTTGCTCAGCTAAATAAATAGCATCTTTCATTGTTCCTACTCCACATCTCCCCAGGCCAAATAGCTTCAATCATACCATGTGTGTGCGTCTGTGCATTACAGTTTGTGTTCCAGGCACTCTCCAGGAGAATGCAAAGCCATGTGTTTGTGCACCGTCTCTCTTGCCTTCCAAATGATGTGGCAGGCTCGCCTCTGGCATTTGGAAATTGGTGTTCGATCCTAAGCAGGGGAAGGCGCGCCTTCGGGCTAGCTATTAGCTGTGTGCTAAGCTAAAGGAATGCAAATACAGGCCCAAGGTTAAGCAGAGGGATCATTAAAAGGCACTCAGTGTCTTCAATTATACAACAGGTGATGCATGGTAGCACCGAGGGGATGCTTACACCAATCGCTCCTCAATAAAGCTTCAGTGACACACTGGCTTGCCTAGTAAGGGGTCAAAAGAAGTGCATCGCATTGTTTCGAGGTGCAATGACACTGCAGGTTATGGTCTTTTCTGTTTGCAATGTATGGCTTGTCAAGACATTCTCAACCAGGGGCTGCTTTGCTTCACAGGGGTTTTAAATACACTCTATAACCACAATATGAGGTACAAATAGATCCAGATATCCAAATAACAATGAAAGGCATATTTCTTGTGTTGGATGTGTGTTCAAATGTTAAAATATTTACTTTTTTTTTACAATTTTGATAATTTTTTCATGTCCAGAGACAGAGAAACAATTGACGTTTAAACCAGACAGTCCCACCCGGAACTTGTACTTCCCTTCAACACATTCTAAAACATATCATACCCCTCACAACACCACATCATCATCAATATAAACATCATGACTCCTCCTCGGTTGTTTGCAAATGTAACCTGTCTGGTCCGCCCCTCGAACTACGGTCCACTGAATGAGAATTGAGAAAAACTTGGTATTGATTAAAAAAACTCAAGCTGTCAATTTGATGGCCAGTGCAATTCTCAAAGCCTCAGGGAGTGAGGTTCACCAACGTAATTTCACACAGCTGCACCAGCCATTACGATAAATGACTCAAACTTTGAGACAGTTTTCTCTCTGCAATGTCATCAGACCAGTCACAGGTGTGTGAGTGACAGGAAGAAAAGTTCTTACTCTCTTCGGGAGAGGCCATTTGGTGCTGCCTGTTGGTTTACATGTATACTGTAAGTGTCTAGACTGTGAACATGATTGATTAAGCTAGAATATGGCGGTGAAAAAATACCAGCAGTCGTTACAGTAAACCTACAACTCATTCATGTCATCTTTTACCCACATATCAATCACACAATGCCGTGGGAGCATCCTGCGATCCCAAGATGAGGTAGAACAGGTGCGGTGTTGATGCTGGTGACCACTGATGTTAATTGATCTGGACTGTGTGTGTTGTGAACACGGATAGATTGTGGCTGTGTGTGTGTCCATCGGCTCAGACTGCACGTACCAAATTTTATATACATTAACACTCAGCCATTGCTGTGTTTTTTGGAGCCTAGCCCATTTTGTCCGCTAGTGTACGGATGACTTTATGCGTACAATGTTTGCACACATGTATCATAGCTCCACTGGTTCCCTGCTCATTGCCAGTTTTCTTTTTTTTTTGCTGACAGGAATGAACACAGTGTTGGTTCAGGAGAGCGACTAGCCGAGACGGGGGGGAGCATCTGAGCGGAAGAGGTGGAGGAGGGAGGAAGAGCGACAGGAGAGGAGAAGCACATCGGACACGACCTATTTATCACCCGGACTTCTTGCTGAGGAGCGAGGGATGGGCCAGGATGAACACAACAAGGCCAGGGCGATAGAAATGGAAGGTTACACAAACAAGGAATTGGATGCGTACGTCAACTTTAAGGCCTGTCTTCTTGTTGTTTCCCCTCATCAGCTTCCAACCCCCAAAAGCTGATTTGGTGGAGCAGCAGTGGATGAAAAGCAAAGGCGGGGTGCTGTGGGTGGGAGTAGGTGGTGCGTTGGTGAGGGGCTCCCCACAGAGAAAGCCACTGTTACCAAGGAGAGAGCGACGGAATGTGCATTTCAATGGAAAACCAAATCATCCTCTTTAACAAAACACTAAGAGAGCGCTTTAGCCCCGATAAAAGCCTGTCAATATCCAAGAAAATGTTGTGATTCGCAACCACTATCTTATACATTTAACTTTCCACATCGTTGTGTGTGTGTGTGTGTGTGTGTGCCACAGGGCATCCACAGCATGGGTTTTTAAACTCACAAACCAATTTAGGGCTTGAAATGAGATCTAAAGCAGTACCACAGCATGCGCTCTCATAATTAATTGAAAATGACTAAAAAAATGATATCTGAGGAGCAATATTGATAGTCACGGTTTATTTTTGATAGCTGCTTCATTTTATTATCAAGGCAAGACAGAAAAACAATTGAAGATCTGCATGGCTGCACAGCATCGCTGTCATCATTTTTTTCCCATGCAAATATTAAAACAAAGAAAGCTCTTCAACAACATGATAAGCCGATGCTATGTTTTTAAATGTGAGTACTGCTTGTTTAGATGATGATTTGAATAAAACAGATCGGGGGCGAAGAGTGTTTATACTCCTTAGGCATTTGTACTCAAGAAAAGCTCCCTTTACAACCAGTGGGATGATAAATTGCATGGCTAAAGAGAGGGGACACCTGTCAGATACCACTCCACACCCAAAAACAAACAAACAACCAAAAAAATATGTGTGTGCTCACAGCATTGTACAAATGCAAAGCTCATGACATGACACATCAAATTGGATCGACTGGAGGCAGCTGGTACCTTGAACTGCCAATTCTGCCATTGGAGTGTAAATGAAGTGTGCATTAACACCACACAACTACGTACTGTATGTGCGTCTGTATGCTCTTGCATGGCACTGCACGTAATTGGTGTATCTGGGATAGGGTAGTATGATTGTGTGTGTATTAGAACAGTCATAACAGAAATGTCCTTTTATGCCACTATTTTTTTTTTAAACGCGCGATTAAAGTGCACACGTCCACACTGTAGTTTGAAGAAATTTAGCGGTGGATGTGGAGCCACAAGCAGGAACAAATACTGAGCAAAAATGGACCAAGAAAAGGGTATTTTGGTAGGTTTGGCTTCAAAGCCCTGGCAGATGGCTCTCTCAACAAGACCAAAGTTATTTGTATCTATTGTTGCTGTAAGCTAAGTTGTCATGTACTTCCTTGACTGTCAAAGAGAATGTGAGAAAGTCCTGGAGAACTGCCAGTATTTTTAAATTGTCATTTATACAGTGGTAACTTGGCTTACAAGTGTCCCAACTAGTGTTTTTTAAGATCAAGCCATTTCTTGGCTGATTTTTTCTTTTGAACTGAAAGCTAAAATTACTGCAAGCTGCTAGTTCCTGGCAGGCATAGCCAAGGACAGCTAATTGGGGGCTCATGTCAATGTGACAATGGCTGTGTTCAAAACGGCATACTAACTACTACAGCACAACAGTACTGTGTGACAGTACTGTATGACAGTACACAAAATGTTTACACTACAGCATACTACATGATAACCCATAATGCATTGCGCTCCTACCCGAGCCTAAATCGACAGACTGAAGCTGATTTCACTTTAGCTCTAAACTCTTTAAATACATCACTGAGATTGAGATTTTTTTTTTAAATCAGGCGAGAAATTGGCTGTTTAGAACTTGAGTGTGCTATTTATTTGTCCAAATACCAACTGTTTACAATTTCGTTCTGACGAATTTGACAAAAATTTAAGCTAGCTGAAGTGAGCAACACACTTCCGGTTATTTTCACAAAATAAAACTCCCCCTTACTTTTCTCATAGAAAAAAACAGTGATAAATCACTGCTTTTACTTTGAAAACAAGAAGCAAACCAACTCGCAATATATCCTGCTTGACACCGCGGTTTGGACTGATCTGGTCCTGGTGACGCCACGTCGCGTTGCATCCTGGGTAATTTGGGTATGAGTAGTAAGCTGACGATACATACGCAACATTTCTGGCAAATACAGTATGCATGCGGGAACTTCTCGCATACTCAAAAATCGCATACTGCTAGGTAAGTATGCGGTTTCGAACACAGCCCATGACTGAAGACAAGAATGGCTGTAAATAGTATTTGTAGGGCTAGCATTAGCAGCAGTAAGATTAACAGAGCGCTAATTAGTTAGTTAGCGGGAACATTTCTCAACACATCAGCAAAACATGCATACATAATTGTCAATCACTGATTGGCACTCCTACACACCTGCACCAGATTGTACTGCCTTGCACCTTCAGCCAACCTGCCACAACCTTTGTCTTTGCTCCTAGCTACCTTCTGGCCACTTTCTGCTACCATGAGTTTTATTTGCCTTCGTCCTCTGTTTGGTTTCAGGGATAACTTTGTCAATTTCATTTCCTGACTGGTTTTCGGCAGTGAGTTTTTGTTTTGTACTTTTTATACCTTTTATTGATTGTTCAGCAGCGTTTTTAGTTCTTTATTTTCTGCAACCTTTTTTGCAGCTCCTTGTGTTACACGTTTTCTTTCACGATTCGGCCCGACGTTTTCTTCTGTTGTATTTTGTCTTTTATTTTTGTGCCTTTTTCTACGTGTTGGACATCCTTTGCTAATAAATAATTATTTGCCACTCAACGCCTCTGCATCTTGGGGTCCTAACACTCTCCGGCTGTTACGCAGCGCAACAATAATAGTGGTTTTATTATGCATTGTGTAAAACTATGAGAGGAACAACATCAAGCACTAAATAAATACAGACACACCATCCACCAGTTTGAGTCTGGCTTTTCCAAGAGGTGCACCGCACAAATACGCACATTAACACCCAATAAAGTCTTCTTGCCTTTATGCATTCGGCGTATTTAACATAAGGTGAAAGAATAGGGGAAAGATACAGTATAGTAGTCTATCTGTGCAGCATGGGAGAACGTTATATGGTGCGTTCAAGGGCCGTCAAACAAAGCAGGACATGTTGCAAACAGCCCTAGTATGTACTAGGTATTCGGGTAGCCATTGTTCAATCAAGAACATTTCATTAGAGACTCAATCATTTTTATGACAGTATATCTTCACAAACTCGCAACCCAAGTCTGTGTAGGACTCCCAGAGGTTTGCCACCAGCTGCTAATAATTATCTGCCTTGTAGTTTCCAAGAAACTCTGACGCAAAAGTGAGTTTCTGCTATCTTTCAAGACATTTCCCTTTTCTCTTTATAGATTTCTGCAAATAAAAAGAAAACATTGTATGTCAAAACTCTAGACATATTGAAATGAATGTATTCAGATAGAAGTGGTTGCTTATAGACACACTGGATCACTTTTGCCATAAATGCCCTATTTTGACCCAATACTAATATGGAAACGATTGCTTCTAGATCTAAACCAAGAAAAATGTCACTTTCGTTCGGGAAGCATTTTGTTTGTAGACCAGTAAATGTGTAATGACATTTTTCAATTGAACATTTAGTCTCCTGTCAACAATTAAAAGTGATTCCGCTTTGTTTTCACTTGCTCATTTAACTACACAAACTGTATTAAGACAGGCTTGTTCTGGTCTGTGAGAGTACAGCAAGCTTGTTATTCTACAATTTAAGGACAGATTGCAAAGCCATATGGTGGTAAGGTCACCAGTAATTCAGTTTGAGTCTTCTTTAGCTCTCCTCCATGTGTCGTTGTAATTTCCCCAAGCTTGCAGCTGGCTAACACAGGCTCACATCATGTCACTTATATGTAAGCTTGTTGTTTTCTGTGCTTTGAATTGGTTAGTTGAAGTAGTTTAACAGCAGTTTTGTTATGCATAGGAACAACAAAAAGCAAAGTAGTATTTAATGGCATGGTTCAGATGCTGTCATTATTACTGTATTACTTTGGATAGTATTTATGATGATTTACTGCATAAGCAGACATACTACATATTGTAACCATTGTAATTTCTGATGCCAATTCACAGATTATTCAGCAGGGGTTTTTCACCTTATTATATGGTTGAGCTGCCACTGAAAGCAACCCAGATGGGATTCAAACCTGGGAACTCGGTTGTGGCTTTTCACGTTGTGATGGTGGTCTGATAGTCCTCGGGCAAGACACCTCACCTGTCCGCCACTGGCGCAAATTGGCAGCCATGTTTGAGTCAGTCTAGATAGCTGTGGCTACAAATGTAGTGATTGCATAAATAAAGGGTGTGCGTGTGGAAAAATGCACTATGTAAATTAAATCAAATCAATACCAAAATACATTCAGTTGGCAGTTGCATATGAATGCATTATAAAGTTGAATACAATATATACAACAAATTAGCTCTATTATAAATAAATTAACAGAGAATGTTCAACATTTTTACTCACTTAATAAAATGCATCGCACAACATTCTGTATTATTCATCATCTGCACGTAATTATATCAAATACATTCTGGAGAATCAACATACCAGCTTATGGTGCATGACAGATGATTCTCTCATCTCTCATTTGCATACTGTGCAGGAATCCCACTGGAATTCTTATTAAAGATTTCTGCATGGTCCATTCCGCTTTATCCTGCAAATCCAGGCTGTGGGATTAATAAGGGTGAAGGGCAGCCAAAATAAATGAATGAATTTGAAATGATTTAAAGACAAAAATGACAAAATCAATGTAGACTTAAAAACTGCAAGAAGGGATACATTTCATACATACCTCTGGTGCTGCATAACAATCATCACCTTTAGATTTCCTAGCTGATTTAGAGTGACACACACATTCTTAGCTAAATATGGGCATATACAGTACAGACTGCACATATTTTTATTTTATAGCCCTGGTTCCACATGTTGCTTCTTAGTTTAACATGCAATGAACAATGCAATGTAAAACTCCATTTGCTTCTCAGTCATTCCCATCAAGTGAAGAGTGTTATTTAATGGTGTAAAGACTATATTTTACGTTAAGGTCATTCTTGTTTCTATATGAATAGAAATTCTCCCTTGTTGACTTTGTTGTGAGGCTTTTCAAACAGTACACCTTGAACCTTTGAATTTTGTATGTAAAATGACAAGGCACAAGTTAAATGGTACATTGGTTTTTCAGCCACGGTGTGCATCCATAAATAAGAACAATGTCCAATATTGTTCCATTACCCTGCGGTACTAAACAACACTTCAACACAAAATGCGAACTTTGTGAGGCGTGATGAATTTGCAGCTTACGCATGTCCTCCATCTCCTCTCTTCCAGAAACAACAGCGGCAATTTAATGGCCATAAAGTGAGTGTGTGTCAGTCACGCGGCTCTCTATTTGTCAGCTACCTCCTGCTGTGCAACACTTTAGGGAAAAAGATTATTTTTGTTTTCTTATGTTTGTCATCTTATCATGTCTTCTTCTTCATCTACAGAACATTGTAATGATTTTACCATCTATGTAAAAGAGAACTGTCAAAAATAAAACTTTGTGTGTGCGTGTGTACGTGTGGTCTAAATGAACACAATAAAATTCAATAAGTGGTTATTTTTACCATCAACACTCAAAGTAACTCTCTCTTACGTTGAACCTAATCATTAAACTCACTTTTTGTTTCACATAACCCAAATAACAAAGTGAATGAGAACTCATTACTTGGTCCTTTAAGATTGTTAGTTATTTCATTGACCTTGTTTATATTACGACTGTTTTAGTCGGAATAATTAGGTACAGGTGTAAGGAATTCATCTCACCTGTGGACACTTATCAATAAAATATATTCATAAGAAAACATAAACACAAGGCCTTCAAAGATGTGATCATATGTAGTGTTCTACATTGGTCACTAGGTGTCAGTAATATTACCGTAATGCTCATCGAGACACACAAGCACCAGACTTGATCAACAGGGTTTTATTGCAGGTTTGATCTCAATTATATCAGGCACAATAATCTCTCATCATGATGAACATAAATGAGTACAATAATATAAGTGTAAAGATGACTATAAGGGTGCTATCTCAAGTCGGCTAGACGGCTGAAATGATGTTAAAACCCGTAAGGGTTGTAACTATGAAAATATTTCATGTATAAAGAAGGAATCCTACTTAGTGGAAATCCAATTACCATGGTAGGGTCTGAAACCGATTAACCGCAATAAACGAGGAATTACTGTATGTATCTGTGTCCTGTTAAAATGCAGTAAAGATAGGCATATTTCTGACATAATTAATTTGAAATACCTGTGATTATTCTGATATTTGACATCCCTAATAACAAAATTCGAATTAAGCAACAAGACATCAGTAGGAACTTTCATAAAGCTTTCTTACCAGCCCCACTTTACTTTCTTACCAGTATAAAATAAGTTTTAAAATAAGTTTTCTTCTCTTATGTTGATACAAAAACGTCAAAACAATAAAATGCTGATGATTATGCACAGACCTTCCAGTTTTCTCCCTCAGCATCCTTCCAGTGTTTACTCTTGCCTGCTCTGGCTTGGCCTGCGAGGCTGTTTACGTTCCTGAATCATTAGCCACACAACAATATCACTCTTCTCAGACCTTTTGACTTTGGAGAAAAAAGTTGCTGAGGGCAAAACTGGCAGTTGGGCAGAACATCCGCTTTATGACCGTTGTCTTGGTAACCCAGCGAAAGAAAAGTCAATGCGAAAAGTGGTGATATAGGAGTTGTTTAATAGTTTTTTTTAAGGGAATACTAGTGGGATGTATGCGTTGTTTGTGCATATGTTTCCAACAGACAACCGCCCACATGTTATGCACAATATGAAAAATACATTTATATTTGGCACTCCATAAAGTGTCTTTGCAGTTGGAGTGTTGAAAAGAACTTTTCTTATCAAAGCCTGCTAATGCTCCGCCAGCCAACACCACAATGTCTTTCCTTTCTTCCCCTGTGTATCCGCCTCTCCCCTTGTCTATCTCTTTTACATAATGTGAAGCCGCTTGATTTCCTTTCTGTCCTGACCCATTTTAAAGAGATAACTGGTGAGGAGGTGTAGATAAAACTGCTCGTGTGCAAATGAGTTTTAAAATTAATAGGATGAAAAAAACAAACATACGTACGGCAGTCACTTCATTACTTTTTCATTTTTTTCCCATGCCGCTTTGTCCTCATTCGGGTCGCGTGGGTATGCTGGAGCCTATCCCAGGTGTCTTTGGGTGAGAGGTGGGGTACAACCTGGAATGTTCGCCAGCCAATCACAAGCCACATACAGTATAGAAAAGCATTCACATTCACACCTATGGATACATTTTTTGGAATGTGGGGAACAGAAATTTGAACTTCCCGTTCTCCTGACTGTGTGGCCAACATGCTAACTACTTGGCCTCATTACTTGCACCAAATTAGATGATTCTAATTTTGTCATTATACGTAACTGTATTACTGTGCTCGCAGATTGCAGTGATGTATATGATAATACATTGCATCATAACACATAGTTACGTCGCTCTTTCTTTTTTTTAGAACAAAAGGACCAAAAATCTAATTTTCGCCTGGAAAAATTACATTGAAAGACATAGTATTTCCTGTTTGATGTATGCAATAAAGTCAAGAATATGTTCAACGGTGGAAAAATGTGCCAAGGTGACCATACGTAAGTAAAATTAAGTAAAGTTAAATAGTTTTCCTCAAACACTGGCCACCGGTCTTATTTATTTTAAATTATAGTCTTCATATATCTCTGTGGCAATCACTGCCAGCAAAACAACATTCCAGTTTATAATTATTATTTATGTGTTTTGTGTATTTTATGAGATGGCACTCTCCCACTGTCAGCTGGTGCAGACACATTCACATCGCCTTGACAATAATTATTGGCTGCCCGGTCTTCAGATTTGTCAGAATCTGTGCCCATGTTGTTCTGTTGCTTATGAAGAAATGGCTCAAACCAGTATCCTTCATTTACTTCTACTTCAAAAAAGTATTCAATTACCGTAGAACTGTCTGAAATGTCATAAAATAGCTCTCTCTCTCCTCACTCTGCTGTGGGTCCATGGTTTGAGAGACTGTCAAAAGGGTATGCTGGTGAAACTCGCGTGTCAAAATGGTGTCAATGGTTCTCTTTGGGAGTGACCAGGATGGATAGGATCAGGAAGGAGTACATCAGAGGGACATTACATGTTAGAGGCCTTGGAGATAAAGTCAGAGAGGCCAGACTGAGATGGTTGCGACATGTCCAGAGGAGAGATAGTGAATATATTGGTAGAAAGATGCTGCGTTCAGAGCTGCCAGGTAGGAGGCGTAGAGGAAGACCAAAGAGGAGGTTTATGGTGAAGGAAGACATGAGGGTAGTTGGTGTGAGAGAGACAGATGCAGAAGACAGGGTTGGATGGAAGCGATTGATTTGCTGTAAAGCCGAAAGATTTTTTTAAGATTTATTAAGTGAGTACTTTAATTTTGTTGATGTTTTTTGCAAACTTTTTTTGGTGCCATGAGCACCTAAAGTTGAATCAACATTGTGAGTCCCCAGGCAGTGAGGCAGGCTTGTCATTGGTTGCATGCCCAATGTGGTGACTATAATGAAGGATAAAAATGGTATTTTTGAATGTGAAAAGATTAGCTCCTATGAAATAGACAGTGATAACAGCATAAGCAATGTAGAGACTTCCTCCTCCCAATAAGCCGTTATTTTTTTACACCTAAATTACATTCATAGACTTTTCATAGACTTTTTCTATCGTGAGCATGACAAGGCATACATATATGCCATACACCCAAAGAGCCGTCAGCGCAGTTGAGATCCACCCCCTGCAGTACACGCATATACATCCAATTCCAAAGTATCCCAATACATTCCAACATCCAGTCATAACTCCATATTTACACGTCCCTGCCACACAGCCTATTAGCTGTTATTGACATTTAAAATGCTTACAGTAGGATGTAACTGTTGAAGCCGATTCCTTCCATGTACATATGTTGGGATGTTTGACTTTATTGAAATGCATTGTTCCAATTGTAGATCAAAGTCGTGTGGGCAAAATGGGTTGTGGGTTGTGGGTTGTGTCAGGAGCCACTTTTGTTTGTGGGGGAGTGTGTCATACACCCAATATATATACAGTGCATCCGGAAAGTATTCACAGCGCTTCACTTTTTCTACATTTTGTCATGTTACAGCCTCATTCCAAACTGAATTAAATTAATCTCTTACCTCAAAATTCTACACAAAATACTCCATTATGACAATGTGAAAAAATGTTTTTTTTGACATGTTTTGAATTTATTAAAAATAGAAAACAAAAAAATCACATTTACATAAGTATTCACAGCCTTTGCCATGAAGCTCAAAATTGAGCTCAGGTGCATCTTTTTTCCACTGATCATCCTTGAGATCTTGCTACAGCTTAATTGGAGTCCACTGCAGTAAATTGAGTTGATTGGACATGATTTGGAAATATAATAACTGTCTATATAAGGTCCCACAGTTGACTGTGCATGTCAGAGCACAAACACCAAGCATGAAGTCAAAAGAACTGTCTGTAGACCTGCGAGACAGGATTGTCTTGAGGCACAAATCTGGGGAAGGATACAGAAAAATGTCTGCTGCTTTGAAGGTCCCAATGAGCACAGTGGCCTCCATTATTCGTAAATGGAAGACGTTTGGAACCACCAGGACTCTTCCTAGAGCTGGCCGGCCTTCTAAACTGAGCGATCGGGGAAGAAGGGCCTTAGTCAGGGAGGGGACCAAGGCCCCAATGGTCACTCTGTCAGAGCTCCAGCGTTCCTCTGTGGAGAGAGGAGAGCCTTCCAGAAGGACAACCATCTCTGCAGCAATCCACCAATCAGGCCTGTATGGTAGAGTGGCCAGACGAAAGCCATCAGACCAGAGAATTTTGTTTCTCATGGTCTGAGAGTCATTCAGGTGCTTTTTGGCAAATTCCAGACGGGCTGCCATGTTCCTTTTACTAAGGAGTGGCTTTCGTCTGGCCACTCTACCATACAGGCCTGATTGGTGGATTGCTGCAGAGATGGTTGTCCTTCTGGAAGGCTCTCCTCTCTCCACAGAGGAACGCTGGAGCTCTGACAGAGTGACCATCGGGGCCTTGGTCACCTCCCTGACTAAGGCCCTTCTTCCCCGATCGCTCAGTTTAGAAGGCCGGCCAGCTCTAGGAAGAGTCCTGGTGGTTCCAAACGTCTTCCATTTACGAATAATGGAGGCCACTGTGCTCATTGGGACCTTCAAAGCAGCAGACATTTTTCTGTATCCTTCCCCAGATTTGTGCCTCAAGACAATCCTGTCTCGCAGGTCTACAGACAGTTCTTTTGACTTCATGCTTGGTGTTTGTGCTCTGACATGCACAGTCAACTGTGGGACCTTATATAGACAGTTATTATATTTCCAAATCATGTCCAATCAACTGAATTTACTGCAGTGGACTCCAATTAAGCTGTAGAAAGATCTCAAGGATGATCAGTGGAAAAAAGATGCACCTGAGCTCAATTTTGAGCTTCATGGCAAAGGCTGTGAATACTTATGTAAATGTGATTTTTTTGTTTTCTATTTTTAATAAATTCAAAACATGTCAAAAAAAAACTTTTTTCACATTGTCATAATGGAGTATTTTGTGTAGAATTTTGAGGTAAGAGATTAATTTAATTCAGTTTGGAATGAGGCTGTAACATGACAAAATGTAGAAAAAGTGAAGCGCTGTGAATACTTTCCGGATGCACTGTATATATATATATATATATATATATATATATATATTACATTTTATTTTTTTTGACAGTGGGGGTAGTACTCCGGTGGAACCTTTGTCTCAGGAGCTGTTGTGCCAGGATTGCATTGGGCGTGGACTTCCGGCAACGCTCAGACACAATCTGGACAAAGAAGTTTCACGAAGTGTCACGAGGGGGAGAAGCCCGAACCTGACAGTTTGTGCTCCGTGTCCTCACTGCTGCCCACTCATATCTGTCCTTACAGGTCAGTTGTTGATAAAAGCAACAAATACAATCTCTGCAAACCCATAATACATGAAGGGAAGTAATTTAAACATATCATATTGTTGAGCGCTTTCAAAATAGGGTAAGATTATTAGTAGCGTCCGACCACATTTCGACGGCAGATAGTGCCCTGTCGCGGACATTTTGGGTTCAGATGCCCCTCAACCTTGTCTCACAGGCAAGCTCGTTGAATATGGTTATTGAGCTCCTGCACACACACACACAGACACACTCACGACCATTTATTGTAATTGCTATCCTGAAGAAAAAGGGGTGTACATGTTGACATTATACTTTGTGTGAGATTTATTTGTTTCTATATGTATGTCCAGTAGTAGTTGTAGCAAATTAACAAATTGTTTATTCTATGCACTTATGTCAAGTGATGGTATTAACATGTTTATATTACCAGTGTAAAATCAAAACAGTGGAGGTAATTTGGGAAAGGTAATGAAGGTATTGCATGAATTAATGTTATTTGATTGTAGAAGGATGTAATTCTTGAAATGTGTGAAGTTTCAATACAGACGCAATCTGGACGAAGAAGTTGGTGCTCCGTGTCCTCACTGCTGTCCACTCATATCTGTCCTTACTGATTGTTGTATTTTGTTATTGTGGTGCCATATCCTGGGACCCGTAACATTTACATACAACAGTACTTTATGTATATATCTAAAAATATCATTCATATTAGCGTGTGATGGATTCACTCCAGTCTGCATGCTGCACAGTCAACTTCTTCAAACCAAACCAAGCATGCGGTTCCTTCTGGAAGCAGGTGTGAATCCTTCAGTGTTCCTCTTATGGCAATCCTCCCACCTTCCCCATGTGTCACGTTGTCATGCCAACCAGACACGAAAGCATTGCGCCTCAACACATTTGCCAAATTCTATGAATTATCATTGACTCTTGTGGCCATATCCTCAGCAGATGGAGGACAAGTTTGGGTTGTAGGATGTTGAAAGTTTACTCACAGAGTTACCCCTCTGCTCAAAGGTGCTATTACAACATTGGTTGTGTTTCCGCTTTTTTGTGAAATATACTTTTTAAATAATGACTGTGGTCACATGCTTGCCAAATAATCACCCATCCATCCATCAATTTTCTATGTCCCTTATCTTCACTAGCCTATGCCAGATGTCTTTGGGGGAGAGGCGGGGTACACCCTGGACTGGTCGCCAACCAATGGCAGGGCACATATAAACAAACAACCATTACATAATAATTAGTTTTACATTTTGGAAACAACTGCCAAATATCACCTGCTTCCAATGAACTCCTTATGGTTTCAGTCAATGTAGTTACAGTATTTACTGTACTACATCTTTCTCTTCTGTGTCACACTGACACAAACATGAATCAGCTGATTAGTACAAGACTAAGATATATTTATGATAACAGCTTAAAAGAAACTCAACTTAAGTCATGTGAAAGTGATCCTTGGTGCAGCCTCCCTGGCTCAAAAACATCCCACATAATTCCAAGGCCTGTCCCCTCAGGATTCATACGGAGCTTTGCTGCATGTAGGCGTTTCCAACTTTTGAAACCTGATTGATGCGATAAAAAATGAAAGCCATTGATTGTGCCATGAATTTACAGCAGCAAATTACCATATTTTAGATGGCAGGGTTGCATTTTAGCTGAGACATTAATGGAGAGTGCACTGACATATCCACAAATCCAACTGTCACCGTTCGCTCTGTGAGGTAAGTGCTTACCATACAGTCAGATGCAAATATGCTAATATTCAGACATGGCAAACACTTCATATATTTATTTTAGAAGGGGGGGGGGCAACCATGCAAAAATTTGCATTGCTTTCAAATCCTGTGTACAGCACCTGTGCAACAAAAATAAAGACAACACTTTTGATTTTGTTGTCATTTTTTTTGAGCTGAACTTTTTCTATGCACACTGTCTAAAACTTTGTTAGTGTTTCACTGATTTGGGTGGTGTGAAAACTCGTCAGTATCTGCCTCACCATTTGCCTCAAATACGCCAATCCAGAGCATCCCAAACATGCTCGGTGCATGTATATATAAATATATAAATATATGTATATGTGTATATATATGTGTATGTACGTATATGTATATATGTATATATATGTATATGTATGTGTGTATATATATATATATATATATACACGTATATATGGCATCTATGATGTCTATCTTTTTGGGGGGGTTATATTTTATCTTATATTCTATGACACTTCATTCTATCTATTTATTTATCTACCTTTTAAATATATATTATATTTTATATGATTTTTTTTCAGTGCATCATTAATTCATCTATTTGCTAGGGACCCACGACATGTTGAACATTTGTGGCGTATTCACTTTGCCTTCTCGACTAGTTCACAAAAATTATCCATCCATCCATTTTCTATACCGCTTATCCTCACTAGGGTTGCGGACCTATCTCAGCTGTTTTCTTGATTGGTCGCCAGCCAATCACAGGGCACATATAAACAAACAACCATTCACACTCACATTCATTCCATCAAATAGAATAAATGTTTTTGGAATGTTTATTGGACCTGTGCAATATGCAAGTTGGAAGTAATGCCATTAAAAGTCACACAATACGTTTGCGTTGGAACTGTTGTCACGCCAAATATTAAGTGAAATGTCAGTTCACTTAAAGGGGAACTGACTGGAATTTTACCCATCATTCACAATCCTTATGTAAGACCTAAACACATATTTATTTCCCTTTTCTGTGCATTATAACATGAGAAAACGAGTTAATTTGAGCTAGCTAACAATGCTGTCATTGGGACATACTGATCTCAATTATGAAGCCCTCTAAAAAAACCCTCTAACAACATTGCATGGTTTGATACGTATACATGCTGTCATCATGCATTAACACATACCCTGATGATAACATGTAATAGTTGCAGTATCTTGTCATATGTTGATGATGTAAAACACGACAGAAAGTTATTTTCTCTGCGTGTTGATACACATACTTTCAACAACAACAGCAGCGACAACACTTATGATGTCCACTCTCATTGGGATGGCTGTGTCTTCCAGCACAAGCCATGTGCTACAGTCCTCAGGTAAAAAAAGGTTGACTGCATTTAGCATAAAAGATACTATATGTAAATTGCTTACTTTTCAACATGTGCAAAATATACATTTTGACACAGAATTACTATGAAATTAATTAATCAATTAACTATGCTCAGGGCTGCACGGCGTTCTAGTGGTTAGCGCGCAGACCTCACAGCTAGGAGACCAGGGTTCAATTCCACCCTCGGCCATCTCTGTGTAGAGTTTGCATGTTCTCCCCGTGCATGCGTGGGTTTTCTCGCACATTCCAAAAACATGCTAAGTTAATTGGCTACTCCAAATTGTCCATAGGTATGAATGTGAGTGTGAATGGTTGTTTGTCTATATGTGCCCTGTGATTGGCTGGCGACCAGTCCAGGGTGTACCCCGCCTCTCGGCCGAAGACAACTGGTATAGGCTCCAGCACCCCTGCGACCCTCGTGAGGAAAAGCGGTACAAAATGAATGAATGAATGAATTAACTATACTCAATATTTCAAGTTAATTATGATAAACAAGGTTATGATTTGTAAGTAAGGGGTACATGGCTTCAGGTCAAATGTCTGAATGTGTACGCCTAACGCAACTGCAAAAAGTTTGGGAATCACTGCTGTACAGTATATACGACAAAATCAAACCCCAAAGCTCAGAATCACTCTTGAGCAAACTGATGATAGAAGGTCAAAGCAAACATGTTAGCCCTGCAGCGTACTGGGGCAATAAAAAGAAAAGGCAGTGAGATGAAACGAGGTGTGATGCCACCTTGTCATCTACAGGACAGCACATGTGAGGGTGAGAAGCAGATGAAGGAGAGGATGAGTGGCAGATGAATGAAAGACGCTGCGGAGCACTTACTGTTGCCTTAATTGGATTTGAACGGGCTATCATTGTTGGCCAAAACAGACATCATTTGAATGTGCACACACACAAACACACACATGCGAGGTTACTATAGGGGGAAATAACAGAATATAAACAAATCTGTGGACATTTGTTGTGTGTGGTCGGATACAACTAGCCTTTTGTAATTAACATCAATGTAATGGAAAATCTTCATACATAAAACTAAGCTAATTAGTGGCTCTATTATGATGATGATGACCAGTATCATACTTGAAAGAATTGAAGGATTAGCTGATGAATGAATTCATCTTCATAGCTGCTTTACTCAAAACAAATCACATGAAACAAAACAATAAGCAGCTCTTTTACATTCACTCTGTCTCATCCAGGGAGTTTATAGTCCCACAAGACCAAATCAAAAATGGCCGAACTAACACAATAGACGCATTAATTTCACGAGTCCATCACTATGCTAGGGTACTTAGAGGCATAGAAAGTAAGTTCTATGTGAAGTATTTCCATAATGCCTCATATTAACTCTCTAATAAGATCTCAGTGTATAGACTGGTCATATATATCATCTCGTTTCATATTATCTACATACTGTATTGTATATAACTCTGGGAAAAACTGTTGATTTTGTTAATACTTGGGTTGTTTATATTGTTTATTTTTCTACATTGTGTATTTTGTACTGCTTGACTGACTCTGTACTCTTGCTGCTGTGCAATACAAATTTCCCCACTGAGGGACAAATAAAGGCATATCTCATTCTTAATCTTAAGTATTTGCAGTAAGTATTAATAGGTCCCTTAAGATCGTAGGGATATCAACATCAACTATTTTAACTGTTTATGTAAAAACATTTACATTTTGGACTGCTAGCTTTTTGTTTTGTCCACCAGATGGGGCTATTTTTTCCCATTCGAAGCATCCAGCAATATGGTGTACCTTTTACTGTTCTTTGCAAGTGTGCCTTGTTGCTAAGATAGTAAAATAATTTGGTTAAAAACAATAACTTTGAATACATAATTGACTCTGAAGTCTGAAGTTTTTTAAAATGTAAAAATATCTAAATATGTTACAATACAGTGTATTTTTAGCAGTTTTGGGGGAAGTTTACACTTTTTAAAAAAAAAATGTGGAACAGTGGTGAACCTTCCCAGGACTGGCCAGCCAACCAGACGAATGTAGAGAACAGTCAGGCTTATTTAAATTTTGCCAGAAAACATCATGATGATCCCCAGGCCTTTGGGAAAATACTCTGTCTTCTTACGAGACAACAGTTAAACTATTTAGAAGGCATGTCACCCGTTACATCTGTCAAAATCAAGACTTTGGAGTGGCCTAGACAAAATCCTGGCCTGGTGGTTCATGTTGGGAAACTCCAATGTGGCTGAATTACAACAATTCTGCAAAGACGAGTGGGTCCAAATTTCTCCACAAATCCCTTCCAACTCCACTTGTATAGTATATCATTAATATGTACAGTATGTTTCAGGCTGAGGTACATATATGGATGCACAGTACAATATTTATATTTTATGTCACAAGAGACAAATAAGTGTGGATATTTAAAGGACTTCTTAAGCATAAGTCAAAGAATGTAGTGATGATTTAATTCTTTGCTCATTGCAATGTAAAATAATGTGTGGTAAGAACAGCTGCTATCTGTATCCCTCGCCACAAAGCAATGCGCAACATCGCTTTGCATGAAAATGGGCGAACAAAGTCATATAGCTCGGGGCCTTGTTGAGCGAGAGGCTTGATGCTTTTACACTCTAGAATATCATACTAAATGTTCCACTGTGCATGAGCATGTGGGTGAAAGGCTGCATTAAACAGGCGGGGAAGTGAGGGCGGAAAAAAAAAAAAAAAACACTGACACAGACAAAGAATACAACATTTGTCATGTTAGCATCACATAAAAGGCTGCTCAGGACATATTGCCTGTAACATCTGTGACAAAAGGACACAGAATGCATAAAGCACACACAAGGGAGCAAAAGAGTGACTCATAGACACAAAATAGAAAATGAGATAAAGCAACCCACAAGTACCAGACAAGTACATAAAGGAAAAAAGTGGTCTTGTTAATAGAGTAGATTATAACACACACAGACTGGTTCAAAAGGAGAGGAGACGATCTAAAGGAAATACAGTAAAGGAATGAGGTAAAGGATGAAGTCATTCTCTGCAGCTCTGCTGAGCATCATGGGAAAAAACCGGCAGAGTAATAGATCACCACCAAGATCACACACACACAAAATATATTATTAGAGAGGGCAAGGTTACTCAATCCTATATGCTCAAAAGCCACGCCTCCGTGAGGTAAACGTAATGATTCCAAGCCTGAGATAAAAACTTCTTCAGTGGGATTGGAGAGATAAGACACGGGATTAAAAGTAGTCATTGACTCAAACAGAGATGAGCTTCACAGCGCCTCTGAGGTGCACCCTGGGGTGCTGCAGGCGATGCACACCACTATTCCTCGCCTAAATTGATTCCTGCCACAGTCAAGCTCCTCTTATTATGTGGCCTTAACCCCCATCTCCAAAAAAATATATATCTGAACTGCTCTATGATAATACTGTATATGTAGCACATAAAAAAATACAAATAAAAAGGGCTGGCACTCCCACCGCTCCAGGCCAAAAGCAATGACCGACTGCAAAGGCTGCATGCCTACCACCCAGACCCCACTCTACAGACTGCCAGATCCCAACCCACAGCCCAGCTCGGTCCAAGGGAAGCCCGGCACAAGCCTTGGCATCAACCGTACCCAGCATCCCCAACATCCCCCAGGAACAAACAGGCGATCTTGACCAAAAACTCCCCACAGTCCGCCTCGAGTTAACCACCACTCTATGTAGGTCAGTGACCCACTCAGCGACCAGGTATCATATAATATGCAGGAGGCACCTCGATCCAGCACACTTCAGTTGTGTATGTGATAAGATGGGATTGTGTCTGTTGTGCAATTAAAAACATAATAAATAAAAGAGGAGGTCTGGAGGGCTGTTTGTCTGGAGTCGCCCTGTCATTGGCTGGCAAACAGTCTAGGGTGTACACCACCTGAATGAATAAATAAACTTGGTTATGTTGCTGGACTTAATACAAACTGAGGGAAAATGTGTACCTGTACTGTCTCACTGAACGCTGCCATATTCAGTTTCATGACGACATTCATATTAAATGTGTATATACGTTATATACAGTATATACACAGAATACATTAATATTTTTTCAGTGTTCTCCAGTCATAGTAAGTAACATTCATTTATTTATTTTCTAACGCTTATCCTCACAAGGGTCGCAGGGGGTGCTGGAGCCTATCCCAGCTGTCTTCAGGCGAGAGGCGGGGTACACCCTGGACTGGTCGCCAGTCAATCACAGGGCACATATAGACAAACAACCATTCACACTCACATTCATACCTATGGACAATTTGGAGTCGCCAATTAACCTAGCATGTTTTTGGAATGTGGGAGGAAGCTGGAGTACCCGGAGAGAACCCACGCATGCACAGAGATGGCCATGGGTGGAATTGAACTTGGGTCTCCTAGCTGTGAGGCCTGCACGCTAACCACTCGATCGCTGTGCAGCCTTAGTAAGTAACAGTTCCTTTTAAATTTTATAAAGTTGACCTAAATCAATCACCATGTTTTTCTTTCTAAAGTATTCTTTTGCACTCCTGTCAAAATGCATCTCGTCTTAAATGATGTGTTATGTTTAAAATGCACATGCAGATGTTTTGCTGTTCTTTTTAAAAAATATCTTATTTTGTTTGTTTTTTTTGGACACTTCAACACGCATTAACAATTTCAGGCTCATACAAAAGTACAAAGGGAAGTGAGTGACAGACGCTGGTGAGATGTGCCAAGTGTTTCAAGACGATCAATTGAGGAATCCTTGAAAAGGAAAAACAGGGAAGCCAAGCATGTCAACGGATTTGACGACTTGGACGATTTGGTTTTGTGTGGGAGCCAAGCGATAACACTTACAGAGCTCAATAGATATGTTCTGTTCACTGTCTGTGCTGAGGTGTCATGACTGTACACTACAGCAAGATGTGTAAGGAAGGGAGAAGACAGCAATTTTGTCTGATTATTCAGGCCCGGGTTCCAAGGGCAGCAGTTTTAGGAAAGGACAGAATATGCCCAAATAAGGACAAGCGGCATAGAAAATGAACGGATGGATGGATGTTGGAAAACCAAGGTTGCATATAGTTCAACATTCATTCATTTTCTACCGCTTATCCTCATGAAGGTCCGGGCGTGCTGGAGCCTATCCCAGCTGTCTTCGGGCGAGAGGCGGGTACACCCTGGACGGGTCGCCAGCCAATCACAGGGCACATATAGACAAACAACCACTATGGACAATTTGGAGTCGCCAATTAACCTAACATGAATGTTTTTGGAATGTGGGAGGAAGCCGGAATACCCAGAGAACTTCGCACAGAGATGACGAGGGTGGAACTTGGGTCCCCTCGCTGTGTGGCCTGCACGCTAACCACTAGACCACCATGCAGGACATAGTTCAACCTCTGCTTGGTAAATTATTTGTGTATGCCATTGACATTGCTCTTTTACTGAGTATCCAAAACTACTTTTCCTATGTTGCAGTAAGTTTCCATGCTGGTTCTGTGGTTATCATCACAGTTTTCCTTTTTGCTATCACTGGTACACCTTTTGTGGAGGCATTGTTTGAAGTCAAAGATAGGAACTTGGGTAATATCACAAGCAATGATGCCATTTGTTTGATATTTAAGGCATATGTTGCAGAAATTTGATGGCTCAACTCCAAACTATATAACTTTTTTGTTGACACGCAGACATCCAAACTGACAAATGACCCTTTTATTTGGATTTATTTTAGATGTGTGAAAAACTACCAGACTGACATACACTCTACTGGGATTCACTAAATGGACATACGACAAACATTTCGAGGCAAAAAAAAACAAAACGCTGCAGAACATCGCCAAGCTTGTCTTTAAAGTGTGTATGCAGATGTGTTTCTCCGCTTGCTGCTGGTGTGTTAATGTGTGGTTTGTGTAGCGGTGTGTGTCATAGTGCTCAGGCCATTACAGAGGCACTCGATGAAAGTAGTGAACATGCTGCCAAAACAAGGTGCTAAAAGACTCAAAGTACTGATGGTGGTGGATTTATACACTCACACACACACACATCGAGCGACCATAAGGACAAGAGGGACGTGTGTTATATAGTTTTATATCTCCCATATTTATTTTATATCTCGTATAGCTACATGCATGCATGTCACCTTATTAAAAATAACTTTAAAATGCCAGCTTGCATTCCCATAAGCCTAGTCTAAATGACAAATTTAATTCACTCAGCTAATGACGGCGGCACAATGTGAAATAGTTAAGGTAAGCAATAAGGGAGGTGGAATGTGTTTAAAGTTCTCCCTTTTTTCGACCTTGATGTGCAGTTTTGAGGCCTGTTCCTATTAAGAAAAACATAAACATCCATTTGAAGGCTTAATAGGAAGTCGTGGAAGTGCTGCCTGTTTGCTGTATGTGTGCGTGCGTGTGCGTGTGTGTACCAACACCCCCCCCCCCCCAAAGGCCCTTAAGTGGTGTGTATTTATAGAGTGTGTCTCTCTCAGGCCCACGGGCTGGTTATGTGAGCCTCGTCTAATGGCTGGGAGGAGAGGAAACATCTATAGTCATGTTTCCTAAAAACAGACACAAGTGCAGCACACACTCAGTTAGACGGGCTTTTAATCAGGCAGGGTTAAACTGACCTTTAATACACTAGAAAGCAACACTAAGGCTACGGACAGAGAAGAAGCAAATACTTTAACTTGATTTCAGAGTTTTAGGACGCACGTAAGTGGAACGAAAAAAGGATGCCTGCTTCTTAAGACTCATTGTCCTGCTTGCTTAGATGTGACTGCTTCTCTTGTCCTTCAGCTGAAATAGTCAGTCTTCACATCTGTACACAGCCACTACGAGTATGTGTGTGTGTGTTGTACCAAGGCCAGGTGGCACTGCACACAGCAGCAATTTAACTGATGCTCCCACCATATGGTTGGAGTGATAGCATTAGAGAACCTGCACTGAAGCTGGAAAAAAAAAAATAAAACAAAAGAGATGAGGTAGACAGATCGGATAGGCGGGCCAGACCATAGTTTACAGCGCATTGTGCTAAAGTGAATACGCCAATCACACTAACATATGTTGTGCGCTCATGCCAGAACACATAAACATGCTAAATAACATCCCCAGGCAAGCGTGCAGCCGCATAAATGCAAATTAATATGCGGTGGTCATCACACTGGGCCAAGTTTGCAGGGGAATAGTTTACACAGGTACACACACACACACGTAAACATAAGCTTGGATTTGTGTTACAGCAATCTGTTTGATTTATGCTTTGAATACTGCATTTTTTTATGTGAGATCAAACCCATATGTACTCATTAAAGTCCCTCTGTCTCACACTAAAACACTCTTTTACTTTTAAATACTGTACATGCATCAGGAGTGTTTGGGAAACAAAAAAAGAGTGTTCAGTCAATATTGGGGATGAATGAGTTCAATACTATCTCTATCTGTATCTGTTCACCTATTTACATCTTCTGTATCTGTATCTGTACTTGGGATAGTTGGGGCATAAAAAGGAAGTGGACAGGGCTTAAATCTGTATATCATTTATTGATGATATTGTTGTTTATTGTTTATTATTCAGTAACTGTATATGTGTACTGTGTATGTAAGTGATCTGTAAAATTTTACTTTATTTACATTTTTTACTTTATGTTTTTATGTTTTCATTTTCCAGTTTTATGTTATATTTTGTTTCTACAATGTACCGTTGCGGTCTACAAATTGCCTGCAGCCACACTTTGGGCACACTTTTCCCTTGTTTACGTATTGGGAGGTTGGAGTGTTAGGAAATGATTGTGTCCATGTGTTTTCGTGGTACTATCAGGCAGCGGCAGGCTTCCACAGCGGTGCACACACCCCAGTTTGAGAAGGTGCGCTCCGGCGGCTTGTCTTTTTGCTCCAGCATCCATCTGATAACATAATGCAGCTATAAAGCTTAGAAAGCAATTTCTATAGCTTTGGGACTCAAGCAAACCGCAGTGAGAGCTATTATTCACAAACGGCAAAACATGGAACAGTGATGAATCTTCCCAAGAGTGGCCACCCAAGTGAGGCAGGGTACATCCCTGCACTGGTCACCAGCTAATCGCAATGAAACCTTGAATTTTTATACCTTTTAAAAGCAAAATGTTATTTTTTATTGGCTGTTTAAACATATAAAGCAGTTGAATAAATGCTATTGTGCAATCTGTTTTGAAACTGTTAAGTACCAAAATAGATAATTTGTACAAACATTATTCAAGGCATTTGCATATGTGTGTATGTGTGTGCATCAGCATGTTTTGCGGCATGTCAACTTCTCTGCATGCACGACTCAGACAACATTTGCACTTCTTTGAAGACCAGATCCCCAAGGAGAGGGTTGGCTCTCAACATGGTAGTGGAAGGGCAGCCCTTAGAGAGGTTATACATAAAGTCATCTCCTGCTGTCTGTGTGTATGTATGTGTGTGTGTGTGTGTTTGCGCGCTTCCTCGCCAGAGCAAGACGGATTAGCCTCCAGTTTAACCCATCCCGAAGAAAACGCAAGCTGACAGTGATGCTCCCTCAGAGAGCACCATCAAGGAAGGGATGTGAAGACTAATTGTATTATTGAAATTTCATCCCATCTAAATATTGAAATTGTATATCCACTTTCTGAGAGCCATCATGTTCCATTTTCTTCTCGTGTTCTCACTCTCCCAGAGGGGAGGCTGACAGGCTTGGCGATGCCGTGGACACAAGATCATCGCATTCCAGAGTGAAGGTGAGATGTAAATGGAAATGGTCCGAGTACCCCAAAAGGAGATAAAGTGATGGGGTACACGTAAATTGCCATTCCTTTGTCTGCTTCCTGTTTCTCAGATGTAGTCTAATTGTAAATACATACTTATAAATCTTTACAGTATTATCTCGTTTTAATTCATTCATTCATTCATTTTGTACCGCTTTTTCCTCACGAGGGTCGCGGGGGTGCTGGAGCCTATCCCAGCTGTCTTCGGGCGAGAGGCGGGGTACACCCTGGACTGGTCGCCAGCCAATCACAGTGCACATATAGACAAACAACCATTCACACTCACATTCATACCTATGGACAATTTGGAGTCGCCAAATAGCATGTTTTTGGAATGTGGGAGGAAACCGGAGTACCTGGAGAAAACCCACGCATGCACGGGGAGAACATACAAACGCCACACAGAGATGGCCGAGGGTGGAATCAAACCCTGATCCGCCTGGTTTTAATTCATTCGACAAAAACAAAAACATACAAAAACCTAGATTTTTATTCCCCGTCGGAAATAATCCCTTCCACACACACAAATATTAACTAACAAACATTTTATCGTAAATAATTATGGTTCTACGTGTGGCAAACAATGTGAAATAATGGCAAATTATCAATGGATGAAATGTTTATGTGAACTTCCCATACATTCTGGTAAGATCAAATTCAATCATGTTTTTCACTATCTTTATCAAACTGCAGGCACTCTCAACTTTCTTTAGCCCCATGGCGGGTTGTTTAGCAATTACAGTGAGTGCTTTGTTTGGGCACTTGATTTTGCAGAATGATACAGAGACAGTGTATGAAAACCAAGGCAAAATTTGGATCAACATTTTTGCTATAAATCAAATAATACAAAAATCTTGGTTTGACTGTACTAAGAGATAAATGCTGCAGTCTTAGCCAGGGCGTATTTACCACAGATGCAAAGAGGTTGGGGTGTTAATTGGACAGTTTCACCCCAACAGCTAAGTAGCGCAACCAACATTTTAAAGCACATCCAGAGGTAGATACAGCTGCTGTCGGACATGAACTCATGAGTATATAATATAGTACAAAATAAATCTCCATTTCACTGTTGAAGCACTACTTTGCTAAAATGAACAAGGTTTTGCACCACTTGGACTCGGTGGGGCACTGCCCTACGTGAGACTGGGGCTAATATCTCAACATCCTGCATGTGTCTTACCCCGGCTTCTTCCTGCAACCTCTCTCCGTCCCTTTCTTCTTCTCTTTCCTTCTGCAGTGTTAAATCTCGAAGGAGACACGCTCACAAAGGCCTAATTTATTTAGCACCAGCAGCCCAGCTGGATCACTTGTCATTAATTTAGTGTGAACCACATTTGCATCACTTGTCATTAATTTAGTGTGAACTGCATTTGCATGAGCATTTAAACACCAACTTTGCACAACATACATGCACTTACGCTCATCCATAAACATGGTCTCTATTATTACCACTCCCCACAGAGTTGCGGCATTTGGTGTGAACCGCTAATGAGCCCCCAATCTGACCTAAATATTCCAGCCATAGATACAGCACCGCTATCGTTTTATTATCAGGAAGCTTCCTTTTTGGCTGTTGCTTCATGAGACGAACATGTAAAAGTATATGATTCATGTATGACAAAAAAAGGTGTATGTTGTGTATGGTTAAAAGACCATGCAGGGCACTGTGTGCTGTGCAAAGAATGTGTATATTTTTCACGTTTGAGTAGCTTCTTCTCAATTGTTCATGGCTCACTTGCCCACTAAACATGTGTAACATTGATTTTTGAATGACTCCATTACACATTTACAATAAAAGATGATATTAAGTCCTCGTGGAAAGCTTTCAATAATACAATGGCGTGATACTGCCACAGGGTTCAGAGAAGAAATGTCAAAAGAATCTACTGCTGGGTTTTATAATCATGCAACTTTCATTTTCCACCCTTAAAAATTTTTATTATTAGTCATGTTTTTGTAGCTGCAGTGAAGGGATATTAAACCTAATGGTCAAGGAGCAGGAGGGGGAGACAGGACAAAATGAGGCTGTAAAAGTGTAATAAACAGGCATTAAGGAGATGAATGTGTACACTTCACTTTTGGGAACTTCCCTGTGAACATTTTACTGTAATCTGACATTCAGAGGGATGTAATAAGAGTGTAAAGTATCACTCTTTTCTATTCAAGACAAAGGTTTTGATGGGGTTTTTTTTAATGACGCCACATACTGATTTAGGTTAAAGCCACATTTGAACTGAATCTGATCAGGTCAACCCAGGATGATGATATTGAAGTTATATCACGAACACATATTTCCGTTTTCTGTGCACTATAGCATGAGAAAACAAGTTAATGTGAGCTAGCTAACAATGCTCGTCATTGGGACACAGCTATTTTGATGCCTAAGCCCGAACAAAAAACTTAAGGCGATGGAGGAGGAGTGCTCGCTGTTCTCTCCGGAGGAACTTGAGGACATGGTGTGGGGGCCTGACGGTACGCTAATCCCTATAGCGTGGGTGTACCCGGGTCCCGGCAATGACACACCGGAGCGTCCGCGACGGCGACGCACGTCTCGGCAACCTGTTCCAGTGAGGGCTTCACGGCGTCAAAGGGTGAAACCAAACTATTCCTCCTCGCCACGCCATGCCGAGGCGGAATTAACCCCCCACGCCGTCGCTGAGTGCCGGCCCATCATGCCACTATTGACGGTGCCCGCAGTACGTCAGCACGCTGAACTCCAGCCGACCACCTCTTCCCCATCCCCGTTGCCTCTCGCACAACACAAAGAGGAGCACGGCACACATTCTTCTCCGGTGCCCAAGCAAACATCTCAGCATCATGCACAATGTCTCAACCTAGCCGCTATTAACGCTACCCAATAGTGGTCTAAGCAGCCTAAGCAGGGAAGCCCAGAATTCCCTCTCCCTGGCTAGTTTGTCCAACTCCTCCCGGTAAATCCGAGGTGTTCGCATCTGCCTTGCACCATGCCTATGGCACGCCAACGGGGTTTGACACTCACAATTTTGTGAGCAGTGCAGTCTGGCACAGCGCAGCACACCCACGCCTCCATCCCTCCCACCAGTGCAAGTGGCAAAGAGGGAGGAGAGAAGGAGTGAGAGGGTTTAACACATCCGGGTGTAATCTTAACCAATCAAAAGAATGCCTCTCACTGCCTTTAAATGCTCCACACATCATCGGTTAGATTAAACACAGCAGCAGGCTAATCCAGGCATCTTGCTTGTTTTCAACCAGCATTCCTGCTCTACTTCGCCAAATAGGAGAACCTATTCACGGTATCGCCTCCTCAATCTCCTTGAGAAAAAAATAACATTAAAAAAATATATTCTACAGCCAGATTTTAACAATCAACTTCATATTAATCATTGTTTTTAGTTGTTGTTAACTATTAGTTTTCTAATGGTTTTTGAGGGACAAGCCATTTATTTATGGGGGGTCTAAAAATATACTTTCAGAAAAACTCTCTGAAACCGAGCGTGGAGAACCATTCCAAACTTTCAGGGCAAACTTCCAAATGCACAAACCTTGACATCATTTAACACGACATTCTAACAACAGTTATACTGTAGGTAAGAAAAGTAGAAAAAGCCTAATCGTTCCCCTTTAACACAAAACATGTATTTATAGTTTTCCAACTACAGTTTTACATACATAAAACACTTTAAAATGTGTTTAGATGCATATAAATGACAAATGAAATCGTAGGATTTGTTTTTTGCCAATTGGTTTTCCTTTTGTACTTGATTATTCTATGGGGGGGGGACATTGCACCGAGCAAACTAGTCCTAGTTTTAACAATGAAGCGCCCCAAAAGAAGCCTCCACATGGTGACTCATTCTCCAAAAAATAATGGAACAGTGCTTCTGTAAAGTTGGAACATGATAGAAACATTCATGCGGGGAATAAGTCAGTCATCTTTATTATGTGTGTAACTCTGTGTTTGTTTCCTGTCGGAGCACAATTCATCAAGCACTGTGCTTAGGTGTGTGTGCGTTGATTTCAAGAACGAATTGGTGGCATGTGAGCAGAAGGTCAAAAGCTGTAGCTGATAGTTGTTACTATCTAATGAGTGTAGTTTTTTTTCAGTAAACACTCTCTGGGGACAGAAGCAAAGCAACGTCCAGACCTACAAGTCTACACTCTCTGCATAAAAAAAAGGTAAAACTTTAACAAATAATGACCACACAAGATGCAAGAGGCTGTGTGTGTGTGCATGTGTGTGTGTGTGGACTTCATGAGTGAAAATTTAGCGACCAAAAATCCAAAATCCCCATAATATGAATGGATCTTTATTATTGTGTATACCACAAAATCTCGGACACCCCCTGGTGAGGTGTTCAGGGCATGCCCAGCCAGGAGAAGACCCCACGCTGGAGGGATTGTGTCTCACAGCTGGCCTTGGAATTCTTTGGTGTCCTCTCGGTGGAGCTGCAGGAGGTGGAAGTCTAAGCTTTCCTGCTGAGAACATTATTAGAGTCCTACAGGCATGAAATAACACCCCTACAGTCACATTTACACTTGTATTACCCAATATAGTATACAGTGGTGTGAAAAAGTGACTCATTTTTGTTTATTTGTCACACGTACATAGTTCAGATCATGAAACAAATTTAAGTACTAGTCACTGAAAACACATCTGAAAACAAAATGCAGTTTTTAAATGAAACTTTTTATTACTAAGAGAGAAAAAACCTACATGGCCCCGTGTGAAAAAGTGATAAATGTAATAGTTGGGCTACCATTAGCAGCAATCAAGCGTTGAATTCTGACCCACTCATCTTTGCAGGATTGTAGTAATTCAGCTACATGGAGGGTTTTGAACCACTTTTTTAAGGTCATGCCACAGCATTTCAATAGGATTCATGTCAGGACTAAGAAGTCTTAATTTTTTTTCTTCACTCATTCAGAGGTGGACTTGCTGGTGTGTTTTGGATCCTTGTCCTGCTGCAGAACTTGAAGTTCAAACTTGAAATATCACCCTGGCTATAATCAAAACAATATGTACTATTTGTATGTGCAGTATATGCACTGTATGTGTATAGGTATGTTTTCACAACATTATTATCTATGTGTATTGACCAAGAGAAATGAAAAGTTGTTTTTCTACAGAGCAAGGAAGGGTTAAATATGTAACGATGCCCTGCAGTGACCGGCCTCCATTACAGAGCCCAAGACATTACCAAAAGCATCCTTGGTAATGACACTTTTTGGCAATACTTTGCAAACTTCTGGTCCATCATTATACGTCTGAAACGACCACAGTGAGATTGCTCTCCAGGCTAAGGTGCCTATTCCATGGATAGTGACTTTTTATGTTCTCGGACAGTTTATTTATGGCTTATTGTCCTGTATATTGCATTTTGGAGTTGTGTGTTTCCATGAGAAATCAAGTTCTACCCATTCTATGAGGGATTTTTTTTTTTTTAAAAGACACAGAATAACATAACAACTGGACACAGCGGATGATTTCATGCCATCATTGTAAGCATTATGAGTTGCCTGACAATATTCGTGAAATTCAGCCCACTCAGCTGTCTCTTGCTTTTTAAGTAAGACAGCACTCAATACTTTTGAGTGAGTGTTTGCAGGTCAGAGAGGTGAAAATCTCCATATAGCAGAGAGGAGTTCTTTACTGGTGATGGAATTTTGCCAAATGCACTTATTACATGCACACAATGTAGAGACACACTCATACACACACACACACACACACCTTTTGCCATAAACTGCACATTAGACAAGCTTCACTTTTACAGTGCACTAATGAAACCTGCAGTATTATTTGTAGGGTCCATACGTGTGCGTAATACAGGATGCTGACCTGTGTGTGTGTGTGTGTGTGTGTGTGTGGGTTAGTGATGTCCAATTTGAGCATATTCACGAGACAATTTGTGGGAAATGACACATTGCTGCAACCAGTGGTCATTTCTTAGTCTCATTAAAAGCAAATTACCTACTTGTCAGGTGATTTTTTTTTTCCATTTGATGCATTTCGTCGACCTCTGCAGGACTTGATTATGAAGAAAAAAATTATACCGATCTATTGCTCACACTTTTAATGGTTTTAGTGTTCTCTCAAGGCCTGATTAGCCTCAGTCAGTGTAGTACGAGAGTAGGATGAGCACCAACTTGGAGACTGTTCTGTTTTGTGTCATTTTGTCTTAAAAAATATTATTGAACAATTAATTTCTTATGTAACAGGAATGAAATTAAATTCATCCAAATTGTTTGGCACTGCCAACAAGGTTTCCTTTATTTATCTTTGCAGAAGTTGGCAGCCCTACAAGTTAATTTGCCAGTTTTGCTGACAAACTTCTGCTCCACACCTCGTCCCAGTAGTTGACAGTCATGCACAAATGAGCTAGTTTGCCAACGAAAATTAAGTCCAAGAAAAGTGATGAACACCAAAGAAGAAGAAGGCGGATACAGATGTGTTTAACAACGGTGGGCGAATGGCCACATTGGAAGCAGAGAAAACATTGGACAGGGTGAAAGAGGTGAAATCTTTCTTGTTCGGAGTAGTTGCGTCCCGAGCTGATGGCACACCCCTAATGAATATAGTGTACATTATAATATACATATTTCTCATTCTCATCTATAACAGATTATT
Organism: Doryrhamphus excisus; assembly: GCF_037039965.1. Lineage (NCBI taxonomy): Eukaryota > Metazoa > Chordata > Actinopteri > Syngnathiformes > Syngnathidae > Doryrhamphus > Doryrhamphus excisus. The sequence goes on from NC_136365.1 coordinate 10,341,055, forward strand.
CCATCAAGTGTAATAGATCCATGGTGATGCCTACCGACTGTGTGATCAAAAACCTATCCATCCATCCATCCATCTGATGTCAGACACCATCAAATACCCCTTATTTATTGTATGTTCTTATTCTTCTTTGTTGTCTTTTATCTTGTATTGTATATTTGAAATAAAATGTATTATTATTATTATTATTAAATATCTGTGTGTTAATATTTTCTCTCGGCTGTCAGACTTGACCACTCTGAATTACACTCCAATTTTATTGTGATGATCTCACACGATGGAATCAGACATGGGTAGAGTCGCTACAGTAAAAAATATAATTTTGCCTATGAACAATTACAGCTTCTTGATGACCCCAATTCACCCCCCTGTCTTTGGTTTACAACATTATACTCCACTCTTGTGGAAAAATATGGAATTTTTATGGACAAATAATCTGCCATGTAGAATTTATTCTTTCGGTCATGACCCAAAGCTCATGATCATAGGTGAGGTTGGGAACATAGATCGACCGGTAAATTGAGAGCATTGCCTTCCGGCTCAGCTCTCTTTTTGCCTTGATGGTCCGGTACAGCGACCACATTAGTGCCGCGGCTTCGGCAATCCATCTGTCGACCTCATGCTCCCACCTTCCCTCACTCGTGAAGACCCCAAGATAGTTAAACTCCTCCACCTGGGGCAGGACCTCCCAACCCAGAGGGAGCACGCCACCCTTTTCCGACAGAGAACCATGGCCTTTGATTTGGAGGTACTGAGTCTCATCCCAGAAGCTTCACACTCAGATGCAAACCGTCCCAGTAAATGCTGAAGGTCGCAGCCCGAAGAGGCCATAAGCACCACATCATCTGCACGTAGCAGAGATGAGATTCTAAGGCCCCCGAACTGGACTCCCTCAACACCTTGGCTATGGCTAGAAATTCTTTCCATGAAAATTGTGAACAGAATCGGTGACAAAGGGCAGCCTTGGCGGAAACAGGCTCGACTTACTACTGGCAAGACGGACCAGGCTCCTGCCCCGTTTGTACAAGGACCGGATGGCACGTAGTAGCGCGCCACCAATCCCTATGTTTGAACATGGTGTTAGTTATGGCCAAACATCACCCCGCAGGGGTTCAGATCAGGGAGGCCGTTCCTCCCAATCACGCCCCTCCAGGTCACACTGTCATTGCCCAAATGGGCGTTGAAGTCTCCCAGTAGAACGACGGAGTCACAAGCCAGGGTGCTCTCCAGAACCCCCCTGATGGACTCCAAGAAGGCCGGGTACTCGGAGCTGCCGTTTGGTGCGTACACAGAATCGACAGTCAGGACCCTTTCCCCAGCCTGAAGGCGTAGGGAAATGACCCTCTCGTCCACCAGGGATAACGCCAACAAAGAGGCACCAAGCCGGGGGGCTAGTAATAAGCCTACACCAGCTCACCGCCTCTCATCTGCAGCAACTCCAGAGTAGAACAAGGTCCAGCCCCTTTCGAGGAGTTTGGTTCCAGAACCCAAACTGTGAGTCGAGGTTAGTCCGACTATGTCTAGTTGGAATGTCTCAACCTCTCACAGAAGTTCAGGCTCTTTCCCGACCAGAGAAGTTACATTCCATGTCTCAAGAACTAGATTTGGCCATCAAAGACCAGGTCGCCCAGGCACTTTGACTGCCACCCAACACACAACGCACCGGACCCTTATGCTTGCCCCCGTAGGTAGTGGGTCTCCGAGGGGGACATCCCATGTGGCTTCTTCTGGCTGGGCCCGGCTGTGCTCCACAGGGGAAGGCCCGACCATCAGGCGCTCGCCTGCGAGTCCCTCCCCCGGGCCTGGCTGCAGGGTGAAGCCCCGGTATCCCACATCCGGGCGAGGTGCGGTTCCTCCTCTTTGTTGTCATCAAAAGGGTCTTCTGAAAAAAAGACATCTTCCCCCTAATTTAGTAATAATTTATTAATATATGATAATACATCTACAATGTATAGCATACATGTACCGCACCCACAGTGTTTGCATTTTTATTTATTTCTGTTATACTGACAATGTTTTTTGTCAAATGTTAGAATAGAACAATCCAGCCTCAAAACTTGTAGTGAGGTGAAGACAAGTAAATATACTCTGTAAATATAGTAAAGTAAATAAAGTAAAGTAAATATACTATGTAATTGCATATTGTTCATTGAATCAAAACAAGAATCTAATTTCAGGAAAAGATACTTCAATTTCCCTACCCACTGTTGGGAAGCTGACTTGCCATTGGCTGAGACCAGACCATATCGAAAAAAAATGTGCATCAAATGACCCAGACTACAACTTACCCAATATAATATCCTCCACAGAACAAACTACACAAGAGAAAGGATTATTCAGGATGGTTCTATCACAGTCAAATGTCTCCACACTTTGCACAGTAAATTGCATAGATATTTGTTTACAGGCTTTGTGGCTTTGCAGACCTGTTCAGCGGTTCTGGCAAAGGATTTGTAAAGACCTTTCTACATTGCTGGGACACAACGTTCCTGCCACCCCCTCATTTTGTTCATTGGGTGACCTGAGGGATGATAACATACAGTAGAAGGTACATCTGCTCACATAATGCTCACTGTGCTATGCTTTACAAAGAAGACAAATCCTCCTCCACTGGAAAATGGGTTTGGGTTAGGGAATCTGCTTGGTGCTGTGTATGGTGGGTCTGGGTTGGCAGTTGGGTTCCTCTGGCTTCTCTGTCGTTCTTCGGGGGTTGCTCTTGAATGTGGGCTGCTCAGCTCGTCCATTGGATGTGTTTGCACGTGGGGTTGCCTGGGTTTCCCTGTTACTGCAGGAGCCCAGGTGTTCATGTCTGGGCCTGCACTGCCCTCTGTACAGCGGGATCAACCTTACACCCTATAGCTATAGTTGTTGGTACTGTACGTCTGCTTGTATGTTTCGCCCTTGTATATCTACTTGTCCATCCACAGGTTCTCCAACCAGGTTTTACCACCAGATATTAACTGTTCTCAATCCGATCCCACAACTATTTCTGTCAGTTTTCATGCTTTGTGGCTCTTTGCACACAGCTGGTTCTGGCATTTATGAAATGAACCACATTATGAGCAAGGTTTCAACACAAGAAACCAAAATGCAGTAAAAAAGGTTGTGGTTCACGAAAATAACTGTGGGGTCACCTTAATGTTACAATAACAGGTGCAGAAGTTTTGATAAATGATTTGGCATTTTGATATAAAGGACAGGTATAAAGGACACACATTGCTCCCAGGTGTGGCAGGAAAAAAAGACCTGATTTATGTTGTCCGTAAAAAAATCCTCACCAGCCACAACATTATACATGAACAACTGTGTCAAAAAGCCTACCTTGAAAATTGGATTGGATGATTGAATCTGAAACGTGGATGCAAGGATCTCCACTATACTCTCAGTGTGCAACGGAAGCTGACAGTGTACTGACAGCTTGTGACTGCTTTGGGGCGGGGCGGACGTCTCAGCAGCACTTGCCGCTTGAATAATGAATATGTGCTTTCACTGTTAAGTCTCCTAATACCAGAAAACTGTCCAACGACATCAGAAGAAGTAGCTGGATTTGTCGATATACAGGTTTACAGCTTTCCGAACACATGCATGCATCATTGAATGACCGTGGTACTGTTATTCATTCATTCATAGGTCAGTTGTGTGTACGAAGTTTACGTAAAACCGAGTTTGAGGCTTGACTGCAGTGTGATTGCTCCTTATCAGTTATGTATCATATTTTATTTATAATTTTGTATTGAAAAAAATCAATAGAAGAACTTCAAAATACATGAAACACATGTACTCGGATGTACAAATGCATTCCTCAAGAACTGAGTGCCTTTAAAAGGCAAACGATTAAATTTACCGTCAGAAAGCATTGTTACAGAAGCAATCTACCAAACACACATTTTCTAACTTTTTGTTTCACTCATATTTTATTATATTCAAAAAGGCTGTTCAGGTTTTGACAGAAAGAAGCCCACCACATTCCCTTATCCTCAAAGACACACACAAATACCACTTTGGCATGTTTTTGCATGAATAATCATTTACTCCTCTGGGCAAAACAAGACAATGAAAGAGAAAGAGATTCTTCACAGATCACAACTGTTCCTTAAGGCCTAAAGAGGGATACAAATGGAGCTTTTTCAGCATCTGGGTGCAAAGTGTGTTTGTGTGTGTGTGTACATATCTGGGAGTCGCTATGAGGAAAGAAAAAAAAAGAGGGAATTAAAGTCACTGTGGATGTTCAAAGTGTTTGACAGAGTGGAGAGTAGGACGCCAGGATGAAAGTGACATTGATGACAACTGCACCGCACAAACACGCTCAATCCCCCTACCACCCTCCTTACCCGAAAGCGCATGCCAATATTACACATGCGACCTGCTGCATACAATGGCGACAGATGTTTATGGGGATGGAGGAAATGTTCATAAAAAATAAACTCGAGGGGGAAATGTGAGCAAGAGGAAGGAATAGAAGTGTGAAAGTCATCACGCATCATTCTCAAAATACTCCTCATGTTGTTTTCATCTCAAAGTGACTCAGGGAAGAGTAAGACGGCCTCTTTCCCCACTGGTGTTTAAAATTAAATATAGCAGTCATTAGAAGTCATCAAAAGTCCACTGACATTCGTTTATGCACTTTTTGTGTAAGTTTTGGCATCAATCTTTCATTTAATGGGCGTGTGACTGTCGACAACCACCTCCCTTGTTGATTGTGCTCTCACATGAACTCTTATCTGATTGGATCTTGCTAGCGCCCCAAAGGGAAAGGTCTGCAAATAGGTCTATGATCTGATTGGATCACAGAACCCCCCAAAGGAAGGTTACGAGAGAGGTTACAAAAAAAAAACTGCACTATCTACTATCTTTGGGATAGCACAGACGGGCTTTCTGAGTCGAGCGACACACACAGAAACACGCCAAGGTCTCTGAGGAGACGGTGGTGAAGTGTTTAGCGACACTGCAGAGAGGGCAGCAAAGACATGGCATTATGATAGCCTCAATAAACACAGCCGTGCACTAAAGGGATGTTTACACAACATCGTTTGCAACTGAAAGCAATCTGGAAAGACTTTCACTGGATCACAATCAGAGTTTGGACACACAGACAACCACAAAGGTCAAACTATGATAAAGAGGTGAGAAATCTGTTTGCTCACATGTGGTAGTTTCTGCAAGAAAGAACAGTCATTAAAGCTTTTTTCCACTTTTCTGGCTTATAAATGTACAGTAAACCTCGGATATATCGGACTCGGATATATCGGAAATTTGCTCACAACGGACAGATAAAAAAGAACCGATTTTTCTGTAATGCATTTCCAATAAAAATTCATTGCATATATCGGATTTTTTATAACGGATTTCGCCTATTTCGGACAAAATCTCCAGTCCTGCTCCAATTTCCCTCGCATATATTGGATGGCCGCATCGTGTCTTTCTCCTGGCTCCAGATTTAGGACAAATATAAATGTGAGTGACGTCAATAATACTAGCACAGCAGTGAATGAGATCTTAACCTCACTATTGGAAATAACGTAGGCCTGACGGGCGTAACAGGGCCTAGCTTAATTAACAATTTGTTATGCTCAGAGTCCATTAAAGTTAAATTCTCATTACCTTACGTCTCTTTTCATTGCCCAGTCCAGGTACATTGGAAACATAGTCAAGGAAGTGCCTTTTTATAACGGATAAAATCCGATTTACGCATATACCGGATATAAATCTGATATATGCGTAAAACGGACATTTTCCGGTATACGCATATAACGGATTTCGCTTATATCAGACAAAACCAGTGGGAACAATTGAATCCGATATATCCGAGGTTTACTGTAGTTAGAACCGGTGTGGGCAAACTACGGCCCAGGGGCCACCGAGCATTTGAATCTGGCCCGCATTCCTTTCTATGTATTTCAACTTTTAACATACAAACTGGCAACATGACTTGCAAGTCGGATGTCTTATTTAGTAAAAAAGCAAAAACAACAAAACTGTAAAATTAAATGACATAGTTTGATGTGATTTGATGTTTAAAGTGCTCCTGGAAAAAGGGACATGAGAACATACAGCTGATAGTATAACACCTTTACGGATAAAATTAGACAAATAATTCAAGGAAAATTAAAATAAAATAAATATATGTTCTGACCCCCCAGACAATTTTGTTAATTCAATGCGGCCCAGTCAAAATATTTGCCCACCCTTGAGTTACAATGTTGTATTCTCGCGTTAAACGATGCCAAAGTTTCAGATAATGACATTTGCGCATTTGGAAGTGAGCCCTGACAGAAGGTTGGTTTGAAAAGGCGTGGTCAAACTGCCTCTTTGTGACATCACAGACGGATGGACTTCCCTATATGGGCGTGTTTGTAAGGCCAGATATGTGCTCTGCTCTCCACCAAGCTCTGCTCCTATATTTACTTGCTTGTTTTGTGATCATGGCCCAGTATGCAGCTGAAATAGCCAACGCCTTTCCAATGTTACTTGGTCGTGTGGACTGAGCAAGCAGTAAGTAACAATTTATCAGTGTCCTAACTGTGTCATTGAGCAAAAGCGCTTGCATACAGGGAGTGGGGTTGCTAATAGCCGTTTCTCACAATATTTGGTGGCCACATTTGGATACAGATGCTAAAATGCTAAAGCTACTTACCATTGAGAAACATCTTGAAGTAACCTCTTTTCTTGGGAAATTTCAGACTGTCCAGTCTCAACTTGCGGATCAGATTTGGGATCCAACACATATGACGGCATGTTAAAAGCAGACATTTTAAAAAGATAAATCATCGTTTATTATCAACTCCGATATTGTTTGTCAACTCCTATAAAGTTAGCAACACAAACCGGTGGTGTTTCTATGCAAGTGGTAGTGTGGCCAACCACAGTGGAGTGGGCATGCCTGGAGGCAAATACATTAAAACAGATAATTTTCATGGAAACCAAAAAAAACCAACAGAATAGGTGTAGATTCTGGAAGAACTAGAGAGCTTTGTGTGCTGGTTATTGTGTGTAGGTGCTCTATAAGAGTCCACGATTCAATACAAAGGGCCGGAAAATTAGCATAATAGGTCCCCTTTAAAACAATACAATTTTGCAAAAAAAAAAACGCTTGTATTAAACAGCTGTGTAACTCCACTTAACTAGTGCAGTAGCTGAATATCAGAAGTGGTCAGCACCCAGAAGCTTTATTTACCTGAACCTTTAGTGTTACACTTGCTGTACTGTTCTCATCAGCGGGATTAATGTTGGCTGAAGAGTTTGCCCGGGTTTGATTCTCCGCTTGGGCATCTCTGTGTAGAGTTTGTATGTTTCAGTGAGGCATTTCAGTGAGACTCAAGTAGACTGACAACAAAGTTTTCTTTGAAACTATAAATTGTGACTTAATACTGTATACATGTTATGTATACTCATTAAAAAATCCAATCAATTTGCAATACAGGTGATATAATTACTCCTGTTCATTTCTTCAGGAAGTGACTGCAACTTGCAAAGTCATGGTTGTTTGCAGATATTCCTTTCTGTATTGATATACATTTGTTTGTTTTGAGTTGTGTTTCATTTCCCTTACATGAGCTCATCCATATTAATGTTGTGTTCTGCTTGTTAACAGGCATCCCATCAGGCATCAGCCTCCATGAGCGAGGATGCAGTTAATGTTGCACAGGATGGCTCACCCACATCCTAAAGATAATCAGATGGATATGTTGGCACAGTTGTACAACACAGACTATTAAAAGGAGGTAGAGGAAGAAACAGAACCTTTCTGAAGGTTGGTTCACACGCCCGATCAGTGGCCAATGCACTCCCATGAGCGATGAGTAGGAAATGGTACCAAAATTTAACATTTCAGAAGGACTTTCAATGTGTTTGGTCAAATAGGTCCATCTTTGCTGTTATTGTTTAAGTGCACTCAGCCTGCTATGCTGATGAGTTTATTCATTCATTCATTTTGTACCGCTTATTCTCTCAAGGGTTGCGGGGGTGCTGGAGCCTATCCCAACTGTCTTCGTGCGAGAGGCAGGGTACACCCTGGACTGGTGGCCAGCCAATCACAGGGCACATATAGACAAACAACCATTTCCACCTTCATTCAAACCTATGGACAATTTGGAGTCTCCAATTAAGGGAAGAAGCCGGAGTACCCGGAAAAAACCCACGCATGCACGGGGAGAACATGCAAACTCCACACATAGATGGCCGAGGATGGAACTGAATTCCGGTCTCCTGGCTGTGAGGCATGCATGCTAACCACTCGGCCACAGTGCAGCCCTGCTGATGAGTTCGGGTTGTCATTTGCTTCCTGTTTTAGTACGGATTTACAGCGCTGGGGCTGTTGGGGTTTTTGTGATTTTTACTTTTACATTAAATGTTGCTTTTGTTATGGTTCATTGTTGCCCTTTCTGCCTTTTTGCCAAATGCTGTGTCCCTCTACATAGCAGATATGTTATTATTCATGTTTAATTTTGGCATTCATTCATTCTATACCACTTATTCTCACGAGGGTCGTGGGTATGCTGGAGCCTATATCAGCTGTCTTCGGGTGAGAGGCGGGGGACACCCTGGACTGGAAATTTTGACATGAATAAAATAATTATTATTATCTGAATTACTGTATTTACATTTGTTTAGATGCCCACATTTTAAAGTGTGGGTTTCCTCCAACATTCCAAAAACATGCTAGTTTAATTGGCGACTCCAAATTGTTCATAGGTATGAATGTGAGTGTGAATGGTTGTTTGTCTATATGTGCCCTGTGATTGGCTGGCGACCAGTCCAGGGTGTATCCCGCCTCTCGCTCAAAGTCAGCTGGGATTGCTGGGCTCCAGCAATTCATGATATACAGTATCTACTGCACATGTCAGTTTTTAAAATACATATATATACTGTATAGAATTCACATCACTTTTCTTATTTTTGTGCTATTCTCAGAAGACAATGGTGGTATTCCTGCCGATGGTCATATTTAAACATACAAGTGCGTGCATACAAATGCCCTCTCACTTTCACAGGAACTCACACACACAACCGCATGCACTCACAGAGTTAGCGCATGTGTGACACATGTCTGACAGGAGATAGAAATAGATCAAATCCAGGCTTGTCAATGCAGAAGCTATTCATAATTAGTGAGGCTATGTAGGCAGGAGGTGTGGAAACAGAGAAAGAAGTATATATAAAAACGATGGCGGGAGAGGAGGGAGCGCGTGAACATGTGGGAGGAAGGTGGAGAGAGATGGAGGAGAGAACAGCTTGCGTGACGTTAAGTTGGTTGATAGACAATGCAAGAATTGTAGAAGAGCATCATGGACAAGGAAGGAGAGATACAATATTGTCAAACTTAATAACTTAAGTTAAGACATATTTGTCTTATACTGTATGTACAAAAAAATCACACCAATCAATGGAACATAACATTATAAAGTCAAAGAATGAGATCATCATGAGCTCAGATCAACGGGACAGACAGGTCATTAACAAATTCAAGTTCATAACTTGGAATGTTCATAATAATTTAAGATGATTACAAAATCGAAGGATTGGAACGGCACATTAATACACTCTATAAACCTTGCAATCCTACCTGCACCCAGCATTTCCAGCGTCACTCGTTAGCTTGCAATGTGAGACGTCGAGTGGTTAGCACGCAGACCTCACTGCTAGGAGAACCGAGTTCAATCACCCTCGGCCACCTCTGTGTGAAGTTTGCATGTTCTCCTCATGCATGCGTGGGTTTTCTCGGGGTACTTCGGTTTCCTCCCACATTCCAAAAACATGCTAGGTTAATTGGTGACTCCAAATTGTCCATAGGTATGAATGTGAGTGTGAATGGTTGTTTGTCTATATGTGCCCTGTGATTGGCTGGCGACCAGGCCAGGGTGTACCCTGCCTCTCACTTGAGGACAGTTGGGATAGAATGAATTCAGACCTATTTCCTGTTTCAACACTTTAAGCACCATGGGAACTGTAGTTCAAACATAAAATTAATCTATTGCAATCAGTTTAGTCATTATTTTAACTTTGAGCATTTTTTGTTTTTGCTTTCATGGTTTCAAGCATCATGCTTACATGCTTACATCATGCATGCAAAATTATAAAATATTTTAAATGTACCTGCAAATATACCCGTACTTGTTTTGTTAAATAAAGTTTTGTGTTTAACAAACAAACCACTGCAGCCAAATAAGCTTTTTTGCTTCCCTGATCTGTTTTGTTGGGCACGATGTTCTTGTCCAAATGTCTGCAAACGATGAGCCAAACTGTCCCCAGGCTGCCTGCCAGCTTACCTCTGCAAACTGTCGTCTTTCCAATAGAAATAAAAATAAATAGCCGCCTCGTCTGCGTAAATGTATCAGTTTGTCTAGGCATTTCTTTCTCCTTTGTGACCTTCCTGCTTAACCCTCTCCTCCTCCGCCGCTGTTTTAGCAGCAAGCACACATGCAAGGTGCACTATGCATAACAGATTTGTTTTGATTCCATATAAAGGATCTAAAAAGAACACAACAAAATACACCCTCACACTTTAAAAGAGGCAAGGAAGGAGACACCGCAACTTCTAAATATTTCACAGTGCAAAATGTTTTAAGTCCAGATGCGGAAATAAGCAGGTGACTAGAAATGACAGAGACAAGTGCAACAGCTCAAAACAAAACAAAAACACAAAAAGACACACAACTGGGTGAAAGGGTTTTACCCTAAAGTTTTCTTGTGTGGATCAACACACGTACACACACTTTTTCTGCATTTGCTAACTTGAACCAAACAAACGTCCACTTTTCAGCCTTATGACAGGTAATCGATGAGGAGAACAGCAGAAAATATGATAACATGACAGAGCACAAAGAAAGCGATTGCTGGCTACTGCCACACACACACACACACACATGCAAACATACAGTGTTAGACAAACAGATTTGAAAGGTCATCGGCATGTCTGACTGGCTGGCAATCAATAGAAGAAAGACGACAGACCACAAAACAACGTAACGACTATTTGAGAGATTGGAATATTTTGTTCCCTGAAATGTTTTGTTGCAAGTGACCTACAAAAGTCATCAACAAGCTAAATAACATCAGCACATTTGTCTAACATGAATTAAGCATATGTCGTCTGGCCTTATTTCGTCTTTGAGGACTGTCAATTTTGGTACCAGACCATGTTCAAAACCGTAGTTTGATTGGAGTTTTCTGACCTTTAAACTACATTTATTACAAGTGGAAGTCATCATCACAGACCACAGTTACCAGTTTCAATATCAGTGTTCAGTGGAATTTTGTAAGGTAGAATTGCTAAGGCCATGTCCACATGAACATGCATATTTTCAAAAATGCACATCACCAGTGTCACAGCAAAACTACATCTACACAGTAATGTTTTAAAGTTGTTTCTGTCCACACAAATACGCATTCACAGGCTGTTATACGCATGCCAAAGTAATGGCATATTTACCCTTATCTACCCTTATCTACCCTTTGAGTGTTAAGTTACTGTGTGATGATTTTAGCATTTTTTTATACCGTGAGTCAGACAGTTATATCGAGTAATAACCTCCTGCAATTTCTGATGGCTTGATAAGCTTGTCACTCTCATGATTTGCTCCTCTCGGATAAAGACAATTAGCAGAGGTCAATTAGCCGTGATAAATGAGGTACGGCTGTATTGGCAAAACTGGTTGTCATTTGGGGCAGTGAGGGGTGTTTTCGACAGATGCTGAACTGTAAAGCCTGCATGTACCACCTCTCAATTTTTAAATGTTTATGTATTTACAGTAGTCACACTATGTCTGGTGGTCCTTGAAAGCACCATGCTTACGTGACACATTCATCCACGTTGTCATAGCTTTAAAAAATAGATTTTGAATCGATCATCCCACATTATCATTCATTAGTGATGAGAACCTATATATTTTATACAAATGTACATTAATTAATCTACACAGTACATTAAACTATGTGTTTAATGTAAAGGGTATATAGGGCGTAAGCCTGGCTTGCGTTAAAGTTAATTTCAAAATCTGGAACGGGAACTCCTGTAAAAATGGAAAGTTACTGTATCGGCTCATACAGCGGTTGCGTTGAAGCTGGACTGGATTGATTTGACCTTTAAACTCTAAGCTACTTTTGCTAGAGTGGATTAGAAATCCTCAGAAATCAATGCAGGAGTGTTTAAGTTGAGTTAAAAACCAGTTGAGAAGAATTTAATCGCATGTATTGTTCCAGACTAAGGTATTTGTGTGTGCCCGTAAGAAATGCATCAGAAGAAAAGTGTCGTTAAATTTTTTGCGTGTGTGTCTTATCACGCACACATGAGTGATTAAATGTCATCGGAGTATCGGAAATGTGCATTTTTTAAAATATCCATGTTATACGCAGCCTGAGATATACAAAATTTCTAGATATTTCCAGGTAGTCTTACAGGGACACACTTTAAGTACACAAGAAATATTTGCAGGTTGTTTATTTTCATTAGCCATCTCTGCGGAATTGCAGCACTTTGTTAGCAAAACACGCTCCAGTTTTTGTCTTGCAAGAGAAGCCTGCACAGGTGGTGTTCAAGGCTTGTTTGTTTGGGGAATAGTTTTAGCTAATTATACACGCACACATAGACACAATATGTATAAACGCCTGGATACACAAAAGCACACTTAGCAAGAACAAAAAAAATGTCGGTGCTTAACCTTTGCATCTGCAGACACCCCCCACCCCCCATCTCCAACCTCCCTCTCCTGGCCATTTTATTGGGGGCAGGTGTCACCAACGTTGGCGGCACAAAATGACACAGTTATTGGGCTATTTACTGAATTACAGTCAACCACAGAAACCAGGCGGTCTCGAGGGACAGCCACGTCTTTCTGCTTCATAATTGGTATCCATTAAGTACATGTGATAGGTTCTGATTAATGGGCACACTAGCAAAAACAAACACACCCACATACAAATTTACTGATGGAAATTCTTATCAGCCAATCAAGCTGCTGTTGCAGTCATGATAGTGTATAATTCGATTTATACTGTACAATATACGAATACATGTAGTTGATTGATGTATAATAATTAGGGGTGGAACGATTCATCCACTGCATCAATGTATCGAGTTATATTCCTACGTACCAATGACATCAATCTGTGTAGAGCAATTTGCAATTCAGGAAGATATATCGAACTCGCATCATTTGAAACATAATCAATGAGTTGCATCCATACTAGAAAATAAAGCATTGGATATAAAGCCAGTCTTTATATGGATGGTTTTTTAGCACTTTTAATGATAAAGGCGTGAAAGGTGAAACTGATCTGCACTTGTTTTGGTCTGTTGCCCCCGGTTGTCTCTTTTCTGTCCTGCTGCCGACTCCTGCCTTGTTCTCCTGGTCTGCACACCTGTTGCCTATTGGCCATTAGGCTTTCATATAGTACCACTCCACTTTCATTGTTGCCCTGCCTGATTGTTTGCCTTGTCATGCTTCGTCCTGTTGCACCAGAATAACAAACAAAAAACAGACTGTGTACATATATTTATACTGTTTATTCTGTATATTTTGTATTTTTCATTCTTTTTTAATAGATGTGTCTGCACCTACTTCACCAAAACAAATTCCTAGTATGTGTTTGATCATACCTGGCAATAAACCCTTTTCTGATTCTGCTTCATTTTTGCTCCTGACCTTTTGTCTTTCTGCCTTGTACTTGTATTTTTCTCGCCTACTGTGTATACGTAGTTGAGCAACTTTGTAAATCCTTATTTGATACTTTGTACTCTTTTGTTTGTACTTTTTGCTTCCTAGTGAACTTCTGCCACTGTCATCTTTTGTTGTTCTTTGTTTTTCCTCCTCTGTGAACGCCCTTTGTTTATTATTAAATATTTTTTTTATACATTTGCCATTGTCTCTGCTCTGGGGTCCACCCAGCATAACGACACGCTTATCCTCACAAGGGGGTATGCTGGAGCCTATGTAAGGGGTTTTATCGTTATTATTATTATTATTTATTAGCAATTTCTTAGTATTTGTACTTGAACTGCTGTTTGTCAAAGAGGACTGAATAAAACTTACATGATCCACAATGTCATACTTCCACACTGCTGAAGTAACCATACCAAGAAAATTGTGATAAATTGTGTGTAAGAGATGTGTGTGTGTATCTCTGTGAAAGAATGTTTTTTTTTTATGAAGTATAAGCTCTGGCCTACTGCATTGTAGTATATGGGTGCAGGCCTAGTTCTGTAAACTACTGGCTGTTCTTAACCACCTTATATTATGTAAAATGTGAATATTAATTTTTTTTCAAACCCTGATATCATTTCATGTATTTGTCGGATGTTAATTTTGTGAGACTATGTGCTTGAAGAGAATATTTGAGTGATGGAAAATTCATCTTACCAATGTCTACTTGTGTTTGTTTTTTATACATTTACACCGGCCAGCCCCGATGCCCCTCCAGAGGTCAGGAGAACCAGATATAGAGCAGAGGGAGCCACCCACTGTGGCCACCATGTCAGACACCTGCAGACCCGGTGCTGCCATTGTTAATGTTGATGGTGATTAATAGGGACTGGTTACAAATGAGTATCCCGTATGGATAATGCATTTTTGACGAATATTATGAAACAAGTACATTTCGTCATGATTCGTGTTTAAAGAAAATACTCCTTATGTATTCACTCTTCACGCTCTGTGATTGGCCAGTCACACACCGCAACCGCATCTCCCTAGACGGACTCTGCACACGGCAGTTGCAGAAGATCTGAGATGTGTTTCATTCCCGTACACGGTGCAATTCCATTCTATGAAATCATCAAAAAACAGACGTGCTACCTACAAATAAGAATTCAGAAAATATCTTTTGTGATGAGATCTCACAACACCCCTCATAGGAACAGTAGTAGTATGTCAAGAACTATAATTAATCTCAACTGATTAGTCTGTTACATTTATTTACATTTCAAAGCATTGCCATTGGAATAGCAGTAACCTCTGTAAGTTGTTGAAATTTTTACATATGAAAAGCCCATGCAAACACATCATTTCCACCCAGAAAGTCGGTCTATGCTTCTGCAGACTGCAACACCCCAGTTTTACCTTCAAACTGTGCTATCTCTGTTGCAATTCTTTCAAAGTAGTATACACTCTATCCTATCTGTCTGCTTCCACCTTCCATCCCCTCCTCAGCGATCAGCAGCAGATCCAGATAAGTCCCTCGCAGTCCCTATTTTCATTATATCACCAAAAATAGATTGGAGTCAAGAGCATTTTCGCACTGGGAGTCCAGCAGACAAGCTTCTCCACTCTGTGCGACACAACCCCTTGACGCACAGCCATTTCATTTCTGAAGGTGTCCAGCTTCCCTTTTCGATCCATAAGCGTTTTCCGTAGTGAACATGAATCTACAATCAAGTATGTGGCGTGTGCACACATGCATACGGTGACACAGATGGACAAATGTGTATTATTTCCCCTGTGACTTTGAGTGGCACAGTTGAGTAGGGACATTGAACCAGATGCTCATTAATCCTGTAACGAGAAAAGCAGGCAAACACACATGCAGGCACACACACACACACAATAATCTGGTAGACACAATGCTGCTCTTTTAATCCGCATGCCTGGTCCTCATTATGATGACACCAAGATTCCTTCTCCTTTTGTGCCACTTATCATTTATCTGTTGATCTCATCACATACACACACATACAGAAACGCAAATTGTTTTTTTTGTTCTAATAAGAGGAGGGACGGCCAAGCTGGCGAGCAGATGTCAGCAAGAGTCACACTCTGGATTAAGTTTGGCAAAGAAAATAGGGCATGTTTTACACCGTCATGCACCAGCTTGGTGAATAGGACAAATATTTGTCTGTGTGTGAGTGGGTTTACAGCAAGCACACCATGCAAAAATAAAAAAAATACAAAATAAGGTAACCAGGCAACTGATTTAGATGTAAATATTTTAAGATATTATTGTTTTTATGCAAAAACAAGTATTGCACAAACGCACACAGAAGGCATCAAGTCTGCACGCAAAAATACTTTGTCGCTTCTTCTCTCACATCCAGAAATAGACAAGGGTTGTTTTTGCGATTGGAACGCCTGAGACGTTGAACTGGTGCATGTTGCTCAGTGACGGTGCTGGAGAGATAATAAATAGGAGGCTGGGCCAAAAAAAAAATCAATAGCACTTCTCCTTGCTCACTCTGTCACCAGAGGCCTATACTGCAAAGCAATTTTAAATGAACCATAAATTTTAAAATTACTTTGAAAAAATACAAAATACAATTATAACTACAACTAACCCTTCCACACTATACATATTTTATATTTTCACATTATAGTCCAGGTCAAAATGTACCCAGGCCAATAATTCCCTTATAGTAATTTATGAAGGATTAATCATAATTTTTTCAAAGTGGCATAGGCTATTTAAACATTCTTAATAAGTTTGTATTTAAAAATACTTTCCCATCTAATCAGCAGTCAGAATGCAGTTTAATAGATGCATTCATGGACTAGCGTTGAGTCGGCTATTTCAAACTCTTTTTTAAAACCCACAGTTCCTCTTCTTCGATGTTAAAAATGATAATTCACAGAGTCACCGCGGGAGCTGCAACAAGGAGGCTAAAGAACCGCATGCCGACCACTGGTCTATGATATATATATATCATAGATATATAAATATATATATATAAATATTATTATATTATTATATTATATATTATATAAATATTATAAAAGTATACTTGCTAGAGAAAAGATCGTTGTCGCTGCTCAAAGTAGGAAAAAAGGCTGGCAGGAAATGACAAAGGTGTCAAAGGTTTTCAGCGGGGAAGGAATTATGACATTAATTTTAAGAAAATGGTCATCTATAAAACAGTCATCAAACAGCTGTCGAGAAGAAATATGATATAATATTTTTTATTGCAATCTACCAGTTTCAACCTGATCAAAACCTGATTAAAAAAAAATTAAAAACCATTCATCCATACAGTCATCTATCCATATATCCGGGTATGGGTTGTGGGAGCAGCGGTCTCAGTGTGGGGGTCCAAATTTCACAGTCTCTGGCCACCTCTTCCAGCTCCACTAAGGACACCCAAGTCAGGTATCAGAAAGCGTTTCCTAAGTCTGCCCCTGTTGGACAAACTCCCAGGAATGTCCACTACTTTTGCAAGGGTGTAGAGCTGGTCTACTGTTTCACAGCCCGCATGAAAACCACATTGGTTCAACTGCTAGGACCTACAAACGGAAGGCGACAACACACACCTCTAGTCCATTCCTTTTCAATGGAACTGCGCAACGGGCCATGTATTGTGAGTCTTCATCCATGATACTACCATGATTCGGTATTAGCAAGAGTACTTCATCAACACCTGATGCTTTTTGCTCTATGAACTACTTTGATCCCCCAAATTTGTCAGCCAATCTAAACCGTGGTAGATTAATTCGCGCTGGATCCGTCACAACAGCTTGTTGCCTCCCACGCGCAGGATTTTCTTTGCATTGGCAGTGACTTTTGCCAATCGCAGTTGTTTGTTGTTCTTTGGTATAAACCCATAACGGTCGTACACTTCTATCCAGCAATCTGGAATAGACGTTCCCACACAGAGAGGGACCACTTCTCGGGTCTGGCAATCCACAAGTACTGTTGAAGAGACGTGTTAACCAATACAACAAGACAGTTTTGTGTGTGTGTGTGTGTTTTTTATCTTAAAATGTATTGTTCCAAAGACAGGTGCGTTCAATATTTTCAGCAGGTGTATGCTGTTGTATGTGTGTTGACTTTGGTATCTAATGGCTTGTTGTTTTCATATTGATTAGCACTCCTTCTCTTTGTTTAGAGCTCCGCCCAGTTGACTGCATATAAAAACAGAGGCTAGTCTACAATGGCAGGCCATTTTCCAAGTCTTTGTGATATACTGTAAGATATTGTTAAATGAATACCTCCCAACGGGTGGGCATCCATCACTAAACAGGAATTGTACAAATGATGCTCTGTCCTTATAACAAATGTGTCCTTGTGCATCCCAGCAGACTTGTTCCTTCCGACGCCTGCTGGCTGCTTGAGAGACATATCGCCATATGTCTCCCCCGGTCCAAAACAAGGTAGAGTAGGGTGATGCCAATAAGTCTATGGGAACTATTAGCTGTCTACCTCATCATTTAGAGAGATATTTCTACACACCCAATTTGCACCACACTCTCAATCCTGCAGGCCTCCCATTGTGCTTCATGTTGCTTGAAGCCTTATTCTTCTCGAGATAGGCAAATACCTGTAGCTAACAAAATCTCAAATTTAAGTGTAAAAATTGCAATCAGGTAACCAAGTCCACACAGTTCTATATGTCAAAAAGATTTGCCCCTCTTTGATATAATAATCTCCATCCCTCTAAATCTATACACCTTTCCCTCTAGCCAGCCCTAACACCCCTCGACACACACACACCCACACACACATTCACATTCTCCTCTATCACCTCACTTCCCCAATAACTCCCATCTCCATACCTCCATCTTTTCATTTTGCCAGTGTGCTTACATCTTTATCCCCTCTCTGGATCCCTCCATCCCTTGAGGAGAGAGATTCTATCTGTCGCCTCCCACCTTCCCTTCCTTCCCTATCTGTCCTCCTGACCCATGTGAAGGACAAAGCGGCTCAAACTGGCAACTTGATGCTTAAGCCTAATCCCTCCTCTCCTTCTTCTATCTAGTTATCTAGTTAGTATCTATCTATCCATCTATCCATCTATCCATCTATCCATCTATCCATCTATCCATCTATCTAGTTAAATCTTAAAGGGCAAGTAATGCATTTTTTTACAGGTTTGAACGGTTCCTTAATACTATTCCTCTACCCCAAGGATAAATAATTACAGCACACTAAAACCCTCTCTAAACAGTCCAGTTCAGAGCAGCCTACAGCAGTTCAGATCCCCGACACTGAGAGACATCCAACAACTCTGCAACTCTCTTATTTTTTTATGATGTGCCATATCTTGTGAGAAAAGATAATGGCTGATCTTTGCCCCTTGGCGGTTCAAAGTCGTGGGTGGACAAAACCTGGTTTGAGGGTTTTCTTATGTAAATGAGCATGTTCGGCAGAGAGTCTAAAAATTACGTGGTTGTGTAATTTCACACTTGCTGATTGGAAAAGCACAACAGAGACCCAGATATACAAGCAATTAAAAATTCAGTTATGCATAATATGCCCCCATGAATACAATAGATCATACAGTATATATTTTTCCCACTGTTGTCACCTAATGGGTTCAAGTAAATGGGAGGGAGGCCTTCACATTTGTGGTGTAGTGTCAGAATACAGTGGAACCTCAGTTTTTGTTATTAATTCATTACAAAAGGTTCACGTTCACATTTGAAATAATATAAATCCAATTAATACCTTCCAAACAAAGTACATGTAGGAGAATAATTATGGTTTTACATGCAGAAAACAGAGCAAAATAATCATTCATTCATTCATTTTCTACCGCTTTTCCTCACAAGGGTCGTGGGGGTGCTGGAGCCTATCCCAGCTGTCTTCGGGCGAGAGGCAGGGTACACCCTGGACTGGTGGCCAGCCAATCACAGGACACATATAGACAAACAACCATTCACACTCACATTCATACCTATGGACAATTTGGAGTCACCAATTAACCTAGCATGTTTTTGGAATGTGGGAGGAAACCGGAGTACCCGGACAAAAACCCACGCATGCACGGGGAGAACATGCAAACTCCACACAGAGATGGCTGAGGGTGGAATTGAACCTTTGTCTCCTAGCTGTGAGGTCTGTGCGCTAACCAATCGACCGCGTGCCGCCCCAAAATAATAATAAAATGAATTATTGCTCCTCAACTTCTTTAGTAAAATGCTAGCAATTGTTACTTTCTTTTGTCCCATGGTGGCACACTAGTAGGAAAAGTACCTATTGGCTATCCTCGAAGTCGCTAGAAGTCTATAGATAATTGGCTAATTTGCCTACTATTTGCATATAATGCTGACAGATGAGACAAAAAAATAATAAAAATATCTTAATTATGTTCTGCACTACAAATGAAATTCATTCATGGTTTGTTGACTTAAAATTGGCCATCACTTCATCAAAATAAAATAATTTTGCCTCTCAATAAAATAATTTTGCCTCCACCCTTTATCTTGTAGTTAGGACCTCTTGTTTCATTTATCATCACACACTCTGACACACTGACAGGTAAGAAACCAAATGAGGCTTGAGTATAATGGGTAGTAATGCGTGATTCATGGATGTGTAGAGCTCCACTATGCTCTTAGTGTGCTGCAGGAGGTGACTGGCCTGTGACTGCTTAATGCGCTGCAGATCAATATGTGCTTTCACTTGTAAGTCCCCAAATACCAGAAAACTCTCCAAAGATGCCAGAAAAAGTTGCTCCATTTGTTATTAGTCACTTCATAGAAAATATGTTGCCAAATTTAGTGACAAAGTTGCCAAGTTTGCAACACTGATTAGTGGGTTATTTAATTTGTCGGATTTATTTGTCAGTGGAGGTCAATCATTCATAGCAACTTTGCATTTTAATCCTTCGATGTCCACTCCTTTTATCATTGGGAAGCGGAA
This sequence comes from Doryrhamphus excisus, assembly GCF_037039965.1. Taxonomy (NCBI): domain Eukaryota; kingdom Metazoa; phylum Chordata; class Actinopteri; order Syngnathiformes; family Syngnathidae; genus Doryrhamphus; species Doryrhamphus excisus. The sequence goes on from NC_136365.1 coordinate 10,361,611, forward strand.
TTCACAAAGCATTGGATTGTAAACCCACTATTAGGGAATGTGAGCTGGGATTAGATCGTCATGAGACAGGTTAGTTTTACTCTGATGACGTGTTGTTGCAATGGTAACAATTTGTAAGCTGCGTGCTGTGTGAAGGGGGAAGTTCATACACAGTAGACGTTCAAAACTGTTGTTTTCAAGTACATTTAAGTTCTTTGTTGACCAGCAATTGGCAAATGCTGTCTGTGTTTATGACCATTAATGCTAAATTCCTGAAGCTTCACAAGCCTGATCAGAAGGGTAGTAAAGCCTGTTAATGTTACTGTTATTTGTAAGACGGTTCATAATAAGATGCTTTTACAGGACATTTTAATGCTTTTACAGACTAATATTGTGCTGCTTTGTTTTCCCCATTATGTTTACAAGCACAGTAGTTGGGTGAAAGTCATAAAAGATGAACTTTTAATGGCTTCAGCAACTTTTTCCTGACTGTACCTAAAAGGAATGTAAGGAAACTCAGACCTTTTTTAGGACTTGTATTGTCATTTTTTGCAATGGATGGCGATGCATGGTTGTCATTTAGCTGAGGTGAGGTCTTGTCATGAAAAGAACATAAGTCATAAGTTTAACTTAGCTGACTAGCCTTGCTGCACATCAGTCCAATGTCTCACTACTTTGTAAGTGACGAAAGAGAAGGAGTTGATGGAGGTGTGTGTGTGATCCACATGTTTTTGGTTTTTTTTTACTAGCTGCACGGAAATGAGAGGACAGCAGGCAAGTGTAAATATTGAAAAATGAACTGAAGGCTTGTGAATCTTTAAGAGAACGAGGAGACAATGTGATTCCGTGAGGCGGAGGGCGGATAATGCATCTGTAAACAAAATAAATCAACCACTACTTCCATTATATGTGCAAAGCTGCTGCCATCATGTGCAATGTGCTAACCACTCAGTTATAGTCGCAGGACCAAATTACTTGAAAGCAACATTTTAAAGCAGGCAGATTGTTATTATTGGCATAGGCCGACTGTTCCTTTTGTGCAACAACGTGAGGGCACTTCTGTGTGTGGTGTCCCATACAGGCAAACCTTGAGGAAAAGCAAACACAACACTCCCATCGCCTTACAGAGCAGTAAGAAGACTTCTCGTCACCTCTCACATCACTAGGTCAACAGTATCTTTTCTTACAGAAATCAGCTCCATTAATAATTTACACACCTTCATCAATATTTCAATCATAACCAGCCTTATTTCTGTCCTGCCTGTAAGACTAAATCATTAATGGCACGGAAGGAAGACTTAAAAACAACAGTAGAGACATGCGCTTGTGTGTGTGTGTGTGTCCATGCTGACATGTGAGCTGCTGACCAATTTTGTGAGCTACCATCCTTAAATCACATCAGCTGTGATTTAATACTCAGAGCTATGCTGCTGATTAAAGGGAAATTAATCTTTATTTTTAAACTGGCTCATCAGTTGAGACTTATCTCCAGGCCCTCTTTGGGAAGTGCAGCAATTTCATGCTGAAATGGCTGTTTGTGTGCATTAAAATGATTTGCACAAAGTGTGAAGCTTTGACATTGTGTCTGATTTTGCTGCTGTTTGGAGCCATAAGCAGTTAAAAATAAGGAACTGTGCAGAATTAAGCACAATTAAACAACAATATATACTGAAAATATACTTGTTGAAGTAAATTTGACTCAAAATGGCAGCAATAACATGTGAATAATTCAAAACCCATGCACAGGGAGAACATGAAGGCCCTTTTGCTGGCCCTGACCGACTGTACACTGCAACTAAAATTTGACCATAAATGCATCACTTTGATATTCACTGACCAGTGAGTGTGATGACTAATCGCTGGAAAAATGGTCCACCTGTCACTGGACAAATCGACCCATTGCCATTAAGCTGACATACAAATAAAGGACCCAAAAAAGAGGCACTTACCCAGACATCATTGACATGTAAATACTAATGGAGGGAGATGGCACATGAAAGGGAAACAAAGAAAGATGGTGGAAAACAAAAGTGGCAGAAAGTGTTGTTATTGCCTTTATTTTCATTCCGGTCTAATTGAAATGGGTGTGAAATGTGGAATGTGAGTGAACATACAAACTTTTAATAACAGGTCCTTTTATACTTTCAAAAAAAAGTACTTTCTGGTCACCATATGATGACATATTGACATACAGTTACAGATCTAGTAAGCCCTTGTCAAGAGATTTAGTTTGAGGTGTGGCCTGAAATATTGCTTCTGCAGTGAAAAACTGTATAATATATCAATAAAATAATATATATACAATTATCTGGTGTGCACGCATGTGGTACGGTAAATGCTCTCTTTGACCTAACCTTTTGCCTTTTGCCCTCACTACGTTTCCGCTTGAACATATTTCACTGCAGCACACAAATTTCCGTGGGACAGCAGAATAGAGCTGCCTTAAACCGCGTCTTGCATGAACTAAAAGCTGTAAGGTTTCCATGATTACTTTGGTCAATTCCAGTCATGTTCTCGTCACTATGTTGACTTTGACTGTGTGATTCAGCCCATAAATCCGTTAATATTGGACTTCCGTATTATGGCCTCTTTGTTTTGGCTTGACTGTAATGATGGTGGGCGGCACGTGGTCTAGTGGTTAGCGCGCAGACCAGGGTTCAATTCCACCTACCTATTCCAATTCCAAGTACCTAGGTACTTTTCCTACTAGTGTGCCACCATGGGACAAAAGAAAGTAACAATTGCTAGCATTTTACTAAAGAAGTTGAGGAGCAATAATTCATTTTATTATTATTTTCGGGTGGCACGCGGTCAATTGGTTAGCGCACAGACCTCACAGCTAGGAGACAAGGGTTCAATTCCACCCTCGGCCATCTCTGTGTTTACATGTTCTCCTCGTCCATGCATGGATTTTCTCCAGGTACTCCGGTTTCCTCCTCCATTCCAAAAACATGCTAGGTTAATTGGTGACTCCAAATTGTCCATAGGTATGAATGTGAGTGTGAATGGTTGTTTGTCTATATGTGCCCTGTGATTGGCTGGCGACCAGTCCAGGGTGTACCCCGCCACTCGCCCAAAGACAGCTGGGATAGGCTGTAAATGCAGAAAGGCAGAAAATGAATGAATGAATGTAATGATGGTGAGCAGTATCCAGAGAATATACATTGTAAACATGTCTTCGGTGCACTGATCAGTTACAAACTGCTCTAAGAGATGGTCCAAAAGCACTGGCGGAACTACAGAGTGGTCACTCAAAGGCCTTCAGAGTGACAGAATCCTAGATGATAGCTCAGACCCATGCAGACTAATCTCCACCCACATTAGAGAAAGATGTACACCAAAAATGGCGTCTTTCGCCATGTCACTCTCAAGCACTCCAATGGCGGCCTATGCTACGTGTCGGGCCCGCGCTCTATGAGCGATGACAGCCAGCAACTGGCTTCCGTTGGGATCTAATCAAATGTGGAGGGCCCACGTGTCTGCACCCCGATAGAGAGGCGCGCTAACAGAGCTGCTCAAGGGAGACTCATCCATCAAGCACAGAACGCCAGGCTGCCGCTGGCAATGATGGAAAGCTTGCTGACGTGCTCCCGGGAGTGTGTGTTTGCCTTAGCACATGTGCACGCACACGCAACATATCCGGTGTTTAAGATAACCACGTTTGATATCTGACAAGAGCGTTTACGCAGCTTTTTGAAGGCAGATGATGTCTTCATGCAGGCAACAGCCACTGACATACAGTACTAGACTACATAAATACAGATATCAAGCCAAACAGATCTATAATCTATAATGAAAGCATGTCAAGGACGGACATTACGAACTTATTATATCGACTTGAATACAGTATTTGACGGTATTTTTAATTCATCATTGTCTCATGTACTGTATTTTCTTTTCTTTATGTAATTCACACAGTAGTAAATTCATCAACATGAATTAAAATCCACAATAAATTATAATAATTATCACAGCAACACACAATACAGACAATGTTGATGATCAGAGTTCCGCTGTTTGTGAATTCACCTCGCTCGCCGTGACTGTGAGTGATGGATAATGAGGAAGTGCTGTGGATAGCAATGGAGAAATATGTGTGCTGTGTTGGAACTCAGCACTGTTGGTGTGTTGAGGTCGGCAATAAAGTTTCAAAGGAGGGTCAGACTCCATTTAGTATATACATATATCAAACTGAGCATGTATTATTGTGTGTTTATATGATTTTTTTAAGTGTGCATGAGTACTCCGATCAAATGACTGAAGGGGTACAGATAGTGAAAAGTTTAGGAACGACTGACTTATAAGACATTACTTGCACTATATCACCTCAGGCACTTGCAGCAAGTGGCTGAGTCTGCATTAATTTAGCACAGTAATGAGGCGCCAATGGCTACTTTTTTTCCCTCGTCAGGTTACTATCATTTCCGTCGGCACCAGTGCTATTATAACACCAAGTTTCGCTATGCAATCCTCAATAAAAGTGTATATTTTTGTGTTCTTTCTTAGATCGGAAATATATAAACAGTGCTAACTTCTTTTTACGCTTGTATAACAAGTCAAATATTAGTTGATATTATATACATATTATATTAGGATTACGATATGGACGGTGTGACTCTGGACAGGATTATTTCTATTCCAGTTGCTTCCTGTAGCAAATAATTGTTTTGATATCTAACACCTGCAGAAAGTATTGTTGAGAGTTCCTGTTTCCTTTATCCGAACTATATGAAACCCCGACGGTGATAAAAGGCAGAGAAATGAGCATGTGATAGCAATCAAATGGTTACTGAGTTCAAATTAAGGCAGTGCAAGTGTGTGTTTATGTGTGCGCACACAACAGCGCCTACGAGGTCACTACCTAATCACGATGGAGGTTAGATTTTTATCGTTCTATTTTCTGAGCCTGCACGTTTACACTGACCTCTTTGTTATTGCTGCTGTCTGAGATGTGTCAGGGCCTCGCTTTCTCATCATCGCTCCCAAATGTTGCCAGGCATAAAATCTGGCCAATTCATTGGTTATACCTGTGTAAGCCAGTAACACAAATATAACACAGAAAAGTCAGGCCTGTCAGTTCTAATGTAATTAATCCAGTTTGGAATTAATTAATCATGATTAATCACCATTTGCAACTATGTGTGAAACACCCCCTTGCCCATTTTTATTATATTTTATGAACTAAAAGGTAAATGACAGGGCAAGAGATGTATCTACCAATTCGAAACAAGCTAAAAGATTGAGCACAAATTTGCCCAACAATAGTCTCTCTAATGAACCTTTGAATTGCACTTTAATCACGTTATGAGCGACCATGTAATTTCAATTTAATTCATGTTTTGAGTGTTTTTTCCATTTTTTTGTTTTGTTTTTGTCCATAGTATTGTTGATCTAAATGCCCTTACATTCTAAATGGAAAGTGTAAGCTACACCTTCCCCGTTCTATGGAATATTATTTAGCTTTATTTGATGATTTTGTTGTGCAAATTTGGAGCGGCCAACCAGAGCAGGGGGGGACAGAAAAGAAAAAGAGGAAAAACAACAGCAACAACAACAACAGTGACATACAAGACTACATGAGTAAATGTCAATGATGGCTACAAAGGGTCACAAGGCCAAGCCAAACATACCAGTGGCAATACTACTATGTACTATATATAGTATACTGTCATTAAATACAGCAAATAGTTACGTTCATGCATGATAAATAGGTCCACTTTTCTTTGTATTTCTTTTTAGTTAGACGACACATGCATGGGTGATGTCTTGGCATGTTATTAATACTCCATGTGAGTCCAACTGTGTGTGCAACATATCAAATGTCCCTGTGAGCAGCCTTTTAGCATGCTCTGAAACGGAAAGGATAAATTGGATTAGCATGTTTTCTTATAGGAAAAAATGTAATTCTGGAGCAGATTAATTACGCTTAGTGAGGTTCCACTGTATTAAGATGAGACAAAATGTTTAAAAAATATATGGTGCTTTTTATATATTGTAGCACGGTAATACCTTGTTTATCGTGGTTAATTAGTGAAGTAGGATTCCTTATTTATAAATTACAGGATAGAAAACCTGTTTGTGGCCTTCTCAGTACTGGTTTTCACATTATCAGAGCCCTCTAGACATGAAATAACAACCCTATAGTGACTTTTACACTTGTATTACCCAATATAGCACCCATACTCTGCAAAAAATAAGCCATTAAAGCCAATTAAAGCCCTCACATAAAACTTGCACTTGATTATGTTGCGGAGGACAGAAAGTTCAGAGTTGAATGGCTTGATTATTATGCTGATTATTATGATATTATTGATTATGTTGTAGATTATTCACATCTGCAATAGAAACCTGACGTTGGAGCAGTGTGGTGTGTTTGTGTCTCGTCTGTGTGATGTTTATTTTGTACCGGTGTAGTTTCGAATCACTCGGGTAATTAGTCATCTGCTTCAAAAGTCACTCCAATCCTTTTTATCATTCATCACCGATATGGAACCTCAACCTCCATACTGCGTTTTGCAACAAAAGTGACAATATTGGGAGCGACGGGTGGAAAACTTTGGGATGGAATTAAAGGGAAAGAGGGGACACATTGGGTGTGTGTGGGGGTCAGAGAAGCGCAAAATAAATTAGAAAGAGGCAGAATGATTTTTTTGTCTGTGCCAGACAGAGAACATTTGGCCAGCTCTCTCCTTGTGGGTGACACACACTGTTTGAAAGTCACTGTGGTCAGTGGAGTTAAGAGATTACAGTCAGAGGTGAGCCAAACTGACAAGTGTTGACATCCCAACTACATGATTTATTTCTGATTCCAGCCTAATACCCTTTCCTAACACACACACACACGCATGCAGAGTTTGCATGCAGCTGATTGATATAAAAAGCTGTCAGTCTCTTCTTGCTTGCTGTCAGGCTTCTTCCATCTCCATGGTGACATAATGACAGGCCTTCATCCATCCATAAACACTGACAACAGAAAAACATGTCACAATGGGGCCAATGCTACCAAACAAACCGCAGCAGATATACATATATATATATATATATGTGTGTGTGTAAGGTTTTAGGCACAGTAGAGCTCTTTGTAGAGTGTATTATTGACCACATGCAAAAAACACACAGTTTGGACCCCAAGGTTTTGAATTTCAATCACTAGAAATACGCAGTCGGCCCAAATTTTAGCAGAAGCAGCAGCAACAGCCTCATCCTCTCATTGTGTCACATGTCAGATCTTTGCATCACATTTTCATTTATATGGAACTTTTGTCAACAGGTCCTTCAACTGTTGGTATAAGCAGAAAGCAAAGCAGAGAGAAATGGTTTGGTTGTGGAATAACACTGCCCTCTACTGGATGTAAGCTGAAGGACAATGCCTGTCTCTCGTGCGAAGCACTGCAATACTACTATTATATCTTACAGTTCTTCTCGATTGTTTAAACACATTTTCTGAAAGGATGCCTCATATTCTCGTGACTGTACACACAAATCAAATAATCACTCACACATTTCTGAAAACCCCTCAATTTTCCTGCAAAATGAAACTTTACATCCAAAACAGTCTTCATTTTTCTCAAAATGGTGTTTTGTCTCCAAATGACGCACACAAGCCACTATATGAACAAACATGTACGTATATGAACCAGTTGAACACTGATGTGCTCAGTGTAAAACACTGTGATTACATCATATTCATCATGACTCGGGCCTTTTTGTGTTCAGTGTGACACTTGCAAAATATTTTAGAATTGTTTTTTGTTTTTTTTGGTATTTTTTTGACTCAGAACACAAAATTACACAGAAATATATATTTTTATTTTTCACAGAAAAACAATCTATGAAGTGTTCAACACAGCCAACACAAAGCTCCACATACAGTGGTCTGCATCTAAATGTATACAGCTTCAGTTAAAGAAATAATAACAATCATAAACAAAAAAGCAAAAGACTATGCTGCATCACGTCTTCTGTTTGGGTCAGGCCACAGCACCTCATCTACATCACATGCAAGGTTTTCTCTGGCCAAGCAGCGGGGGAAATATTGCTTAGCATGGCGAATCCAGCCATGGAAAGCATCCGCTGGAATCTCTCTACATGCATCCTTCCGTAGCTTGGAGAAGGGGATTGTGTGTTTGTGGATTTCTGACCCTTTGCCAGCCTCCCTCATTGTTAGACCGCTAATTGTAAAAATGTGTGACAGGTGTTTACCCATGTGATGAGTCAGTGTGAATAATAGGAATATTAATTGTACTGTTTTGAGTGGCATTGTGTTCTTTGTGAAAACAAGAAGTTTACTTCATGAAAATTGTGCCAAAAACTAGTTGAGAATTGTGTGTAGTGTTTTGAAAAAAGTGTGTTGTAGATCTGCAGTCTGAGTGTAAAGCAGGAATTGTGCTTGTAGTTTAGCAGACTTGGTTCATGGAGTTGGTGCATTGGTTATATGTTGTGGTCATTGGGTCTCAGGCATCACAAATTGTGTGTAAACAATCGAGAAAAACTGTAAAGTCCATGTTTAAAAAAAGGCAACACTTGGTTTCAACAATGGTTTCCAGGGGTTTTAAAAGTGTGATACAGTGAGTCTTCCCCTTGAGAGGATAATACAGTTCGGGCCTCCTTCCGTTTATGAACTCTCCAGTCTTCCCTCCATCCATCCTTTTTTTATGCCACTTATCCTCGTATAAGAGGTCGTCGGGGATGCTGGAGCCTACCCCAGCTGACTTTGGGCTGGAGGCGGGGTACACCCTGGACTGGTTGCTCTCCAGTTTTCATATTTTGTAAAAATCATACACTGTCTCATTTTTTTTTTTTTTTACTCACTCACTCACCGAATGTATGGTCGGTTTGCATCAACAATAGGTTCCATGGATTTGTTATTTATAATTTTGCATTGTTTTATAATTATTTTATTTATTATTAAATGGAAAGGAAAACACATTTTTGACACTTTTTTAGATGTGTGGAGCTGTGGCATCATTAGGCCTATTTTGGGGGTCTTAAATGTTCTTAAGTCCCCCTAAATAATTTGATATTTTTAATTTTTTTTTTTACAATTTGTTATTGATTTTTTTACAAAAAAAAACTGCAAAAAAAAGGCTGCAAAAAAGCAGGCTGATACTAGCCTAATACTACTAGTAGCATTAGTAGTAATAATCAGAAGAAAAATAATGATGATAGTAATAATAATAGGTTAAGTAATAATATAATAATGATTATTATTATTGTTTTGGTGGCCGAAAACAATTATCTCTACTAAATCTGTCCAAAAGAGGGAAAATTATATCCCGGTTCTTGTTCATTATTTGTTTTTTGGATTTTTTTTTATATTTTTGAATGTCGACAACATTCATTCATATATTGTGCATCTCCAGGGGGCTAAGCACCCCCTGTCCTCAGAACCTAGTGACGCCCCTGGTGTGGAGTGCACCCTATCACAGTTTTTCAAACATAAATTAATAAATCATTCATTCTTTTTCTACCGCTTATCCTCACTAGGGTCGCGGGGGTGCTGGAGCCTATCCCACCTGTCTTCGGGCGAGAGGTGGGGTACACCCTGGACTGGTCACCAGCCAATTACAGTTAATAAATCATGTTGTTTTGTTGTTGAATACGGCCTGGTCGTAAAACATGCATATTTAAGCAAATTATATGAATTCTTTTGCCTAATTTAAGCATTTTCAAGCATAAAAATAGCTAGGAGGCAGGAGACACATGGTAATTGTGAATATAGAATTCTTCATTGGTCAGTCGGTGTCAGTTTGGTGAGACAAGCATCATACTTGACTGCTGCATCAACAGGCATTTATTCCACGTCTAAATTATCTCACAACAGGCACAATAACAATAACTATGTTGCAGCCATAACCCACGGCATACTAAAACTCAACTCTAGACTCCCAATGTCACTTCCTGTCCTCCACACATCTGTTTTCCCAACACTAAAGTCTCTGATTATATTTATGTATATGACTATACGGTGTAATTTCATCTCCCTTTTAAATGATGTCCCATTTGTGTGTAGCAGGGTTGTCCAAAGCGCAGCCTGGGGCCAACAAAACGTTACAAAGCACAAATTGAGAGGTGAGTCAACTAATTGTTAACACAAATTTAACTTAGTCAGACCTTTTGCACACATTCCCACCCCATGCGTTTTGGAACACACTCTTCAAATGTATGTGCAAAAGGTAGTTACACACCCAGTTGGCAAACATTGGGACATCAAACATCAATGGGATACAGGCTCAAAAGGACAGCCCATCTTTCACAAAAGGAGAGAAAACAGAACAGAGGGGAATAAATAAAGTGCAACATTGTAGAGGTGAAGTTGTGTTGGGGTTAGTCTTGATCTGGGTGAAATGCTACTTAGAAAACAGGAAGTGATATGTGAAGCTAGGGGAATAAACAATTAAGAGCGTAAATGTATAATGTTGCAACATATCCGTGCATTAATGACAGCTGTAAAGTCACAAGCTAATGTCCTAAAGCTAGTATTATTAGCAAATGATACTACTGCATTTTTTTTGGAGAAAGCACAAGAGCTGATAAACAAGTCACATATAACTGGACTGAAAAGACGGTTAGATAAAAACCAGTATCCCTGAGCCCAAGTAACTATGTTATACTGCCTTATCATCACAGATGAACGCCCTCCTTCTCCATTGGATGGGGGTGTGCATTCACAGTACTCATATCCCAACATTCTTCTGTCGAGCCTTGAAAAAAATGTCAACTTTGGGGTGCAAAGTGGGCAGAAGTGTAAGTATTATTATAGCGTTATTTCTAAATACAGCAGAACCTTGGTTAACATCACAAATCGTATCTGGAATGTCAGGCTCTGACCAAAACTTTGACCCAATAAATTTTTTCCATGATGGCTCCAGCATGCCCGCGACCCTAGTGAGGATAAGCGGCATAGAAAATAGATGGATGGAATTTTTTCCATAAGAATTAATGTAAATCCAATTACTGCTGTTATAATTTTACAATTATAGTTGTTATGATTGTTTATAAGGACACAATGTGGTAATAAGATCACCACCTTCATGTTTTGCCATGTGTTATTTTTCCCACTTTGCTACCTCCCTTATCAAAATGTTGGCATTTGCAACTTTCTTTGGCTCCATTTTTGGTTATTTTGCAGCAGTGATCAAAGGGAACACTTGAGGTGAGAAACACTACTGAATTCAAGAAATAACTCATGGCAAAACAAGAAGGTGTTGATCTTATTGCCACATTGTGTCCTTATAAACAATCACAACAACTATAATTGTAAAACTATAACAGCAGTAATTGGATTTACATTAATTCTTATGGAAAAAATTCCATCTATCTATTTTTTATGCCGCTTATCCTCACTGGGGTCGCGGGTATGCTGGAGCCATCATGGAAAACATTTATTCGGTTAAAATTTTGGCATTCCAGATACGATTTGTGATGTTAACCAAGGTTCTGCTGTATTTAGAAATAACTCTATAATAATACTTACACCCCAATGTTGACATTTTTTTCAAGGCTGGACAGAAGAATGTTGGGATATGAGTAGTCTGAATGCACACCCCCATCCAATGGAGAAGGAAGGCGTTCATCCGTTCATCCGTCGTCTGCCATTAGGCAGACTTAGTGCAACCCACAGATGCCCACTGCGAAGGTGTTATGAAGGATGGGCCCTGCGCTTTTCGGGCTATCTGATTTCTCCTCATTCGTCAACCCAGGCCTTCCCCACCTGCTTGCTGTCTCAGCAAATACATTGCTCCGGCAGTGACCACAAAGGAAAACAGTTTGAAGAGTGTAAATTAAACATAGCTGCAGATGCTGGCGAGTGTGAGAGAAAGAGGTCCGCAGGCCCTTCCAACAGGCAGTGTGAATAATTAACACAGGCTCAGTGAGAGAAGGCTGGGTACCAAGGTGGGTGTTATGTTACCCCAGCTTCACTCAGCGTAGGCATTCAGCATTAGATAACCCTATCTGTGTGCTGCTGGCTACTTTAAATGATTATACCATCTGATACCTAAATAGCCTCTTGTAGTGTGGTAACAATTCCAGGCAAAAACATGACTCTTCCTCTATCAAAACTGAGATATCACTGTCAAACATGTGCACAAACATTTGCTCCATAAGTGCAGGTACAGTTGGTGAAATATAGTGCTACATTTAGTGTGTCCTGATTATTTTTTTATGACTGTGTAAGGTAACTCCTAAACCACTGCACACAAACGAATGAAAATTGGTCAAAACATGCACCCTTGGTCTATGTACAGTGTCCTTGGGTTCCTTGAAAGTAAATACATTATTATTATTATTGTTGCTATTGTATATCATTGATGATTTGTCTAATGATTATAAAAAGTTTAGGATATCTGGTCTTCCAAAGTACTTTGAGCCCAACCCATAGTGAATGCCACAAATGGGATAGTCCCATTTCCATGACTTTATAAATAAAGCAAGCTTCTGTGATTCATGCAAAGAAAAGAGATTTATTTAACATTAGTATATTGTTTACACTGTTGTATTTACAACATATGACAAAAAGAAAAACAGGTTGAAATCGAGGCGAAACATTTTAAAATCAAAAATATAGCATGAAATGTTGAAGAGACTACACTGTGGAATTCACACATTATTCAGTAGATCTCCACTTTTCGTGGGGGCCACTTTAATAAGCAAATATCTATAAATATGCACCTTCAAAAATACACTTTTCACGTTTACACATTTGTACACTAACTTAAAGATAATTCACTACCTTGACACGAACAATATATCAGACACAAAGCAAATCGTCATACATCAGCTCTTCATGACAATGCGGATCATGGAGGGACTGTATACCCCCCATCATGCTGAGTCCATTAAATAAATTAAAATAAGGTATTTTTAAAAGTTCATTATATGTATCCTGTTTGTACAGTAATAAATAAATTTAGAGTTAAGCCGATACTTGGGAAGCCTTGTAGTTAAAGGATAAGAAAAAATAAATAGTTAAAATAGTTCACAAAGTTCACGTGTCACTTCTTCATCGTCATTCCATCGTTCGGAGGTCAGGAGTAGTGGAGAGGAGAAGTGTTTCATCCTCACTGTTCCAATTTGGTGATGTGCTGACGCCATCGGTGTTTGGATTTTAAATTCACATCAATGGACACACACAGACGCGTGCGCACACACACACACAAACACACACCCAGAGCGCACACAACACCTTGTTCCATACCCATATTTTGTATCATCTGTTAACCTCACTGTGAGTGGCAGTTGCCTCATTATGCAGACCTAACGACGGACTTTCCTTGGCTTTTATGAAGGCACCATGCCGACCAGAGGGCTGCACACTTAAGCAACTGCCTCCTTGTCCACCTTGGCCATTTGCAGACATTAATTCACCTTCTTCTCATTTTTTAAGGAGTTGTTGCGTTTGTGTTTACCGTTGGCCACGGAGTGGCAGTGGCCGTTGATCATGTTGCCCTCCTGCCTGGAAATACCATTTACTTGGTCACTTACTATGTTACTATGGTCACTACACTTTGCACGCAGCAATCGTCCCAGATGCCTCACGGCAAAGTTACCCATGACCAAGGCAGCTCCTATGACAAAGAGCACATCCAGCAAGAAGTACTGGTAGAGGGAGATGTCGTATACAGCGGCACGCAGGTGTTCGGTGCCGTTGTGACGGAGGATGTAATTGATCCAGTAGACCACTCTTGACACAGGGTGTTCCGGCTGGTCCTTGTGGATGGTGGAGAGAAGCTGTGCTCGCTGGCGGTACCTGCGAAAGCCACAACAAAATATTACATGTTTTTACAAATACCGTCATCGCTCACCACTTCACAATTTCAATATTGTTAGTCAAATATGTATTTTGAAGCAAATGTGACATTTTTGGGCTAAAATAAGCATTTTCAAGCATATACAAAGTAGAAGTACAGAATTGATCGCCAGGACAGCAGGCTTTTATTCAAGTTTTGGATTATCTCACAACAGACACAACTTTGTATTGAGTTGTGGTCTCCTATAGAGGAGATACACACAATAACCTGCACAGAAAATGTTTTAGATTTGTGCTTCCTGCCAAAATGGTTTGTTTTAATTTTAATATTCCACCCACGGCCCGCCTTCGGGCATGCCCACTCCACTGGAATTGGTCACACGCCCAAAGTGCTTCCTAACTATGAACCACATAAGGAAGTTTTACCACGCCTTTTGAAACTGAGCATTTTGAGCCATCCCAAACTTCTTTCAGGGCTCGCTTCCAAATGCGCAAACCTCATTATCTGAATCTTTGGCAGCGTTTAACACGAGAATACAACATTTTAACTACACGTATCGCCAGAAAAGGAGAAAAAGCATAATAGGTCTCCTTTAAACAGCTTATTTACTCTTATTATGTGTACTATATTCGGTAATGTTAAATGTATAAGTCACTACAAGAGTGTTAGTCTATGTCGAGAAGGTCGTAATAATGTCAAAAACTGCATTTAGAAGGTTGTTAAACAGGTTTTCTATGCTCTATGAAAATATTCCTTTTTGGAATAACGACTCCTTTGTGGAAATTCACTCATCAGTTAACTGTGATAGAGGTTAAAATAGCCACACATCTACAGTATGTTCTGGCTGCTCAGTACAATGTGACCCCAAGAGCTGTGTTTTTATATACATGAAGAGACTCGCCTCTCTAGCACAATCAAATAATTTCCACGATTGTCACCACGTGTGTCTATTCGGTTTCCTCCCACATTCCAAAACATGGTAGGTTAATTGGTGACTCCAAATTGTCCATAGGTATGAATGTCAATGGTTGTTTTTCTATAGGTATATAGACCTGATTGGCTGGAGACCAATAGAGGAAATTGGTATCAATTGATATCGGTATTGCATGCACCCGTGGGGCCGGTGGTTCTCTGGCGGTGGGAGCTTGGCCTTGGTGCGCGGGCCGAGGTTTACTGGGTGGTAGGAGGCAGTCCCTCTCCTTTTTTCAATTCTCAGTGACAATTACACATTCACACATACACGTTCACACATATGCGCACATTTACGCACATGTATATGTACATACACACCAACAGAAATACACACATCCATATGCGCACTCACAGCACATGGGTACTTCTCTGCACAATCCACCGACTTATCCATGATGTCTTTATGCTATTGGTAATAGATATTGATAATAGCTATATATGCTATTATTACAGGAATAATGATGTCAAGCAATGAGATTGTAATTACTGCAACTGTATCGCTGTAATTCTGTTTACTATCATGGTTCATGTCTTCATTGTTACCATTACCACTGAGAAGTTTGACTGTTTCATTTCAGTGATATCGTCTCCATTGTGACCCTTTGGAGCCATCATTGACATTTAACTGATGCAGTCCTGGTTGTCACTGTTGTTGTCATGGGAATTGTTGTTACTGCTGTTTTTGTCCCTACAAAGTTTTTTTTCTTCTTCTTTTCTTCTTTACTGTGTCCCTAACATTGCTCCGGTCTGGCTCAAATAGAACAGGGAAGGTGTATCTTGCACTTTTCCCTGGCAGAGCAAATCTGTCTAGCACAGGGGTGGGCAAACTACGGCCCGGGGGCCACATCCGGCCCACCAAGTGTTTGAATACGGCAAGCCCAATCTTTCCAAAGTATTTCATTTAAACTCAACATACAACCTGGCATCATGGCCTGAGCCAACCTTTTGATGGTTTTATCAATTTCGTTTTTTGACATGGTCTGTTGTTTACAAAGTGCTCCTGAAAAAAGGGACACAAGCACATAATAATAATAATTATTATTACTATTATTATTAGATTATTAGATTATTAGATTATTAGATTATTAGATTATTAGATTATTAGATTATTAGATTATTAGATTATTAGATTATTATCGGAACTATTATGATTATTAGAATTATTATA
This sequence comes from Doryrhamphus excisus, assembly GCF_037039965.1. Lineage (NCBI taxonomy): Eukaryota > Metazoa > Chordata > Actinopteri > Syngnathiformes > Syngnathidae > Doryrhamphus > Doryrhamphus excisus. The sequence continues at coordinate 10,377,481 of NC_136365.1, forward strand.
TTAATGCTAATTATTATATTAATTATGTATAATATTATTGTTATATTTGCATATTTTACACAATAATAATATAATAATTATTATTGTAATTTTATTGTAATTATTATAATATTTTATTATTTTTAAAATATTTAAATATAAATATAAAATAATAAATAATAATAGCAGATTGCATGACAATTTTACAGATACAATAATACCAGGTGGACTGTTACGTGTAAAATATATAGTCTGCCCCCCCCTGTAAATTTTGTCATATCAATGCGGCCCGCAAGTCAAAAAGTTTGCCCACCCCTGGTCTAGCATGTAAGGGCATTAGATCAACAATACTCTACTAATACTAATAATGGCTGGACATCTCTAGCCAGCATCCCACATATATCAACCGACAGTAACGCCACTAAAAAGGGTGAATTAAAATTCCAGGTGCTAATATAGTTTTGTGCTTTCTCCTGAAAATACTGAAAATGCCTCTCACCTGGTGTCCTTTATGACGGTGGCCAGGGCGTTGTAAAGATCATCTTCACTCATGCTCTTCCAGTGCAACATGATGCCCATACCTTTAGCAGTCACACGGATCATGGTGTCATAGTGGTCTCCAAATAGGGGCACACCCACCACCGGAACTCCATGATACAGGGCTTCAAAGATACTGTTTAGACCCCCGTGGCTCAAGAAAGCCCTTATCTTGGCATGTCCTTAAAAGAATAGGAGACATGAGTTGATTTGTTTACTGGAAAAAAACACAAGAATGGAGATGTTCTCACCTAATAGGTCATTCTGAGGCATCCATTCGACAAGCCTGGTGTTGTTGCCAAGGTTACTGGGTGGGACACCTGAAAACCTTAAAAAAAGAGGTTAACAATTAAAGTCATTTAACAAAATATAAGACATCATTGGTGTTAAGCTATTGTACGTGTTGTTACAATATGTGTGTGACTCTAACCAATCAAATGTGCCCCTGGATGGCCCGCCCACATTGTCAACTCCTTGTTTGCGCAGTTTAGAGATCTCGATGTGTGAGCGATTATCTCTCACCGTCTCTCATTTAGCAACAAAAATCCCTGTTATAGATAGCACTCATCGGTTCCACAATGTTCTCAATGAAAGCGGGGGTCAACTATTGCAATGTGTTATAATCGACAAGCACTTGGCTGTAACTTGTGGATGACAGAGGGCTTTAATACAAAGCACAAATACTATGAGGAAGTTGTTCAACATTTCCTTATGCAAAACTGTTTAGTCTTCTACAATAACTTACAGACGGCCATGTACGTGTAAAGCGTTTAATGTTCAAACAAAAGCAACAAGAGATGCAATAATCACATCCCTCCCTCAACTCTTTCATCTCACTTTCTGCAACAAAACACTAAGTCACTGTGCTGCCAATCAAAGCCGACATTGATGTGGCCCAGTTATCAATGACACGATTCATTTGGCTTGATCCCCCCCTTCCGCTCCCACCCCTCTTCTTTTTCAGTTTCTTGGTTCGGGAATGCTGCATACAGATTATGGAGCTTCTGATAAAGAAGTGCCAACAAAAACATACAGTATATAAAATGGCATTGCTGAAATTCAGGATGCAAAGCTTAACATTGCAAAATCATTATTTCACCATGGTGACAAGATCCACTATATATTATACTGTTCATAAATAACCAGTTAGGTGCATGTTGACTTATTGGCAATATTGGTGAGAGTCAGCATGTGTCTGCGTGTGTGTTCCTTTAACCTGTTCAAGTTTGGGTTTCCGGCTAATAAAAAACTTCATGTGAAGCATTAACAGAATGACATGATTGACACATCAACATAGTCAACTTGACCCACCTGTATTGGAATAGCATTTTGGTTGTACTGAACATGTCTGTATTCAATGATCAACTTGTACTTATTGCACTTCTTTCTCAGTGGATGTACGCCATAAAAAGACATGTATTGTTCATTCTAAGAAAAGCTACCATTTAAGTAGAATTGCACAGTTTGCACAAACTGTCACCAAGGACATAAAAAACAAAGCAATTTTCATTAAATCTGGGAATACAAATAATCAGCGGTGGGAGGGGTGAAAAAAATCATATGTTTATCATTCATTCATTTTCTACCGATTATCCTCACAAGGGTCGCGGGGGTGCTGGAGCCTATCCCAGATGTCTTCGGGCGGGAGGCGGGGTACACGCTGGACTGGTCGCTAGCCAATCACAGGGCACATATAGACAAAAAACAATTCACACACATTCATACCTATGGACAATTTGGAGTCGCCAATTAACCTAGCATGTTTTTGGAATGTGGGAAGAAACCGGAGTACCCGGAGAAAACCCATGCATGGACGAGGAGAACATGCAAATCTGTGATGAAACAAACTTCTCTCGCAACTTCAGTAATTCATTAATTTTCTACCGCTTGTCCTCACAAGGGTCATGGGGGTGCTGGAGCCTATCCCAGCTGTCTTTGAGCGACAGGCAGGGTACACTCTGGACTGGTGGCCAGCCAATCACAGGGCACATATAGACAATCAACCATTCACACTCACATTCATACCTATGGACAATTTGGAGTCGCCAATTAACCTAGCATGTTTTTTGAATGTGAAGACCCACGCATGCACGGGGAGAACATGCAAACTCCAGATCTGGGGCTGCATGACTGCTATTGGCATTGGGGAACTGTGGTTCATTGAGGACGTCTTTATATTTTATCATGGAAGAATAATGGAAAAAGACATTCTTACTTGTGTCATTGTCAATGGGTCAGTGTGATGGGTAAATGATTTCATGAAATTAAATTTGAATTCAACCTTTTCTCTGCTTGCTGACTATGCACAAACATTTACCCAAAGTTGAACCCTTTGTTATTAATTCATTTGCAGAGCACAAACCTGTATACACTCTGTGACCCAGGCTCATGCAAGCCTTTCTCACACACACACACACACATCGGGCCCCATTAGTATTTCTGTGTTAACAGAATCGCATAATTGGCCAATAAAAATTGAATTTACTGTTAAATGGGGACTATTGTGGAAACGCCGTCATCGTGAGGAGAAGGAACATTCGTGTGGGTAAGTATTTAGTTCGTGGACCGCTCAATTGTGGTGGAATCCCATTACAAACACTAAAGTGACGACATGCAGGTTCTCAGTGAAAAAAATACAAAAAGCATGTTTATTCTCAACACATCCAGCCTTCAAAATAATAACTGTATAAACAAAGTAAGCGCGTCATAAAAAATATCTTAACAACATACACAGTTGGAATTGCACTGGTGAATATACCTTCTGTAATCACAAGCACAAGCATTACAATTTCTTGAAGATTTTGTACGTAATTAGCCAGGCTACGTTTGTTACGCAAAATTGTCCATTGATGTAATGTATCAGTACATGTAAGGACTTTTGCATTTAACTAACATTTTATTTACTAACCAATAAAGCACACACTATGCTAGTAAAAATAAGTGTAAAATGTAGAAAACGAAATCGTAAAAAAATTTAACAGAAAAAACAAATGGGATTGGGATGAGGCTCTTCACACACACACACACACACACACATTCCGATTCACCTGATCCTTGGAGACCAAAAAGAACAAAAACATGGTATAATCGTTGAAAGTAACACCAGCTGCAAAGTAAATACTGCACAGCTTTGTGTTAGTATGACAATGATTAACTTAGTAGACTTTCCAGCATTTTTTGCTGTGATAAATGGGGGTCATTCGGTCTGTTATGGCTGAAATCAGCTGGTAAAAAAAAGTAAGAGTATAGTAAGAACAGGCAGACACATTTTTGCTTTTATCAGGAGTCACTGAAGCCAAACTTTTGTATTGTACAACACAAACATTGAGATTAATAAGTGTTTTAAACCCAATAAATGACAAATCAGGAAAATTTAAGCTTTGAATATTCATATTATGACAGTGATGTGACAGATGTGAGTGATGAGTGAGTAAGTGACAAGGTACTTTACCTCCAAATGACTTGCTGGGGTAACCTGGCAAGGGCTCCTGCTAGTTTGTGTGCAATGTCATGGGAAAGGTACTTGACCCCAGCGCCAAAGGACACGACAACAAAGCCGTGGTCTGCTGTATCATTAACCCATGCCTCAAACTCCTGTGGGAATAGGTAAAGAGTTAGGAAAGGTGAACTTTGTCTACTCTTTATTCAAATAAAATAAATTTTAGCTCATACTTTTCACCAGTTTTCAGTCAAATTGGAGAATCGGACTTTCACTCCCAAAATAGTTTGCACTTTCTATCTTTATGACTTAATGGCGTGTCAACATCATAGTTTATGGTGTTGTTTTAGTGGGAACTGACCTGACATATTTGACTTAATGAGGTGCAAGGTCATACAAATAAAAAGTGTCATGAACGTAAGATGTTAGCTACTGGTATGGAGACTCCCGTGTCATGAGCTTTCGGCTTCTGATAGCAAACAAAAGCAAACACTGCATTGACGGCCAGGCACGGAGATGGCTAATGCCACAGTTTTACTATGCAATATATTTTTTATATTTATTGCATAGCAGTGATTCAAGTGCAGGATTAATGTGTCTCATAACCTTTATAGTGCTGCAGTACCAGAGAAATGTTCTTAGTGTGTGTCTGTTAATAGGGCGCAATATTCTGCCTAGCAACAAGTGGTTCAACAAAAGAGGAATTCGCACTAAGCAATTCGAAATTCAATTGTTGTTCTCCCTGCACTTACATTCTAACTCCCTCACACATCAGGGGCACAATACTCCCTGTTGGCTGGAGAGGCATTCCAAAAACCTACGCACAGGAGATACCAACGACCTGCACTGTCTTTGTCCCGAACGATGGACGAGCAGCCGTCACCCTCAGCTTTCAGCGAGGCCCCTCCCTGTCAGGGCAGTATCTACTACGTTCATTCAACCCATCCTTACGCCTACATTGCGTAGAATAATTTGAAGAATAATTTGAGAGGCTAAAACGATAACAAATGTTTCCATGTGGATAGCCTTTAAAAGAGTAAAATACAAGAAATAACACAATATTTTTAAGCTTCAACAGACTGCAGCAGCAAAGAACTTTTGACCTGTGTGGCTCTTATAACACTGACCTGTGGCAGTGGGTTGGCTGGTCGGTTAAGGATGCCTCCGACGTACACCACATGTGGCAAGGTGGGCCTGGGGAACTCCAACGCTAGGTCTGTGCACAGCATCCACATCTGGCTCCCTCGCACCAGCTCAGTCATGGGCACTTGTGGCGTTATTCCATGTTTCTTCATAATACGGTCGTACTTGGGTATCACAATAAATTTGACTCCAAAGTTCTCCAAGAGATAGACGGCTGTGTTGGAGATCCTCTGGAAGAGGGACATGCGGTCGGTTAGCAAGGAGTTGAACACGGGAACGTACGAAAGCGGGGCTGGAGCGCACACTTCCGTAGGGTACCACAAACCCGTGCTGACCACTGCATATTTCAGGCCCAGAATGTGCGCAAGCACAACACCGCACATTTCATTAGGGTCCACCAGCAACAGGTCGAAATTAGCCTCCTTCAGACGGGCCATCACCTTTGTATTGCCTACAATAGAATAGTCACAATTCTGACTGTAGTGTTCAAGAATGTCAAAAAACTCCAGAAATGTAAGGCGCCCTGCAAAGATGTTGCTGACTTTGGCCTGCATAAAACTTTCTGCTGTGCTGCTGTTGAAGATCCCTGGGTACCGCTGTAGTTTATAGTGAGGAGAATCAACGACATCACGACCCTCAGAGACAAGAAAATGGACCTCATGGCCGTCCTGGTGCAGAGCGACAGCTAATGTATTGAAGATGTACATGTGTGATTCAAACAGGGTGGGTGGGACCACGATGATTTTAGCAGCCCATGATGTACTTGCATGCCAGGTAAGGAGACCAAGGTGCAGGAGTAGTGACGAGGACAGAAGCATGGCTAAAATGAAAAAAAAAAGGCACAAAATTATAAGGACAGCACAATCACACATTTTCAGTTTTTTTGTGTTAGCACTGTAGCTCACAATAGTGCCTAAATTACAGCATCAAGTCTACAGCACACCTAGTCTTAAATCCATATGATAACATTTGCTGCGCACAACTGTAATTACACAACATAATGTGGCAGATAACTGTAAATACAAAAAAACTAAAGTACAAGCAGGAGTATTGGTTTATTTATTTAGTGCAAACCACTCCCAGAGGTACTACAACCAGCTAGTTTTACTCCTTGATTCTAAATAGCACATAAGAACCGAAAAAAAACCGGTGTCTAATTAGTAAAAGATGTGAATTACATAAATATCAGGGATAACAAATAAAGACAATTCTTCAAGTGTAGTGTACAGATACTGTACTTCAAATAAAAACATACTGCACATGGACATTTGGTGCTGTACACATTTATTCAACAATGATTTTTTAATAAAAATAAATATTTCCAAGATGAGGTTCACATCCCTCGGTAGTTTAAAGGTTTATTCCCAATAGTGCCATGTTACAGAGAGTGCAAAGAACAAATTTTGGTTGTAAATTTGGTTTCTTCTTTGTTAACTGACCCACAAGGACAAAAAAACTTCTCAGTGGGCACTGCTTGTATTCGATTCGATGTGTTGTGTTTGGGGGTGGGAAAAGATATCTGTTCTATTACTGCTCTTTGCTGAACCAAGTCCAAATGATGGTGGCAAGATTCCGTAGTTAGTCAGTGAGTGATTTTGTTTTTTCAGATACTGCTTTATTAATAAACTTTCTCCTTGGTATTAAATTAATATACAAACTTGAACCATACGTTGTTTTCTGCACACCCTCATCCCTTCAAGCTGCATCAGCCACATCCTAACCAATGGCAGCACTTCAACGTTTCAACGTTATGAGAGCCTTTATTTTCTCTCTCTCTCAGCTCTACTATCTCAAACATCAACACATACATGAACTGGTCCAACAAGCTCCATTTTGCTCCAATTGTAAATACCAAGCACACTAAGTAAACCGCTGTCAACTACCAACAGCAATAGCAAAACCGATGCAGAGAGCAGGTGGAGCCTTGCTCAAGTGGGGTTATAAGTCAATCTCATGAAGGGAGATTACATTTGGGGTTTTATAATTCAAAATATGAAGAAAATGTACCATTAAATATTTAATAAAAATGTATGCATGTGCTGTATTTTAATCGTAACTGACCCAGAATCTCATTTTTGACCTGTGTAAGGGACAATCATTCCACAGCCTTATTAAAAAAAGCAAAGCAAAACTGTCAACAAGAATAAAACCTGTTGTTATAGTGTCAGGTACTTTTGGTAATATGCAGTTATTTGGGATATACAGTCCTCAAAACAATAACATTTCTGACAAAACTACTGTGGTTATTTCACATCGGATAATTGCTCAATTATTATATTTTTATAATAAGGAGGATAGGGACTTTGCATTTGGTTTAAGAGAAAACTGGCAAGAACTACACGTCAGCATAACGTGATCATCTTGTCACGATCCGCAAGCTCGCCGGTGTGACAGTTTATTTGGTTTATATTTCTATGCCTTGGTTCCTGTTTTCATGCTTTTGTTTTGGTAGCGTTTCCTGTTTTGTCTGCCTGCTTTTCTGTTCCCTTATCACTCGCACCTGTTGCTAATTATGTTACCCTTCTATTTAGTTCAGGTGCGTGCTCACTAGTTGGTGGCTGCATTGTTTGTTGTAGCTCTCCACGCTACTCCGACCGTCTTTGCTCGCATCCTGCTGCTGTAAACCTTTTCAGTTTATATTAAATTGACTTTCGATCTGCACTTGGATCTCCTGCTCTCTGCATCTTGGGGTCGTGTCGCAATACCGAAGCGCAGACGTGACAGAATGCAGCCACCAAATGAAGGCGACCTCGCAGAGAGCGACTTTTGGACCTGGCAGATCCTGAAGGCGATGGAAGAGGAGTGCACGAAGTTCACTCCGGAGGAACTGGAGGACATGGTGTGGGGGCCGGATGGCACGCTCATACCCATGGCGTGGGTTCATCCGGGCCCCGTAGATGACACACCGGCCTGGCCGCGACACCGACGTACGTCTCGGCCGCCTCCAGCCAGGGCTCCACGGCGTCAAAAGGTGAAACCGCTCTCTTCCTCCTCGTCACGCCAAGCCAGGGCACAACCCTCAACTCACACAGTCACTGAGTGCTGGCCCATCTCGCTGCTGCCGTTGACTCCCACGTCACGACTGCCCGCCGAGCCCCAGCAGCCCACCTCTTCGGAATCCCCGTTGCCTCCCATGCAACACGAAGAGGACCACGGCGCATGTTCCCCTCCTGTGCCCAAGCCACGCAGCCTCAAGGGTTCCCAAACCCCGGCTCCCGTGCCAAGCTGCGTGACGGCCCAGTTTCCTCCTGTGCCCAAGCCACGCAGCCCCAAGGGTTCCCAAACTCCGGCTCCCATGCCAAGCTGCGTGGCATCCCGGATTCCGCCTGTGCCCAAGCCACGCAGCCACTGGGGTTCCCAAGACCCGGCTCCCGTGCCAAGCTGCGTGGCATCCCAGATTCCTCCTGTGCCTAAACCGCGCAGCCCCAAGGGTTCCCAAACTCCGGCTCCCGTGCCAAGCAGCGTGATAGCCCGGATTCCTCCTGTGCCCAAATCGCGCAGCCCCAAGGGTTCCCAAACTCCGGCTCCCATGCCAAGCTGCATGGCATCCCGGATTCCGCCTGTGCCCAAGCCACGCAGCCACTGGGGTTCCCAAGACCCGGCTCCCGTGCCAAGCTGCGTGGCATCCCAGATTCCGCCTGTGCCCAAGCCGCGCAGCCCGAGGGGTTCTCAAGACCCGGCTCTCATGCCAAGCTGCGCGGCGTCCCTGATCCCGCCCGTGCCCAAGCCGCGCAGCCCGAGGGGTTCTCAAGACCCGGCTCTCATGCCAAGCTGCGCGGAGTCCCTGATCCCGCCCGTGCCCAAGCCGCGCAGCTTCAGGCCCAAACAAGTGGCTGTGGCCGGGACTGCTGACCTGGAGGAGCCAGTGACCCTCCTCCAAGCCTCCCTCCTCCCTGCCCTGGTTTCGGCTCCCTCGGATTACGGCGTCTGGGATCCGCCTTCGAGAGGGGGGGCTAGTACCACCTGCTGGGCTATGGTGGAAGCACAGCCCAGCCCGCCAATGGAAGGGGAGAATGGCGCCACCTGCTGGGGGAGTGAGGAGGCACAGCCCACTCCACCTGTAGGACGAGCAGCAGGGCTTGCTGGAGCAGATGGTCAGGCTCTGGCATGGACGACACCTGCTTCTTCGCCGTCTCCGCGTCAGGACCGGACTCCTGCTTCTTCGCCGTCTCCGCGTCAGGACCGGACTCCTGCTTCTTCGCCGTCTCCGCGTCAGGACCGGACTCCTGCTTCTTCGCCGTCTCCGCGTCAGGACCGGACTCCTGCTTCTTCGCCGTCTCCGCGTCAGGACCGGACTCCTGCTTCTTCGCCGTCTCCGCGTCAGGACCGGACTCCTGCTTCTTCGCCGTCTCCGCGTCAGGGCCGGACTCCTGCTTCTTCGCCGTCTCCGCGTCAGGGCCGGACGCCTGCTTCTTCGCCGTCTCCGCGTCAGGGCCGGACGCCTGCTTCTTCGCCGTCTCCGCGTCAGGGTCGGACGCCTGCTTCTTCGCCGCCTCCTCCGGCGCCACCTCTTCCACGGCGGGACGCCACGCCGCCGCCGCCTCCTCCGGCGCCACCTCTTCCACGGCGGGACACCACGCCGCCGCCGCCACCTCTCCAGCGGCGGGATGCCGCTCGTCCTCTCCAGCGGCGGGATGCCGCTCTGCCTCCTCCGGCATCACCTCGCCTATGTTGGGCCGGCCTCCCTGGCCAGGCCCACCACCCTGGCCGGCCCCCAGAGGGGTCCATCCATGGCTCTCACGGGGCCTGTTGTCCTGGGCACCCTCCAGAGGAGCCCAGTGCCCTCTGGGCTGCTCACCCTTCTGGCCGTCCTCCTGCGTGGCCCTGCCACCCTGGCCGACCTCCTGAGAGGTTCGGCCTTGTTCGTCTAGTCTACCGTCCAGGACGACCCCCCGAGTGTTTTGCCGGCTACCCACCACCGAACCTCCCTCCACCCATCCCTGCCTTTTTGTGACTTTGGACTTTCTGGACGTCTAGGATCCGTCCTTGAGGGGGGTGTACTGTCACGATCCGCAAGCTCGCCGGTGTGACAGTTTATTTGGTTTATATTTCTATGCCTTGGTTCCTGTTTTCATGCTTTTGTTTTGGTAGCGTTTCCTGTTTTGTCTGCCTGCTTTTCTGTTCCCTTATCACTCGCACCTGTTGCTAATTATGTTACCCTTCTATTTAGTTCAGGTGCGTGCTCACTAGTTGGTGGCTGCATTGTTTGTTGTAGCTCTCCACGCTACTCCGACCGTCTTTGCTCGCATCCTGCTGCTGTAAACCTTTTCAGTTTATATTAAATTGACTTTCGATCTGCACTTGGATCTCCTGCTCTCTGCATCTTGGGGTCGTGTCGCAATACCGAAGCGCAGACGTGACACATCTAGCTGTTTCATAATTGGACTTAAAACAAATAAACATGTCCATTTAGCATCAACACTAAGAAACAAGAATTGGTAAAAACAAAACCAAACACAATAACAATACAAGTTAATTACGAGAGGTAAAGCCAGTTCTATTGGGATTTGACGCATGATATAAATGTACCATGTTGTACAGGACCCTGAAAGCAACACAGTCACTTAGTTACACCCGTGTGTCAGGGGAGTTTCGACTGATGCTACTATGTCCTAGCATCTGAACGACAATGGGAATATACATGGCTTTAATCCTAAAGCTATTATTTTACTCTCAGTGGAGAGAAAATTAAGCAAAAAAAAAAAAGTTGTTGAACCAGTTAGTGAGCAACACCTGTAACGCTTCTCTGGGGCCCTACCTTGAATGTTGTTCCGGGAGTTTATCGTCGTGGAGTTTATCGTCCAGAGGCATGTATGGTCACAAACAGCTTCCCGGCTATGGAAGACGACAACCAGAAAGAGGGAACATTCGCCTCGGCGAAGGGGTTGGAGGAAGGCAGACTAGCAGCGGGCCCCGAGCAAGATGGAAAGACGGGGAGTGGCTGAGCACTGTCTGCGGTGCGCTACGGAGCGCCGCGCCGCCACCAAACTTACCACTTCCACACGGATAGTGAGGATAACTATTAACAGTTATTTAACCTTTAACATGAACATTAATCAAACGTAATGATTTTTTCTGGGTACATGATACCATACAGCATCCATATCAAACTTGCGCGGGCCGCACTAACATTAAACTTTCATATCAAGGCTCCATATTTGGCCCGCGGGCCGCGTGTTTGAGGCCCCTGATATACATCATTCCATTCATTCATATTATTATATCTACACATTGACAACTCTCAGTCCAGGCACAGCCTGTTTGTCCCAGGTTGTTCCTGGGGAGTCATTTTCCATCCGGGCCTGTTTGCATGTTTTCCTTTCACTCTGGGCCTTCTTTATTAGGGTCTATCTATATTTACCCTTCTTTGCATCGGTATACCTTTCCATTATATACACTCTATGTGCATATATACTTGTTGTTTATGTTCTGTTTTGTTCTTTGTCGTTTCCGAGGTTTCTATTGCCGCTACCTAGTACTTTGGCAGAGCTGTCACGTCTATTGTGTGCCTTATTTTTTTCACTTCTCTCTTTCTCTTGTTATTGTCTGCTATCGAGATTAGACTGCTCCCCTCTATGAAGGAGCTCTCGAACCTTTCTTGGTTAGCGGCACGGCATAGGGACACGTCCCTTCTTATAATAGCCTCAGAGTATGTCCATACGGGTATCTTTTTTTGTTTGAACTTTGCAAGGTTCCGCCTCAACCAGATAGCGTACCTCGCGTGGCTCAGCATGAAGTTCCGTAGGTTGACGTTGACTTCCTGGCTTCCTTTGTGGCCGAGCAGCGGTTCTTCCTTTCCAATTCCTCTCCATCAATTCCAATTCCATCCTTTCCAATTCCACCTCTCCACATTACACTCCCTTCCTATGTTTTTGTTGATTTGGTGTAGTATTTCATTTGTGTATATACTATTATGCTTTACTTTGAAGTCCAGGTCGGCGCATTCCTGGTTGTTATTTTTACAGTTTCCTATCGTCAATATCTCCTGTCCTTTTATGTGGCTGAACACTTTCGGCCAGTGGAGCTCAGCTGTTGGCCTTTTAAAGGCCTTGCTCACGAGGGCCCAGTAGAGTGCTTTCATTGTGCATGTTTTTATGTTGATCTCTTTTTCTTTAGTTTTTTGGCATAATTCCCCATAGTGCTGAGCAATTAATCGAAAATAGGCCCTCGATCAAGATTCAGACGCTCGTGTGATCTCATTCCTGATAAGATCGAACTGCTGCGATTCTCATTGTCCTTTCCGGTATTTCCAGGTCATATTTTTGCACGCTGTCTATAATGGCTTGCTCCCTCAGGAAGCTCGGTATGACCTTGTATACAAAGTCTTTAATTTGTCTTAGTCATGCTGAAAAGAAGACTTTGTTATATAATACTTGTCCTTCCTTTAAGAACTGAGGGAAAAAACGGCTGACTCATCACTTTATTTTTTGTGTGGTTTGTATACTGATGGACCTGAGCCTCCCGCCTCCCGCTCAGGTCCATCAGTAGCGTGTATTGCCCACACCGTCGATATTTGAAAAGGCTCTCTCGGAAGAAGGGCTTCCATCACACAAATTTGGACATTAACAGAGAGTTTATGATAACCACCCTCTCTTTTAGAGTCAGTTATTGTGCTCTCCATCTGTTCAGGGTCTGTTTGATCTTGTTTAGGGTTGCCATCCATGTCAAGTTGGTCACTTGTTTGTCATTTGCACCTATGTACTATAAGCCGAGGATCTTTAGGCTGTTTTGTACCTCCTTAACAGGCAGGTTGCATTTCCGTGCTTCAAATTTGCCGATATATAAAATCTCTGACTTGTCCATATTAATTTTTGCGCCCGCTGCCCTCACAAATTTTTCCACACACTCCATTGCATTGCACACATCTTCAGCATCTTTCAGAGTCAAGGTTGTGTCATCCGCGTATTGGTGGATGAAGCTCCTTCCTCCTCCCGGTGTCGCCACTCCCTTTATTGCTGTGGCGGTTTTTATGAGAGTGGCGAGGGGTCTTACAATGAAGGTGAATAGCGGGGCGGCTCGCAGACAGCCTTGTCTCACCGATCTCGTCAGGTGGAAGGTGTCTTTCATTGTGCCATTTCATTGTCCCCTCCCCCTCGGGCCCTAAGGTTAATGTCATGATAGCGTGATCACTTAATTCTGTAAACTCGCACTTCAGTTTGCATACCTGTCCTACAATTTCTTGTTTTGCGATACAAAGGTCTATTCTGTTTCAGTTTTTTCTCCACCACCTGTTTTCTTGTATACCCTCTTTTGTTTGGGTTGTCTTTCTACCACACGTCGACAAGGTTTTTTTCCTTTAGCGGGCTTAGTCGGGTCGCTCTCGAGGTGTTGGGTTCGAAGATGGAGGCGCCGTATGTTAAAGTCCCCCACGAACAGCGTGTTTGGTATGCCAAAAACGACTCCCACAAAAAGGATTGCTTTTCCCAACACACAACACTTGGGGAAGAGCGCACTCTGCCGTCAGGCGAGAGTACAGCATAAAGAGCTAACAGCACCTGGTATTCCCAGGGTGTGCCCATCCAAGTACTAACCAGGCCCACCCCTGCTTAGCAGCCGAAATCGGACCAGATCGGGCGTTCTCAGGGTAGTATGGCCGTTAGCCACGACGTACTCTGAAAAAATATTTTTTGAAGGCGACACCGGCCAAAAATGACTCCCACCAAAAAGGATTGCTTTTCCCAACAAGTGGGGAACACCGCCCTTTCTGTCCCTTTCACAGGTAGATGGTAGATGGAGGTGAACTTGAACAGGAGACCGTTTTAGTTTGTGACACAGGACATCTTAATAGTATCAAATTCCTGGGAGAAATTGAGACGAGTGAGGACAGGTCAGCTTAGTTTAGTGACCATGTCAAAGGTTAATAAAAACTTAAATAATACATTATCATGCGTTTTTATTAGTTATGAACCTTTCCTCAGTTTGACAAATAAATTAAATCAAAAATGAATGCTGTTCTATAAAAATTAAAATATAAAAGTTAAGTAACAGTGCTTGAAAAATATTTCATATTTGTTGCAATGGGCATTATACAGATAACTGCCATCAAATATTTCTTCAGAAAATACATAGAGGAACACACAATTCATACACCCACACAAATTAACATTGATATCTGATTACACATTTATGGAGAAGATAAAAACCTTACAAGGAGCTGGGATTGTCTTCATTCTGTATAATATGAATGTATAATCTGGCTTTAACTGGTCTACTATGTGTTGTCTACGTGGGGTTTAACAATTGGCAGCAATTTAGTTTAGCTAAAAGGTAACAACACATAAACTAGCTGTCATAAGTATCTAAAATACATAAAAATGAAAGAAAGAAAGATCACAGAATTAAAAGGGAAAGTGAACTTACCAATTGAGATCTTTCTCCACCAGGGATGGTTTAACTTTTGATGGATGCAAGAAGATTGTAGTGAGGCAGTATAGGCTAGCTCCCCAATTCTCTGCTATGGCGATTCTCCACCGGAAGCTACCTTAGCTGATGAATAGAACCTGTCACGTGTTACTGCCACTTCCTGCTCCGGAGAGGTATTGAAAATGGGATTCCAATCTGAACCCATTAGGTTGTGCTGACAGAAAGCGATCAAGTAGTTTTAAGTATTTTGCTTGTCATGTTAAAACTACATGATTGAAAAATGTCTAACCATTAAACACCACCACCACTGTTGATTAAGCAGACACCCATGTTGCTTTTTTGAGTGCACGTGTGCGCCTCTTCTGACTCTCCTCTTGTCACACAGCTTCTGCTGCCACTGCTGACTGAACTCTGTTCCTTGTCTTCCATCCTTGCTGCTGCAGTGATCCTGAAGCTCTGAGGCCTTTGCACCTCTTCCTCCTCCATGCTGACCGCCTCTGCTTGGCTTCTGGCTTCCGGCATCCCCTCATCTCCCTCTGGGTCACTTGATTGCCGACACTCCCTGGCGTAGTGGCCCTGTGCAACGCAGCTGAAGCACTTGAATTCCGGGCACTCTCTTAGGATGTACCCAGGTTGAATACACAGCCTGCACACCTTGACCTGCCTGTCGTGCATCACCTTAAAATATTCTTCCCCTTCAAGTGTTTGGAATTTGGTTGCGAAGGGAAGCCAGCGTGTGTCATCCAAAATGTCCGTTCCTAGTCATTTCCTCCTCTTTTTTGGTGACACGACTGTCACCCCCCCTAGTCCTCCAATTTTTTAATAATTTCATTGTCTTCAGTATAAACCAGGAGACTTATAAAAGAAACGGTCAGTTAATCTGTGCATGGATCAGAGGCAATGAACCTGCAATTTTTAATTCTTAGTCCATCCAAGAGCTTATTTTTACCATCCATATTCTTCATTGTGACCTCGTATCTATTTTTTGCTTTAAATCTGCAACCTGTCATGGCTCCACAGTTTACAACAATTTCCTTGATCAGGATTGTTTTTTCCAATAAGTGGCAAACAGCGCCCTCTGCTGTCAGGCAAGAGCAGAAACCATAAAAATTAATGCACCTTTTTTCCCTCTCTCTCCCTCTTTCTCTATCCTAAATTGAAGACTATTTTGGTATTGTCTGCTATCGAGATTAGGCTGCTCCCCTCTATGAAAGCGTTCTCGAAGCTTTCTTGGTCGGCGGCCTGGCATAATGACATGTCCTTCTTTACACTAGCTTCAAAGTATGTCCATACAAGTATCTTTTTTTTCGAACTTTGCGAGGTTCCACCTCAGCCAGATGGCATACCTAGCGTGTTTTCATTATCATCTTTGCATTTTCCCATTGACCATACCTCCTGTCCTTTTATGTGACTGAATATTTTTGCTGGCCTTTTAAAAACCTTGCTTGCGAGGGCCCAGTAGATTGTTTTTGTTGTGCATGTTTTTATGTTGATTTGTTTTTCTTTAGTTTTTAACATAATTCCGGGTAGCTGGTCCGTTTCTTTACCTACTTCTTCGCTGTTTATGTGTCCTTTCCAGTTTTTTGGGATGGCCATCTGTATTTTATTGTATTCCATTTTGATTGTTTTTTCGGGGGTTTCGTCATCGTATTCCGTGTACACTGTCAACAATGGCTTGCTCCCTCAGGAAGCCCGGTATGACCTCATATACATAGTCCTTGATTTGTTGTACAGTGTTGTACAGTACTTTTCCTTCTTTTGTGATCTGGGTGTTTAGAAAGAACGTCGGGCTCATCATCTGATACCGATACTGATTTTTTTCCATCACCCTTAGCCGATGGCCGATTTTGCTTGGGCCGATATTTGTGGCCGATACGGCTTTTGCTCCCTTAATTTACATGAAAAAATGACAATGATAACAAATATTACAGGTCTCCAGTTTAAACAAATATTTATTGAAATGTAAACACTGAACACAGTGGAACACAGTGGAACAGTAGGATTCAGCTTTCTTAAACACACATTTAAACGGCATAATCAACTGTAAAAGGAATAAACATTCAACCATGTGCAAAACATTTCTGTCGTAGTTTAAGTTCTATCTAGCATTGATGTGATGACTGCTCCTCCGCAGTGAGACGCACCCCTCTCCCCCCTCCACACACAAACACATCACACTGGTTTTCAGACCCACAAACTAAACTATATTGTAGCGTCACTGGGAGCACTTCCTGGTTGCCAGTGTACTTTGCGGCACCTGGTTACCAGTGTACTTTGCGGCACCGTCGATGTAAATACTTTGTCAGTTTGTAGTTAAAGTTGCCTAGTTGTTCATTCTTGGTCTGCTCAACTCGTGAGACTGCTTTTATTCGTCTGTTGTGTTGGTATGTGATGTTTTTGGGATTTCTTGTTGTCACACCATGACTTAAACTGTTATGCCTAGCGGTCACCCAGTGAAATGTGATGGCCTGTGTATGGTGTGAAAAGCACGCTTATTATTTTACTTGTGAAATAAAAATTGTTTTGTGCCACAACATTCTCAAGCATGTATATTGTATGCACTATGTTACCTATTTCCGAGCAGGTGGCAATATTTCAACTAAGTTTCACTGTTAGAGGCTAATTAAAAGTTGAAAATGTGCCTTTGTTATGATTCACCAGTGGGGGCAGGGTACCGCGGCTGCGTGTTGCAGGGTCCTCCGGCAACACAAAGCTGCCCGGTGGATGCCTGTCTGTAAATGATGCGGCGGAAAAATACATCGGCGAAGCCACGCATGTATCAGCCGATACCAATTCAAGTAAAGAACGCATATATCGGCCGGCCGATGTATCGGTCGATCCTTAATTTATATACACAAAGTCATGCACGAGCCTACCCCTGGCCTCCATTACTTCTTTAAAGAAGGCAGGGGCGCCCTCGTGAGCTTTCCGCTCAGGTCCATCAGTAGGCTACATTGCCCACACCGCCCATGTTTGAAAAGGGCCTCTCAAAAGAAGGGTTTCCACTCGAGGTTTGTTTCCCCCTGTAGATATTTTTTCACCATCCTAATTCTGATGGCCATTTTTTTGGTCTGTAAGTCCACCAGTTTTAGTCCACCCTCTTTATATTGTAATATTTTGTGCAATGGTACACCTTTCCCCTCCCACAGGAAGTCGCACATGGCTCTCTCTGCTTCGGCCGCCGCCCACTGGGGTAGGCTCAGCACTCCCAGGGCATATACCAGTTTGGACATAGCAGCGAGTTTATGATAACCACCTTTCCTTTTAGGGTCAATTTTCGTGTTCTCCATTTGTGTAGGGTTTGTTTTATCTTGTTTAGGGTTCCCGTCCATGTCAGGTTGGTGGCTTGTTTTTCGTTTTCGCCTATGCTGAGGATTTTTATGCTGTCTTGTGCCTTCTTGAACGGCAAGTTGCATTTTGGTCCTTCAAGGTTGCCGATATATACAATCTCTGACTTATCCATATACATTTTTGCGCCCGGTGCATTTCTCCACGCATCTCATTGCGTTGCGCACGTCTTCGCTGTCCTTCAGTGTCAGGGTTGTCCGCGTCATCCGCGTATTGGTGGATGACACTGCGCCCTCCTCCCGGTATCGCCACTCCCTTTATTTCCCTGGTGGTTTTTACAAGAGCGGCAAGGGGTTCTATCGCAATGGTGAATAGCGGGGCGGACAGTGGGCAGCCTTGTCTCACCGATCTCGTCAGGGGGAAGGTGTCTGTCATTGTGCCGTTTATTTTTACACAGCTTCTCATCTGCCCGTACAGCAGCTGCAACCACAGCAGCATCCTCTTGCCCACAACTAGTTTTTTAATCGTCTTCCATATGAAAGGGTGCTCCACCCTGTCGAAGGCTTTATTTAAGTCGAGGCCGCTTTCCTCCTTCATGTGTTCAACCACGTTTTGTACTGTTCTCACCGTGTCTGTGATATCCCTTCCTGGTACGCTGTATGCCTGGGTGGTGAAGGATTTTCTGTATGTTTGTCTCCTATTCTTTGTGTTTCTGTATGTTTGTCTCATATTCTTTGTGTCTCATGTATGTTTGTCTCCTATTTTTTGTGTCTCACTCATATAACTATGCACTACATTTAATCAAGTACAACCAAGCAGCCTTGGGCAAATCACAGGACACATAATCGCTTTCAGGCACATAGAGTTCCGGAGCTCTCCTACACATCCACAATTTTAACTAACTAGATAATGGGGGAGCATGACGTCGGCAACCACGGCCTGTCGATAACAGCTGGACATACAAATAAAGGACCCAAAAAAGAGGCACTTACCCAGACATCATTGACATGTAAATACTAATGAAGGGAGATGGCACATGAAAGGGAGACAAAGAAAGATGGTGGAAAACAAAAGTGGCAGTAAGTGTTGTTATTGCCTTTATTTTCATTCAGGTCTAATTGAAATGGGTGTGAAATGTGGAATGTGAGTGAACATACAAACTTTTAATAACAGGTCCTTTTATACTTTCAAAAAAAAGTACTTTCTGGTCACCATATGATGACATATTGACATACAGTTACAGATCTAGTAAGCCCTTGTCAAGAGATTTAGTTTGAGGTGTGGCCTAAAATATTGCTTCTGCAGTGAAAAACTGTATAATATATCAATAAAATAATATATATAAAATTATCTGGTGTGCACGCATGTGGTACGGTAAATGCTCTCTTTGACCTAACCTTTTGCCCTAACTACTTTTCCTGCATTTCACTGCAGCACACAAATTTCCGTGGGACAGTAGAATAGAGCTGCCTTAAACCGCGTCTTGCATGAACTAAAAGCTGTAAGGTTTCCATGATTACTTTGGTCAATTCCAGTCATGTTCTCGTCACTATGTTGACTTTGACTGTGTGATTCAGCCCATAAATCTGTTAATATTGGACTTCCGTATTATGGCCTCTTTGTTTTGGTTTGACTGTAATGGTGATTAGGTCTAATAGTGGTCTAGTGGTTAGCGCACAGGCCTCACAGCTAGGAGACCAGGGCTCAATTCCACCCTCGGCCATCTCTGTGTGGAGTTTGCATGTTCTCCCCGTGCATGCGTGGGTTTTCTCCGGGTACTCCGGTTTCCTCCCACATTCCAAAAACATGCTAGGTTTATTGGCGACTCCAAATTGTCCATAGGTATGAATGTGAGTGTGAATGGTTGTTTGTCTATATGTGCCCTGTGATTGGCTGGCCACCAGTCCAGGGTGTACTCCGCCTCTCGCTCGAAGACAGCTGGGATAGGCTCCAGCACCCCCGCGACCCTCGTGAGGAAAAGCGGTAGAAAATGAATGAATGAATGTAATGATGGTGAGCAGTATCCAGAGAATATACATTGTAAACATGTCTTCGGCGCACTGCTCAGTTACTAACTGCTCTAATAGATGGTCCAAAAGCACTGGCATAACTACAGAGTGGTCACTCAAAGGCCTTCAGAGTGACAGAATCCTAGATGATAGCTCAGACCCATGCAGACTAATCTCCATCCACATTAGAGAAAGATGTACCTTGCTGTCAGGCTTCTTCCATCTCCATGGTGACATAATGACAGGCCTTCATCCATCCATAAACACTGACAACAGAAAAACATGTCACAATGGGGCCAATGCTACCAAACAAACCGCAGCAGATATACATATATATATATATGTGTGTGTGTGTGTGTGTGTGTGTAAGGTTTTAGGCACAGTAGAGCTCTTTGTAGAGTGTATTATTGACCACATGCAAAAAACATGTTTAGACCCCAAGGTTTTGAATTTCAATCACTAGAAATACGCAGTCGGCCCAAATTTTAGCAGAAACAGCAGCAACAGCCTCATCCTCTCATTGTGTCACATGTCAGATCTTTGCATCACATTTTCATTTATATGGAACTTTTGTCAACAGGTCCTTCAACTGTTGGTATAAGCAGAAAGCAAAGCAGAGAGAAATGGTTTGGTTGTGGAATAACACTGCCCTCTACTGGATGTAAGCTGAAGGACAATGTCTGTCTCTCGTGCGAAGCACTGCAATACTACTATTATATCTTAAAGTCCATGTTTAAATCAAAGGCAACACTTTCAATGGTTTCCAGGGGTTTTAAAAGTGTGATACAGTGAGTCTTCCCCTTGAGAGGATAATACAGTTCGGGCCTCCATCAGTTTATGTACTCTCCAGTCTTCCCTCCATCCATCCTTTTTTTATGACACTTATCCTCAGATAAGAGGTCGCCGGGGATGCTGGAGCCTACCCCAGCGGACTTCGGGCGGGAGGCGGGGTACACCCTGGACTGGTTGCTCTCCAGTTTTCGTATTTTGTAAAAATATATCCTTGGTTTTCATACACTGTCTCATTGTTTTTTTTACTCACTCACTCACCAAATGTACAGTCGGTTTGCATCAACAATAGGTTTCCGTGGATTTGTCATTTATAATTTTGCATTGTTTTATAATTATTTTATTTATTATTAAATGGAAAGGAAAACATGTTTTCGATACTTTTTGGGATGTGTGGAGCAGTGGCGTCATTAGGCCTATTTTAGGGGGTCTTAAATGTTCTTAAGCCCCCCTAAATAATTTTACATTTTTTACAATTTTTTAGTGATTTTTTTTTTTACAAAAAAAATCTCTGACAAATTTTATATAATAGGGCAAAAGCAGGCTAATACTAGCCTACTAATAATCAGAAGAAAGATAATGATCACAGTAATAATAATAGGCTAATTAATAATATAATAATGATTGATCACTGTCCACTGGACAGAATGGTTGTAGACTGTGTACACTTGTGTAAATTTAATGGTGGCCTAAAACAATTATCTCTACTAAATCTGTCCAAAAGTGGGAAAATTATATCCCAGTTCTTGTTCATTATTTGTTTTTTGGATTTTTTAAAATATTTTTGAATGTCAACAACATTCATTCATATATTGTGCATCTCCAGGGGGCTAAGCACCCCCTGTCCTCAGAACCTAGTGACGCCCCTGGTGTGGAGTGCACCCTATCACAGTTTTTCAAACATAAATTAATAAATCATTCATTCTTTTTCTACCGCTTATCCTCACTAGGGTCGCGGGGGTGCTGGAGCCTATCCCACCTGTCTTCGGGCGAGAGGTGGGGTACACCCTGGACTGGTCACCAGCCAATTACAGTTAATAAATCATGTTGTTTTGTTGTTGAATACGGCCTGGTCGTAAAACATGCATATTTAAGCAAATTATATGAATTCTTTTGCCTAATTTAAGCATTTTCAAGCATAAAAATAGCTAACTGAACGAAATAAATGAACTATAATACATGTAAAAGGCAGGAGACACATGGTAATTGTGAATATAGAATTCTTCATTGGTCAGTCGGTGTCAGTTTGGTGAGACAAGCATCATACTTGACTGCTGCATCAACAGGCATTTATTCCACGTCTAAATTATCTCACAACAGGCACAATAACAATAACTATGTTGCAGCCATAACCCACGGCATACTAAAACTCAACTCTGGACTCCCAATGTCACTTCCTGTCCTCCACACATCTGTTTTCCCAACACTAAAGTCTCTGATTATATTTATGTATATGACTATACGGTGTAATTTCATCTCCCTTTTAAATGATGTCCCATTTGTGTGTAGCAGGGTTGTCCAAAGCGCAGCCTGGGGCCAACAAAACGTTACAAAGCACAAATTGAGAGGTGAGTCAACTAATTGTTAACACAAATTTAACTTAGTCAGACCTTTTGCACACATTCCCACCCCATGCGTTTTGGAACACACTCTTCAAATGTATGTGCAAAAGGTAGTTACACACCCAGTTGGCAAACATTGGGACATCAAACATCAGTGGGATACAGGCTCAAAAGGACAGCCCATCTTTCACAAAAGGAGAGAAAACAGAACAGAGGGGAATAAATAAAGTGCAACATTGTAGAGGTGAAGTTGTATTGGGGTTAGTCTTGATCTGGGTGAAATGCTACTTAGAAAACAGGAAGTGATATGTGAAGCTAGGGGAATAAACAATTAAGAGCGTAAATGTATAATGTTGCAACATATCCGTGGATTAATGACAGCTGTAAAGTCACAAGCTAATGTCCTAAAGCTAGAATTATTTGCAAATGATACTACTGCATTTTTTTTGGAGAAAGCACAAGAGCTGATAAACAAGTCACATATAACTGGACTGAAAAGACGGTTAGATAAAAACCAGTATCCCTGAGCCCAAGTAACTATGTTATACTGCCTTATCATTTTCCAATGTATTTAAAATGTGCAAAGAGTATATTTAAAACACAGGGTGTCTACAAATGTATTATATTGTTGACAAAGACACAATATGGCAGCAAGATATCCCTGTATCCCAGTATCCCTGAGCCCAAGTAACTATGTTATACTGCCTTATCATCACAGATGAACGCCCTCCTTCTCCATTGGATGGGGGTGTGCATTCACAGTACTCATATCCCAACATTCTTCTGTCGAGCCTTGAAAAAAATGTCAACATTGGGGTGCAAAGTGGGCAGAAGTGTAAGTATTATTATAGAGATATTTCTAAATACAGCAGAACCTTGGTTAACATCACAAATCGTATCTGGAATGTCGAGCTCTGACCAAAACTTTAACCCAATAAATTTTTTCCATGATGGCTCCAGCATACCTTACCTTATCAAAATGTTGGCATTTGCAACTTTCTTTGGCTCCATTTTTGGTTATTTTGCAGCAGTGATCAAAGGGAACACTTGAGGTGAGAAACACTACTGAATTCAAGAAATAACTCATGGCAAAACAAGAAGGTGTTGATCTTATTGCCACATTGTGTCCTTATAAACAATCACAACAACTATAATTGTAAAACTATAACAGCAGTAATTGGATTTACATTAATTCTTATGGAAACAATTCCATCCATCTGTTTTCTATGCCGCTTATCCTCACTAGGGTCGCGGGTATGCTGGAGCCATCATGGAAAAAATTTATTGGGTTAAAGTTTTGGTCAGAGCTCGACATTCCAGATACGATTTGTGATGTTAACCAAGGTTCTGCTGTATTTAGAAATAACTCTATAATAATACTTACACCCCAATGTTGACATTTTTTTCAAGGCTGGACAGAAGAATGTTGGGATATGAGTAGTGTGAATGCACACCCCCATCCAATGGAGAAGGAGGCCGTTCATCCGTTCATTCGTTCATCCGTCGTCTGCCATTAGGCAGACTTAGTGCAACCCACAGATGCTCACTGCGAAGGTGTTATGAAGGATGGGCGCTGCGCTTTTCGGGCTATCTGATTTCTCCTCATTCGTCAACCCAGGCCTTCCCCACCTGCTTGCTGTCTCAGCAAATACATTGCTCCGGCAGTGACCACAAAGGAAAACAGTTTGAAGAGTGTAAATTAAACATAGCTGCAGATGCTGGCGAGTGTGAGAGAAAGAGGTCCGCAGGCCCTTCCAACAGGCAGTGTGAATAATTAACACAGGCTCAGTGAGAGAAGGCTGGGTACCAAGGTGGGTGTTATGTTACCCCAGCTTCACTCAGCGTAGGCATTCAGCATTAGATAACCCTATCTGTGTGCTGCTGGCTACTTTAAATGATTATACCATCTGATACCTAAATAGCCTCTTGTAGTGTGGTAACAATTCCAGGCAAAAACATGACTCTTCCTCTATCAAAACTGAGATATCACTGTCAAACATGTGCACAAACATTTGCTCCATAAGTGCAGGTACAGTTGGTGAAATATAGTGCTACATTTAGTGTGTCCTGATTATTTTTTTATGACTGTGTAAGGTAACTCCTAAACCACTGCACACAAACGAATGAAAATTGGTCAAAACATGCACCCTTGGTCTATGTACAGTGTCCTTGGGTTCCTTGAAAGTAAACACATTATTATTATTATTGTTGCTATTGTATATCATTGATGATTTGTCTAATGATGATAAAAAGTTTAGGATATCTGGTCTTCCAAAGTACTTTGAGCCCAACCCATAGTGAATGCCACAAATGGGATAGTCCCATTTCCATGACTTTATAAATAAAGCAAGCTTCTGTGATTCATGCAAAGAAAAGAGATTTATTTAACATTAGTATATTGTTTACACTGTTGTATTTACAACATATGACAAGAAAAACAGGTTGAAATCGAGGCGAAACATTTTAAAATCAAAAATATAGCATGAAATGTTGAAGAGCCTACACTGTGGAATTCACACATTATTCAGTAGATCTCCACTTTTCGTGGGGGTCACTTTAATAAGCAAATGACTATAAATATGCACCTTCAAAAATACACTTTTCTGTCCCTCCACACCCCGTTCATAGCTCGTGAAGCACCTGAAGCCCCCCCCCCCCCAAGCCTGACAGATGAACACGTGACTGATGAGAATGATAAGGATTCAAGTATCAGGACTGGGTCTGACTATTCAGGTGTCATTGCAGCTCACGGGGGAAAGGATGACAAAGTTTTTTCATGAATATACAGTACTGTACAATAGTTTGTTGGATGGATTATGAAAAAAAAATGCAGTGTGATGAGTAGAAAAGACGATTTTTGGGATGTGCTCGTGCAGGACATGCAGGAAAAGTGAGTACACTCCTCATGTTTCAGCAAGCATTTTTTACAGAATATTTTCTCAAGGGACAATACTGTAGGACTTAAATGTGGACATAGATTAGAGTAGTCAGTGTACAGCTTGTATGGCAGTGTTGATTTACTAAAATCACACGAAACCATAATTGTCGACATAGCTGGCAAGTAAATAGCAGGATAATTGTGTCTTACTTACAATTATGGTGTATGAGTGCATTGGACATAATTTGGACATGTTCACTGTGAGGTGTATTAACAACTACTTACATAGTAATGGCTGTGTGTTCAGTCATTGTCAGTGGATATTATAGCATTGCAGGATATCCATCCACTTTCTGTGCCGCTTATCCTTACATGTCGCAGGTATGCTGGAGCCTATCCCAGCTGTCTTCCGGCAAGAGGCGGGGTACACCCTGGACTGGTCGCCAGCCAATCACAGGGCACATATAGACAAACAACCATTCACACTCACATTCATACCTATGGACAATTTGGATTCGCCAATTAACCTAGCATGTTTTTGGAATGTGGGAGGAAAAGTGTGATGATATACTATAATAAAACTGGTTGCGGAAATGTGAGGCGTGTACTCACAGTTACATTGTATGATGCTTCTGTACAATTAGTAAAGTATCTTTCGGTGATTTTATGTGCAACATTTGCAAAATAGAAAGCTGACTAAAGTGCAAAAACAGTTAATGAAAATGCTGAAATTTCAGTTTACTTGAAGTGAAATGTCCAGTGACAAACTGCTTTTAAGGTACTCCACCCACTTGTCCTGTATGTTGTTGTTGCCGTGGTCAGATCTAGGGACAAGAACTTTATACCACCACTACTACTACTAATTGCATCAATTAATTGATGCTTCGATGCCAGTGATTTACTAAAGTATGGTTGGAGCTCAACTTACAGTCGTCAGTTGTTAGACAGAATACTAGCAAGGAGTGATCAACTGTTGCCTCTCCTCATAGCAAGCTAGCAGTGAGCTCATTTTCGCAATTAATCAACCATCGACTCCATATGACAGAATTTTAATCATCAATGCTTAGGACCATCCCTTGTCAGAACCACAGTAGGCCTCATGCAGCCCCCTCCTGCATCTGCGTATAGAATGAATAGCAGTTTGAGAAAGAAAACCTCAACACCATGGCATTGCTTGACATAAGATGAAAAAACTACGATACTAATAGAAGCCTACAGTTTGAAAGCATAGACTTCATCCCTTCCGCAGTCGAAAAAGACTAAACACAACTCATCTTCACCTTATTTTTAACATGGAAACAGCAAGCCCACATGCACCAACTGAAGCCTACCTCATAAATACATGATTATACAGGCGGCATGAGGGATGTGACTCTCACTACATTTGCTCATCATAATAAATTAAGTGTACACTAACTTAAAGATAATTCACTACCTTGACACGAACAATATATCAGACACAAAGCAAATCGTCATACATCAGCTCTTCATGACAATGCGGATCATGGAGGGACTGTATACCCCCCATCATGCTGAGTCCATTAAATAAATTAAAATAAGATATTTTAAAAAGTTTATTATATGTATCCTGTTTGTACAGTAATAAATAAATTTAGAGTTAAGCCGATACTTGGGAAGCCTTGTAGTTAAAGGATAAGAAAAAATAAATAGTTAAAATAGTTCACAAAGTTCACGTGTCACTTCTTCATCGTCATTCCATCGTTCGGAGGTCAGGAGTAGTGGAGAGGAGAAGTGTTTCATCCTCACTGTTCCAATTTGGTGATGTGCTGACGCCATCGGTGTTTGGATTTTAAATTCACATCAATGGACACACACAGACGCGTGCGCACACACACACAAACACACACCCAGAGCGCACACAACACCTTGTTCCATACCCATATTTTGTATCATCCGTTAACCTCACTGTGAGTGGCAGTTGCCTCATTATGCAGACCTAACGACGGACTTTCCTTGGCTTTTATGAAGGCACCATGCCGACCAGAGGGCTGCACACTTAAGCAACTGCCTCCTTGTCCACCTTGGCCATTTGCAAACATTAATTCACCTTCTTCTCATTTTTTAAGGAGTTGTTGCGTTTGTGTTTACCGTTGGCCACGGAGTGGCAGTGGCCGTTGATCATGTTGCCCTCCTGCCTGGAAATACCATTTACTTGGTCACTTACTATGTTACTATGGTCACTACACTTTGCACGCAGCAATCGTCCCAGATGCCTCACGGCAAAGTTACCCATGACCAAGGCAGCTCCTATGACAAAGAACACATCCAGCAAGAAGTACTGGTAGAGGGAGATGTCGTATACAGCGGCACGCAGGTGTTCGGTGCCGTTGTGACGGAGGATGTAATTGATCCAGTAGACCACTCTTGACACAGGGTGTTCCGGCTGGTCCTTGTGGATGGTGGAGAGAAGGTGTGCTCGCTGGCGGTACCTGCGAAAGCCACAACAAAATATTACATGTTTTTACAAATACCGTCATCGCTCACCACTTCGCGGTTTCAATTTTGCGGCTTCACTCTCACGGTTTTTCCAAAATACAATCATGAATCATGCCATTCTGCCACATGCCATTGAATACAGTCTACTGCAAATGTGACATTTTTGGGCTAAAATAAGCATTTTCAAGCATATGCAAAGTAGAAGTATAATATTGGGTGAGACACGCAACGGAATTGATTGCCAGGACAGCAGGCTTTTATTCAAGGTTTGAATTATCTCACAACAGACACAACTTTTTATTGAGTTCTGGTCTCCTATAGAGGAGATACACACAATAACCTGCACAGAAAATGTTTTAGATTTAGCAGAATCTGCACCAATTCCAGCTGCATTTCCTGCCAAATTGTTTTTTTTTAATTTATTCCACCCACGGCCCGCCTTCGGGCATGCCCACTCCACTGGAATTGGTCACACGCCCAAAGTGCTTCCTAACTATGAACCACATGAGGAAGTTTTACCACGCCTTTTGAAACTGAGCATTTTGAGCCATCCAAAACTTCTTTCAGGGCTCGCTTCCAAATGCGCAAACCTCATTATCTGAATCTTTGGCAGTGTTTAACACGAGAATACAACATTTTAACTACATGTATAAGTTAGAAAAGTAGAAAAAGCATAATAGTTCTCCTTTAAACAGCTTATTTACTCTTATTTTGTGTACTATATTGGGTAATGTTAAATGTATAAGTGACTAAAAGGGTGTTAGTCTATGTCGAGAAGGTCGTAATAATGTAAAACTGCATTTAGAAGGTTGTTAAACAGGTTTTCTATGCGCTATGAAAATATTCCTTTTTGGAATAACGACTCCTTTGTGGAAATTCACTCATCAGTTAACCGTGATAGAGGTTAAAATAGCCACACATCTACAGTATGTTCTGGCTGCTCAGTACAATGTGACCCCAAGAGCTGTGTTTTTATATACATGAAAAGACTCGCCTCTCTAGCACAATCAAATAATTTCCACGATTGTCACCACGTGTGTCTATTCGGTTTCCTCCCACATTCCAAAACATGGTAGGTTAATTGGTGACTCCAAATTGTCCATAGGTATGAATGTCAATGGTTGTTTTTCTATAGGTATATAGACCTGATTGGCTGGAGACCAATAGAGGAAATTGGTATCAATTGATATCGGTATTGCATGCACCCGTGGGGCCGGTGGTTCTCTGGCGGTGGGAGCTTGGCCTTGGTGCGCGGGGCAAGGTTTACTGGGTGGTAGGAGGCAGTCCCTCTCCTTTTTTACATTCTCAGTGACAATTACACATTCACACATACACGTTCACACATATGCGCACATTTACGCACATGTATATGTACATACACACCAACAGAAATACACATATCCATATGCGCACTCACAGCGCATTGGGTACTTCTCTGCACAATCCATGATGTCTTTATGCTATTGGTAATAGATATTGATAATAGCTATATATGCTATTATTACAGGAATAATGATGTCAAGCAATGAGATTGTAATTACTGCAACTGTATCGCTGTAATTCTGTTTACTATCATGGTTCATGTCTTCATTGTTACCATTACCACTGAGAAGTTTGACTGTTTCATTTCAGTGATATCGTCTCCATTGTGACCCTTTGGAGCCATCATTGACATTTAACTGATGCAGTCCTGGTTGTCACTGTTGTTGTCATGGGAATTGTTGTTACTGCTGTTTTTGTCCCTACAAAGTTTTTTTTCTTCTTCTTTTCTTCTTTACTGTGTCCCTAACATTGTAGCTTACACTTTTCCCTGGCAGAGCAAATCTGTCTAGCATGTAAGGGCATTTAGTTCAACAATACTCTACTAATACTAATAATGGCTGGACATCTCTAGCCAGCATCCCACATATATCAACCGACAGTAACGCCACTAAAAAGGGTGAATTAAAATTCCTGGTGCTAATATAGTTTTGTGCTTTCTCCTGAAAATACTGAAAATGCCTCTCACCTGGTGTCCTTTATGACGGTGGCCAGGGCGTTGTAAAGATCATCTTCACTCATGCTCTTCCAGTGCAACATGATGCCCATACCTTTAGCGGTCACACGGATCATGGTGTCATAGTGGTCTCCAAATAGGGGCACACCCACCACCGGAACTCCATGATACAGGGCTTCAAAGATACTGTTTAGACCCCCGTGGCTCAAGAAAGCCCTTATCTTGGCATGTCCTTAAAAGAATAGGAGACATGAGTTGATTTGTTTACTGGAAAAAAACACAAGAATGGAGATGTTCTCACCTAATAGGTCATTCTGAGGCATCCATTCGACAAGCCTGGTGTTGTTGCCAAGGTTACTGGGTGGGACACCTGAAAACCTTAAAAAAAGAGGTTAACAATTAAAGTCATTTAACAAAATGATATAAGACATCATTGGTGTTAAGATATTGTACGTGTTGTTACAATATGTGTGTGACTCTAACCAATCAAATGTGCCCCTGGATGGCCCGCCCACATTGTCACCTCCTTGTTTGTGCTGTCTAGAGATTTCGATGTGTGAACGATTATCTCTCACCGTCTCTCATTTAGCAACAAAAATCCCTGTTATAGATAGCACTCATCGGTTCCACAATGTTCTCAATGAAAGCGGGGGTCAACTATTGCAATGTGTTATAATCGACAAGCACTTGGCTGTAACTTGTGGATGACAGAGGGCTTTAATACAAAGCACAAATACTATGAGGAAGTTGTTCAATATTTCCTTATGCAAAACTGTTAAGTCTTCTACAATAACTTACAGACGGCCATGTACGTGTAAAGCGTTTAATGTTCAAACAAAAGCAACAAGAGATGCAATAATCACATCCCTCCCTCAACTCTTTCATCTCACTTTCTGCAACAAAACACTAAGTCACTGTGCTGTCAATCAAAGCCGACATTGATGTGGCCCCGTTATCAATGACACGATTCATTTGGCTTGATCCCCGCCCCTTCCGCTCCCACCCCTCTTCTTTTTCAGTTTCTTGGTTCGGGAATGCTCCATACAGATTATGGAGCTTCTGATAAAGAAGTGCCAACAGTATATAAAATGGCATTGCTTAAATTCAGGATGCAAAGCTTAACATTGCAAAATCATTATTTCACCATGGTGACAAGATCCACTATATATTATACTATTCATAAATAACCAGTTAGGTGCATGTTGACTTATTGGCAATATTGGTGAGAGTCTGCATGTGTCTGCGTGTGTGTTCCTTTAACCTGTTCAAGTTTGGGTTTCCGGCTAATAAAAAACTTCATGTGAAGCATTAACAGAATGACATGATTGACACATCAACATAGTCAACTTGACCCACCTGTATTGGAATAGCATTTTGGTTGTACTGAACATGTCTGTATTCAATGATCAACTTGTACTTATTGCACTTCTTTCTCAGTGGATGTACGCCATAAAAAGACATGTATTGTTCATTCTAAGAAAAGCTACCATTTAAGTAGAATTGCACCGTTTGCACAAACTGTCACCAAGGACATAAAAAACAAAGCAATTTTCATTAAATCTGGGAATACAAATAATCAGCGGTGGGAGGGGTGAAAAAAATCATATGTTTATCATTCATTCATTTTCTACCGATTATCCTCACAAGGGTCGCGGGGGTGCTGGAGCCTATCCCAGATGTCTTCGGGCGGGAGGCGGGGTACACGCTGGACTGGTCGCTAGCCAATCACAGGGCACATACAGACAAACAACAATTCACACAAATTCATACCTATGGACAATTTGGAGTCGCCAATTAACCTAGCATGTTTTTGGAATGTGGGAAGAAACCGGAGTACCCGGAGAAAACCCATGCATGGACGAGGAGAACATGCAAATCTGTGATGAAACAAACTTCTCTCGCAACTTCAGTAATTCATTAATTTTCTACCGCTTGTCCTCACAAGGGTCATGGGGGTGCTGGAGCCTATCCCAGCTGTCTTTGAGCGACAGGCAGGGTACACTCTGGACTGGTGGCCAGCCAATCACAGGGCACATATAGACAATCAACCATTCACACTCACATTCATACCTATGGACAATTTGGAGTCGCCAATTAACCTAGCATGTTTTTTGAATGTGAAGACCCACGCATGCACGGGGAGAACATGCAAACTCCAGATCTGGGGCTGCATGACTGCTATTGGCATTGGGGAACTGTGGTTCATTGAGGACGTTTTTATATTTTATCATGGAAGAATAATGGAAAAAGACATTCTTACTTGTGTCATTGTCAATGGGTCAGTGTGATGGGTAAATGATTTCATGAAATTAAATTTGAATTCAACCTTTTCTCTGCTTGCTGACTATGCACAAACATTTACCCAAAGTTGAACCCTTTGTTATTAATTCATTTGCAGAGCACAAACCTGTATACACTCTGTGACCCAGGCTCATGCAAGCCTTTCTCACACACACACACACACATCGGGCCCCATTAGTATTTCTGTGTTAACAGAATCGCATAATTGGCCAATAAAAATTGAATTTACTGTTAAATGGGGACTATTGTGGAAACGCCGTCATCGTGAGGAGAAGGAACATTCGTGTGGGTAAGTATTTAGTTCGTGGACCGCTCAATTGTGGTGGAATCCCATTACAAACACTAAAGTGACGACATGCAGGTTCTCAGTGAAAAAAATACAAAAAGCATGTTTATTCTCAACACATCCAGCCTTCAAAATAATAACTGTATAAACAAAGTAAGCGCGTCATAAAAAATATCTTAACAACATACACAGATGGAATTGCACTGGTGAATATACCTTCTGTAATCACAAGCACAAGCATTACAATTTCTTGAAGATTTTGTACGTAATTAGCCAGGCTACGTTTGTTACGCAAAATTGTCCATTGATGTAATGTATCAGTACATGTAAGGATTTTTACTATTTACTAACCAATAAAGCACACACTATGCTAGTAAAAATAAGTGTAAAATGTAGAAAACGAAATCGTAAAAAAATTAAACAGAAAAAACAAATGGGATTGGGATGAGGCTCTTCACACTCACACACACACACACACACACACACACACATTCCGATTCACCTGATCCTTGGAGACCAAAAAGAACAAAAACATGGTATAATCGTTGAAAGTAACACCAGCTGCAAAGTAAATACTGCACAGCTTTGTGTTAGTATGACAATGATTAACTTAGTAGACTTTCCAGCATTTTTTGCTGTGATAAATGGGGGTCATTCGGTCTGTTATGGCTGAAATCAGCTGGTAAAAAAAAGTAAGAGTATAGTAAGAACAGGCAGACACATTTTTGCTTTTATCAGGAGTCACTGAAGCCAAACTTTTGTATTGTACAACACAAACATTGAGATTAATAAGTGTTTTAAACCCAATAAATGACAAATCAGGAAAATTTAAGCTTTGAATATTCATATTATGACAGTGATGTGACAGATGTGAGTGATGAGTGAGTAAGTGACAAGGTACTTTACCTCCAAATGACTTGCTGGGGTAACCTGGCAAGGGCTCCTGCTAGTTTGTGTGCAATGTCATGGGAAAGGTACTTGACCCCAGCGCCAAAGGACACGACAACAAAGCCGTGGTCTGCTGTATCATTAACCCATGCCTCAAACTCCTGTGGGAATAGGTAAAGAGTTAGGAAAGGTGAACTTTGTCTACTCTTTATTCAAATAAAATAAATTTTAGCTCATACTTTTCACCAGTTTTCAGTCAAATTGGAGAATCTGACTTTCACTCCCAAAATAGTTTGCACTTTCTATCTTTATGACTTAATGGCGTGTCAACATCATAGTTTATGGTGTTGTTTTAGTGGGAACTGACCTGACATATTTGACTTAATGAGGTGCAAGGTCATACAAATAAAGTGTCATAAACGTAAGATGTTAGCTACTGGTATGGAGACTCCCGTGTCATGAGCTTTTGGCTTTTGATAGCAAACAAAAGCAAACACTGCATTGACGGCCAGGCACGGAAATGGCTAATGCCACAGTTTTACTATCCAATATATTTTTTTACATTCATTGCATAGCAGTGATTCAAGTGCAGGATTAATGTGTCTCATAACCTTTATAGTGCTGCAGTATCAGAGAAATGTTCTTGGTGTGTGTCTGTTAATAGGGCGCAATATTCTGCTTAGCAACAAGTGGTTCAACAAAAGAGGAATTCGCACTAAGCAATTAGAAATTCAATTGTTGTATGTTGCTGCATGTGCTAGAGGTTAGCACATTTTTTCATTTTGGAAGTACAGTATCCGCTTGACTTATTGACAACTTTATATTGACTGAGCGACTCATCAATGGTTTACAGTGCATTTCAATATAAGTAGTACGTTGATCATCACACTGTATAGTGCAGGTCAGTTTTTCAGGCAGTCTCATAACACTGTATGCGATAAAAAACTAATTTAAATTGGCAGAATAGGGATCCAACAGAAGGAGGTAAATGGTCCAGCTGTGAAAGCGGCCCTGGCACGGAGCAACTGCTGGGGCACACTGGACTCTGTGTCCCAGTAGTGCAGCCCTACTGTCCCTACAAGGCAGCCACAGTGACCCCATGAACAAGTCTCAGTGTCCGCTGGCTTCTGCCAAGAACAATGGCCTCATTCTCCCTGCGCTTACATTCTAACTCCCTCACACATCAGGGGCACAATACTCCCTGTTGGCTGGAGAGGCATTCCAAAAACCTACGCGCAGGAGATACCAACGACCCGCACTGTCTTTGTCCCGAACGATGGACTAGCAGCAGTCACCAGCTCTCAGCAAGGCCCCTCCATGTCAGGGCAGTATCTACTACGTTCATTCAACCCATCCTTACGCCTACATTGTGTAGAATAATTAAAAAAATAATTTGAGAGGCTGAAATGATAACAAATGTTTCCATGTGGATAGCCCCTTAAAAGAGTAAAATACAAGAAATAACACAACACATGGCTCTCATAACACTGACCTGTGGCAGTGGGTTGGCTGGTCGGTTAAGGATGCCTCCGACGTACACCACATGTGGCAAGGTGGGCCTGGGGAACTCCAACGCTAGGTCTGTGCACAGCATCCACATCTGGCTCCCTCGCACCAGCTCAGTCATGGGCACTTGTGGCGTTATTCCATGTTTCTTCATAATACGGTCGTACTTGGGTATCACAATAAAATTGACTCCAAAGTTCTCCAAGAGATAGACGGCTGTGTTGGAGATCCTCTGGAGGAGGGTCATGCGGTCGGTTAGCAAGGAGTTGAACACGGGAACGTACGAAAGCGGGGCTGGAGCGCACACTTCCGTAGGGTACCACAAACCCGTGCTGACCACTGCATATTTCAGGCCCAGAATGTGCGCAAGCACGAAACCGCACATTTCATTGGGGTCCACCAGCAACAGGTCGAAATTAGCCTCCTTCAGACGGGCCATCACCTTTGTATTGCCTACAATAGAATAGTCACAATTCTGACTGTAGTGTTCAAGAATGTCAAAAAGCTCCAGAAATGTAAGGCGCCCTGCAAAGATGTTGCTGACTTTGGCCTGCATAAAACTTTCTGCTGTGCTGCTGTTGAAGATCCCTGGGTACCGCTGTAGTTTATAGTGAGGAGAATCAACGACATCACGACCCTCAGAGACAAGAAAATGGACCTCATGGCCGTCCTGGTGCAGAGCGACAGCTAATGTATTGAAGATGTACATGTGTGATTCAAACAGGGTGGGTGGGACCACGATGATTTTAGCAGCCCATGATGTACTTGCATGCCAGGTAAGGAGACCAAGGAGCAGGAGTAGTGATGAGGACAGAAGCATGGCTAAAATGACAAAAAAAAAGACAAAAAATTATAAGGCCAGCAGAATCACACATTTTCATTTTTTTGTGTTAGCACTGTAGCTCACAATAGTGCCTAAATTACAGCATTAAGTCTATATGACAACATTTGCTGTGCACAACTGTAATTACACAACATAATGTGGCAGATAACTGTAAATACAAAAACTGAAGTACAAGCAGGAGTATTGGTTCACTTCTTTTCGTGCAAACCACACCAAGAGGTACTGCAACCAGCAAGTTTTACTCCTTGATTCTAAATAGCACATAAGAACCGAAAAAAAACGGTGTCTAATTAGTAAAAGATGTGAATTACATAAATATCAGGGATAATAAATAAAGACAATTCATCAAGTGTGGTGTACAGATACTGTACTTCAAATAAAAACATACTGCACATGGACATTTGGTGCTGTACACATTTATTCAACAATGATTTTTTAATAAAAAGAAATATTTCCAAGATGAGGCTCACATCCCTCGGTAGTTTAAAGGTTTAATTCCAATAGTGCCATGCCACAGAGAGTGCAAAGTACAAAAGGTTTCTTTTTTGTTAACTGATCCACAAGGACACAAAAACTTCTCAGTGGGCACTGCTTGTATTCATCGACGTATTGTGTTTGGGGGTGGGAAAAGATATCTGTTCTATTACTGCTCTTTGCTGAACCAAGTCCAAATGATGGTGGCAAGATTCCGTTAGTCAGTGAGTGCTTTTGTTTTTTCAGATACTGCTTTATTAATAAACTTTCTCCTTGGTATTAAATTAATATACAAACTTGAACCATAGCCATCGTGTGTGGACAAAAAAAATTAAGCTCA
Source organism: Doryrhamphus excisus (assembly GCF_037039965.1). Taxonomy (NCBI): domain Eukaryota; kingdom Metazoa; phylum Chordata; class Actinopteri; order Syngnathiformes; family Syngnathidae; genus Doryrhamphus; species Doryrhamphus excisus. The sequence continues at coordinate 10,413,560 of NC_136365.1, forward strand.
AATTTAAGCCATTCCACCAAAAGGATGCCAGAGATACTATAAAATGTATTAACCAGCTAATTATGTTCAATGTTTTAGGTTAATTAAGATAAAATGCTTTATGTTTTGTAAGTGTGCAGGGGGAGTAGGAAGTATATGGCTTCAGATCAAATGTCTGAATGAGAATGTGACAGTAAAAATGTTGGCAACCACTAAACCTACAGACTAACCCTACAGATGCAGCCTGACTTTAATATGTGTAGCAAAGCCTGTTTTTTGTGTGTGTAGCAACGACCAAGTTTGAGCGCCTCTTCTGTGAAAAGTCCAGCAAACCAGTGAGGGAGATGTTTGATGGTCATAAACAGGCAGCCAGCACACATTTTACTGTCATAACATGTATAAAAAGGCAACTTTGCAGCAGCTTTAATGCTGCTCCAGCAGGAGTTCATTAACTCAGTGTTCTCCTTTGAGCGGTATGATGAAACCTCCAAGTCATTCAAGACTCTTTCATGAATGAATGAATGAGTGTGGGCCATTTTCGGTACCATGGGCGTTTCAATGTATCACGAGTGAAACTCAATGATAAGAAACCCTCATCTGTACTCCGTGCTCACATCAGAGATAAAATATTTGGGTGCATGAAGGAATGAATAAGTAAATACTTGAATTCTAAGAAATACTAAAAAAAAAATGTGGCTTTGTGAAAAATGCAAAGGTGGAGCTTATGATGATAAATAAAATGAAGGGTGAAAGCAGCACTTTCCTTTGCTGAGTCACATGCATAGCTTGTTTATAGAATCAACACGTTGTTTTCTGCACACCCTCATCCCTTCAAGCTGCATCAGCCACATCCTAACCAATGGCAGCACTTCTTGGTCGTAAGCATATATTGTAGAAATAAACAAGTGATCTGCATGTTTTCTGACATTGTTCTTTCAACGTTATGAGAGCCTTTATTTTCTCTCTCTCTCAGCTCTACTATCTCAAACATCAACACATACATGAACTGGTCCAACAAGCTCCATTTTGCTCCAATTGTAAATACCAAGTACACTAAGTAAACCGCTGTCAACTACCAACAGCAATAGCAAAACCGATGCAGAGAGCAGGTGGAGCCTTGCTCAAGTGGGGTTATGAGTCGGTCTCATGAAGTCGGTCAAATTACATTTGGGGTTTTATAATTCAAAATATGAAGAAAATGTACCATTAAATTTTTAATAAAAATGTATGCATGTGCTGTATTTTAATCGTAACTGACCCAGAATCTCATTTTTAACCTGTGTAAGGGACAATCGTTCCACAGCCTTATTAAAAAAAGCAAAGCAAAACTGTCAACAAGAATAAAACCTGTTGTTATAGTGTGAGGTACTTTTGGTAATATGCAGTTATTTGGGATATACAGTCCTCAAAACAATAACATTTCTGACAAAACTACTGTGGTTATTTCACCCAAGACAATTGCTCAATTATTATATTTGTTCAGGGTTTCAGGATGACAATGACTTTGCATTTGGCTTAAGAGAAAACTGGCAAGAACTACACGTCAGCATAACATGTTAATCTGGCTGTTTCATAATCGGACTTATAACAAATAAACATGTCAATTTAGCATCAACACTAAGAAACAAGAATTGGTAAAAACAAAACCAAACACAATAACAATACAAGTTAATTACGAGAGGTAAAGCCAGTTCTATTGGGATTTGACGCATGATATAAAAGTACCATGTTGTACAGGACCCTGAAAGCAACACGGTCACCTAGTTACACCCGTGTGTCAGGGGAGTTTCGACTGACGCTACTATGTCCTAGCATCTGAACGACAATGGGAATATACATGGCTTTAATCCTAAAGCTATTATTTTACTCTCAGTGGAGAGAAAATTAAGCAAAAAAAAAGTTGTTGAACCAGTTAGTGAGCAACACCTGTAACGCTTCTCTGGGGCCCTACCTTGAATGTTGTTCCGGGGCAGAGGAAGAAGACTCTAAATGTTTTCTTTTGTTCACGACAAGTTAATGAGCGTGGAGTTTATCGTCCAGAGGCATGTATGGTCACAAACAGCTTCCCGGCTATGGAAGACGACGACCAGAAAGAGGGAACATTCGCCTCGGCGAAGGGGTTGGAGGAAGGCGGGACTAGCAGCGGGCCCCGAGCAAGATGGAAAGACGGGGAGTGGCTGAGCACTGTCTGCGGTGCTCTATGGAGGGAAAAAAAGAACAATAATGAGGTGAGTGTGGTTTGTGTTACAGGTGACTCCATCGCTGTTGATGCTGTCAGCATTTGGGATGAGAGAGAAGGCCCTACTTATACCTATGTATTATTTGGTGGGTGAACGTAATAAAATTATGGAAAGAATTTCCATCTAATTAAAATGCTGTCATTTAATGAGATACAATTTAGTTGAACCAACTAATTGCAAATATGTTGAGTGAACATATCTGTATTAAGTATTTGTGTGACCATTACAATATTTAAATCCAACTTAATTTGTATAGGTTGTTTTAACATATTTACTAAGGTAGAAGCTGACTTATTATCCATTGGTTACATTACATGATTATGGGTATCTTATTTTTACAGGGTAGGTACAGCTACAATTTTAAAAGGTAAAATAACACCAGTTATTTAATCCTGACTTGACAAAACTTAAAGTTCAGTCAACAAAAAGTTAAACTGAGACAAAACTTTTTAAAAGAAAAATAAACTCTAAAATAGCACTTATTTGGAAAAATACCTCAAAACAGATTTGATTTGTAAAATGACTTTATTCTTCAAAACAGGCAAACAATGACAGACAAAAATGCATATCTTGACTTGATTGACACTAAATGTCATGAACCAGAGAATGGCTGATGACACGCTCTCTTTGCAGTAACTCTTTGGTTTGATAAAGCTGAAGAATCAGTCCCTTTCACGGGTAGATGGCAGATGGAGGTGAACTTGAACAGGAGACCCTGTTTGTATGTGACACAGGACTTCTTAATAGTATCCTGTTATCCTGTTAAGTTCCTGGGATAAATTGAGACAAGAGTGAGGACAGGTCAACTTAGTTTAGTGACCAACAATCAAAGCAACACATGTCAAAGAAAAAAAAAAAAACTTAAATAATACATTATCATGCGGTTTTTATTAGTTATGAACCTTCCCTCAGAGTTTGACAAATAAATTAAATAAAAAAATAATGCTGTTCTATAAAAATTAAAATATAAAAGTTAAGTAACAGTGCTTGAAAAATATTCCATATTTGTTGCAATGGGCATTATACAGATAACTGCCATAAAATATTTGTTCAGAAAATACATAGAGGAACACACAATTCATACACCCACACAAAACTTAAAACTACATAATTATAATAAAAATGTCTAACCATTAAACACCACCACCACTGTTGATAAAGCAGACACCCATGTTGCTTTTTTGAGTGCACGTGTGCGCCTCTTCTCTGACTCTCCTCTTGTCACACAGCTTCTGCTGCCACTGCTGACTGAACTCTGTTCCTTGTCTTCCATCCTTGCTGCTGCAGTGATCCTGAAGCTCTGAGGCCTTTGCACCTCTTCCTCCTCCATGCTGACCGCCTCTGCTTGGCTTCTGGCTTCCGGCATCCCCTCATCTCCCTCTGGGTCACTTGATTGCCGACACTCCCTGGCGTAGTGGCCCTGTGCAACGCAGCTGAAGCACTTGAATTCCGGGCACTCTCTTAGGATGTACCCAGGTTGAATACACAGCCTGCACACCTTGACCTGCCTGTCGTGCATCACCTTAAAATATTCTTCCCCTTTAAGTGTTTGGAATTTGGTTGTGAAGGGAAGCGAGCGGACCCTTTCATTAAATTTGACGCAGCAGAAGCGTGTGTCATCCAAAATGTCCGTTCCTGGTCATTTCCTCCTCTTTTTTGGCGACACAACTGTCACCCCCCCCAGTCCTCCAATTTTTTAATTATTTCATTGTCTTCAGTATAAACTGGGAGACTTATAAAAGAAACAGTCAGTTAATCTCTGCATGGCTCAGAGGCAATGAACCTGCAATTTTTAATTCTTAGTCCATCCAAGAGCTTCTTTTTACCATCCATATTCTTCATTGTGACCTTGTGTCTATTTTTTGCTTTGAATCTGCAACCTGTCATGGCTCCACAGTTTACAACAATTTCCTTGATCATGTACATTGGTGCAATGGCCTCCTCACCCACGACCTCCACTGCCACAGCTAATTGCCTATGATAGGCAGCAGCCTTGTCTGATGGCTCCATGGCTACCAGCTTGACTTGTGCTCCTTGATTGAAACACCCCCCCCCCCTCTACCAGCCACAGATTTGGGGGGTGAGGGGGTGAGCGGGCACACTCCGTAAGCCATTGGGTCAAATGAAGGCGACACTGGCCAAACTTTTCCGGCAAAAAGGATTGTTTTTCCCATAAGTGGCAAACAGCGCCCTCTGCTGTCAGGCAAGAGCAGAAACCATAAAAATTAATGCACCTTTTTTTCCCTCTCTCTCCCTCTTTCTCTATCCTAAATTGAAGACTATTTTGGTATTGTCTGCTATCGAGATTAGGGCTGCTCCCCTCTATGAAAGCGTTCTCGAAGCTTTCTTGGTCGGCGGCCTGGCATAATGACACGTCCTTCTTTACATTAGCTTCAAAGTATGTCCATACGGGTATCTTCTTTTTTTCGAACTTTGCGAGGTTCCACCTTAGCCAGATGGCATACCTAGCGTGTTTTTGATCATATTTGCATTTTCCCATTGAACATGACTGAATATTTTTGGCTAGAGGAGCTCAGCTGCTGGCCTTTTAAAAACCTTGCTCGCGATGGCCCAGTAGATTATTTTCGTTGTGCATGTTTTTATGTTGATTTCTTTTGTTTTTAACATAATTCCGGATAGCACGTCCGTCTCCTTACCTACTTATTGGCTGTTTATGTGTCCTTTCCAGTCTTTTGGGATGGCCGTCTTTATTTTATTGTATTCCATTTTGATTGTTCTTTCGGGGGTTTCGTATTCGTGTACACTGTCAACAATGGCTTGCTCCCTCAGGAAGCCCGGTATGACCTCATATACATAGTCCTTGATTTGTCTTAGTCCTGCTTCAAAGAGGATTTTGTTGTACAGTACTTTTCCTTCTTTTGTGATCTGGGTGTTTAGAAAGACTGTCTGGCTCATCACTTTTTCTTTTGTTTGATTTATATTAGGGATCGACTGATGTGGTTTTTGGGGGGCTGATGCCAAAAACATGCTAGGTTAAATCTGAGGTTACTTGGCCCCTGTTGTCTTCTAATTGTTTTATGTACATTTTTCTCTGTTTTTCTTTCTCAAGGCTTAAAAAGAGGCTGGTGTACTTTTCGCCCTTTGTTGCCCACAGCGCTTTGCTTCTGATGATTGCGCCTTCGCACCTTTCTTTTTGTATACATCCAGTTCCTTTTTTAATTTTATGTATTTTTTGATGTTATATTGTGGTATTTCTTCAATATTTTTTTCCTCTATTGCTATTTTGCTTTCCAGCATTAGTCTCTTTTTGTTGTCTATTTGTCTTTTGCGTTTGGCAAATCTTATGCTCTGCTTTTTGATTAGGATCTTTATCGTCTCCGATCCTTGGATGGCGTTGTCCTCCATCAGCTCCTGCACAGGTTAGCTTTGGAGCAGGGCGATTATCTTATTTTTATATATAGGGTCTTGTACTAGCGAGGAGTTGAGGCACCAGGTATCCCCGCCCCACCTCCTCCTCGGGCCATAGGGTTAGTGTCATGATGGCATGGTCGCTTAATTGTGAATTCGCACTTTAGTTTACGTACTTACGTAATGTCCTACAATTTCTTACTTAGCAATGCAGAGATCTTTTATTTTATTTTTTTTTGCTCTTTGTGAAATCCATAATTAGCACTCTTCCTTCACTGTTTGTTTGTATGTGGACCTCGTTTTCAACACAGTTCTTTTTTAGGAGTATGGCTACGCCGCATGACTTTTTGTTGTTGTCTCATCTGCGTTTTTCTTTTCAGTCCGCTCCATCTCCAGTCTCCAAGTCCGCTCTTAGAGGCCCTGGCATTATTTGACCCCCCACCCCCACCCACAGCTGGCGGTGGTGGGGTGGGGGATTGTACAGATTATACTTTTAGATTTTAGTTTGAGTTTATGTATAATTGTCAGGTAAAAAAAGGATTGCTAGACAAGGAGTGGACACACAAGGTCTCCCTCTGCTTGCACACACTCGCACCTGTGCTCAAACACCAATCAGTGAGTGGGCGTTTTCAGGGTAGTATGGCCGTAAGCTGCTAGGTCACCTGAAAATATCCTTTTTGAAGGAGACGCAGGCCAACCTAGACTCCCGCAAAAAAGATTGTTTTTTCCAATAAGTGTCAAACAGCACCATCTGCTGTCAGGCAAGAGCAGAAACCATAAAAAGGCTTACAGCACCTGGTATTCCCAGGCGGTCTCCCATCCAAGTACTAACCAGGCCCGCCCCTGCTTAGCTTCCGAGATCGGACGAGATCGGGCGTTTTCAGGGTAGTATGGCCGTAAGCTGCTAGGTCACCTGAAAATATCCTTTTTGAAGGAGACGCAGGCCAACCTAGACTCCCGCAAAAAAGATTGTTTTTTCCAAATAGTGTCAAACAGCACCATCTGCTGTCAGGCAAGAGCAGAAACCATAAAAAGCTTACAGCACCTGGTATTCCCAGGCGGTCTCCCATCCAAGTACTAACCAGGCCCGCCCCTGCTTAGCTTCCGAGATCGGACGAGATCGGGCGTTTTCAGGGTAGTATGGCCGTAAGCTGCTGTGTTATCTTAATATATCCTTTTTGAAGGCGAAGATGGCCAAACTTGACACCCACAAAAATAATTGTTTTCCAAATAGTGGCAAACAGCGCACTCTGCTGTCAGGCTCGAGCAGAAACCATAAAACGGCTTACAGCACCTGGTATTCCCAGGCGGTCTCCCATCCAAGTACTAACCAGGCCCGCCCCTGCTTAGCTTCCGAGATCGGACGAGATCGGGCGTTTTCAGGGTAGTATGGCCGTAAGCTGCTGTGTTACCTTAATATATCCTTTTTGAAGGCGAAGATGGCCAAACTTGACACCCACAAAAATAATTGTTTTCCAAATAGTGTCAAACAGCACCATCTGCTGTCAGGCAAGAGCAGAAACCATAAAAAGGCTTACAGCACCTGGTATTCCCAGGCGGTCTCCCATCCAAGTACTAACCAGGCCCGCCCCTGCTTAGCTTCCGAGATCGGACGAGATCGGGCGTTTTCAGGGTAGTATGGCCGTAAGCTGCTGTGTTACCTTAATATATCCTTTTTGAAGGCGAAGATGGCCAAACTTGACACCCACAAAAATAATTGTTTTCCAAATAGTGGCAAACAGCGCACTCTGCTGTCAGGCTCGAGCAGAAACCATAAAAAGCTTACAGCACCTGGTATATAATCATAATAATAATAATAATAATTATCATTATTATTATTAGTAGTAATTAATTAATAAGAATTATTATTATAAATAATAGTAATAATAATAATAATAACAATTATTATCACTATTATTATTATCATTATTATTATTAAGGTTCAGGCTTGAAATGAAAGCAGGGGGATAAAGGAAGCCCAAACTTTTAATCTGTGGTGTACACACAAGACAGAATTAATTCTCATACTTTTCATAACTGCATCCAAAGGCTGGCATGATGACCAGAGAGCTACGTTCCAATCATAAACTGTATAAGGATCCTAAAATATTGTCAATAACACTCAATAGGTTATTACTTGGGCCTATTTTTAAATCGTGCAATAAATATATATATTTTTTTTACAATAACTAAGGGACCTGGTGTTGCCATCAGAGAATTGATGAAAAGCGGTCCACTAAGCTAAAGTTAATTTCCATTTAAGGACCGAAATAATACTAATTATTTTAAGTCAAAATAGCAACTAAATGCTGATTAATATTTTTCTTGAATATATCCATATTTGGTAAGGTGGGAAAGGTGTGAGCTGGCAGCGAGTTCCATAGACGGCATTCCCTTGGTACGTAAGAGGATTGGTGATTTTACAATAAAAATAAATTTACAAATAATATTTGCAAAAATGAACATACAGTAAACCTCGGATATATCGGATTCAATTGTTCTCACTGGTTTTGTCCCATATAAGCGAAATCCGTTATATGCGTATACCGAAAAATGGCCGTTTTACGCATATATCGGATTTATATCCGTTATAAAAAGGCACTTCCTTGACTATGTTTCCAATGTACCTGGACTGGGCAATGAAAAGAGACGTAAGGTAATGAGAATTGAACTTTATTGGACTCTGAGCATAACAAATTGTTAATTAAGCTAGGCCCTGTTACGCCCGTCAGGCCTACGTTATTTCCAATAGTGAGGTTAAGATCTCATTCACTGCTGTGCTAGTATTATTGACGTCACTCACTTTTATATTTGTCCTAAATCTGAATAATAAACGTGAATATAAATCGCGCAGGCAACGCTGCAAATGGCGTCGTATAGCGGCCTGTCACGATTCGGCAAATCGGAGCGCCACGATGCGGCCATCCGATATATGTGAGGGAAATTTAATGGAAATGCATTGGAACGGGACTGGAGATTTTGTCCGAAATAGGCGAAATCCGTTATAAAAAATCCAATATATGCAATGAATTTTTATTGGAAATGCATTACAGAAAAATCGGTTCTTTTTTATCTGTCCGTTGTGAGCAGATTTCCGATATATCCGAGTCCGATAAATCCGAGGTTTACTGCCTCTAATGGCCCACCTGCAGTACCACCACGGCCCACGAGGGGGCCGCGGCCCACACTTTGGGAATCGCTGACCTAAAACATTCCTTATTTATTTCCAATTATAGCGAAATACCCCTATGAATGCAATATACCTTTGTCCAGGAGTGGCGCTGTGCCAGCCTCTGTCCTCCATCCATCCCGAACTTCAGGTAAAACAGCACAATTGCTTTTTCCAAGCGAGTGACAAGACGGACAAAAACAAGGTAAACTACAGTAAAAGAAAAACAGCACAATTACTTATATATATATAATATATAATAAAATATTTTGTTTTTGAACGGTTCTGTTCAAAAAGCGGGTTTGTGGTGTGGCGGTGCCACTTCCGCTATTGTTCGCTATTCACGACGATCGCCGCAGTCCACCTATTACACGTAGTATACCTATTATATGCATAGGCGAAAGTAATTTGGACAAATATAACAATTACAAACATAGCTCCTTAGAGTTAAGTTTTTTGTAAGTACAATGTTATAGTTATTCATGTAAGAGTATAAGTAGATATCATCTCTTAAATTAAACTCTTATGAGATTTTAAAGTGAACAAACAAGAATGGTTCCATGACTGTAGTTGTTTTGATTCCATTTAAGTATGAATAATAGTTTATGGACATTGTTTTTGTCTGTAAATGTTCTTGTTCTGTCACTTTTAATGTATTTAAAAGCTCATATATGACTATACATATATTTTATACATGTTGCTATTACATACTTTAGCCTGTACTTGTATTAATGTTGTTGTTTCGTAATACATTATATTATTTCTGTCACTGTAGAGAAAATGAAGTTTTTCCCCGGACGGGTCAGTGTGGTCTTTCGCAAGGGACCACTGAGCATGAACGAATGAAGGTATATCTAATCCAATCCTCTTTGAAGGCAACTCTGGCCAAAAACGACTCCCACAAAAAGGATTGCTTTTCCCAACAAGTGGGAAAATGCGCCCTCTGACATCAGGCGAGAGCAGAAAGCTTACAGTACCTGGAGTTCCCAAGCGGTCCCCCAGTGCTAACCAGGCCCGTCCCTGCTTAGCTTCCAAGATCAGGGGTTCTCAGGGTAGTATGGCCGTAAGACACAGAATGTTCTGAAAAAATCCTTTTTGAAGGCGACGCTGGCCAAAAACTGTCCCTGTGACACTTTAATTCTTGCTGATCCCACCACAAAATACACAGAAATGTGATACAGGACGCTCTGTAGTACATTCCTCTTATCCTGACGAGCATCAAGTCAAATGCATTAAAGAGTTCTGCCCTACTCAATGAATTAATTTGACTGCCAAAATGGAGGCTTATCCATTGAATCTCACCAGCAGGATCAGACTTTTACACAATGAGCATTTGATAACATTTTCCACAATTCATTAAGCAAATAACCTTATTGATGTCTCAACGGCAACTTTCTACATTTGGAAAATTCACAGCAAAACTCTGAGTCAAACACAAGGTAGCAACATTTTTTTTTTAATTCAGTGATGACAAAGACAAAAAGCAATCCCAAAACATTTCATCCACTAAATCTCCATATTTTTCATTAATTACTCAGACTAACAGCACCCTTTATAATTCTTAAAACTCAATGCACACCGTAAAACAAGGTTATAGGGGATGGCGGGGTAATAAGGGACAATTTTCGGGAAAATGTTTCAAACGTAATTCTGCCTTTTCATGTTAAACAGGAAGCATATATTCTTGAACAAATTGTTCAAAAAACATTTTCCTGAAAATTGTCCCTTATTACCCTGCTGTCCCTTATAACACTGTTTTACGGTACTGTACAAATAAAATAGAACTGAATACAATTATCATATCCAGATATTTTATAACACTGTAACAAATACGTTGAGATTTATGAGGGGGGGGGGGGAAAGGTCATGCATTGCAAATACTATACCTCATATAACAGGTTTCTGGTTGCGTATGTCTTCAGTGACTTTAAACTCGGGATGTCCTGTTCCAATAATGACATTGGGTATCGGGCAGATATCAACAAAATACAAAAGGATTATAGCGGCCTGCATCTCCAATCTACGATCGTGGCACTCCGATGCGAGCAGTGGATTGCAAACTCCGCCCCAGCATGTCTAACCAGCAGCGACCGGACAGAGCGCATGTGATCACACACACACACACACACACACACAAGTGTTTGCTAACACAGTAGCAAAGAGCAGGAGTAATGCCAGCCTTGTCGCAGTAAAAAGATGTTACAGTTGAGTGCAAATGTGTAATGCACATTACATAGCATTGCATCAAGGAGTCAATGGGTGAGTTTTTCCTCATAACTACTGTTGCTGTCTTTTGAGTAATATCCAAGCCTTGATCCAAGCCTATTCTCACATGTCATATAAGCATGGTTGAGTTGTCCTTTTCTAATACTCCACACTACTAAATAAAATATAATTGATGATATCGGAATCGGACGATATTCAAAGCTGCAATATTGGCATCGTATCCAAAGTCAAAACGTTGTAACGGGACATCCCTATTGTATGTGTCTGGGTGTTTTGCATTATAATTCCCCTTCATTGTTATATGATTTGTAAAGTGAGGTAATACTTAATACTTGAATGACATTGTGCAACATTGCCATTGGGAGTCATGTGATGCCTAATAAATTTGCATAAGGTACAGTTTCACCCCAAATCATCAGGTTCTGTAGCCAGAAATAACTGAGTTGAAACAATGTCACATGCTCCATCCTCATCCCAATGTCAGTATTAGCTACATCCACATTACTTCTATCACACCGTCAAAAATATGACAACTCAAAATTGTTAATTACCTCAATTTTTCCAATACTAAGAAAAAACTCAGATGTACCCATAAATAGTATTTCCTACCAATTCTAATAATAATGGGATTTACTGTCCAGACACTCAAAGCGCTTTACATTCATTAAGTCCACAGTCTCACACACATCAAATGACTTAATAAATGCTTTCAATATTTCAAGGCAGATAACCTATTTTTGTTCTGTAAAGTAAAGCCCTTGTGCCAGTACATGATGTAAAGTCAAACGGACAATACTACTCCAAGCACGATAGAAAGGAGCAACCTGATCAGGTCTGGAAGTGCGGGCCCTTATCTGTGGTGTCCCTCTTCCTTCTTGTTCCTGGCAGGAGTACTGATAGGCTGACTAGCAGATCCATTCTCCAAAGGCACAGGAGGTGGACTTTCTGAGTCGGATGTGGGAGAATAGAGTCCTGGCTCTCCATCAATGTTTGACTTAAAGGGCCCAGCAGAGGAAAATGTTGAGGGACTAAAAAGAAAAAATAAAACGATAACGGAACAAAACAAAACTCAGTTACCAAAATGAAAAAACTCATAGTTGACAGTGGTCTATTCTAGTCACGAGAACAAGACTAGACAAGATTTTATAATTAATTTGAGCAACAACACAATGAAAAAAATATCACAAAACATGCAGGTGCATTGACACTAAACATTATTGTCAACATTTTTCTGTGACCGAATAACCCACGGTTATGGTTATAATATTAAATACTATATAATAATGAAATATCTCCCTTAGAACACACTGCCCCCAAAGCTTTAAACCTTGGGAAACACTGCTTGTGTTGTTTCTATATTCTCTACTTGGATGTAGACTCACATTCTATCAGTACATGCAAATTTCAGTTTATGGTGTGTGTGTGTGTTACCTGACGGGTGTGCGTGGGCAACTGTTGTGTCGGCGAACAGGCCTCAATCGGGGCTCAAAGGAGAAACCTTCTTTTAAGCTGTCGAGGACTGAAGGAGCCACATAAGTGAAGCCCTGATGGAGGTCAAGGACAAAATCCCCTCAGTCACAAGAACATGTTATTATGCTGATTCCCCATCTCTTTGTTTCAACACTGGAGTTATTTCAGGCAAGTAATTATTTAACGAGTGTGGCTATAGTAGATATGAATAGCACTGCACTACCATGGTGTAAGGACACTCACAGCAAAGGTGAGTGCTGCACTCTGGTTGAGGGCGGTATCGTCAGGACTGTCCACTGGTGTCTGCCTTGTGAACCTGGTGTCAAACTGGCTCACATCTTCATCTGACAGCTACATGGATAAAGAAACAAGCTCTGTGGACCTTTGGAGAAGTCAGGAGCCAGGGAACAAATTATGTTTTACCAACTGTGGCTTGTACGGTGGCTCCACACTCTTGTTCAAAAGGTCATCCCACTTAATTTGTTTGAAGAATGGATGTTTCTGAAGACAACCACCAAGTAGAAAACAACATCAAACACAGTCTCATAATGCTCTAAACTACTACTTTTTATTCACGATACCCCACTAGTTTTATTTGGTTACATTGCTGTAAGAAACATAATCAAGCTGAAACATTGGCCTGTTTAATCGACCCCTCAACTCAGTGAAGTCTTCATGTTCCCTTAGCAGTAGGTATGATGTTGGGGTCACATCAATCATATTCCCTGCCTCCAAACACAGATGATGATGCCGAAGAGTCTTATGTAACCACATCACTTCTGAAGGGGGTCAGAATTATTGCTGGGTGATGGGAAATTCAATACATATTTCACTCTATCAAGTACAAATTAACTTATAACCTAGAGTAGATCGCAACTGGACTGTTGTCTGAGAAGACGTTTCGACTCATCTGAGCAGGCTTCATCAGTTCATGCTCAAAGACTAGATAGGACAGCTCCATTCTGAGGGGATGGTGCAGGTTCAGAGTATTTATCCTCTACGGTAGCAACACATCCGAGCTAAGAATGGCTTCAACCTTTGTGGTGGAGTGAGGCCTCTGCCAACCAACAACAGTTTTCTTGGGTGGAATGACCCTTGTTAGTCAGAGAGGGGTGGTGTCGTACACTTCCACCTCTGTTCATTCAGGTTGTTTTCCCCAACCTTGACACAGATGGCCTCGCCTCCCTCCCCTTTCAACCATCTGTCTTGTCTATCCAGAATAAGTACATTTCTGTCCTCAAAAGAGTGCTGGCTGTCTTGGGGGTGCAGGTAGATAGCTGAGTAGTGACCTGGAGTCAGTTATGATCAATGCAATGCAGTGAGAAACAAATAATTCTGGAATGACAATGAGCAAATACTCTAGTATGAATGAAAATAACAGTTACTTGGATATCACCGTAGTCTGCTTTGCTGGAGCCAAGTCTTTGGGCTGGATTCTTCTTCAGCAACTGATGGCAGAATATTGAGCAGACAAGGATAGGATATTTCAATAAATTGTGCTTTCCTTTTTTAATCAACTTCAATGAATATTCTGCTATTTGCAAAACGGAATAAGAAAAGCCCAAGTTTGGGTGTGTTTCCAGACCTTTTTGATGAGGTCCTTGGCATCGATGGTCAGATACGGAGGAAGATTGAGTTTACATTTCAAGATCTTATCAATGGTTTTTTTCCGGTTTTCTGCTGTGAATGGAGGCTGTGGAGGAGGGTAAGAAAAGTGTTAAGTGCCTAACATCAAAGCGTATTGTGTAAATCAACATGACTACTAAAGGAAGACGCTGCCAATTCTTTTCAGGGTATTGAATCAATCGCAACTGGACTGCTCAGGTTCTAGTAGAAGATGTTTCACCTGCCATCCGAGCAGGCTACATCAATTCATGCTCAATTACTAGGTTGGACAAATTCTAGTCTGACTAGATAGGACAGCTCCAGTCTTTGCAAATCAACAGTGGTTAGGATACAATGGAGTGGGGCCTCTGCCAGCCAACAGTTGTTTGGCTGTAACACCCTTGTTCAGTAGCTTTCATCTTACCGATCCAGTCATCATGTCGTACATCAGGCATCCAAGGCTCCACCAGTCTGCTACTCTGTTGTGGCCAGACCGCGTCAGGATCTCAGGGGCCCTACCAAAGTAAGTGAGGAGAAACAGTGAAAGAAAAAGTATTTACCAGGATCTCGCCAAAAACGGACATAATGTGAAATATTCATGGTTGAATACGGCCTGTTAATCAAAAAATCTTCATACTGAAACACATTTTGTGCATTTTCTTGCCTAAATGAAGTATACTAATTTAAGGCATTCAGAAGACACATTCAAAGATGTTGTGATGTCTTTATGACCATGTGATATTTCAATTTTTCTTTGTGTAGATGATTTGTGCATTACTCACATGTACTCTATGGTGCCACAGAATGTGTGTGTAACGCTTCCATCATGAATGGACTCTTTGCAGAGCCCAAAGTCAGTTAGCTTGATGTGTCCTTTAAATATTAAGACAAGTTGGAATTTACACAACAGTCTACTAAAGTTTCATCATGTAAATTCAATGTCAGAGATTGAAGTGCGTGACAATATTTTCACAAAGCAAGGTTAGACTTAACTCAAAAGGTGTTACAAAAATAGTGTTAAATCTGCTGATTACAAAAAAATGTATACATGTATTCCGAAGCACATTTTCCATTACCTTGATGATTCAGCATGATGTTCTCAGGTTTGAGGTCTCTGTAAATAATCCCATGAGAGTGGAGGTGACCAAGAGCCAGTGTGATCTCTCCGAGGTAGAAACTGCCCATACATATTTTGAAAATCAAAAGAATAGAAATGATTACTAAAAAGCAAGCATGCAATTCCTGAAGTGACGGTGCTGTCTAATATGCAAATAAGAAATGCCATGGTGTAGTTTGACCTGTAATCTGTCAAATCCAGCTGCAGATGTTTACGCTCTACATGTTCAAAGGCATCGCAGCTTGATGACAATGATAAAATCAACCTGGACCTGACCTTTTATCTCCCAAGGAGAAAACAATAAATGAAAATGAAATAACTCGGATGTACTAATTTTTACTACCACATATTCATTCACCTTATGAAAACAAACTGAGGCTACACAAATACGGATATTTTGAAAAGGTGTACTTTTCGATGCATTTTGGCCTCTCATCCACACAGCTTTTGGAAAAATGTCCAGAGTGGAAATTTTTAACTGTTTATGTGTAGACGGGTAAAACTGACCTGGTTTGTCTGGAAAATGTGCCACAAGAGCTTATGTTTTTAAACCTCATTTAACAATAGACCATCAAGTTATTAACTCACGGATGTACAGCGGGGAAAATAAGTATTGAACACGTCAACATTTCTCTCAAAAAACATATTTCTAATCAAGCTATTGACATGAAATTTTCACCAGATGTCGGCATCAACCCAAGTAATGCACACATACAAAGAATCCAAACATTTATGTTCATAAATTAAGTTATGTGTAATAAAGTGAAATGGCACAGGGAATAAGTATTGAACACATGAAGAAAAGGAGGGGTAAAAAGGTCTGGAAAGCCAAGAAAGCAGCTGGAGTTTGTCAGTATTTAGAAGGTTAACTTGTCCCCTATTAGTGCAAAGTAATATCAGCTGGTTTAGTCCTGATTAATGCCTTTTAAAAAGGTTTCTCACCAGCAAGGTGTTAGACAAGAAGCATTGCATGATGGGTAAAAGAAAAGAGCTGTCCAAAGACCTACGCAGCCTTATTGTTGCAAAACACACTGAAGGCATTGGTTACAGGCGCATTTCTAAACTTCTGAAAGTTCCAGTGAGTACCATTGGGGCCATCATCCGGAAGTGGAAAGAACACGGCATTACCATAAACCAGCCACAGCCAGGTGCTCCTCGCAAGATTTCAGACAGAGGAGTCAAAACAATCATCAGAAGGGTTCTCCAACAGCCCAGGACCACTCGTGGAGAGCTTCAGAAAGACCTGGAATCAGCAGGTACCGTTGTTTCAAAGAAAACAATAAGTAATGCACTCAACCGCCATGGCCTCCATGCACGCACACCACGCAAGACTCCATTTTTGAAGAGGAAGCATGTTGAAGCTCGTTTGGAGTTTGCGACACAACATTTGGATAAACCCATGACATTCTGGGAGAACATACTCTGGTCAGATGAGACCAAAATTGAACTCTTCGGATGTCATAAGACACAACATGTTTGGAGGAAAAATGGCACTGCACATCACCCCCAAAACACCATACCAACAGTCAAGTTTGGAGGTGGGAGCATCATGGCGTGGGGCTGTTTTTCAGCATGTGGTACTGGTAGACTTCATATCATTGAAGGAATAATGACTGGAGAAAAGTATCGAGACATTCTTGATCAGAATCTGCTGTCATCTGCCAGGCTGCTGAAGATGAAAAGAGGGTGGATCTTTCAGCAAGACAACGATCCCAAGCACACAGCCAAGGTAACACTCAACTGGTTGAAGAAAAAGAAAATAAAGCTGCTAGAATGGCCCAGTCCATCACCAGACTTGAATCCAATTGAAAATCTTTGGAAAGAACTGAAGATCCGGGTTCACAGAAGAGACCCCTGGAACCTTGAAGATTTGAAGGCAGTTTGTGTGGATGAATGGGCCAAAATCACACCTGAGCAATGTATTCGACTGGTTTCTCCATACAGGAGGCGTCTTGAGGCTGTAATCACCAACAAAGGTTTTTGCACTAAGTATTAAATAAATTTCAGTACGCGTGTTCAATACTTATTCCCTGTGCCATTTCACTTTATTACACATAACTTAATTTATGGACATAAATGTTTGGATTTCTTTGTATGTGTGCATTACTTGGGTTGATGCCGACATCTGGTGAAAATTTCATGTCAATAGCTCGATTAGAAATATGTTTTTTGAGAGAAATGTTGACGTGTTCAATACTTATTTTCCCCGCTGTAAGTTAAATTTTGCGCAGGGGTGGACACAAGGGTGTACATTCAAGTATCCTGAACTCAATGCAAGTGTGAGCTGATTTAAAGATAATGTAACATACTGTAGATATCTTCTGTAGACTTCCTTTATTGTCATTGCACAGTAACACAGCAGTGAAATTGCCAACAAAATGTTGTTGCTTTGCTCCCGTATAATAATAATAATTTGGAGGATAAATAGATGACATCAAATATGTACAACAATGTACAATGTAAACAGTAAATTGCACAAATAATTTAAATAATTTTGAACAAATAATAATAATTTAAAGTTTTCT
Source organism: Doryrhamphus excisus (assembly GCF_037039965.1). Classification (NCBI taxonomy): domain Eukaryota; kingdom Metazoa; phylum Chordata; class Actinopteri; order Syngnathiformes; family Syngnathidae; genus Doryrhamphus; species Doryrhamphus excisus. The sequence goes on from NC_136365.1 coordinate 10,431,260, forward strand.
GTGTGTGTGTGGGCAGGTAGAGGCGCTTATTTGGCATTCAGCAGTCTGATGGCCAGGGGGAAGTAGCTGTCTCTAAACCTGGTTGTTCTACAGCGGATGCTGCAGTGCCTTCTCCCCGACGTCAGGCGAGAAAACAGTCCATGCTGGGGGTGTGTGCGGTCAGAGTAGATCTGATGGCTTCCTCCCACATTTTAAAAACATGCTAGCGACTCCCAAACTGTCCATAAGTATGAATGTGAGTGTCTATATGTGCCCTGTGATTGGCTGGCGCCCAGTCCAGGTTGTACCCCGCCTCTCGGCCGATGCACCCCCGCGACCCTCGTGAGGATAAGCGGTAGAAAATGAATGAATGCGTGAAATATGATGATATTACAATGATCAACGAAGGCAGCTGTGACTGCTGTTTCGGGACTTCTGATTGGCCAAAATGAAAACATCAATGGTCAATGTGTTTCTAGTGTTGATGGACAGGTTTTGAACACCAGCAAAGGGGTAATGTACGTTTTAGAAAAGATCCGTATTGGTGTGGACAGAGCCTGAAAATGGACTTGAGTTGCATTCATTGTCATATTTTACACAGTCCACAAAATTTAGAATTAAGGAAAATAAAACTTTCACATTCTCTGCAACAAAATAGGGCATTACCAAGCTGTGTCCTCCATGAAGATGCCTTCCTTCTCTAATTGCATGAAAAGTTCCCCTCCTGGAAACATAACTACACGTTAGTGATAACACTCCAGTTCTATGGACTCCTGAGTACGGAGTTTGCATGTCCTAATGATGCTTGAAATTAAGTGGTTAGGAGATTTTATGGCACAGCAGGACCACCCAAGACAAACAGTCCCTTAGTGAGGGACCAGACCAGTGTAGCTCAAAAAGATGATGAGCAACATTTATGGACATTCCCTCGCCCTTTTGTCGGTCTGGTGGCCAGACCTGCACTTATGGAGCCTAGACAGGCACAGCCCAAAGTGGCAACATGGGTCCCCCCTCCAATGAGCTTATCACTCTATGGAAGGTGATAAAGGGGGCAGGTGCAGAGTGAGTTGGGTGGCAGCCGAAAACGGGGACCTTGGTGGCCCGATCCTTGGCTGCAGGCATCTAGTCAGGATGCCTCCCAGATACCTTTGCTTAGGCTGCTGCCCCCACAACCAAAAAGTTAACCTATGTTAACAGCATAACAAATACATTACTCTTTGTACTCAGAAAGGGAGTCACATAAACATGAATCAATGCAAGCATATTTTGTATACATTATGGACATTATGTTCTTCTTCTTGTATGTTTAATGTAAATGTATTTTCAACTTGTCCATATATCGTATTTTCCGGAAAAATAATAAAATAATATCTCCAAAAAGAGGGGCGCTGCAAAAAAGTTTGGGAACCACTGGTTCCATATACTGCTCTCTGTGATGTCACTCAATTTTGAGTCCTCAAAATGTTTTTCTTTGTAACGATTTAATTCTAACAATAATGCATTAATGCATCATTTTTTAGCATTGAAATACAGTCTTGTAAGAGCTCACTTTTATTCAAAATAGGTATAGTATATTTTGTTCCTTTGTTCTGCTTTGTAAAATGTTGGGAGCACCAGTTCTCATTTACAAACTTGACCTGATCTAAAACTGTATTCATGTTTTGGCTAAAACATGCTTTGAAATTTACTGTCAACAACCTGCACCTCTGTTCTCCCAGTTCATCTATAATCTGTTCATCTCGTCATAATGAGAATAAAATAAACTCCAGTTTTATCTTCATGTCATGTGGCATAGATTGGTTAAATATGGCCCACGGCCTCTTACCACTTAGGTACTCTAGAATAAGGTAGAGTTTTCCACCAGTCTGGAAGGCGTAGAGGAGATCCACAATGAAAGGGTGTCTCACTGTCTCCAGGATGTCCCTTTCAGCACGTGTATGGGCAGTGTCTTTAGCATTACACACTATCTTAGCCTTAAAACACAGACAGAGACAAAGTTTGGGAGAAATATGGATTAACTCTGTTTTCAAGAATGTTATGGTAAGTATTACAAGTACCTTTCTCAGCACTTTCATGGCAAATATTTTTCCTGACAAGGCACCTTGAACTTTCCTCACCTGGAAAACCTGAAAAAAAAAAAGGGGATTGTGTTGCCTTCACATCAGTAACACAGAAAGTGTGTTTTGTATGGGGTATCGAACAAATTACCATTAACATTCCGACTGTATGAACCTACATCTAAAGTCTGTGATATTGGCACGCCAATACAAGCAGTGCATTCCCTATTCCTTGCCAGCACTTTGATTCAACACGGAGCAACAACAGTGTGTGCTCGTGTGTTTAGAGTAGAAGTGATATCAGCAGTGTTTTTTCGTTAAAGTCCAAAAAACATGTTGTTGCTGACTTGTCATGTACATGTTTCTCATGGTGGCACACCAATCTCATTGTACATTTGAAGGAGAATTTTCGCAACACCACAGCCTCTTGAAACATCCACCACTGTCGGAAACATTTGCGAAGCATGAGAAATTGCCACGAAACAGCAAAAAGTAATTGGCTGTAAGACAGACGAGCAGTCAGTAGTGAGTACGTTGGGATTAAATGCTTCATTGAGCACATCACGCCTCACTACACTAGGTCTTTTGTCGATAAAACTATACACCAGATGCATCAGGAAGAAAATTGATCAGTCTTGGCACATGTCAAATGCATGTTACTGGCCACTCACTCAAAATGACACACCAACACTTACCTTGCCATAGGCACCTTTTCCAAGCACAGTGAGAAGCTCAAAACAATCAGGCCCGACTCTCTCACTGTCTCTGTTTACACATTCACTGGTCAGCACCACCTCCTCTTTCTGTACACTGGATTAGGAACAAAAGTAAAGGAAGAGTAACAGCCATTGACATTGTGCTTGAATGCATCACAGTAATGCATAATACATTTCCAGGTATATCTGGAATACAGTCATGTAGCGTTTCCAAATGTCATCATGTCTCATTGTGCAATAACAATGAAGTTTAATTCAGTATCCATCTGTAATACTGACAAAGGATTGGGACTCACTCATCTGGCTCTGTCACGGTGCCATCACAACCCTCATCCTATAGATACGGGAACAACAAACCCAGTCATTTAATTTACACGCTTGTAATATTTGTTTCTTTGAGAAATTAAAGACAGACCTCTGTGTCAGTGACGTCTTCAGTATCCAAGTCGATGTCGAATACTCCCGCCATCCTGAAATAGAGACTTAGTAGTCAGGCGTTCATTGACTGACCAAAAAACACCAGTGTTTCACGTACATTTATTTATTATTAACAGTCTGTAATAAACAATTAAATGTGATTAAAAAAAACAGATTACTGTATGTGGTGGTTCAAGGGTGGACTTTTGACATAAAAGGAACTGCTGCATAATGAAGCAAAGGTAAACGTGGATTGCGCAGCAACAATGTTGCACCTTTGAAGTGTATTTTCCATTTATACTTTACAAACAATCTTGACAAACTGGTCTTGAATGACAAAGTACCATGTCAAGAAGCCATGGAGCTTTGTTTGGACTGACTTTTTGCAAATTTAAAATGGGATAGGTGAGGACTCAAGCCATGAGTCTACGTCCAAACTAGTTATTTTGAAGTCACAATTCTGGAAAAAGACATAGGCCCATTAACAAAATAATTATTTTCAGTGTATTCAAACTGATATTCAGTGTCATTGCTATTACGTTTGAGGAAAAAGACAGCTTGTTAGCTTTAAAAAGAGGCCAAGGCCATGGCTGTACTCCAAATGGCTTTGGATTTAGTTTGAGTATTCTTTTTTGAGCGTTTTAATCTACAAATCGGGAATGTTAAGGGGTTAAGTCAGTATAATACCAGATATGTCTTTATTAGTCCCACAAGACAAGGGGTAATTCAAATAATGGTATTTCAACGACATGGCAAGTGTTTTTATGAAAACACACGGTGTATTTGAGCTCTTTGATGACGTCCATGTTGGCAACAGTTGGAAGTGAAAGGCAACCAAAACACGTGAGCGACCAAGACAAAATAACAGGCGTAATTCCGCCTTCCAAATGACGTGAATGCTTTTTGAGTCGCCATCTCCTCCAGATAAATGTATACTAAGTGTTCATCTTAACGAACTAACGCTGATGGCTTTGCTGACAGATAGCTGAGCGCAACATAAGAATCTACACAGACATGCTAACCTCAAATTAGCTTCCACCTCACCTGACAACAGTCCTTGATGCGGTGGTTTCTCAGTTCACTCAGGATTGCGCTGATTTTATCATCAAAACTCCTTTTAAACAAACTATTGTGCTTGTCATTGTATGACTTCTTCTGTCAAATCGACGTCAGTTGGTTTTGTGCCACTTACAGCGCCCGCCGTGTCGACTTCCTGGTGTGGCTGACGTCAACGATCTACGTCATCAGCCTCTTTTTTTATTGGCGGATCGTAAATCCCACGTAGGTGCAGTAGACTGTAGCGTATAGAGACGTATTACGTCCTCAATAATGGCAGTTGGGTCCCAAAGTTGCATGTTTGAAAAGAAGAAGTACGGGAATAGAGAATGAAAAGTTGATATTGCAATGGGATCGAACGAATCACTTTTGGATGACTGGTAGAAGTTAAAAAAAAACTAAAAAGAACACGAGTTTGCCCTTGCACTTTTGCAATCAATAGTTTAAATTTAAAGTAATTAATTTAATCATGGGAGTCATGAAGCCACTGAAAAGGCCATTGATATAAAATGATTGCACTGGCTAAGGTATTTGTATTTGTACTTTATTATATGAAAAGTTAAGTTTTTGTAATAAACTGTTTGGGGTTTTTTGATAGCTTCACTGACACTTAAACCCACAATTTTATTGGACTTTTATCATTTATCACTTGGCACTTTAACGCAACTACTATTGTATGCAATATTTTTTATTCCAAATGATTAAGCGGTGCTGTTATCTTTTAGGACTAGATTTATTTTGTAGTGTTACCTCTTTTATGTTACCCCTTTAGTGTGTGTGTGTGTTTTATTAAATCTGTGTCTTTGATCATAGTACTGGTTTTAATTAGTGAGGTAATCAATTTACACTCGTCTTTTCTGTGCCTTGTGGTTTTATTTTGATTAAATAACTCTCCGGTTCATTCTTGAAACCTGTTTTTAACTAACAATTAATTTGCCCCCCCCCCCCCACACACACACAGACACACACACACTAAGTTACAACATTATTAATATGCTTTATTTGTTGTTGTATTATATCTAAAGACTACAATACTCGATTTGAAGTTGTCACTATAATCGTCGTTGGGATTTATAGTCGATGTGTAACAGACAAGAAACTGTTAAATTATGGCAGAAGTGATGCAACATCGTCTGTTGCTGGCACAAGTGCAGGTTGCTTCAGGAAACACCCAGAGCTGTGATGAAAAGTGTTCAGTTCAGCAAGTACTCTATTAGTCCAAATTAGAAATGCAAAAAATTAAAATGAAACATTACATTATACAGGGCTGCACGGCACGCAGGCCAAACAGCTAGGCGACCTGAGTTCGATTCCACCCTCTGGCATCTCCATGGAATTTGCTTGTTCTCTCCATGTATGCGTGGGTTTTCTCCAGGGACACCGGTTTCCTCCCACATTCCAAAAACATGCTAGGTTAATTGGCGACTCCAAATTGTCCATAGGTAAATGTGAGTGTGAATGTTTGTTTGTCTATATGTGTCCTGTGATTAGCTGGCGACCAGTCCAGAGTATACCCCGCCTCTGGGATAGACTCCGACGAGGGTCGCGAGGATAAGCGGTAGAAAATTAATGAATTACTTTATACAAGGGCTTGCCAACCCGTCGATCACAACTGTTTTTGACTTTGCCAGTGTATCCCAAAAACATTAGGGAAACTAAATGTATTATCACATCAGTGCCCTCCCAGAGAGTTACCAACACAAATGCCAAAAGGTCCCTGTATACACCCGTATGCTTTGCCAGCGCAGCCTTGGGCCAATATCTGAGAAACCCGGAGGTGCCAGCACACACCACACACTCACCCTGCAAGCAACAAGCATTGCGTGACATGCACCTCCAAAAAATCCTTAGGTTGAGGCGTGTGTGGTTGTTTACTCTTTACGCTTTACTCTTTCCCTGTCCCCTCAACCACCATCGCTCGCCTACGACGGTAAGCCATCTCACCAAATTGTTGTGGTCTGCTCTCAAAGCTGACAACATGTCTCGGACACTGACGAAGAGCCACAAAATTTCACCATCCAAAATCTGCAATATTGACTCACTTCCCATCTTCATATTCATACTCAAAACTCATCGTTTGAAGTTGCATACTCCCTCTAACTTGTTTACGTCTTTATTATGCTTTTTTTGTTTTACCAGTGTCATGTGCAGTGTCCCCTGCTACCCTAATGAGGATAAGCGGTATAGAAAATGGATGGAGGGATGGATGTAAGGTCTAGTATCCTTTTTTTTTTTTTTTTAGAAACTTACAAATTAAATGTATTATTGTTTTTATTATTAGAAGCAGGGGTGTCCAAAGTGCCCAGAGTATGTGTGGCGCTTGGCTTCATTGTCATTGGCTCGAAGCAATAAAATAAATAAAATTAAATAAAAAAGAAATATACGCCACTAAAAGGAGACACTCAAGCAGGTTTCAATTGACATCAGATCGTTTTCTATACACAACAGACACAATTAAGAAAGTACACAAAGCCATTACCAAAACTAAATATATTGCAAAAAACATTGAATAAAGAGGGGAAACTGTCATTTGTTTTCATTGGGTCTCTTGTATATATAACACGATCTGATGTCAAGATCAATCAGTTTGCCACACAATAGCCTAATGGTTGGCATGTTGCCCACATAGTCAGGAGATCTGGAAGATCTGGGTTTGAATCACCACTGAACATCTGCGCGTGTGGGTTTTCTCCAGGTACTCCAGTTTCCTCCCACATTTCCAAAAAACATAATAACTTTTTGCTTGCTTTGTTTGACTTTTTGGACCCATATGTTAAACGGAGACTTCACATGGAAGTGTGAAACATGGAGAGAGCAAACTATTGAGTAATTAGTCATCACTTTTGTTGGCTTTGCCTGGAAAATGTGTCACTGACTAAACTCACTAGTTTTCCTGCTAACTAACTATTCCTTGAGGCACCCGCTTCGTCAAATGTGTCATTTTCCCTTTCACTTTGCCTTCTAGTGGGCCGCATTCCAATGTGTGTCTCAGTGGGGGAGTGTTGAAATTCCAGTACATGTTTTAGCTTAGTCTTGACGGGAAAAAGCATGGATTGAGGGAAAACCCACTCAATGCTGAGTATAAAGAAGGAGGAGGATGGCAGAAGCCCCTCACTCCTTTTTCCTCCTCATTCTTGAAAGGTATCAGAACGGAAGGATGGCTTTGTTGGTGAAAATTCTGCTGTTTGTCATGGCTGGATTTTGCATCCAACTTTATCAAGGTGAGTTGAAGCACTGATTAGCAGTTAGAAGAGGATTAAAAAAGTTAATATTTATTTCCTAATGCTTTCCAATTCGTCTTGATCACAGCTCATGACTTCCCTGGACGTTGTTTGTGCCACAATACCATCAAATTCATCAGAGGGAATATGTCTGATTTCCAAGTGCTGGAAAAACGACCTGGTTGTGATAAAACAGAACTGATGTAAGTTGGGAATTTGCTTCTTATTTGAACTGTGACAGCTTGGCTCATCTGTCTGTGTTTTCTCAGCATCACGATGAACATGGCAGGGAACTCCACTGAAAAGATCTGCATGAACGCTGAGGGAAAGATGGCCAAGGCTTTTTTCAGGTGCTGGGAAAGGTAAGCACATACACCCAACATACTGTTCACTTCACTTCACATTCAACAGCTTGCTTCAACAAAATGCATCTGAACAGCTTGAGATTTTTCATGAGGCGCTGGGAAAATCACACCAAGTCCTCCAGATGTTTTGTGTTAGCACCTTGGCCTTAACCCAGGTTTTTTTCTCCCTCTTTTCAAGGATAAATAAGGACAAGAACCGGAAGATGGAGTGTATCGAAAGACAGAGAAAGTACACAAGCAGGGAGGAATCACAGCAGAGTCACGTGAATATTGGGAAGAATCCTGAGCAGAAATAGTCCAGCTGGAGAACGTCAGATGATTTGCAACCATGCAGTGAACAATGCTTATATAGACACCAAGTATGTTCATATCTTATAGCAGCTGTGTAAAGTCTACTGTATGTAATGTATGATATTTATGGAAATGTATTTATTGAATACTTTTTTTATTTGCTGAAAGAAAGTACATATTTTTTTAGATATAAATGTGTCTCTTGAAATAAATCCTTATTGAGGGTGTGTGCAAACTTTGAGGCATCTGTTTACATCTTCTTCAGCACCTTTTACACCAAATGTTGTAGTAATTGTTCCTGAAAAGTTGCTGTGTGAGGCACTGACTCCTTTGGAGATTTAAAAAAATATTAATATGCTTCATCCAGTTTATTTATTTGTATAACCTGAAAAACATTTGTGTTCTTACCTCTTATCTGTTTATAAAGTACATGCACCCGACCCTACAGGAAAAGTTCTGATACTTGTTTTTTAAATTCTGATCACCTCATTCATTCAGCAGAACATAAATACCATAGTTTCGGGTGGAAAAGCCGGTACTTATTTATCACATTTTGAACTCTGTGGCTTGTATTGTTCCGAAATTACAGTACATCTTTAATGCATTTGAGTTGCTGCGAAACAACTGGCTTTTCCTCTTTATGGAAGGGTGGCAGTGACAAGCACCTTCCATCTCATGCACATCTCATGTACTGCAGTGATTCTGCATATTGCATTTATTTGTATTATAATTATCAATAACAATGTTGTCACACTTACAATTAAGATATTACACTGGCCATAGAAAGTCGTGGTGTGTAATAAATGTTTCTGCATCAATGCCACGTGCTGCCAAGTGCCATGATACAACTTTGTGCACTTACTGCCTGTATTTGATCAGGAAATGTGCAAATTCATCCATTTTTACTTAAGAAAATGTTAAAAATTCTTGGAGTCATACAGAAAATAAATTTATAGCACAGTTAAATTGATAAATATTAATATTTGTTTTTTTTCACGACAGGTCCTTATCATTTTCTATCATTCCAAAACATTGGTAAATCGCACATATGGAATATATGTATTGTGAATATCTAAGTTGCTTGATTTGCCAGGAGTTTGGAGGGCGTTCCTTCTAGGGGAGGCCATTGTTATGGGGGGACCATGAGCATATTTCATTATTAACCCTCAAGGCGCCAGTGTTTTTTCAAGAAAATATTCAGTTTTGATATGACTATTTCATAAGGTTGTAGCTTGAAAATGGTAATAAATAGATGCATACTGTAAATGACAAGAATTATCAGTAGAACACAAAGTTTGTGATGAGAGGAAATTCAATTATTTAATTAGTATGGTCAGAAATCAGCGCCCTGATAACCAACAAGCGCATCAAAATGATCCATTTCTCAAACTCTTCCCCTCTCTCACACAAACACAGGCATCATTATCATAATTTACAGTGGGATACTGAACACCCGCGGATGTGGTTACTTCAGCATTTTTTTAAAACATCCCTACCACCTCCCCAATCACCATAGCGCTGCTACGTATACACGCAACATACATTGTGAATCCTCTGGGTTGTATCTTCCTGCTACCCAGAACACAGTGAAGTTCCATAAATGTGCTACTTTGTGGACTGTGTACATCTGTGTACTGCTTTTGTTTATTCATGGTGGCTTGGAAACTCGCCAGGGTCATTTTTCAACACGTGACCACTGCTGCGATTATTATTGTTGTTCATGTTTTCTGTTCATTGCCAAGGAGTAATGTTTGCAGCTAAGTGTATGGATATATTGTGTGTGTGCATGGGGGGCAGAGGCAGATAATGATTGTATCTCAGCAAGGGGGGCGCTGCAAAAAGAAAGTTTGGGAACCACTGTCTTAACCAACCATGTTACACATGTGACTAAGTCATAGTTTGGAAAACAAACTCTCTGACAGATCATCATCTCACGTGGACACACTGTTAATGTAAACAAAAAAAGTGAGGACGCTTCGAGGGGGGGTGCGTGCAGGAACACACTTGATTTGTGATATACTTGACATTTTTGTTTGAGCGCTGCTCAGGGACAAATTCCAATGGTGAAAAAGACAATGATTGGCTAAAATGAGCAGGGAATCTGCAGACATTGGCTGAATTTGGGAGGCGTGCATAATTCCCAGGGTTTGATCGAATTAGAGAAATCTCAGAGGGTCTGAAAATAGTGCAGAGATACGCTACACCAGTTCTTCCTGAGTACTGTTTTGTCGCTTGAACATTCATTTACCACAATGTCTGCGTGTCTGAGGAGGTATGACTGTTGTTTAGTACATGAACAGCTAGCTCCACTCAAAGGTGTTGCTGTAGGAATTCCCTGGGGCTGGAGCCTATCCCAGCTGACTTTGAGGTGGGGAAGACAATCACAGATGCTTCGTAAACAAAAGACCTCAGGAGGTTCAAGCCCGAATAACACATTGTTCACATATTATCTGATACCGGTGCAAAATCACAATTCGGTGCTGGTGCTGAAACCTTGGGACTTGGTCGTTTTAAAAGTAGCCTGCAGGCTGAAAAAGTGTGACCAATCCTGGTGACTGGCTGATTGTCGCATAGAAAACATGGACTGGATTTTCAGTGACATGGGCATTGGAAATGGAATGGATTGCCTAGCAACGGTCTTTCCACCTTCACCCTGCCAGTATTATGTTTGCCTCCAGAAAATAATTTACAGAAAAGTTTTTGTGTCAGGCCCTTTGTTTATTTGTTGAATACGTCCTTGATAAAGAAAACTCTGACCTATCCTGTAGTGCCACCATCAGGTCAAAATTTTACATTACAATGAATTTACATCCAAATGTTGTGAAATTTACAGATATCATTAATGACCTGAAGAGTATGAAAACTCTTGATTTTGGTGATGGCGCTAACCAGAGTTCTTTTTGGTTGAAATACCTGAAACTGTTCAATGATATGAACTTTTTAAAAAATCAATTTCGCTATGAATTTCTTACACGACCAGTATATAAATATCAAACTATTAAATTTAAATATAAATGTATAAATGTCATATACATGTCTTCTACAGCAGTACACTTTCACAAGAGATGTTTACTTTTGAAAAGTAATATACATTGTTTGCTGCCTCAATGTTGATGTAAGCTATTTCTTATTTTGTTAACAAAAGGCAACAGGAAATAACCCAAAGAGGTCTTATTTTGATCACTATTTATGGTTCTCACAGAATGAACCATATTGATTGATGTTGGTGACCCACTTTCCTGTCATAAACTTATTTACTTATTTTTATCTCCTTTTCTGTAATATATTTGTTGTTAGTTGCAAAGTCTCACTCACCCCTCCTCTGTTGTTATTTTGGTTTGGAACTTTCCTTTCCAATCTTTCCTTGCCTCAGTACAGTATATTGTCGGAAAGACTTACAGTATATTTGTTCATTTAGCCATTTTAATGCTTAAGAATTGTTCATTTTGGCCAGTGGTTGTCAGTTATTATCCCCCCAGGGGATAGAAATGTTATAATATTATGATAGAAAATTAAAATATGTATTTATTTGAACTGAACTTGAAACTGAAACCTAGATTTTCAACAAAATACGGAGCTGTGAAGCATACAAGCATATTCAAGTGTCTTACTACATGCTGAGTAAGGTAGGTGTGTGCATTTTAAAAAAATCCAATGAAAATCCTCCTACCCTTTACGCCCCCCGACAGTTCACCCGCTCCACTATTTCAAATCAAATCAAATCAACTTTATTTGTATAGCACTTTTCCTGCAAAGACATGCAACACAAAGTGCTTTACAGAATTAAAACAATTACAACAATTAAAAGGGAAAAGCAAAGAAACAAAAGTAAGCCCCTCCTTCCCAACCTCCATACTAAACACACACACACACACACACGCACACAATCACACCCAGTAGGGAGACATGGCATGGCACAGAGGATCAAGGAAACGCCACCTTTGGGGCCGTCCACACTGGGAGGAGCTGCAGGCCGTGCCATCGGGGGACCAGCACCCAGGCCCCACGACTCCGACAGACGGGCGAACCCCCACATTAAAGGGAGGAACCCCCAGCCGGCCAGGTCGAAGGGACCCAAGGATGGCACCCCCCCAGCAGACATGACACAGCCCCCAGTGTGGAGGACCCCCCCTGAGGAAACACTGGAGTTAAAAGCTGAAGACTAAGAGCATAAAATAGGACTAAAAAGATAAAAACACAAGAAAAGTTTAAAAATATTAGTTAAAAGCCTGATTAAAATTATTTGGTCAATAATGTGGAAAATTACATTAAAATAACAAAATATATGTAAAATTACAATACAGCCATCCATTTTCTATGCCGCTTATCCTCACTAGGGTCACAGTATGCTGGAGCCTATCCCAGGGCGAGAGGTGGGGTACACCCTGGACTGGTGGCCAGCCAATCACAGGGCACAAACAAACCATTCACACTCACATTCATACCTATGGACAATTTGGAGTCACCAATTAACCTAGCATGTTTTTGGAATGCAGGAGAAACCCATGCATGCATGGGGAGAACATGTTAACTCCACACAGAGCTCAGCACAAAGAAGCCCAAGAGAAGAATAGAACCCAAATCTCCCTGAACTCTGGAATGGACCACCGTGCGGCCCATTACAATACATACTGCATGTACTATATATTTTTTTACTAATTCCATGCTGTAGTCCACCACCAAACAGTGATGATTTTTTAAAAAATTAATATATCCAAATCCTTTTTGGCAAAGCTGCATATCCAAAATGCAAAGTGAGCACAAAACAGGAAAAAAAGGAAAAGAGAGCTCACCCCAGTCAGACTACATATTGTAACATATGCATGAACAAATCCACATCAAGAGCTGATTTTAGAGGTGATAATCACAGTCACAAGAATGTATTCTATTCCATTCAAAACATATTCAGGTACTGCTTTTTGTACCCTTGGCTTATTCTGGATCTGAACACTGTGCTGCTTGTCAATTTGATTGAAACAGAATGGTGGGACAGAGGAGTACATGAAGCAGAAGAAGAATCACATTGCCAGCCCGGGTTCTGGTCACTGGTTCAGGTCCCTTGCTGCTGACACCCTCTGTCATGTGGTTGAGATGCAGCGTGAGATGCTGCTCAGATGGGGAGACGCAGGAATACACAGACACACAAATCCTCCGGGCTGAGCCTCTCTTCTTTATCTCCGTCTGCTTGTCGCTGAATTTGAATGTGCTGTTGCTCACTGACAAGATTACAAGGGAGAGGGTGCGGCAGCGCTCAGCGCTCACTCTTCTGAATCCAAACACGCTGCAATAATCCAAGTATGTATCAAATGCAAAATGAAGAAACAAGAGCAAGAGACTAACAAAAGTCTGCAAATGACTGAGAATTGCATTTGACCTCAAAATGGATGTTAAGCAGTCATCAAAGACTGCAATGGATCCCCACACAGCCATGATTCAGCACTTTTGATTGAAAAAACAAATTTTTTTTAGTTGTGCTTTTTCGCTTTTTTTGTAGAAAACCTCGGCCTAATATTTCATTAATTATGTCTTCATAAATTGTATTTATTGACACTTCATTTGCACTGCAGTAAGCCCTCATTCATCATGGTTAATAGGTTTCAGACTGCACCGTGAACCTCTGCAATGTAGCTAGGATTATTCTAATTAATATTTATATAATTTTAATATTTTCATAGTCAGAGCTTAAAAAACCTTTTTACAATCTTCTAAATACGCGTTTTAACAATATTAGAGCCCTCAAGACATAAAATAATCGCCTTTACAAACCCATCACCCAATATAGTAGACAAAATAACAGAAAAAAAGACATTGAAGACATAACTATATGACTCGTGTTTTTGTGTGTTGCTATAAATGTGTACTGGTGCTAGGAAGGTGAGTGTAGGAGTCGACTGAAGTGATGTTTGGGGCTCAAAAATGAGTTTGGTGTGAGTTATGGCCTCACCAGTAGCCTGTGTTAGGGACGATTGTGCCTGAGATAATTCAAACCTGCCACTAAAAGCCTATTGCTCCAACGATCAAGGCTGGTGCTTGTGTTTCTCACCGAATATTGCAGTGAAATGTCCGACTATTCATACTAAAATGTTAGTTAAAATAAGAAACTACATATGAGAGGGGAGGGGTGATCTTCTCTCGTGTCCTAGACACCCATGGCCAGGTGACAAGAGGCCATTCATGTCCATCTTAGCAGAAATAAACCTGTATGTTGGTGCATAATTAGAATTAATAGTCAAATCAAATGAAATAATGGCTACAAAACATTTTACAAGTGCAATGAGAAAGCATATTTTCCCATCATAATCATTCATTAGCGTTTTTCAGACACTTTTATTGCTAATGTCGATTTGAAATCAGAGGACAATGGCAATGTAAAGCCAGCAGGAGGTTTTGGATGGCGAGGAGCAAGTCAAAATTACATATTTTTATGGGCGTATCAATTAATTGCTGAATTTTGTCATTGACTCTGCTCTCATAAAAAGTCCACATCTGGCTTTCTTTTCATTTTTTTTATGTGAAACATTCTGAACGCCATGACCTCCTGATGGGAAAGGCAAAAGTCCTTCTGTTTTTGAACATGGCAGTGTTATTGAAGGCGCTGTATGCCAGGGTGCACCTGCTGTTTTGCACCCTTAGGGGGCAGCAACAACCTCCCTTACTTCTGTTCTCATCAGCATGCTGTTGGAGCTTTGTGCCCCCACCATGTCTCGCTGTGCCCACTGTAAGGGGAGTCATGGCTTGCAGTGCTGAATTCATTAACCTTTTCGCCACTGCCACTGAATGTGTATTGAACTCCCCCCCCCCATCACTTTAAACAGTTTAGTGTGAAGAGAGAAAGGGTGAAGGACCCCATTCGTTCTTATCTAAAAAATGTCATTTCACATCAGATGCTATTCAGTGAGCCAGGATTTGTTAACAGCTGTCATGTGCAGCATCGCCTATCCGGGAAATAATTCGGTATGGAGTCGGACAGGCTGCAAATTTGGGACACAACTTATAATTGTCACTTTTCAGACATCATGCTAACCCATCATCATGTGTGAGAAAGCTTTCATGAACTATTTGTGTCATGAGACCAATGTACCACTGAAGTATAACATCAAGTGGAAAATAACCAGTGAGGTCTTGATGATTCCTGTAAACCTAAAATACTGTGCTTTTTGCGTATCTAAAATAAAAAAAATAATAATACATGTGGATGATGGGAAAAGTTGCAAAAAAAGTCCAATTCTCATACTAACTAAAGGGGATTGTGTAGAAACAGAAGATGTCACGCAAAGAACAAAAAATGGAAGATGCACTGAAAGCACAAATATTACATTATAAGATCCAAAAAGCTGACAGAATTTTGACTTTAGTGTGAATCTTTCCTGCAGGCACTACAGCTTGCCAGAGAATTAAAGTCCTGAGATCAAGAAGAATTAAAACTGGTACAGGGGTAGGTGTGAGTCCTCTGTGAAAGCATGTAAAGCAGAGAAATCAAGGTACAAAAATCCAAATGATGACAGAACTACTGGGGAGGAGCTGGTGTCAATAGAAGCTGGGGATGAAGGCAGCAATATTGCAAACGAGCACTAACATATATTTTTAGATGAACTATCCAGTGAATCCTCGTACATTTGCAATTCAGCATGCAAGGCAGCTTTTTTGGAAAAAAAAAAACCCAAAACAAACAAAGAAAAATAATGTGCTTGTCATTCAAAACTGCAATAAAAGCCAACGATAAAGTCTGGTGCCAAACGTCACAGTAATATTACTGACATCTAGTGACCAGTGGAGAATGTAATATATCATCACATCTTATGAATGCCACTACAGTATTTTTGTATTTCTGTTAATTTTGCCCTTTTAATGCTGGAAAAATGCTTCCACAACAAAGCACAACTTATTAATTAAAATAAAATGTGATAGCGTGCAAAAATTGCAAAAAAAAAGTTGCAAAATTCAGGGCAAGAAGCGGTGAAGAATTACTGTCCATCTGCTTGCAATTAAAAATTATTATTATTAATTATTATAATGCATGCTATAAATTCCAATTTTTTAAACATCAGCTAAAAGAAATGTAATGGAATTACATTTTTACTCCTGTTTTGGACTAAAACATACATGGTTTATTCAACCCATTTTTCTTGTCAAGGAGCATAAGATTGGCGGCTACATAACAAGGTGATAATGTTAAATCCTGATAAGCAATTTTAAAACCCTTCATTTAGCAGCACATATAAAACAACTAAGCCAAAAGAGGAAGGATTTGTGCAGAAAGTGCATGCTTCAACTGAAAAAGCAGTTTACTATGGATATCCCCCCCCCAGACAACAGCCATTACATAAAGCCCAATACTGACCGACATGTCATCCACACCCTTAATTGGGTGAGAACTCCCCCGTGTCCAATTGGAGTAGCTCCTGCACCGTGGACAGTAGCTCTGGCGAGAATCTTGTCTTTATCTTGTCAGTACAGATTCCTTTTCAAACAGTGCCTTCCAGTTACACTGAACAACGACTTATTATGTCAAATGACTGCCGTCCTACTTTCAACACTTGTACTCTGACCCTTCTGCGTCTGTCAGTACTCTTTCCCATACCCTTACTACTGTATGCTGCACCATTTACTGTAGGCATTTAAAATGAGAAACTCCACCAAATTAAGCAAGTGGCCATGATTGTGATATCCTTGCTGGGATAGCAATATTGGTCTCCTTATCTTTGAAAGCATAGTCAACCAATACTGTTAGTAACTTTGAGTGATCGGTGGTACACAGCTTCTTGTAAAGTTGACGGTCTGCCAAATGTAACAATCTGAAGTCAGATTGGCTAAAAGAAACACCAGCCCCCATTGTTAATAGCGTGTACGTATATGACATGGGCCAGCACTGCCGATTCTGAAGGCCCTGGCAGATTACATTGATATGGGAACACAGAGATCCTGAAATATGATGGTCCATGTGCAGACAAGAAACACGCTACTAAATGACGAAAATAAACCATTGGAATAAATTAATATTATTTCATGGAGTGCTTGTGCTTGTGGTAGTGATTAGGCCAGCAGAGAAGGCCTTGATGGTCCTGATGCACCACTGGTGTCAACAGGTTTAATGATTTTAAATGAAACACAAAAAACTGCAAACTGCTCTCTACTACTCCTGCTTCAACAAATACAATCCCCAAATAAAAATGTAATTATAGATATAGCGTTGCATATGGTTGCAGGGGTGAATAAGAGATGGAGTTAATCAAGGCAAGTACCCGTGAGTCCTTGTTCAGTAAAAAACTCAAATGACTCTTTCATGACTCATTCATCTCTGTTTTGTACCGCAAAATCTGATGAGGAATACCACTACACGTTTAATAGTAACATTTCCAACTGAGTGGACTGTCACAATAAGCATTAAAGAGTTGTTCATGAACGTTAATGAGTTGGTGACTTGATTAATGGTAGGCCCGTAGAACTCCCTTTCTGTTGTAGCTGTAAAAACTAATTGCAAGGCAGCTAACGTAGTCACTAATCATGCCTGGAACTGCCACATGTGTGAGGAAAGTCATGTGTGTGTGAGCGAGCACCCAATCACACAAAGGCCACACGTTGACATTCCGTGATAATTGCATTCTTGGGTCGGTGCTACACAGACCAGTCTTAAAGCACAATGAATGTGATTAGCAATACAAGGTCCTGGCCCTGCATTCCATTTTCACTCAATCAGCCCAACGCCACTTTATCTGAAGCGTGTCCACTAATCTTATCAGCTTGCTGATTATTTGTATTCCCTGGTTACCTCCATTACAGCAGCCAAGCCCATAAAAATGTCTTTGCTCTTATGATACTGTCATGTACCAATCTCCCAGACTCACCTTCCTATTCATCTTAAAACAGTTTTTAATTCCAAAAAATGTAATTGTAGAGCACCATCCCTCTATCCAGGCTGTCACTTAGTTGACCAGTTGAATTTGAAAACAATTGTCTCACAAGTCTTTGTCTCTTTCGTCAGACCACAGAGTATTTTCCCGAAGCTCAGCAAGATGTTTTCTGGCAAAATTGAGGTGAGCTTTTTTTTGCCCAGCAGTGGTTCCCCTCTTGGAACTCTGTCATGCAGGCCCTTTTTGTCGAGTGTCTTTTCTTATGGTGTTATGAACACTGACTGCAGGTTTTTGGATGTTGTTGTGGGGTCTTTTGTGACCTCTTGGATTAACTTTTGCTGTGCTCTTAGGGTAACTGTGGTTCGCTGGAGACCCAAAGCTTTAGAAATGGCTTTATAACCTTTTCCAGGCTGATAGATCTCAATTACTGTTGTTTTCTGGTGGCGCAACGATTACCACTTCTTCAGTGATAACTTCTTCAACTTATCACTTTTTCAATCTGGGTCATGTACTATACATTTGGATTGTCTATAGGTTTGGTCAACACCTTATAAATTGTGAATGTAAATATCCCCACTGAGGGACGAATAAAGGTATATTTAATCTAGTCTAGTCTAGTCTAGTCTAGTCTAGTCTAGTCTAATCTAATCAGCTTTCCCCCCAAATCAACATTATAGAAGTGAAAACTCCACCAGAAAAAGCACAAGACAGCTCCACTCATTGCTCATCTATGTGACTGTGTGCATGCACTCCCTTTCTTCCCCTCCCCTCATCCAATCGCTGTTAGTATGCAAATGAGCCAACACGCAGCGCAGACTTTGTGGAAAAAGACCCATTAGACAACTAATAAATAACAACATCTAAAAACAATAATTAATATAGCGTTGGTTGTTAAAATCTGGCTGTAGGATATATTTTTTTACTGTTATTTTTTTCTCAAGGAGGATGAGGAGGAAATACCGAGAATATACGTACCATCAAAGGTTCTCCTATTTTGCGACGGCAGAACATGAATGCAGGTGGATCACAAGTACGATGCCTGGATTAGCCTGCTGCTGTGTTTAATGTGACTGTCACTAACAGAGATGGTCTACATGGTGATGCGCATTGTGGCCTCTGATGCACAGTCCAGTGGCCCTGCACATTTAAAGGTAATGAGAAGCATTCATTTGATTGGTTAAGATGACACTTGGCTGTGTTAAACCCTCTCACGCCTTCTCTCCCCCCTCTTTGCCACTTGAAGGAGGCGTGGGTGCGACCAGACTGCCAGACTGCACTACTCAGTTTACGTGAGTAACATTTCTGACTTGAAAGTGCTTGAAAATGAATACAAGTAGAGATTTTTGCTAGAAGAGAACACTCTGGACAGATAGCAAGATAGATACTATATTAATTCCCATTAGAGGAAATTGATGTCTCCAACAGCATAGAGAAATCAGGAAAGTAGGTAGGTGGGTAGATACTTTATTCCACCCCATGGGGAAATTCGCACAAGCTATACTCACAATATATTGCAAATTTCCCCACTGAGGGACGAATAAAGGCATATCTTATCTTATCTTATATACATAGTGAAAACACGCTGCAATGCCAGTGATAATAGTACACATGAATAGTACACAGTGAATAGGAGCTGTTTTACTGTCACATACCAGCAGGAATGAAGGATCTTCTGAACCTCTCTGTTCTACAGCGCAGAGGGGGGAGCTTGTTACTAAGGCTGCTTGTCTGAGCTGCCAGAGTCTCATGCAGAGGGTGTCTGCAGTTGTTGAGGATGGCAGACACCTCATCGTCCTCTCTACCAACTCCCCTAAAGAGACCGCTCTCCCACCCACAGACACACACACTTACTGATCAGCTTATCAAGCCTCTTACAATCCCAAACCCCAACAAAACACAACAAAATAACACAGCAGTGGTCACTACACATTGATACAAAGCGTGCAAAAACTCACTGTATACATTAAAGCAGGGGTCTCAAACTCAATTTACCTGGGGGCCACTGGAGCTAGGGTCTGGGCAAGGCTGGGCCGCATCAGGTTTTCCCAAAAAAAAAAAAAAACTTTATTAACTTTAAAAATGTATTAAAAACAGAAAAATATACAAACTTTTTCAGTGCTTTGGTTCCGATTTTCTACAATAAAAGCTCTGATAAAACATTCCACTGTTCTCAAATATCTTAATTTTTATTTTTCTGCACAAAATAAGACAAAAAATAAATAAACAAATCAAGAATAAAGAAAATCAATCAATCAGTAATAAATAAATATAATAATAATAATAAAACGGCAAATAATAAAAACTTAAGAAACCACATATAGTTGGTGGGTAGACAAATTATTTTTTTCAGATTAAAATTAACAAAGCATTATTAGAGCCCTGTAGACATGACAAAACACGACTCACATTTCATTCACATTTAGTCACATTTATACTTTTTTTATTTACAACATATTGCACAACTGCACGGTCTTGAGACACATGCTAACTCGCAAACTAGACATCTAGCGACCTAAACGGTAGCCTTCAAGTTATTTCCTTTCAACTTAAATAGCCAAAAACTTACCACTTCCACACGGATAGGGAGGATAACTATTAACAGTTATTTAACCTTTAACATGAACATTAATCAAACGTAATCATTGTTTCTGGGTACATGATACCATACAGCATCCATATCAAACTTGCGCAGGCCGCACTAACATTAAACTTTCATATCAAGGCGGGGGCCTCAAACTAGTGTCCTGCGGGCCACATTTGGCCCGCGGGCCGCGTGTTTGAGACCCCTGCATTAAAGCATTTCAATTTGTGGAGAACTAATCTTGTCAGTTCTTTGTTGTATGCCACTTTTGTTGTCAAGGTGGACTCCCAGATATTGATAGGACTCAACCACCTCAGCGTTCAACTCCATCAATCGTGACGCTCAGGTTTCTTCCTGCCAAAGTCCACGATCATTTTTTTGGTGTTCAAAATGAGATCAGTACTCCAGCAGACATTGAAAGCATCGATTAGATCACTTGACAAATGCTACAAAAGCTGTATCATCACAGTATTTCTGAATGTGAGAAGATGCTGACCTACACTGTATGTAAAGTCAGCTCTCTCCAGGGTGAAGAGGAACAGATATTATATTGTTATCTGAGGGACCCCAATGTTAGTCACCAATGCCCCAGACATTGGCCTCAAATCTAGGTGGCTATGAATCCAAAAAATGAATGCAGGTTCTGTCCCCATCCTCTTAAATTTCTCTCTCTCAGGTCAAGGCAGTGGTGAAGCCACAGAACATCAGCCTTACGTACTGTATGTACCACACAGTCTCTTGTAAAAATGAGAGAATTTGGTTTAGCATGTAAAGGACTATATCATTGTCCTCCATGTTTTTGTGAGCATGCTTTACCTGTGGAGTGGCTGTTTTTCACTGGACAAGAACGGGTCACTGGTCAGTTAGGTCCTCAAGATGTGGTGAGCAAAGGTGGGGCCCAATGGGATTTGTTTTAATGGGGTCCAGAGTTCCTGGTGGTTCCCCTGTTTGTTCCCCTTCAAATAAAATTCTGATTAGGACCCCAAATTGGGCAAGGGTGGCCCTGGGAAGCAAACCACTGATGAGTGTCATGGATGCTCACTGAAATGGCACCTGTGAAAGCACCATTTCTGCCATTGCAGTTCGGAATGTTCCAAATGGCATCATAAGCAACGACGTGGTGACTACGTAGAAGCATAAACCTGCATGAAGGTGTGTGTGCTGTGGTGTGGAAAGCGACATGTGCATGTGAAGGTGTTCAGGGTTGAGGCATTAAAATCAGTCTTTCTTGCTCCGAGAACACAAAAGTGTTATTAATTTTCTCAAAGGAATCAAAGGATCCAAGGCTTTTTTGCATTATGGAAGATGCGCATAACTGAATGGGAAATAAGCTGCCTCCTCCAGTGGCTGGGGCAAAATGCAGATTTCATTGTTGGGAGGGGAATGAGAGGTGAAACAACAATGGTACTGCACAACAATTGCTGGGGACGCCTGTTTGAGAGACCTCATTTAGCAACGAGCCAACATTCCAAGTTGGGAGACAATGACCTGCTATGCTTCCCTCCTTGCAAAACCCGACACACACACAGACACACGCACACAGATTTTCTTCTGTTTTGTGCCATTGTTGGATTTGCAAGGAAAGACAAATCAGCAGAGATATTAAGATATCAACATGGCGTGTTGCATAATGAATCATTGTGCCATTTGCATGGGATAATGATGGCTCTGATTGTCAGGGGGATTTCATTACTAATCCATTTTACTTCCGTCAAAAGATATTGTTATATGTTTCCATACAATTTCCAAGTTAAAAGTCAAGATAGTCAGCTATTTTTTTAATGTTAAAAAGTCAGTACATTCACACAGTTTAACGTGCATGTTAGACAATAAGTATTCTTGCTGAAATTATGATTTCAATTTAGAAAATGTTAACAGGAAAAGGGGAAAGGGGTAAGAAAAGGGAAGAAAGAAAGCTACGAGAGGAAAAGTGGAGGGAAAAGATGTTTGGTGACGATTTGTGTGTGCCTAATCACAGACAAATACATTTTAACACTTTTCTGTGCGCTTTGGAAAGTGTTCCCACCTGAGACTCTAAGTTTATATTCAACTTCAACTAATATACATGGTCAAGTACCAGTACTGCATATCCTAAAGAGCTCCTAGTACCCTACCAACCTAATAGAACACTGAGTTTTCCACTTAGTCCTAGAATTTTTAGAATGATTTTTAGAATGAATCAAGCTCCTCTGTTATGGAACCATCTCCCCAACTGAATGACCAGACAGACACCCTCTCTCTCGTCAAAAGTAAACCCATGCATGAAACTGACCCTCGCTGAGAGACACCCCTCTATGTTCTGTGGACAGAGACAGACACTCTCGTGTCTAATCTCAACCCAAACAGTTGAGACAGAAGGCCGCCTGGGTTCTGAATATATAATATAAAATGATAAAAAAATAAAACAAATGCACAGCAGCGATCAATTTGACGAAAAAAATCACATAAAATAGCAAGCAAAGTGACCGAAATGTTGTTATTTGTTTTTTTTTCTCATTGGTAAAAAACATTCATCTTCATTACAGCTACAGCAGGACTATACACTCTGCCAACATAATGACAATGGCCAATTCCATACTCCAGCAAGGTGTACTTTACACTTCTTTTTAGAAGGGGGCACTTTCTGCTGTTCTCAGCACATGATTAGGGGAGCTAGTGGCAGCAGCACAGGTTGGGGTCAGGTCTGTAAACATAGCAAAATGAATTGTAAGCACTCAGAAAACAAGCATCTGACACCATTTTTCAATCCATCATATTTGCCAGCAGGTGTGAAGTTAATAAATGGGGAGAAAGCCATATATCTGCTAAGCAAATTAAGCAAGTATAGTTGGTCCCCTTTAAGGAGTAAACATGAGTACAAAAGTACTCACCAAAATGTTGGAGAACTGCTTCCTACTTGTTCAGTGGGTGCCGATGTGTTGGCAGTAGGGGTTTTAGCCTATAAAATATTTGAATTGTAATTATTACAAGACTCATATCATACCTATCTACAGTATAGTGTGTTTATTACCGTATGAGCCAAAGGAGAGGAATGAAGATTAGCCGCAGCAAGACGGAGTATATACACTACCGCTCAAAAGTTTGGGATCACTTGCAAATGTCTTTGTTTTCCAAAGAAAAACACATTTTCATGCATTTCACAAATATTTTTTTCCATTTCACAAACAATTAAAATTAATCAGATGATTTTCAAAGAACGATCTACATTTTTGCATTGAGGCCTACTATCAACTACTGTCAGTCCTCTGCATCATTCTCATGGTGGCTAAGTTAATCCCAGTTACTCCCTTCAGAGAGCAGCACAATCTGGGTCTAACAAGGACAGAAAAAGGAGTGGGAGGCCCCGATGCACAACTGTGCAAGAAGACAAATATCTGAGAGTGCGTCACCTGGCAGCTACACTAAATAGTACCCGTCAAACACCAGTGTTAGTATCAACAGTGAAGCGGCGACTTCAGGATGCTGGACTTCATGGCAGGTTTGCCACGAAAAAATCATATCTCAGGCTGGCCCAAAAAATTTTCAAGTGATCCCAAACTTTTCAGCGGTAGTGTATGTGTGAATGAAAGGCACCCAAGTGGAAGAGTGAGGTTACAGGGAGAAAAGATGCAGAAGGTGGGGAATTTTAAGTACTTGGGGTCAACAATTCAGAACAACGGAGAATGTGAAAAGGAGGTGAAGAAGCGTGTGCAGACAGGATGGAAACGGGTGGAGAAAAGTGTCAGGCATGGTGTGTGATAGAAGAGTTTCAGCTAAAATGAAAGGAAAGTGTGGTGAAAACTGTGGTGAGACCATCCATGTTGTTTGGTCTAAAGACAGTGCCACTGAGAAAAAGAGAGGAAGCAGAACTGGAGGTAGTGGAGATGAGGATGCAGAGGTTCTCATCGGGAGTGACCAGGATGGATAAGATCAGGAACGAGTACATCAGAGGAACATTTAATGTTTAGAGGCCTTGGAGATAAAGTCAGAGAGGCCAGACTGAGATGGTTGGGACATGTCCAGAGGAGAGATATATTGGTAGAAGGATGCTGCCAGGTAGGAGGCGTAGAGGAAGACCATAGTGGAGGTTTATGGATGTAGTGAAGGAGGACATGAGGGTAGTTGGAGTGAGAGAGACAGATGCAGAAGACAGGGTTGGATGGACGCGGTTGATTTTCTGTAGTGACCCCTGATTGGAAAAGCCGAAAGGGAAAGAAGAAGAAGAAGTATGAGCCAGCGTGACTTTGTCTGTGTCGCTCCTCTGGTCATTATATTTGGTTTTACATTGCAGCAAGTGTTCTTCCACATCTTGACATAGTAAACTTAAAGAAATTAACATTCATATTATAATTCAGTGGGCATTTTGGTAAATAGAGGGAATAACTGTTCATGTCAGTCCATCGTTCAATGGGCATGCAGGTGAACTGAAGTAGCAAATTGCAATTCACCATAATTAATATGCAATACCATGCACAGTATGCACGTACTCTCACCCTTCATATAGAGTACATGCCATCATATAGGTATTTCAATGATTATTTCTGAATACATTTGATCTTGTACTGATTTATAATGAAATAATTAATAATGAAAAAGCTTAATACGTGAACTGGACTCAATACATTTCAAAATATTGCATACAAGCATTTCATTATCCTCACAGCACCAGCAAAAAAACTTGTGAAAAGTTAAATACTCAACACGTCCAGTTCAGGTGGAGCAAATACAGTTATGTACAGTGCCCTCCAAGAGTATTGGAACAGTGAGGTTAATTCCTTTGTTTTTGTTGCAGACTGAAAACAACAAAAGGTGAATATGAGAGCAGAGAGCAACATTTCAGCTTTTATTTTCAGGTATTTTCATCTGGATCTGATCCACAACTTAAAAAATATGACCTTTTGTTTGAACCCGTCCATTTTAGTAATGGAACATATAACTGAAAGGTGTGTCCGATTACATTTTTGATCAGGTCAGTTTGGGTATGATACGTTTTGCCTGGGCAGACTGCATTTAGAGGTGAAAACAACATGAAAATCAGAGCAGTGTCTATGGTGTGAAAAGCAAGGAATTGTGAATCTGAACATTTCTCATAGCCAGTACAACCATTTGGAATGTCCTAGAGAAAAAATAAACCGCCTGCGTAGTCAGTAACAGATGTGGAACACATAGACCAAGAAAAACATCAGCAATTGATGATAGTATCTGCAGAGAGCAGGAGTTAAGGTGTCACTATCTACTGGTCATAGTCTCCATGAACAATAATACAATGGCTACACCAGCGGATGCAAATCACTTGAATAAAAAGGCCAAAACGTACAAAGGTGAGCATAAAAAATTTGGTGACAAAAGTTTGATGGATTAATATAGATTTGAGGCTCATCTCCAGAGTGTAAAGGTAACTATAGGGGTTTTATTTCATATCAAGAGGGCTCTAATAATGTTAAAAACCCTATTTAGAAGGTCAAAATATGGGTTTCTGTGCTCTAACGACAAAAATATTTAATTTATAAATAAAGAATCCAGGGCGGCACGGCGGTTGAGTAGTTAGCGCACAGACCTCACAGCTAGGAGACCAGGGTTCAATTCCACCCTCGGCCATCTCTGTGTGGAGTTTGTGTTCTGTGTTCTCCCCATGCATGCGTGGGTTTTCTCCGGGTACTCCGGTTTCCTCCCACATTCCAAAAACATGCTAGGTTAATTGGCGACTCCAAATTGTCCATAGGTATGAATGTGAGTGTGAATGGTTGTTTGTCTATATGTGCCCTGAATGAATAAATGAATGAATGAATAAAGAATCCTACGAATGAATGAATAAAGAATCCTACCTCAACCATTCATGAAATTCAACCAATCATGACTCGTCATTATACTGCATGTGGATCAGACAATGACAGAAGACCACAGGCTCTCCCCACTGATTTTCAGCTGTTCCAATGTTTAGTCAGCTTAAGCTCAATGCTTAAATTTGCTGTGAGGTTCTGTGGACTCCACATTTTTAACTGAACAGTTTATCTTTATTCCCGTGTGAAGGTGGCGATAACATTTATTTAATCTTCAGTAAATGATGTTCCTTTTGGGATTCAGGCAGGAAAATTAAAACAGTGTTGCAAATACCCCCTCAGAGATATCGTTTACAACTATTACACACAACAGACGGCAAGTTCAAGTTTAGCTTTTATTCTTTTCTTAAACTGAAACGTGGCCCAATTCAATGTGACAGCTGCCAGGAAAACTAACATGTTTATCAAAGAGTGTAGTTTACCTCACTCGGATTTGGAGGTTCAGTAAGCAATTGTTCTTATTTCTCACCTCATTTGCTGCTAATAATATCAATTGTTGCAGTCTTGAAATCCTGTGAACATGAAATGTGGTCTGAGACAATATGCTTAAATTGGGTCGTATTTGAGTTTTTGACATTGCCCCCTCACTCAAATATTAATTAAGTAATTAGCACGGTTTTGTGGCCTATTATTAGCCAAAAATATTAACAAGTCGTATGTAGTATGTACATGTACAGGTATATGTGGTATTCTACATGGGTTGCTAGGTGTCAGTAATGTTACACTGATGAGACCTGACGTGACATTACATTACCTTAACTTGCACTGCATGACGTCAGCGACTTCCAACATGACATGGTGAAAAAAACTCCTATTACATGTGGAAGTGGTACATTTTTTTGCTTACTTCCTTAGTCCTTCTTCCCCACTCAATTTCAAGCTGTTCACTAGATTTAGAATAAATTATACTAACTAGTTTGGTTGGTTGCCATGTTTAAAGTGGAGGCTGTCTCTTATGTCCCTGCACAGATTACATCTCATGACATTTTTTACTTTGGAGAGACTGGAATTCAACAAAACCTCCTCATTTTTAGGTCAGACAAACAAACTGAAGAATACTATAAAACCCAGAGTCTTGTTTACAGTGTTGTTTGAATTGTTAATGGGTGCAATGGCCATCTGTGACTTTTTTTTTTTAACTATAATGGCAGTCTGTGTATATACTTGTGTAGTTGTGTGACAACAAGGTGCTAATGTTAGGGATGAGTGAGTGAGAAGAAATTGCTGCTTGGTTTTTCACTGACAGGGAGAGACAGAAATAGAGAATCAAAGATGGAAAGCAGGATCAGGGGATGATGAGAGTGTTTTGATGCTTAAGCTTTAGAAGTGTTTCCATGTCTTGTCACAAGCTATTGTCTTCATACTGTAGCTCTAAAATCTCATTACTCCCCATGATGAGGTAACAAGGAATGAGGACTAGCCAACCGGCACAATTTAAATATGGTACATCAGGGCAGATTCAAACTGACTGTAGAATCTTAGGTGACGTGAGGCAAAGACAAAGCGTTACTCGATCTGCTCAAATCAAATCATCAAGATTATTAAAATTGTGATGCTGTGGTTTAATTTCTTTTCATAATTCAATACTTTTACAACCTTCTTGTTGCGTGTCAGTTTCTGTTCTTGTTGTGAGTTGCTTTTTCCTCGTGCATTTTGTTACGTGACTTTTGGACTGTTTTTCTGACTACTGAATTTTGCAATGGCGGTCTAGTGGTTAGCGCGCAGACCTCACAGCTAGGAGACCAGGGTTCAGTTCCACCCTCGGCCATCTCTGTGTGGAGTTTGCATGTTCTCCCGGTGCACGTGTGGGTTTTCTCCGGGTATTCCGGTTTCCTCCCACATTCCAAAAGCATGCTAGGTTAATTGGCGACTCCAAATTGTCCATAGGTATGAATGTGAGTGTGAATGGTTGTTTGTCTATATGTGCCCTGTGATTGGCTGGCGACCAGTCCAGGGTGTACCCCGCCTCTCGCCCAAAGACAGCTGGGATAGGCTCCAGCACCCCCGCGACCCTCGTGAGGAAAAAGCGGTAGAAAATGAATGAATGAATGAATTTTGCATTGTGGACATTGGGTTGTTTGTTGATGCCCACAGTTGGACCATTGCTTGGTGTAGGACATCGTAGACTGAAGGAGACAGGAGGGTTGGCTAGCTCGCAGATTAGCTGGCTGTTGGCTAGGCTAACAGCTGTTGTTGCTACAATTTGGTGAAGGTTATGTGGGTTTTGAGGATAGAAAAAGACTGGAGTGTTTTTTGGTGTAGAAGAGCAGAGTGGCCGAGTTGGAGCAGTACACCCAAATCAATGCCCAAACTCATACCTGACAATGGGAGTAATTCGGTGAGCTGGGCCACGGATCAACTTCACCACCTCAGCGTCGAACAGTCCGATCAGCTTAGCCAAGTCTTCCAGAGGTTTGATCTGTTTGCTGACAACTTTAGTAAAGCGCCTGGACATGACCCGAGTTGTCACAGTCACAGTAGCGCAGTCAAGTAGGCATCATGGTAAAGAAACACAGCCTTTGACTCCTTAGACTTTTATAAATTCAAGGCCATCTGTGAGTTTGATGCATAGTTGATGCCCCGGATTGATGACCTGCTGGAGAGGATTCATCACCACCTCCAACCTTTATAAGGCCTATTGACAGGTGCCCTTGGAAGAGGCCAGCAGCCCTCCACACCACCTTGCAGACACCTGCAGGCCTTTTTCATTTCACGGTGGTGCCCCATTGACCTTTATGGACCTCCTGCCACTTTCCAGAGGACGATGGAGTGTGTGTGTGAACTGCACCGCTGCCTACCTGGACAATGTAGTAATATACAGCTGGGAGGAGCATCTGAACCACCTGAGCAGAGTCCTGTGCCAGATCCAGAAGGCAGGACTGAAAGTCTACCTGGCCAAGTGCCAGTGGGCCAAGGAGGAAGCCCAATACCTGGGCTATTGGTTGGGACATTGATAGGTCTGGCCCCAGCTGAACAAAGTGGAGACCATATTAGTCTGCCTGTGGCCACAACAGGACCATCGGGAAGTGCGTCACTCGGTGGTACTTTTCCCTTCAGCCATAAACAGTTCCAGATTTGACATTGAGCAGGAAAGGCTAACATTTTGGGAAACTACCTCTCCAGATTGCCACACATCATCAAAGTTGGAAAAGTTGGAGTGAGAGCAACACCCAGTTATTGCATAGTGTACCCCAATCTATGCCCAGCAGAGCGTGTGCTGCGAGCACACTGATACATGCACACACACACACAGCAGTAGAGCTGCTAGGACTCACCCCCACCATCCCTAATAGACTGCAGCCCCATCTTCCGTGTCTGGACACCTTGTTCACCCATCGTACAGTCCAGGTTGCACACTGGATTACCGACATTACCTACACAAAGCTACACACACATGCCAAAGACTTACATATGTACCTCCTTCAACAGCGTGCTGTCATCTTCTGCCGCCTAGTTAAAAGCGGCTCTTCTTGGGGTCTGTATTTGTAGCCTACCCATTGGTATATACCCTAAAATATACAGAAACACTAATTTCACTAATTGGTATGCCGACAGGAGGGTATAAAATGGGACCTCTTCCCACTGAAGATTGGTGGCAGTGGGTTGGAGCTGGATGTTGGTGGAAGTGGAGCGTTACGCTGGGCTCACACTGACTATGGTGCCGCTCAGATCCCGATCCAGCACAGACTGCCGCAAAGTGCCACTCACATTGACTCTGATAGATTCAGCGGCAAGCTCTGCTCGGGCTGCGGAAATCCACAGCTTGACCAGAGAGCGCTCCGACGTCTGCAGCGTCTGAAAAAAAGATAGACCCCAAATGTATTCTTTCCATTGTGCTGTACGGCCTCCATAGCCAGAGCTGCACCGCATAGAGTTTGTGTGAGCCTACAACAGGGATTTCAGTCTTGCAGAATGCTGCCAGAGGCTGCACTTTTTTTTTTTTGCCTTGTGTACTCCCACCAGAAGTAACAATTGAGCTATGATTTATTTTTTAACATATGTTTTTCAGCACACCTGTGACGTGGTTTCTGATTTAGAGGCTGCATGATTAGGGCCTGGAGATATCAACCATGAAAATACAGGACTATATTTTGGGGTTGACATTGTAAATACAACAATGCCCAATATGATTAACATATGGAATAAAAATGTGATATTTACAGGTGTGTCTCAATAAATTGGAATATTCTTCAAAAGTTATTTTTTAGTAGTTCAATATATATTCACTACACACGAAAATATTTTAAGAATTAAATAATTATGATAGCGACACGGCGGTCTAGTGGTTAGCACGCAGACCTCACAGCGAGGAGACCAGGGTTCAATTCCACCCTCAGCCATCTCTATGTGGAGTTTGCATGTTCTCCCCGTGCATGCATGGGTTTTCTCCGGGTACTCCGGTTTCCTCCCACATTCCAAAAACATGCTAGGTTAATTGGAAACTCCAAATTGTCCACAGGTATGAATGTGAGTGTGAATGGTTGTTTGTCTACTATATGTGCCATATGTCGCTTGAAGACGGCTGGGATAGGCTCCAGCACCCCCACGAATGAATGTTCAGTTGAAGAACTGTGTTGTTTGTCTATATGTGCCCTGTGATTGGCTGGCGACCAGTCCAGGGTGTACCCCGCCTCTCGCCCATAGACAACTGGGATAGGCTCCAGCATCCCCCGCGACCCTCGTGAGGAAAAAGCGGTAGAAAATGAATGAATGAATAATTATGATGATTATAGAACTGCTAATAAAAGCCCAAATTCATGCTGGAGCTTATCCCAGGCAAGCGGCGGGGTGCACCCTGGACTGGTCACCAGCCAATCACAGGGCACATATAGACAATCAACCATTTACACCACACTCACATTCATAACTAGGGACAATTTGGAGTTGCCAATGAAGCTAACATGTTTTTGGAATGTGGGAGGAAACCGGAGTACCCGAACTAAACCCACACATGCGCGGGGAGAACTTGCTAGCTGTGTGGCCTGCGCACGAAGCACTCAGCCAACCCAAATTCAGTGTGTTGTAAAATTGTGACAGTGGGAATAAGTCCTTTATGTTCAATACTGTAAACTCTTATGATGCTGAAACAGATTCTGCATTCAGCAAGTTGCAAAGGAGTCCTGAGCCATTAAATTGTTTCTTAGTCTGCAATACAATATTCTCTTTCATTGAGATGCACCTGTATCAACTATTCCGTGGCCTTTGTCAAAACAGAAGGCACAGAGATCTACTTGTATAAAGGTACTGTACCTGTTTTGTGTAACAATGGATTCAAGTACATTTTTTGTAATTCGGAAGATAAAGCAGGCAACTGACCCACCCCCTCCACTCAACCTTGAGCTTTTTTTCCCTGCATACAGTATATTTTACATCACCATCATCTGGCCGCTGATGACTTTTATCACACTCCACCTGCAAATCACAGATCATTGCACTATATTTCATTATTTGAATCAAGGAGGCACACTGCACCAGGTGACAGAAATGGTTTATGGACTTCTAAATCATTGCAGAATCTGCACACAACACTGCCTTTAGCAAATCGATATGAAGGATTAACAATCACTAAAAAGTATTATAGACTATCAATTAGCCTGTTCTGTGTAAGAAGACGGAGTTCCTAACACTAAGAAACATTTGAGAGTCAGATTTATGGGAACAACTTACAAAATAAATAAATCCAATGTTTAATGGACTTTTCACAGCACCTTGTAACTAGTTTAGGGTAAACAAACATTTTCACAGGTTCGTGGCCTGTTTTCACATCCTGTGCGGGCCATCATAATGATGAAAGTGATGAAAATGTTCTGTTTTTCATTGTTTTTCACTAAACTGACTGGCATATGGTATGTGACGTTGCCAAAAAGTCACAAAAAGGCAAAGAAAAAGCAAAAAACTAAACATAGTATGCAAGGTTAAGCATGTGACGCTTGCCAAGTTGAAGTCTCCTAAAACGGGGACATCATCATAATAAGTGTGGTTTAAATTCCTTTCTATGACATCAGAGTGTACGGTTTCCGTCTGCAGATATTGCTTTCATACCAAAACCAAACAAGCATTTGACCTCAGGGTCCTATCATTTGAGTATCTCATTGCCAGGGTGACTATTCTGGTTTTCGGAAATCAAAACATGGACACCCTAAACAAGTTAGCATTCGACGTCATCATTAGTTTCCATTCAGTTCAACACCAATATGCAGAATGCAGACAACATATTGAGGCTACATAAGTAGAATAAGAGTAATAAGCATAAGTCAGTCTAGTTATTAATAAGAGTGACTAGACTCAATTATGAGACTTGCGCTTAGCTGTCAACGGTTTAGGTGTCATGGCATGGCTGGTGGCCCAAATGGTGACAGTGGAATGAGGCTCAACAAAATGGTTCAATGACCAAAATACTGGTACACTGGGGAAAGTATTGATCAAAAATACAAAATACAGTCTGAGAATGTACCCAAATAAAACAACAAATAAAGGAGCAGAAACCATAGATAGCAATGGGAAGACTCACATGAGATGAATGATGAGATCAGGGCAAAACACAGTTGTAATGCTGGTGTGACCATGTCAAGTGAGAAAATGGAAGAGCATCAGAATCAGAACACAACATACAGACCGTGACACTTTAAGACCTTATACGTTATTGTTGGCATTACTCCAGCATTTGTATTTTCACTCAAACTGACCTGAAATCACCTTTGGACAATCTCTGATTGATTAAAGCAACTTTTGGTTCAGTTTAAAGAAACAACTGAACATTCATTCGTGGGGGTGCTGGAGCCTATCCCAGCTGTCTTCAAGCGAGATATGGCACATATAGACAAACAACCATTCACACTCACATTCATACCTGTGGACAATTTGGAGTTTCCAATTAACCTAGCATGTTTTTGGAATGTGGGAGGAAACCGGAGTACCCAGAGAAAAACACGCATGCACAGGGAGAACATGCAAACTCCACACAGTGATGGCCGAGGGAGGAATTGAACTCGGGTCTCCTAGGTGTAAGGCCTGCTAACCACTCATACACCATGCAGCCCCTCAACTGAACATGAGAGGTCAAAAATTATAATTCAGATGCATCCAGCACCCTTGAAATACTGTTGCTATTGAGAAGTAACCACCAGAAAATTACATTTATTGTGACCAGGGTCACGGAAAATGCATTGAAAAGAAATAATGTAAGCAGGCTGCAAAGGAAGAGTCAAACAAAGCAGTGCTCATCAACAAAATAGTATATTCTGTTTGCTACCTATAGGTAGATTTTACACTTGATCCCCTAGTACCCATATTGGATACGAGGGACTCAGAAGCCATGTGGCTGTGGCAAAAAGATGGCCTTGTTCTTTTATCACCTTGTTAGGCTGAATGGACTGGCTCCCTCATACTTGTCTGAGCTACTGACTGCTTATGTTCCCTCTAGAAATATGAAATGGTATACCCGTATAGCGCTTTTCTACCTGCAAGGCACTGAAAGCGCTTTGACACTGTTAACACATTTGCCTACTGATAAGGCCGCATCAGGAGCAACTGGGATTCTGTATCTTGCCCATGGATACTTCGACAGGATGGATTTTCAGGGTGGGAGATGACCACTCTACCAACTGAGCCATGTCGCCCCTATGTGGTCCAGCTCACAGCTCCTTTAACCACTCCTAGATCTAATCTTTAATCTCAGGGTGATAGGGCCTTCTGAGACTTTGGAGTGGTCTACATTAGATACATTAGATCTGCACAATCAATGGAGAATTATATATCTTTATTGAAATTTTACTTTTATGGGATGGTTTTTAACACAGACTAACCTGGGCATTGTTTATTATATATTATTGTTTTTGAATAGTTTTATTACTGTAATTTCCGGACTATAGAGCGCACCTGATTATAAGCCTCACCCACTACATTTTTAGAGGAAAACCGATTTTGTACATACACAAACCCGCACCTGTATATAAGCCGCATGTGCCCACATTAAAACATGTAAACACATTTACAGAGAGAGTTTTCAAAGTTTTAATAATATAACCTAACAATAATAATAATATAACTTCCTGCTTTTATTACCTCTGAAAGCTTTTTTTTTGTCTTTTTACATTGCTCCAGTTCTTCCCGCTGCCGTTTCCAGCGTCTCACCATCGATTTGTTTATGCCAAGTTTATGTGCAGCAGCTCTGTTTCCTTCTTTATCGGACAGCTCGATTGCTTTTAGCTTGAAAGCTGCGTCACATGCCTTTCTTTTTGCATTTTCCATGATGAGGGTATGTTCACGCTAATTTAATTTATGCACAAGACAAGAAGTTACAGTCTTCCTCGACGCATATATTCCACCGGTCTTAATCTTACCTTTTCTACTCGAGAGCCCCTGGCGGCTGTTGGAAAAATTAAGTAAATTGGCCGCATCACTGAATAAGCCGCAGGGTTGAAAGTTTGGGGAAAAAAGTAACGTCTTATAGTCCGGAATTTACGGTAGTAATTTGTGCATTGCTTTTACCTTTGGGTTGTGCAATTAATTATTAGGTGGTGTTTTATTGGCTCCTGGGCAAAAAAAGCACTTTGGGAAGTTAACTATTGACCTTGACCTTCTTTATCCCATTGTTGTTCCGTCCAATGGCTTCAGTTACTCCCTGTTGTCCTTGTTTGAGTCACCTTCTCTCGCCTCTTTGTTAATTGACTGATGGTATATTTTTGTTCTATCCACTGACCGATTTTCGGTCTGTGAGTCTGAGATTTGCCACTTAAGTCCTTGGGGGAGCGTCGCAGGAGGCCTCGGTGTGCACTGCATACTGTCTAGCAGCATTGTAAGTACTGTACATTTAATGACTGTATATATTGCACATCAGTTGTGGCACCACACAGCCTCTCGCTGTCTAAACTAAACGGCCAACAGGACCCCTCCAAAAGAGGTTCATTCATTCATTCATTTTCTACGTGCTGGAGCCTATCCCAGCTGTCTTCGGGCGAGAGGCGGGGTACACCCTGGACTGGTCGCCAGCCAATCACAGGGCACATATAGACAAACAACCATTCACACTCACATTCATACCTATGGACAATTTGGAGTCGCCAATTAACCTAGCATGTTTTTGGAATGTGGGAGGAAACCGGAGTACCCGGAGAAAACCCACGCATGCACGGAGAGAACATGCAAACTCCACACAGAGATGGAGTTTGAACCCTGGTCTCCTATCTGTGAGGTCTGCGCGCTAACCTCTAGACCGCCGTGCCGCCCCCAAAAAAGGTTAAGATTTTAAACTGATCCATCATCAGTGTAGTCTACCTGTCGCCCTGTCACATGGAATAACCCCCAGATTCCCTAAATGTAAGACACTTAGGCAGATCATGCTGGTTTAAATTGCAACAAACCTTGTGACTTAGTGGTTATCATGTCGGTCACACAGTCAGGAAACGGAAATAATCAGGTGAGGAGGGAGGCTGCGTCAGCACGGCAACGTTCTCCCCAGCCAGAAACTGTCACATGCTCAGGGCATTGTGAGTAAGAATGTTGTCATGATGTAGCAGCCATCAGTTGTCCTGCCACAACGCTCGCCTTTTCTCGCAGATTGACGGGAGGAAACTCCGCAGGATGTCTTTGTCGACGTGCCGGTTGATCGCCAGGCCCTGCAGCAACAACTTGCAGTGAATTTTTTAACATAATATTGTGGTACATGTTTCCCTCATCCATGCTAAACAATGTGTGTCACGGGACGTATGAGGAGAGGTTTAAAAAAATTCTCCAGCATCACAAACAGCCACCACATGCAAAGTGAAAGCCAGCTAAAGAAGCTCACTGTGGCTATCAGTGAGCCAATGGCCTTTGACAAACACGTTTAGGGATGATAGATCTAGCTAATGAGGTCTGGCTGAGGAAATTACTCACCTTACAGCCACTAACAGCCTTCACAAGCGCTCGAGGCAGCAGATAATTCAGGGAGATGGGGGTTTCACTTGTCTGGGATATTACACAGCAAATTAATTGAATGACCCTTCAAAGGCGTAACAAATTGCCAGTTAAACATATTAAATATCACAGTTTAATATTGAAAATGTCAGCTTTCTAGGTGTCTTATAAGTCATCTGTAAGAATGCACATGAGTGACTTCAGGTTCAACTAAAAGTACACCAGCACTTGAAACAGCTGCTGCCATTTCTGAAAATTAGATGGAAAAACAAAAGTACTTGAAAATGCAGATTTATTTTCATATTAAATTTGAACAATATTATGGTCATGGGTCTTAGATAAATCCCACCTCCCACACCCTGACAGCATACCACTGCTCTAGTTACTATAATTACATAAATGTATATACAGTGTATTTATTTTAGGTATAGTGATGTTTTTACATGCTGACACTGTGCTCACTACCACAAATACTATTTGTGATATTTACATATACCATACTGTAATGTGTCATGCAGGATTGGACCTATACTGCCGGCCAAATATTTTAGAACACTCCAGTTTCTCTGGAGGAAAAAAAAACTACGTTTTTGTAAGTGTTAAGATGGTCTGTCTCTCTTCCAATTTTAATTCAATTTTTTCTTGCCGTTTTTGTAGCAACAAATGACTTTCTCAAGTACAGTGCTGATGACCATGTGCGTATAGTATGTTTTTATGCAGACAGAGGGGGTTGTAAGTCTTCCGGAACTTGGGAATTAATCACACCTTAGCCATAGCCACCCATTCAGGTTCTCCATTTGGAATGGCATGGAATGGAATGGAATGGCCTTTATTGTCATTATACAAGATGTACAACGAGATTGGAGAGCTTCTCCTTTCAGTGCAGTAGTCAAGTTTAAAAAAAAAGTATATAAAAGTAGAGTAAAAAAGACAATTAAATAAGATATATACAAGATATATACAAGATATCCAAAATATACACATAGTATTGCACAGGAGCATATGCAGGAGCAGACATATTGGTGATATATTAATTTTAGTGCAATGATCAATGGGTCATAGTGCAAATAATGACTGGTGTATACAGATGAGTAAAGTCACATATGAGTGTATTGTATTGGGTTGTTAAATAAATAAATATGATTGAGGTAGTAACAGAGGCAGTGATGGAAATATTGCACATTTGCATTATGCTAATGACCGGGTACGTTGTATGGGGAGAACTGTCCATGTTTTTGTCCTTAATGCTTGCTTCATCTCAAGCATTCAGACCACAGAGGTCTGAGAGGTGTGGCCTCCTACAGTGGCATTCACTAAAGCCAAAAGGACACAGCAAAACACATTTAAGTCATGATTAAGCAAAAATAAATGTT
Organism: Doryrhamphus excisus; assembly: GCF_037039965.1. Taxonomy (NCBI): domain Eukaryota; kingdom Metazoa; phylum Chordata; class Actinopteri; order Syngnathiformes; family Syngnathidae; genus Doryrhamphus; species Doryrhamphus excisus. The sequence goes on from NC_136365.1 coordinate 10,468,883, forward strand.
TTTCTGTGATTCTAAAGTTGTTCATTTATAGAATGTAAAATACCATTATATCTTCATCATTGGAACATTACTACTTCTTCAGTGTACTGTGTGTACGAACGTCAATATTGATCCGCCAGTTACGTACATTATAAGAACTAATGCTGGTGTGTCGTGTGTCGTGTGCCCACTTTCTTCATTGATTTAGCACCTCTAGTCACACGTTTTATCCTCACGTGATTTTGTCGGCTAGGATTGCAGCTTCATGAAAGAGTCTTAGAAGCTGCAACTCTGTTAACCTCAATGAGTCATCTTACTTTGAGTTCATGTACTGAAATGTCAGTACCTGGGAAGGTAATCATTGGCTCATTTGTATTGATAAGCAATCAGTTTAAACCCCTGCCGAGGCTGAACTACATGTCACAGCACAAGTCATTGTAATTGCTTTTGTTAAAGTAGTCAAATATGTTGTTGGGTTTTGAAGGGAAAAACATCTCATTTTCTCAAAAGAGTGTGAAAAAAAAGGCTATATCACTCAGGACCAAAAAACCAAACCCAACTTGATGCAGGTCCTGTGAGTAATGATGAAGATAACTGCAGTGAGCTTTTCAGGAAGTGGGGGAAGATAACATCTCAAATGAAATATTTATTTGTGCTAAACACTCCAGTATCAGCCAAAACAAAGCAGCACTTGTCTACATAAATGCTGACAGTAAGCATCATGAGTTAACTCAGTTGGCTTTCATTTAGGCTGGCATATGTTGTTTTATCTGCTTCGAACACTTTGTGTTTTGTGGATTCTCAAAACAGAAACCCATAATGAGGTGTTATACCTCCACATAAAATTTGAAGTTATTTTTGGATATAATTAATATGCAAGACGACAAGTGCACAGAATGTATGCTGAATGCGGGTGGACTCTCATATCTCCTCTTCGTCCAATTCATCGAGAAAACCTGGCCTACTGAAAAGCTCTTTTACAATATCTCCAAATATTGGCTTCTGGCTTTTCCACCTGACATTATAGGATAGGCTTTTATAAGCAGTTTGCTTCTGCCTATGCCTTTTCAGTCATTATTATTCAACACATGAATTTTGATTTTGTGATTATGTTATTGATGTCAATATTGTGTACAATATTTGGTGTTGTCATGACTGAATAAACTAAACTAAAAAAAAAAAAAAAAAAAAACATTGTCTTTGATTGTGTTGCCCCTCTACCGCCTGGAGAGGGGTATGCATTGAAATCCTGTGGTATAGAATAAAGAAGACAATCCACGATGACTTGATGTATATTCACCCTCAGGATTTATTGTTCTTCTGTCGTTTTATCACCTAGTCTATACCACCATCGCTGCTAGTACCCGCTAGTGGACCTTGTATTACACTCACCAACAATGGAGATTTGGATTATTTTAGACACAAACAAATTTATGCATTTTAAACAGTTTTTTTTCCATGTTAACTTATTGTATCTTTTAATGTACTTTACAATTGCAGTGCCACTACAAAATATGGATCACTGTCACTTGTCCTTCGAGCTCATCGGTTGATTTGTCGGTTTCAGTAAGTTAGCTTTTTACTAGCTCCATTCTACGAATTTTTGAAAAATAGTATGGGGTTTCATGCCGGGCTGAATAAGGAGAAATTGCTGTTTACTGGTATTGTATTTTGCGTACAGAGCTGTCATTGTCACTTACTTTGGTTTGTTTCTTTTGGCTTACTGACTGGCTTGACTGAAAAAACATACTTGTGGCCAATTTTTTGTGTGTTATATCATAGTCACCACAAGGCATGATCATTAAATGTTATTATTGTGTTATTGTTGTGGATATGTCACTTTCTTGGCTTTGCTGTGAGTTCATGACTGCATGTGCTTGCATTCGGGTCCCAGAATGTAGTCTGGTTGTGAGGTGGCAGCCAAGTCATGTAGGTTTTAAAACTGTGTCAAAATCACCACTTCATTTCACTCATATTTTAGAGTTGTTTATATATCTGGGACAGCAGTATGATAAAAAAGGATTTATTGAGTAGGTACTTTCATTTTGTTATTGTTTGTTTCAAACTTTTTTGGTGTCATGAGCACTTTAATGGCTCATAATGGTGGATCAAATGGGTTACAATTGTTTTATACACCATACAGTACATAATAAATAATTAGTGTTCCATGAATATAATTTTGCAACTGGTTTCATAAGAGGGACTGGCTGTGAATGGAACAATGAAGTAAGACTACTTTCAAATTTTTCAACTCAATAAACAGGGACAGTTGACAAAGTCATTGTGTTCGTATTTTCCACCCCCCAAAAAGAACTGGTTAAATTATTAAAAGCCCCCAAATAATATGAAATTCATGTCCATGATGACTTTTTTTTTTCAAATTTCTGACCACAACGTTAAATGGCAATCGCAATAAATACATAGATGGACAATTATCCCCCAAAACAACTGAAGGCTCTGCTTTTGCTCTTACTAAACACTGAACATTAAAAATACATAAAGTTCACTCTTTAAAAATTAAATTATGAATAAACACAAATGTGGTTGCACAATTTTGGGTGCAGCAAATATGTTATTCAGTGTATGGGAGCTTACAAAATGCTCCAATTAATTTCCCCACATATCGACTGAAATTCATGAGAACATTGAGAAGGTGTGTTTGATAAGTGTGGCTGAAGTGTGCCTGGGGCCCGCATGTTTCACCTCTTTTGGCACAACTTGAGAAGGTAGTCTTGGGGATGGCACGGTCCCATGCACATGCACAACGTACCAGTCATAAAGAGACTTGATTGTAATGATAAGTGATAGAAATACAACACAGGCTGAAAACAACATGCAAAATTACCCAAAGGTCAAACCCACAGCACGTTGGCTGACCCATGACTACATTTGTGTGTCATTTCATTCAGGTGATCGTTGCAAAAAGGAATGACAATGGCACCCTCATCCCTTGCCACTTTGGGCTGCAAATTTCACTGCTTCACTCTATTACAGATTTTTAATATACAGGTTGTCTCTTATTGGTTTTAAAAAAAAGGCCTATCCAAGCAAATGTTGTGATTTTTATGCCAAAATTATGCACTTTCAAGCATAAAAATGGCAAATTGAAGTCTAATAAATACCGTATAGCAGGGGTGCTCACACTTTTTCAGCATGCGAGCTACTTTTAAAATGACCAAGTCAAAATGATCTACCCACTACAAAAATGCAAAACATCTATTTATTTTCCAATGTATTGAGGATTATTTGTACGTACAATGTATGTTGATGTACCGTACATAACCAAATGAGCCAATATTGCAAAACACACACTATTAACATTTTTTGTAATTACCTGAGTTTACTTTGATGACTTGCACTGAATTGAATCAGCCAGGGATGCATAGTCCGGACAGTAGCTGCTGATAGCCAGGTTAGCCAGGCAAACGCACTTCGAAAAAAACATTGTGAAAATAAAGTCCACCTCCCATTCCGTATGGAAGTGATATGTTTTTGCCTTTTTACTTGGTCCAGCTACTTCACTCATTTTAGTGACCATAAACTTTAGCGAGGGCTTAAAATCTGACGCAATTCGCCGACTAGCTTAGCACTTTGCATCGTTGTTTACGCATGAGCGGTGACCTAAAGGTCAAAATTCAGTTGTCATCTGATTGGTTGTCCTGTATGTCAATCAAGTAACGGGGATGGATGATAGGCTGACATCGTAAGTTCTGCTGCACTTAGAGACGTTGTTTGATTTGATTGGTCACCCGAAGGGCAACATTCAGTTGTCATCTGAATGGCTGCCCTGTATATCAATCAAGTGACGGCATTGATGCTAGGATGATATTTTTTTAATGTCACGCCGCGATCGACCAGCGATCGACCAGTACCACCTCCGTGATCGACCGGTAGGTCGCGATCGACTTAATGAGCACCCCTGCCGTATAGTATAAGGTATTCAGAAGATGCATTCAAAGACATTTTAAAACCCCGGTGTGGGCAAAATTTGGGGATGAGGAACTTTAATATTGTGTGCGGCTGCGTCGGACATCAGATGATGTGTGGCGTGTGAGCATTTGCGTTGCGCTTGAAATGGCCATTGTTGTAAACACTGATATCACACTCCTATAAAAGTACACTCCTGTAAATGCAGCTCTCCCCCCCAAAACCTTTGTGACCCCCTATAACAGTAATGCTACATAATAAAAATGATGGAACAAGAAGGCCGTGGTTCAAAAACACAATGTGCGTGCTGGCCAGCGGTGAATGAGGGGGGTCATTCATACTAATATTTGTTTCACACCTTTAGTTGATTAAAACGGATTGACAAAAACACTAACATTAAAAAGTATATAAATGTTCTCAATTCATGTTGCCATTAAGAGCCGTTTGCCGCCTCAGCTTGGGTGGAATGATGATGATGAGGATGATGAACAGCCCTTCATCAGCTTCACTTGGCGTGGGAACACTGCAGTCTCCCACCAGCTAAATGGGTGTTCTTGTCGTTGGATGAATGGCTCCTCAAGACAGGCTCTACCCTCCATTAGAGCATCAGCAATAGGATGTCTTAGGAATTCCTCTAGCACTTTGATCAAGGAGTCTCCAAACAGTAGAGATTTGTGGCTCCTCCTCCACTTGGTGGAGCTGACTGGCTTCTGGAGATGCAATTGGCTGCTGCACCGATTCTTTGAAGTGCTTCTTAAACTGCAATGTTGACATTGCCTAAAAGTTTTTTTTAAGGTGAACTCTATATGCAGTCTTCTCCTCAAACGGTCGCAAAACGGTGCAGACTTTTTTCCCCAGCTTCCATCTATCAACAGGTGCACTGAGAGGAGATGATGGCATATTTTATTTTAAGAATGTGTGTCAACAATGTTGAGTTCCATCAGTGGTGCACACTTCTTTGTTTAATCTTTAATTGGTACTGTGTGGACCTCGCTGCAGAAAAACCCACAGTAGTCTTTAACTTTTCCACAGTACTTTTCATGACCTCCCGGGCATGTCAAATGATCGGTTTATTGAATACAACAGACATGGGTGATTGGTCCACTTTAGAATTTGTATGGTTTGGCTGATGTTTGCAGCTTCTCTTCCAGTCTGCAGTCCGACATGCACAATATCATATAGTTCGGAAGGTCCATCACTCTTTAAAAATGACGAATGTATGTTGTGTGTTTTTGTAGTTTGGGACTGCTCCTTAGAGGGTACGGTGGATTTAACAAAACATTAGTACTCCATGGTAGAAAAGGCCTAAAAATCACCGCCAAGTACATATCAACATTGTGCTTTGTACATAGATGGGGTATAAACCATAAATATAAAGATTTGGGTTCAAAATTCTGTTGGACGGCTTATACTTGTGTTCGTGGGAACAGCATTGAATGCTGCAAAAATTGTATATTGACCACATGTGTAGGTTTGTAGTGGAACTGATACCGGTTCTTTTGCTCTTATTTTGTAATATTTTCTTTGTTGTTCCGTTCTGTTTCTGCACCCTTGCACCCAACTGACACTAAATTGTTTTCTGTCTATTTACTTCAGATGGTAGCATCCTCTGCTATTGGAGCATTGTACTTGTTTTGTGCCTACTGTGTATGTTTTGTGACATATTGAAACATGTTGAGAATTATTAAAGTCTTCTACCTTCACTGGGTTCCAGTCTCTGCATCTTGGTGTCACGACCATACCACAACATGACACCGATGTCTTTAAATTGTAGCCAGATGCTGCTTCATTTAAGGGTGTCATTCATAGTATGAGACTCTGCTGGCAGCTTTTGTCTGATTGTGAGACAGCAGACTTTCGCATATTGTAATGGTATGAGGTAGGACAGTATATCCTTACGTGTGATCAGTCGCTTGGTGTGCCCATCGAAACAAACCTGTGCCATTGTCCTAAAGTGAGCGGAGCTGAGACTACATGTGCAAAAGTAAAAAAAAAAAAAATGGGGAGCTAGCTCTACTCCAAAACATTGATTCTTAGAGCCGGCTCTTTTGGACATGACACATCATTAGACCAGACACCCTGCGGCAGAATCTCATTTTGGCCTCTTGTGTCCATGAGCTTGTAGGTGAGGATGGGAATGTAGATCAACCAGTCAATCAACATGACTTACCGATGGAGAGTCTGCATTAACAGCCGACTCGCCACTGATCCGTCTGGTTATCTCCCACCCCATTCTACCATACCTAGGGGCGGGCACTCAACTCTCAATGCAGAGGACAGTGGACTCAGATTTGTGTTGGTGCTGGTTTTCATTCCAGCCACACACACTGTTAATCGCTCCAGTGAGGGTTGAAGATCATAGCTTGATGAAGCAAACAGATACAGAGTACTGAGGCCCCCTAGCTGGGGCCCCTGAACACACCGGCTGTCCATAAAAGCTATGAATAGAATCAGTGCCAAGAGCAGTCTTGACGGAGTCCAGCCAGTCAACAAAGCACACACGTATACTCTTAATCTGAGGTTTAATCCATCCGATGGACCCTTCTCTTCCGGATCCCCCAAAAAACCTTGCCAGGAGATTCTGAAGTCGATCTCACATTTAGCTTTGGGCTGTTGGTTCCACTAGCTCGTCTCTTTATGAATGACCCTCGCACTTCGAACATCACTATCTCACTTTATCGTAGTATTTTATAAAGGAATTTATATAGGATATCCCATTTATAGGATATCCCAATCCCATAGCCTGTGCATTAGCAATGTGGTGTAAACAAAGAATAATATGTGTGTAAAAGTGACTATAGGAGTGTTATTTCATGTCTACAGGGCTTTATTAGTAAATGGTAAAAAATTTATTTATATGTATTTAATGACAATGTCTTTTGGTTTGGTTTTCATGCTAGAGAACTGCTGACTGGATCAGTTCGTGATTGAAAATATAAAGTGGGTATTATGAACACAGTTGGATTCACATAGTATTAATAACATGACAAGACACACGTCATATTGTATGGTAACTGGAAAATGTAAGCAAACGTCTTCTTTCTCTTTGGGCTTTTCCCTTCAAGGGTCGCCACAGCAAATCAATCTCCTCCATCCAACGCTGTCTTCTGCATCTGTCTCTCTCACACCAACTACTCTCATGTCCTCCTTCATTATATCAATAAACCTCCTCTTTGGTCTTCCTCTACGCCTCCTACCTGGCAGCTCTGAAATTAGCATCCTTCTACCAATATATTCACTATCTCTCCTCTGGACATGTCGCAACCATCTCAGCCTGGCCTCTCTGACTTTACCTCTAAGGCAGGGGTGCTCACACTTTTTCAGCATGCGAGCTACTTTTAAAATGACCGAGTCAAAATGATCTACCCACTACAAAAATGCAAAACATCTATTTATTTTCAAATGTATTGAGGAGTATTTGTACGTACAATGTATGTTGATGTACCTTACATAACCAAATGAGCCAATATTGCAAAACACACATAATTAACTATTAACATTTTTTGTAATTACCTGAGTTTACTTTGATGACTTGCACTGAATTGAATCAGCCAGGGATGCATAGTCCGGACAGTAGCTGCTGATAGCCAGGTTAGCCAGGTTAGCGCAAACGCACTTCGAAAAAGACATTATGAAAAAAAAAGTCCACCTCCCATTCCGTATGGAAGTGATATGTTTTTGCGTTTTTACTTGGTCCAGCTACTTCACTCATTTTAGTGACCATAAACTTTAGCGAGGGCTTAAAATCTGACGCAATTCGCCGACTAGCTTAGCACTTTGCATTGTTGTTTACGCATGAGCGGTGACCTAAAGGTCAAAATTCAGTTGTCATCTGACTGGTTGTCCTGTATGTCAATCAAGTAACGGGGATGGATGATAGGCTGACATCGTAAGTTCTGCTGCACTTAGAGACGTTGTTTGATTTGATTGGTCACCCGAAGGGCAACATTCAGTTGTCATCTGAATGGCTGCCCTGTATATCAATCAAGTGACGGCATTGATGCTAGGATGATATTTTTTTAATGTCACGCCGCGATCGACCAGCGATCGACCAGTACCACCTCCGCGATCGACCGGTAGATCGCGATCGACTTAATGAGCACCCCTGCTCTAAGGCCTCAAACATGTAATGTAACTCATTCCTGATCCTATCCATCCTGGTCACTCCCAATGAGAACTTCAGGATCCTCATCTCTGCTATTTCCAATATATACTAACCGGGGCATATGTTAACAGAGTTTCCAGTGTACTGTATAATATACAAAACAAATGTTGATCCATTGGTGACTGTGACTTTCTTTTTGTTTTCGTTAGAATTAATTGTAAAATAAAGATTATAGATGATTGTCGCCTTGTGGGACAGCTGTTATAAATAAGCTATAGTTTTTGAAACTTTGAAACGATGTACTTTGCATGTTTGATGCACCTTTTTTTTCAAGATAATGCATCAAATCATGTAGACTACTCAGTGATCAGTCACACTGAAATGAGCTAGACGATTTAGCACAACTGTCTTTCTAAATGAGGTGCATGTCTGGATTAAATGCCAAGCTCGTCTACTGAATGAAGTGCAGCGGTGATATCACACTAACCAGCTGCTGTAGTCCATGACATGCGGGTCATAATGTTAATGTGAAAAACATGCAAAGACCAATATAACCACTTGACAACAGATCATTAACAGTGTCAGTGTCAGGCTCACAACAAATGATTAAACAAATTGTTTAATCAGAAATTATATTCAAAACATTAAAAAGTCAAATGAGAAATGCATTACTGGGGTAAAATGGCAGGGAATCACCTGACCACCATCGTAATAGTAATAGTAATAGTAATAGTAATAGTAATAGTAATAGTAATAGTAATAGTAATAGTAATAGTAATAGTAATAGTAATAGTAATAGTAATAGTGCATATTATATTTGTCAGTATAATTTAAAAATGTAAAATCTACTACTCTGGACCTCAAACTTTCTCAAACACTTCGGGCAACACTGGTTTAAAGGATTTTGGCGCTATGGTCCACCAAGCTGACAGCTTATTCAAATACTTTTTGATACACAGTTGGTGTGGATCTTCTTTGCCTTCTTTTAATAAGCTGCTCAGTCAAGGCTGACTTGTATCAAAGAAGTTAGCCTTGATTGCTCAACCAGCTACACCTCTTTGTAAATGCCTATGTAGGACTTCTTATCGACCACTGCGGACGACTGCATTTGTGGAATATCAGTTTTCTATAATTATATCTATAATTATATTGTGTTTTTGATAAATGATCAGGATGCAGCCAGCTATGGATCACTGCACAGGCGATGCAATTCAATTACAATGTAATTGCCACAAATGGACCAGTGTAATCACATGATTACTTGCGTATTATCATACAGTAGTTGATGAAGTGATAGGGGAATGCAAATTTAGACGTTACAAGCTAATAGATCTTTCATGGCATGAAAGGAAAAACAATTTCCTCCAGATGTAGGGTGAGATCCAAATGCCCATTATGCAGGAAGACAGCATGTGCTGCAAGATGCAGTGATAGTGGGAACAATAGCAGCAGGAGTTTCACAACCGTGGATTTAGTTTGCTGCTCCATTTGTTTAGCAGTAGTTCAAGTTTTGCAAAGTTTCTGGAATTATACAGAGGACAGTGATATGCAGTCAGGAGAGGAATGTAAAAAATACAAAAAGGAATAATAACATAAAATAAATATTAATACATATCCTTTGAATTGTACTGTAAATGTATTTTCAAAATGTGCTGATATCTTTGCACAATATTATGATAACTTTCTGTCACGATCGGGTAAGTCGCTGTTGCGTTGAGACCCCAGGATGCAGAGAGCAGGACCAAAATGCAAATGAAAAAGTGTCTTTTAATGATACTTGTGCAATGCAGCAAGTAAACAGACGGCAACTGACCAAACAACCAAATGACAATTAAGCCACAAAAGAAAGAGCACACACTCAATTAGAGGCAGGTGCATGAAATGAGTAGGGATAGAGAGAATGGAAGGGAACAAGAAAGGAAGTAGTTACAAAATTAGGGCATGGACACCGGAACAGTGGCAAAGAAGGAAACTAAAATGATCCCAGCTGTCCTTGGGCGAGAGGTTGGGCACACCCAGGACTGGAGTCGCCAATTAACCTAGCATCTTTTTGGAATGTGGGAGGAAACTGGAGTACCCGGAGAAAACCCACATTTGCACGGGGAGAACATGCAAACTCCACACAGAGATGGCAGAGGGTGGAATCGAACTCGCGTCTCCTAGCTGTGAGGCCTGCACGCTAACCACTCGAATGCCGTGCAGCCGCCTGTTGATTTGTCCTAACTAAATATCTTGGCAATACAACTACCACATCACTACTATCAGGAGACGAATGACTTTTCTGGTTGACTCTTCTTAAACTAGCCTTGTTACACACATTGTACGGTGCAGAAAAAAAACATTTATTTAACCAAACATTATAAAAATCCTTCTGTGTAAGGAATGTCTTTCTGTGTACCAAATACTCCATATTATGAGGTGGACACCTGTGGCTTATGTACAGGTGCATCCTTGAGATTTATAAATCTGTTTTTGTTTAGTTTTAGTGACAGGTGCCCTCTATAGTCTGGAAATTACGGTATTTGGATGTCAAGGTCTGGAAGAACAACTTAAACAGCCACATTCAAATGAAAGAAAATTGGTAAGGAGTTAAAGCAATGATGATAATGTATGTTTGGATGGAGTATAAGAGGTATGAAAAGGTGTTTGGGCAATTCCCAAGGTTGCATTATTAACATCTGTTAACACCTACTGTGTCTTCCGTCACTGTTAGTAGATAAGCTCTTAGGTATCAACACTTATAATACCATCACAAATATAGTTTGCATTCCCAGATCAAATCAGATGTCAATTGGGACAAGATTATCAATTATACTTGTTCACTCATTACCATTATTTTTGAGGGTGACAAAGCCTTGGTGGAGGTATGTGCTGTCAACATACTCTCGTTTTATGTGCTTCTGGCCTCTCAAAAACAAGAGAAACCATATTTTTGGGGATGTTGGGGTACTTTAAGTTCTCACTTTTTCCTACCTGATGATAGGAATATGCAATTATTGCCTCTCAAAACTTGAAGGTAACACATTAGTCATGGTACTATTCTTCTCATATGGCAATAGAACTGGAGCTCATCTTGTCCGATTCAGTTATCTGGCAGTGAAAGTATGTGGTCATACAATGCTGATCTTACAGCGAAATGCGCAGCGGGCCAATCTCATTTCCTTTGTGCTCTCTGAATAAACCCCACAATCCACTTAATTATATCATGTATAATTCACAACCTTAGAGCCCCTCATGTTTATCCAAAGCACAATTATTGGAGTTGGCTGTGCTCTATAGAAAGAACGTGTGTCAATGTTAGCAGATGTAGCTCTCCTATACATTGCTAATGAAGCTACAAAAGTTTGTGGAATGAAAGCGGCTGACATAAAGGAGATGCTATCTATCTATGGTATCTATCAGTTCACAGGCAAACTTTACAAATTGGTAGCAGAATCTTCACAGGAGCCAATGTCAAATTTTCAATGGGCAAAGTAGTGTGCATTATGTCAGGAGTAGCCTATCTACTTTAGTGTGTAGTGCTTTGCACACAATGGCTAAGGGACGAGAATAAAAATGAAGTTGGTGTTGGACAGTCTTAAAATCAGTTTTCGAGGTGGGTTTTTCCAGATAAGTTAAACAATGTAAGGAGAGGTGGACCAACTTTGAACTTAGCTTAACTTTTCCTTAGTGAAAGGGATTTTTCTATACCACTATACTACTATACTACTTACGAGCAGTACACCTGGCTTACAGAAGTTAAGCATATTACTTGGGTCTGTTTTTATGTCATGTTAGATTAGTTGATGATTCTGAAGAGCTACAGATGACGTTGTAGTGTAGAGATGTATTATATGATATTTATAGGTTATCACATGGTTTGTCTGGTATCAGGCCAGGTATCATGCCCCCAAGTGTCAGTATCAGATCTGATACTGGCACGCGGGGGCATGATACTGGGCCGGATACCAGACAAACCATGTGATGGTTTTATTATCACATACTATTTAATCATGAGCTTATTATCACGTACTATTTAATCAAAAGACCATTTTGTTTCCAGAAAATTTTCTGTTCTCTGATTGGTTGTTTCACGGGCACGATACCAGAGCAGCGCACTCTGAGTGGACAGCTATGAGGGCTGATACTGGACATGGTTAAATTCTATATTTTAACAGTATCACTGCCCTGGGCTTTGACACAGTATCATTTCGGCCTTTTCCTGTATCATTCATGGGTGGTTTCTAGGGTACAGGGCCAATTAATACTGTAGATGTGATAACATATGGTATTCATCCCCAATTCTGTAATGCCACATACTGTTGTATTAGTGTCTTTGGTTCGTATAAATGTGATGTTATACTGATGGTATTAAGAGGTGGATTAAGTCGCTTATGTCGTGACTGAAGGAGACAAGACAGAGTGCACAAGAAGCTGAAAAGATGGCCTGTACTTTTTCAGATGGAATAGGTAAACTATCCCTGCCATTCATCCTCAAATGTTCTCAATTGGATTTAGATCAGGGGAACATGCCAAAAGAGTGAATGCTCCAGTACCTTTTTTCTGGTGTTTGAGACTCAACGTCCTACGTTTCCTCAAACTATGGTGCGGGCCGAGGGTCACACAGGACATGAGCATGTTAATGGCTCATCAGAAAAATAGTGATGTTAAAAAGAATTTCCGTGAACTTTGACCGTTTTTGTTTTGTTTTCTATCCTGCACTCCTTTGCCACTTTGGGCAGCAGCCAAGTTCTCAGAAGCGTGTCTGTCACACCAAACAATTCAGAAGACAGGACACTGTTTTGTAATTTTCCATAAAGTGACATCCGAGTGACAAGAAGGATGTAGTAGTTTGGGATGCCCAGCTGTCAGCTGTTAGACAAACCGCTGTGGCAACAAGTATGTTCTGTCATACAGGACTGGGGTTATTTTTTTGGGAGTGTTTTCCTTTTTAAATTTGCATACATTGGAATGAGTGCATGAGTCAACTGAATCCCATGGTTGGAAAACAACTGCAATCATTTTAAGTTTAGATGGTTGTGGTGGTGTACTGCATGATGCTGTAGACAGCAACATACAGGCACATCCATTAAGTCATTTAATACAAGGGACAAAGTTATATGTTTTATAAACCCAAACGCCCGATCCCAACTATCTTTTATATGTGTTTTTTTGTGCGAGAGGCTAAAGGAGGTGATGCTGCAACTCCACACCAATGGACGAGGATGGAGAGCAACTCTAATGTAATAAAATGGTCACTAGGTGGCAGAAGTGCATTATGAGAGGACAGGGAGAGGAAGTTTTTGCATAAAGGAAGATGTTACATTGCATACCCCATGGAAAAAGAAAATAACAGTTCCATATTTCTGTAGTCATATAAGACATTATACTGTACGCCTCAAAAAACGGTACTGTGAAGGGGTTGTCTGGATTGAATGAGTTGATGTCAAGTTCATTTGCTTGTTTTTTTTATTCCATTGCACTCATGGGTGGACAGTTCTCGTGCCTATGCAGGTTGTTAGTGAAGCCTGCTTGATAAGACTCTACCTTTTGTCAGTAAAACTTAAATGGGTCCAGATTTGACTGGCTTTCCTGCTGTCACTCATCTTCTCAATTATACCTTTCTAGTGCAATTGTGTTGTTGCCTGTTGCTCTCTCTCTCATTTATCTCCTTTCCTCCTGTTCTACTATTGTGTGCATGAGTGTGTGTGTGTGTGTGTGTGTGTGTGTGTGTGTGTGTGTGTGAACTTGCCCCCCTCACCCATCGTTCACTTCAAAAAGCCGGCTGGAAGTTAAAGTTCACACTGCAAGTCAATTCTGATTTGCTCATACTGGGTCAACAGTACAATGACCATGTTTTCCATATGTTCATATGTGGATATAAATCCAGTATGTATCCGATGCTACTGCAGTTTGAACGTGCTGGTTGTGTATATCCCTCCTCCAATATACCCCTTCCAACATACACGCACTGCACTAAGGAGCTCCATTAGTGACAGGATGATACATCCAAAATGTGTGAAGAAGCAACATTGCAGATCTTTTCTTCATGCATCTGTCAGACTCCATAATATAAACTGCTCCAATCCTGTACAATAAACTGTGCTATAAACGTCTTGATTTGTATTACCTTGATTTAGCACGTTCTATGCTTTTATGTGCTTTTATACTCTGTTTTTGCTGCTATAAATTTGGAATGTCCCCTTGTGGGACAAATAAAGGTAGATCTTATTTTATCTTATCTTTATTCAAGAAAGGGGAAAGTATTCAATGATGTAGGCCAACGTTCTTTTTGTCACACAAAAATGAGTGAATCAGTGAAGCGGCTCACGCCCATGTCCCATTGCATCAAGCAAGTTCTTCACAAACTGACATTCTTGCCCTTATCTTTCTTAATCTGAAAAAAAAAATGGGTTAAAATGCGCTAGGACCAGATGCCATGTTTTTGACATGTAATCCATGCATGGAGAACAATCCAATGCATAGTGGAAAGGTTGCTGTTAAATAGTCGGTCAAAGAAATCATCACAAAAGTGTCTCTGAAGACAACACAATATAGCTTGAAAGCTATGTTATGTTTCAACAGACACCGTCTGCATATAATTGGCATGCACTATACCAAACAATTTGGGGATCCAACTGTTTTAGTCTCTGTAAACACACTGAATGAAATTATTAGCAGTGGCATCATTAGCATACACAGACAACAAACCTTATTATAAGGCAGCTGGGCCACTTCGTAAAGCCTGACCTCATTAGTGACAGCATATGGGAGGCAGACCTGCATTACACTGTAGTTTAGAAGTTCATATGAGAGCCCACTGTGATCTCCATATTTCACTGGAGTAGCTTGGAACAGTATTCATACCCTTTGTACACATTTGGTACGTTATGACCACAAATATATAGACTGGACTAAAATCATTCAGACAGGTATTGTCACTCATAGTAATGTATATTTTAAAAACGATAAAAATATTACAATCTTTCCTTTGCTACGCCCCAAGTACAGCAGCAACCATATCCTGAAGTACGCGGACGACACAACAGTTGTGGGCCTCATTCAGGACAACAACGAACTGGCTTACAGGGACACCTTGTGGATTGGTGCAAGGCGAACAACCTGATCCTGAATGTTGACAAAACAAAGGAGATCATCGTCGATTTCAGGAGATCCAGACCCAGCCACACTCCACTCAGCATCAACGACACAGCCGTAGAAGTTGTGAACACAACCAAGTACTTGGGGGTGCACATCACAGACAACCTCGGCTGGTCACGCCACACCTCCGCTCTGGCGAAGAAGGCACAGCAGCGACTGCACTTCCTGCGGCGGATGAGAAGAGCCTCCCTCTCCCCTCCTATCCTTACCACCTTCTACAGAGGGACCATCGAGAGCCTGCTGACCAACTGCATCTCCGTCTGGTCTGGGAGCTGCAAGGCCTCGGACTGGACGTTACTGCAGAGAGTGGTGAGGACAGCGGAGAAGATCATCGGGACCCAGCTCCCCCCCATTAAGGACACAGCAAACAGCCGGTGTGTATCTAGAGCCCATCGGATCTGCTCTGACCCCACACACCCCCAGCATGGACTGTTCTCTCGCCTGGTATCGGGGAGAAGGCTCTGCAGCATCCGCTGTAGGACGACCAGGTTCAGAGACAGCTACTTCCCCCTGGCCATTAGACTGCTTAATGCCAAATAATGTGCCCCCTTACTTACATTATTATTATTTATTTAAATTATTTAAATTATTTGGGCAATTTACTGTTCACGCTGCACTTTACATTATGTTGTTCATATTTGGTGTCTATTCTATCTATTTATTCTCCACATTATTATTATTATTATTATTTATTATTACTTATCTTCTTTTGTGTCTGTTATTATATGGGAGCCAGGCAACGACATTTCGTTGGCAATTTCACTGCTGTGTTATTGTGCAATGACAATAAAGGGAGTCTATCTATCTATCTATGTTATTATAGCCATAGAACATAATATTGCATGTGCCTTGATAGATCAGTCAAAATCGTCTGAAATGTCCGTTGCTACAAAAATAGCTGGGATTGAATGAGTTAAATGCAAAAAGCTCTTACTTGGACGAGATGACTTAAGTGTGACTTGAACGTTAAGAAGGTCTTGGGATTCTTACATTTATCGACTGCTGGAGCAATTTTGCTGATGAGGGGTTTTAAAGGTCATGCAGACTTTTGATGCAGTGCAAACCTTTTGCACCATGGACAAAATGCTGCTCGACAATCAATAGAAAAAATGCCAGTCCAAAAATTCTGCTCAAGTTTAAATCACAGGCACCTGGATACATTGTCACCCCTCCGGCCCCCTCGTCACCCATCGACACATCTGCTTTTTGTGCTTATCTGATAATGGCAGCACCAGTCGCTTCACTTCCTTATGGTGGAACCAGTCAGCTACAGTTTGTAGAAGTCTTGTGAACCATTGCGATATAGGTGCAGAATATGTGGGCTTCCATAGGGTTCAGCTTGTGTATCAAACCACCCAGACGGACACTTGGTACAAACTGTAGCCACACAAATGGGAAATGGGACACACAGATGCATTTAACTTAACATGGTTGCTAATGGGTTGGTTGAGATTCATTGTTGTAAATGAAAAATGTTCATAGTTACGTACATCTTGGAAAACCTGCTCATGAAACATGGTTTTTAACATTATTAGAGCCCTCTAGACATGAAATAACATCCATATAGTCGACTTTACATTTGCTATACAAAAGTGCTATTCAAACACATGGGGGTATGTCAAAATCAGTGGTGTGCAATCATGGCCAGCAAAGCCTTCTCTGATGGCCTAACCATTACCAGAAGCACTGACGTATATTTCAGAATAAAACTGTAGTATTTGATCCACTGCAGAGCAGCGGAGCCGCACAGCACAGCTCACTGCTTCATAGGTAAATGAAGGGTTTTAGTGGTTACCCACAAACGAGGCTAAAGGCAGTGTAATAATATGATGCAGTATTTATACATCAGTCATAAGACTTATGGCACGATAGTTAAAAGTTGCTGAACTATTATGCAAGAAGCAACAACTTACATTTATCTTTATTGTAGCTTACACACTGTTACTGCCAAGAATACAAGTAGCCGTGAAATTAGCTTGCCCTGTTGAATTATCATCATTCCAACCCTCTTTCATGCACACTATCTCAAAGGAATCCATGAGTACATTCATGTTGATGATGTGAAGATGGACTTAAAGTGGCGGGACTTGTTTGTTTTACTTTGAAAACCAGTTGTAACAAGCTGAACGTGACAGGTTAGATCAATTGTGCTGTCCAGCAAATGACCCAGGGGGGTCGTGTCTGTCATATCATAAAACTGTATTTATGTGTGTATTTGTGTATCTGCGTGTCTGTGTACGGATCTGTGTGTCCTAAGGCTCTGGGATTCAGACATACCGCTTGCCTTAGAGAGACATCACTTGATTACTTGCCTCAGGCACTCTTTTCCTCATCTCCCCACTTTGCAGAGACAAAGCTTTAAGATAGTGGGAGGTCAGATTACTGATGTCTATTGTGATGTGTTGTGGCAGTGACTGGTGTAAAATATATCTAAATCATAACAAAAAGTTACAATTGTATTTTGACGGAACTGCACTACTTTTCCAGAGGGAGTAATTAATCTAAAAAACACTCAGTTGGGACACTCGTATGCCAAGGTGCTACTGTATAAATGACATTGCCTTTGCTCTTCTTTCCGGCATTTGAGACTTGACGTCCTCCGGTGACAATTCAACTTGAGTACAGTCGGTACAAATAAGTTTGATCTTGTCTAGAGAGCCATCTGCAAGGGCTTTTAAGTTAAACATATCATTCAAAATATCCTTTTCTTTGTCCATTTCCGCTCTTGTTCCTGCTGGTGCCTCCACATCAACTGGCATTCTGCTGCTACTGTGTGGGCAGAGAGTCAAACAGAACATGTGCATGTTAAACGCACATTACAAAAAAAAACAAAAACACATTTTTAACGCGTAAGACCAGTTGGCAAAATATAGGTAGAGTTTCACTTTCACAAAACAATTTATTGCAAACAACCTGTACACTGATATTCCCGTTAATCACATCAAAAACCGGTGTGGGGAAATTGGGAATGTTGCTGTATGTGGTTAAGGTGGACTCATGGTGGGCATCTGCTGTCTGGAACTGATATCAATTTTTGTAAACTTCCCTTGACATCCGTCCCCAAATGGTCTCATTGGGATTTAGATCAAGGGAAGATGCAGGATGGTCCAAAGTAGTGATTTATTCCTCTGGAAGAAGTCCTTTGTCAGGTGGGCATAATGAACTGCAGCACTATCCTGTTGAAAAAGCCAGTCATTACAACACAGATGACAGTCATGAGGGATGCCCCCCGCAACTGTAACAGAGTTAAAAATGCACTTTATTATTGATTATTTTCTAAATGCGTGAATTTATTATTATTTATTTATTTATTTATTATTTATTTATTTATCTCAATTAGTTATTTATTTTTCTTATCTTGTTTACTCCATTTTCATTGCTTTCTTTGTATGTGCTTTATTTTATCCTTTCACTTCTGCTCCTCCTGGGCTTCCGTAGTTGCCCCCAGCTCTGGTAGCACTTCCTCTCTTTGCCACACAACGTGGTTGGCATTGACGAGGGTAAGTTCAGTTAAGAGCTGCAGACATAATGTGTTGTTTAGTTTAAGATTTGGTCATCTGTGTTGTGTATATTGTTTTTATGTCGATATATTTGTCATTTCAAGTGGTTTTATGTTATTTCGATTGTTGGTTTTAGTTAAAAGGGTGTCACGGCTGCGCATGTCTTTGTTGCGGTGCGACCCCAGGATGCAGAGAGCAGGACCAAATGCCGGTAAATAATATTTATTCTTAGCATAAATTACAGCAGCAGGAAAAAGGCAACACAACTTGCTGACTGACAAATGATAATAATCCCACGAAGGGGAGATGCACACACCTGAACTAAATACCAACACAAATTAGAGACAGGTGTGAATGATTACGGCCACCAAGGACGACCGGACAAAACAGGAAGTAAACTACAAAATAAGAGTTCACAACGGAAACCAAAACCTAAACCGAGAACATAAACCAACTGTCACGCAGGGCGTGACAGTACACCCCCCTCAAGGACGGATCCCAGACGTCCAAAACAAATAGTAGTCAAAGAGGGATGGGTGGTGGGGGAACCGGAGGTGGGTCGCCGACGGGACCCTTCAGGGGGCCGGCCGGGGCGGCAGGCCCGTCGGAGCCAGCAAGACCCCTCCAAGTGATGGAGGGAATGGTTGGGTCGGTAAACACCCTCCGGGGGGCGCCCTCGACCAAACGCAAGGTAGGTGTCCTCAGGGGGGCGCCCTGGGTGCAAAACCAGGGCTCCGGCCGAAAGTCTAGAGGCCGTCCAGCCCCGACGCGGAGACGGCAAAGAAGCAGGCGTCCGATCCCGACGCGAAGAAGCAGGCGTCCGATCCCGACGCGAAGAAGCAGGCGTCCGATCCCGACGCGAAGAAGCAGGCGTCCGATCCCGACGCGAAGAAGCAGGCGTCCGATCCCGACGCGAAGAAGCAGGCGTCCGATCCCGACGCGAAGAAGCAGGCGTCCGATCCCGACGCGAAGAAGCAGGCGTCCGATCCCGACGCGAAGAAGCAGGCGTCCGATCCCGACGCGAAGAAGCAGGCGTCCGATCCCGACGCGAAGAAGCAGGCGTCCGATCCCGACGCGAAGAAGCAGGCGTCCGATCCCGACGCGAAGAAGCAGGCGTCCGATCCCGACGCGAAGAAGCAGGCGTCCGATCCCGACGCGAAGAAGCAGGCGTCCGATCCCGACGCGAAGAAGCAGGCGTCCGATCCCGACGCGAAGAAGCAGGCGTCCGATCCCGACGCGAAGAAGCAGGCGTCCGATCCCGACGCGAAGAAGCAGGCGTCCGATCCCGACGCGGCGACGGCGAAGCAGCAGGCATGGTCCCTGCCAGAGCCTGTCCATCTGCTCCAGCAAGCCCTGCTGCTCGTCCTGCAGGTGGAGTGGGCTGTGCCTCCTCACTCCCCCAGCAGGTGGCGCCATCCTCCCCTTCCATCGGCGGGCTGGGCTGTGCTTCCACCGTAGCCCAGCAGGTGGTACTAGCCCCCCCTCTCGAAGGCGGATCCCAGACGCCGTAATCCGAGGGAGCCGAAACCAGGGCAGGGAGGAGGGAGGCTTGGAGGAGGGTCACTGGCTCCTCCAGGTCAGCAGTCCCGGCCACAGCCACTTGTTCGGGCCTGAAGCTGCGCGGCTTGGGCACGGGCGGGATCAGGGACGCCGCGCAGCTTGGCATGGGAGCCGGGTCTTGAGAACCCCTCGGGCTGCACGGCTTGGGCACGGGCGCCAGGTCTTGGGGACACCTGGGACTGCGTGGCTTAGGAACTGGAGGAATCCACGAGGCCACGCAGCTTGGCACGGGAGCCGGGTCTTGGAAACCCCTGGGGCTGCGTGGCTTGGGAACTGGCAGAATCTGTGAGGCCACGCAGCTTGGCATGGGAGCCGGGTCTTGGAAACCCCAGGGGCTGCGTGGCTTGGGAACTGGAGGAATCCGAGAGGCCACGCAGCTTGGCACGGGAGCCGGGTCTTGGAAACCCCTGGGGCTGCGTGGCTTGGGAACTGGCAGAATCTGTGAGGCCACGCAGCTTGGCACGGGAGCCGGGTCTTGGAAACCCCAGGGGCTGCGTGGCTTGGGAACTGGAGGAATCTGAGATGCCACGCAGCTTGGCACGGGAGCCGGGTCTTGGAAACCCCAGGGGCTGCGTGGCTTGGGAACTGGAGGAATCCGAGAGGCCACGCAGCTTGGCACGGGAGCCGGGTCTTGGGGACACCTGGGGCTGCGTGGCTTGGGAACTGGAGGAATCCGGGGAGCCTCGCCACTTGCCACGGGAGCCGTCAGGGAACGCCCGACGGGCTGAAACTCGGCAGCAGCGAGAGAGTTGAGCTGTGCCGTGGCGTGACATGGCGAGGCGGAAGAGGGCGGCCACACCTCTTGGCGACGTGCCGTGCGCCGGCGACGCCGCCGCGTCGGAGGGTGTGCAGCGGTTACCGGGAACACCGACGCCATGGGCACTAGGGTGCCGTCCGGCCCCCACACCATGGTTTCCAGTTCCTCCGGAGTGTACCTGGCACATTCCTGCTCCATCGCCTCGAAGAACTGCCGGGTCCACTCGTCGAGCTCCGCGAGATCGTCATCGGGTTCGTCGAGGCCGGCCGGGCGTGAGGGCTGGTCCACCTTAGCTCGGCGCGGAGCGGAGAACGAGCGTGGCGTCGCTCTTTGGCGCCGCGGCTTGCGTCGGCGTCGCGGAGGGTGTGGAGTGTCCTCGGCGGGTCCGGGATACAGCCACGCCGTTGAGACATACGTGTCGTCCGGACCGCACACCAAGTCCTCCATCTCCCATGGCGGTAACGCCATCTCCTCGTCCTCCATGGCCTTGAGGAGCTGCCAGGTCCAGTAATCGCTCTCCGCGGGGTCGTCGTCAAATGGTGGGATCATTCTGTCACGGCTGCGCATGTCTTTGTTGCGGTGCGACCCCAGGATGCAGAGAGCAGGACCAAATGCCGGTAAATAATATTTATTCTTAGCATAAATTACAGCAGCAGGAAAAAGGCAACACAACTTGCTGACTGACAAATGATAATAATCCCACGAAGGGGAGATGCACACACCTGAACTAAATACCAACACAAATTAGAGACAGGTGTGAATGATTATGGCCACCAAGGACGACCGGACAAAACAGGAAGTAAACTACAAAATAAGAGTTCACAACGGAAACCAAAACCTAAACCGAGAACATAAACCAACTGTCACGCAGGACTTCACGCAGGGCGTGACAAAGGGCTTCTTTTCATTTACATTTCTGGCAGGATTTGCATTGCATTAGGCAAGTCGTGGTTTTTGTTACAATGTGTAATTTATGTCCCGTCTGTGTAGGTTGCAGAAGTGGAGGAAAAAGAACTTTATTTTCATTCTTTTGTCCATCAGAAACCTAACAAAGGCCGTTACAGGTGCACTGTGACATGCATTGGTTATCCGAATCAAAATCAGCTTTATTGATCAAGAATGCTCACACAAACGAGGGACTTTGACTTGGTTGGGTTGAATGAGCTCTCACTGTACATTGATGTGCAAAAGGGTTAACAATTATGCAATTCAAGTAATTGCAGCTCAACAATCCAACCACTTTCAAAGACAGAAAGCTTTATTGCTTTTGCCATCAATAGACCATGAGACAGTGTGAATATGTGATGGAAAGGTACATCTATTTTTTTTTCGATTGTTTCTTTTAAGGCTGTCGAGAACTGCTTATGTCAATTCCAGTCAGCCAGTTGGGGGGGTGTTAACATAAATGGGTTCCACTGTATCATGCTGTTGCACAATTTGAATGGAAACTGTTGTAGGTCCCAAAGCACGTGCTACAATACCTCTACTTCTACAGACACATACCTGTGTGTCTGTTCTTATCGTAAATGCTCACCCGCTCATTGTGAACAATGTGCCCCGGTCACTCTTTCCCAGTCAAAATATCTGGTTTTGGCACAGAACCAGATAGTATCACAGGACACCTAGCCCTCCCTCTGGCCTGCAGAGGCCAACCCACTGCTCAATCAGTGAAAAACAGTCTCCTGGTCACTGAACAAATTGATGACCCTGTTGTCCTTAATTACTTTTATTTTATTTCTGTTTTTGGCCCAGGGATGTCTTTAAACTTGTTATACCTTTCTTGTCAGAGAAACTCACTCGTGTCGGATGATTTCACCCTGAGCTCATTTGCACTATAAAACCATACACATTGAGGAAACATTGAAGTGAGTTGAAGCTAACCGAATGGAAAGTAAGATCTTGAAGTGTTTAAACTGCTAAAGATCAATCGAAGACATATTGGGTCACACAGAAGAGACCTTTTAGGCTTTTGGACAAAATACAGAGGCATTGATGATGATGAGGATCGGATCAATATTAAAATGATGAAAACAATATTTTTCAGTTCTCTTCTATGTTTATTTTCCCTAATTATACTGTTATAGTCATATTTTGTTTACAATAAAAAACTAATCTCAAGGACACAGAAGGGCTTTGGATTTAGATTTGAAGAACAGCCAAGAAGAGCCCCACTCTTTTGCTTTGTGGCCTAACCTCCCCCACATAGACAAAGCAACTGTATGACTGACGGGGTCTCATTCTGTTCACCATTGTTCTATGGTGCGTTGTTGCTCTGTAAAGCATCTAGGTGCTTAGCCAATGCATAAAGTGAACTCTTGTCCTTCCTGTTTGGAGGCAAGAGAGACGAGGAAAACAGACACACATGCACATGCCGACATATGGAGGCTGGAAAAATAATCTCGTTTATTTTCATTTATCGCATTATTTATTTTTGTTGATTATGTTTTTTTGAATGACAAATCTTGTCACATTTTAATTTCACAAGATCTCCTAACACCCTGAATAAAGACTGGTCTTTATTTCACTCAAAATACGTACATAGATGTACCAAGTCACAATGCCAGGAATGAATCACATCTGCAGATGACTCACAACATATCTCCAGTCCTGAAATGTTTTGGAGCACAGTTATATGAGAGTCTTTCAGATATTCATCTTCATCTTGAATGTGATGCAGTTGGACATGAGGGCTTGCATGTGCAATATTGCAATATTTCACTGAAACACTGCTGTGTTTTGGCAGTAATGAAGCCCTCATTGGTTCTGAGAACAATTGCATTATGCACTTGCACACAAATGAATAAGACATCGCCCTTTCCTTTGTGGTTTATTTTTTAAAGAAGGAGACTTCACAGATTGCTAAGCTCACATGCGAGAACTCGCACCCTTGAGGTAGTTAGCGTCTCTTCTGACAGAGATGACATTTTTAAGTAGAGCCACTCACTGTCAGCCGCCCCATTCTGCTCCTGCTACTTTTGCTGGCCTGAAACGAGACACTCAGAGTCCAGAACTCCAGACTTGGACATGAATTATAAATTGCCTACTTTCTTAAGATTAGATAAGGACCAGCTGACTGAGCATCACTGTCCTGAATGTGAATATTGACAAAAAGGAGTAGGCAAACATCTCATTTAGTGATCTTTATTTTTACACTAAATAGATTAATTAAAATGTACTGTATGTATGTCTCTTACAGAGTTTGGAGTGGCATTTTTTTTATCCTGGTTCCAGAAGGAGGAGGGGAGGACACTTGATCAAAGTTGTCTCAGCTCATAAAATTCTGATCGGAACACCCTACAACAGATCTTGTGAAAATATTTGACAGCGCCCCGTTTATTATTAATTTTTTTTATTTGGTTCTGGCTTCAAATCACCTTAGTCTGTGCGTCATGCCCCTCCCCTTCCTTGGACCTCTTTCAGGAGAATCTAAATTTGGAATTAGTAGCTTGGTCAAGAAAATTGCCTGGAAACGACCAAGCATGCATCCCTATGATCACCCACAGAAAACAGAAGGAATTTGTTGATTAGAATGTCATATTTGTCACTACTAAACATTTCTACATTTTTGCAAAGCCTGACACAGTTCATTGTAGGTTTAAGTGTTTTCTCATGGCATCAAGCTTCAACCTGACAATTCCATGTGGTGGAAAAGATGTTTCATCTCCCAGTAAAGCGGACGGATGTCTGCATCTTACACTAAGACAGTGACAGACGGAGAGACAGTTTTTCAAACAATTGCAACAAACATCCACCCACACAGATCCTCATGCCTGGGAGCATTGTTTGTGTGCACGCCCAAAACACCAGCACTTGCTCACCCCAAATATACCACAAAGCAAAAAGTTGACTCATAACTCTCCCATGAAACCTCTTTGAGCAAATATAAATATATAAATACATGTGATGTGATAATCTAACAGCTGTCATTATGGATATCTAATTGTCACACAAGTCAAACAATGTTTCTCCTCCAGTTACACTTTCTGTCTTACTTTGTGTCATTTCACTCTTCACACGATTGACGATAGAGAAGACAGAGATTGCAACAGACGTATCCCTAAAGGGCCGAGCAACCCAATTTCAAGCGTTTTGAGGTCAGAATCAAGCCACACTCAGCTACCTTTCTCGACGCACTTGATCCGCTGAAGACCTCTGAAGTACAGAGTTTTGGGTCTGTGATTTTTCCCGCCCCACAAAACCTTCCAAAAGTGAGTGTTAGAGCCTCAAGTGCATTTGCAGTTGGTGACATTATGTTCTTTTTGGGTTGACCAAAGACTTTCTTCAATGGGAAAAGCCATCATCTCATCTTGTCTGTAAGAAAATAAAAAAATGTACTCAAAATGGCCATGCCATCCAAAACACGCAGCAACAATTATTTTAGTCTCAGTGAAAGTAACTCAATCCCATTCCTGAAGACAAAATAGAGACATAGTACCACCCTAAACATTGACAAGTCAACATCGGGTAACTGTGCTACGACACAATGGCATTGCATCAAAGTCCACACTGATAACCTGTAAGCCTAACTTCCCAAGTAATGGGGTGTACTAGAAAGCAGTGGTCCTCAACCTTTTTGGACCCACAGACCAGTTCAGTTCTTATCTGAAGATAAGTAGCACTGAATATCATTGTCAAACCCTACCTTTGTGCATTCTAACATAGTATCTGCATTTCATGACAAATATGAGGTGAAAGAAAAATGGTAAAAATAAAAAAATATTTCAAAAAAGTATAGTAGCCTATTTGGGCAGCATGAGATAGAGCAAAGACATGCACAATGGTGCGTTCCTGGACCGTCAAACAAAATCAGTTGATGCTCGCAACTGTTGGTTGGTATAGACCAGGGGTCTCAAACATGCGGCATGCGGGCCAAATGTGGCCCGCAGGACACTAGTTTGAGGCCCCCGCCTTGATATGAAAGTTCAATGTTAGTGCGGCCCGCGCAAGTTTGATATGGATGCTGTATGGTATCATGTACCCAGAAAAAATTATTACGTTTGATTAATGTTCATGTTAAAGGTTAAATAACTATTAATAGTTATCCTCCCTATCCGTGTGGAAGTGGTAAGTTTTTTTTAAGTTTAAAGGAAATAACTTGGAGGCTACCGTTTAGGTCACTAGATCTCTAGTTTGTGAGTTAGCATGTGTCTCAAGACCCTGCAGTTGGGCAATATGTTGTAATGTGACTATAGTCGTGTTTTGTCATGTCTACAGGGCTCTAATAATGCTTTGTTAATTTTAATCTGAAAAAAATCATTTGTCTACCCACCAACTATATGTGGTTTCTTAAGTTTTTATTATTTGCTGTTTTATTATTATTATTATATTTATTTATTACTGATTGATTGATTTCTTTATTCTTGATTTGTTTATTTTTCATCTTATTTTGTGCAGAAAAATAAAAATTAAGATATTTGAGAACAGTGGAATGTTTTATCAGCCCTTTTATTGTAGAAAATCGGAACCAAAGCACTGAAAAAGTTTGTATATTTTTCTGTTTTTAATAAATGCGTTTTTTTTTTTTTTTGAAAACCAGATACTCGGTAATAACAAGCATTTTTGTCAGATACGAGTATGAAACCAGTACATTTCCTCACTATCCGTATTCGTGTTTAAAGTAGATGCTCATTATGTATTTACTCTTAGCGCTCTGTGATTGGCCAGTAAACACATGGCCACTGCCTCTTCCTATATGGTGGAAGCCACAGAGCAGCTCAGCGGTGCCGCATTCCCATACATTGTACACGGTTGGGAAGTTAAAAACGTCTTGGCAATTGTCACAATGCTTCCACTTTATTGGGTTTTATTCAGCTGACCACTATTTTGGTTTATATCTGAAGTTACTTGGTAAACTTGTTCTGTAACATGCTTGGTGCACAGCACTGTACAGACACTCAAAAACTGAATTGGGGTAGCTTTTTCCCTTGAAATGTGTTTTTGTCTTATTTTGTCCATGAAGTTATCCTAAAACAGGCTCGCTACCAACAATATAAGAATTTTGTTCATGTTCAGTTAGCAGTACACAGACAGTGGTAACCTCCATTGACTGGCCACAACATTGGGTACACTTGCACAGTAGAACAAGAGTTGCCTTAAACATTCTGCATGTATGGCGTGCTAAAATATTACACCCATCTTAATACATTGTTGTATGCACCTTGAAATCTTAAACTTGTTTCATAACTGCACGGTGCATTTGAGCACGATCGTTTACCCGGAGAAAACCCACACATGCACGGGGAGAACATGCATGCTTCACACAGAGATGCCTGAGGGTGGAATTGAACTCGGGTCTCCTAGCTGTGTGGCCTGCACGCTAGCCACTCGTTTACCGTGCAGAGTGTAGAAATACTTATTTAGTTTAAATGTCCTGTAATATTAATTTGGCTAGTGACAAATACTACATATCATCACATCTTTCAATGTATCTTCTGAATCGCTTATATTTGCAATTTAGTTTATTTAACCATTATTATGCATTAAAATGCTTAATAATGATGCCATTGTATATATGTTAGCCCTGATGTTGGAACTACTGCTTCATGTTCCTTTGCACAGGCGCATCAGTTTTCAGAAAATGTCAACATGTTGGTAATATAGTTACCTCTTGGGGTTGCCGTTCATATATTGATTGATTAAAAACATTTCTACATTCTTAGGGCTATGTTCCGATCGGTCAACAGGACTTTGAGGGTAGACCTTAAATTGTCAACATGTCCTTGTCCCAGGCAAGTGAGGGATTAAGACAAGGGATTAGGGAGTGTGTCTATGCATGAATATAGGCCTTGTTCAAATACACTTGCACTGTTCTGATTCTGACTGAGACAAATGTAGCATATTTTTGATTTCCGGGATAGCGACAAATCACTAAATAAAATATGACTTCAATTCAGATACTGTGAGATTGGCATCATCGAAAGGAGAAATACATCTATTATGTATTACCCACGTATTTTAAATATAACAACACCTGCATTATTATGTGCCTTCATGTGTTGAACTGTTTCTCTCTTGAAAGAAATGTGTGTTACTGAATTGCTAGGTCAACACCAGTGTTTTTCAACCTGTTTTGAGCCACTGCACTTTTTTACATTGGAAAAATCTTGCAGGACACCACTAACCAAAAATGATACAAAATTACACTTTGTACAGTATATTTAATTACAATATAATTTCTCAATTTATTTATACTCAGTCAGTGTGAAACTTGTGCCTGTTAAGATGAACACAAGGCTCATATCCTGGAAGGAATAGAAGAAAGAACTTGGAGTGATATTGGATAATTCGGGCGGCACGGCGGTCGAGTGGTTAGCGTGCAGACCTCACAGCTCGGAGACCAGGGTTCAATTCCACCCTCGGCCATCTCTGTGTGGAGTTTGCATGTTCTACCCGTGCATGCGTGGGTTTTCTCCGGGTACTCCGGTTTTCCTCCGGTTAATTGACCACTCCAAATTGTCCATAGGTACGAATGTGAGTGTGAATGGTTGTTTGTCTATATGTGCTCTGTGATTGGCTGGCGACCAGTCCAGGGTGTACCCCGCCTCTCGCCCAAAGACAGCTTGGATAGGCTCCAGCACCCCCCGCGACCCTCGTGAGGAAAAAGCGGGAGAAAATGAATGAATGAATGAATATTGGATAATTCCTCACGGCCCACTATATCAATGAGCTAAAAAAAACTACACTTTTGGGCTGAATTTTGCCCGTCATCAACAGTCATGTGTGACATAAACACATGTCTTTCTCTTTTTTGTGCATTGTAAATATTGGAAAACTGCTCACACAAGGCATGTAATGATGCATGTACTGGGGATTCACCAAAGCCCTGTATTTAAACATTTTATTATAATACATGCCGTGACCATGTTGTAACAGGCATATTCATAACAACATGTCCTACTTACAGTATTTTGCCATATTTTGGTGATTTTAAGCATTACCAGAGCTTCCTGGCTGGACACATTGCCTTCACAGAGCTCATAGCAACGAACGCTACTTCCGTCAACCACAGCACCAAAGAGAGCGTGTTTACGACCACTAATCATGACAGACTTTGTGAGAGCCGCAACTGACGACTATTTTATTCATTCAGGCAGTTGTTGGTCGGTGCTAGGCAGATCCAGCTATGGTGAAACATGAAGCCATTCTCATAGTGTCAGAATGTCGCACAAGAACTAGATGTTAAAAGTTAAAATAATAAAACGGTTACTTACAATATCTGATTGCACTGGGATGCCGACTGCTGGCTGTATCTCATTATGTGCATTGTTAGTTGCCTTGTGCTGGCTGTTGGAATGCACAGGGACTGAAATGGGAAAATATGTGTTTATGTCTCACACAAGGATTGTAGATAATGGGCAAAAAAAATCGTTTAAATTATGTATTTCAGTATGAAAGATTGGTCAGATTGCTCCAGCAGAACCGCTACTTCACATTGAGAGGAGCCAGATGAGATGACTTGAGCATCTGGTTAGGATGCCTCTTGACTCCAGAGCATGTCTGACTGGTAGAAGGCCTCGGGGACGACCCAGGACACGTTGAAGAGACTATGTCTCCCAAATGGCCTGGGAACGCCTCTGGATCCGTCAGTAGGAGCTGGAAGTGGCTGGGGAGAGGGACGTCTTGGCCTCCCTGCTTGGGCTGCTGCCCCCACAACCTTGGATAAGTGGTAGAAGATGAATGGATTTTGCCCCTTGTATTTTTTGCAATGCCGTCTGCAATCCCCCACCTCCTTTGTGTATAACTGAATAAGGGAAGTGCAGCTGTGGGCACTTTAGATTAGTGCAGTTCCGCAAACATTGAATGGCAAATAAATGTGGACTACTCTGTTAAAGTGTGCAGAGTACAATCATTCTTAAAGTGTACAGTTGTCCTTCTTGTGCCGGGTCATCGTCTCATCTTGCTGGATGCACTGCCGCTTGAAATGTATGAAATTGTATGATATTATCACTAGCAAGTCTAGGGAGGATCATACGATCCTACTTTTGGAGACCACAGAGGGATCATTTGATCCCCCATGAAATGTGGTTTGTTATGCTAATGTGGCAACTTCTTGCTGGCAATTGAATGCAGATTGTTAGAGCAGCAGCTCTGGGGGGAGAGGGAGAGAGAGTAATAAGCCAAAAAGGAAGAACTAGCAACTGTAACGGTAATTTCATTGCTTCTGACTCTGATCTTCCTCTTGAAAGCGTGGATGTTCCTGTTTTTTTGGACATATTTTACATGGCTTAGAATGAATAACCACATATCTATCATTTTTGCTGAGTTCAATTTAGTAAGTTAATCATTATATTTAGTTATTACAGACTTAGGGTGAATGAGACATCCTTTCTGTGAAAAAAATACATATTATATTTTAAAATTCTTTTATATTTCAAGGGATATTTTGGATTTTTTGACATGTTGTATGACACCCCCATAAGCAATGAAGTCAGTCCATAGCCGAGTTCTGGTGGGATTTTTGTGCTGAGGAAAGTACTGCATTATTTTCTCTGCCATTGTATCACTTTACGTTTTCACCTGTCCATTGTTACGCACAATTGCCTCACCAGTATTACATTGTTTACTGGTATATCTTTATGAACTGGAATACAAGGATGCCAAACTTCGTCATATGGAATTCAGTGCTGGTGCCATAGGTGATATTCGATGAAAACAACTAGGTGCTAATGGAAGTTAGCTATTTCTTACATGTGGTACTGGAAGAGCAGAACTCTTCAAAACACGTCTCTTCCTCTATCCTGGGCGTGTAGGAACCTAAATCTCCTCGCAAAAGTGTGCACTGAACACACAAAGCTGCATCGTAGTCACCTCTGGTTCCCACATTATAGCCAATGGCAAGCCGCCAAAGTTGTCCAATAGCAATGACCGTGACAGGAAAACGATGGAATTTATAGGGCAAGACTTCCTTGTTGTCACAGCCCGGATAAATACAAGTGCGTACCATTTTTTTAAACCACTGTAGCTCTTGCGTTGCAGTAATCGTGATCCGTGCATCAAAACACTATGATGCATACACACAACAATGGACAGGGGGACACTGCAGAGAAATAACGCAGAGCGATTTGTGAGCTATGATTTTTTTGTAGTTTTTTTTGTAGTTTTTTTCCTGACTGTGTGGCAAGCATGCCAACCACTAATCCACCATGGTTAGCATGTTAGAGCCCTCTCGAGATGAAATAACACCCCCATAGTCATGTTTACACTCATGTTACCCAGTACAGTACACATACAGTAATAATAGACCTTGCACACAGAGTACATAACAGACTAGAACACGCTGCATGCATTTTGAATTCACCTGTACTGTTTTATTGATTGTACAACATATAAAGCAGAATCACCATTTAACCTACTATATTAGTAGTCCAGTTGTATTGATTCTGGGCATTGTAACATCAAGGAATGGCTGTGTTCAACTTCGAAGAAAGGGTGAATCAGCAAAAAAAAAAGCACTGGTGTTGAGGGACAAAATGATTGCAGAGAGCTTGCAGTCTGTGCCATGATTCTCACTTGTTTATGATTCCTTTGGGGGTGTAAAGGTTAACTGTCATCAGATTACCCATTGATTTCAATTAGTGCTGCCTGCAACTAAACAACCTCTGTCTGTCTGCGATTACTGACTTGTATCGATCCCCAGCCTTGTTCTCTTATATTTGACTGTCACTGGCCCTGTGTCAGTTCTGCAACTCGATTAGCAGTCCTCTCTGCAGCTATTACGCCACATCCAGGTGGATTCTGAGAAAAGAACAAACTGTCCATTTAATTGTTTTGTATTAAGTTATATGTGACATGACTAGAGCTGCAACAATTATGGCAAATTCCGGATAATTGAGCGGACCTGAATCTCACCCACACCCACCAAATTTAAATAGAACAAGCATTTTGTACACATGTAGGCCCAACTTGTCTATAAAGCACACGTGTCCATGTTATAAAATGGGATATTCACACAGAAAGACACACTTTAAGCCACGTAATCCTGCTTCTACTCAATGTGGTTCAAAACATGATCATCGCATAAAACCTCGAAACATGATACTGGCGTGAACCAGGGGTCTCAAACTCAATTTACCTGGGGGCCACTGGAGCTAGGGTCTGGGCAAGGCTGGGCCGCATCAGGTCTTCCCAAAAAAAAACAAAACACATTTATTAAAAACAGAAAAATATACAAACTTTTCCAGTGCTTGGGTTCCGATTTTCTACAATAAAAGTTCTGATAAAACATTCCACTGTTCTCAAATATCTTAATTTTTATTTTTCTGCACAATATAAGATGAGAAATAAATAAACAAATCAAGAATAAAGAAAATCAATCAATCAGTAATAAATAAATATAATAATAATAAAACAGCAAATAATAAAAACTTAAGAAACCCCATAGTTGGTGGGTAGATAAATTATTTTTTTCAGACTAAAATTAACAAAGCATTATTAGAGCCCTGTAGACATGACAAAACACGACTATAGTCACATTTATACTTACTACTTACTACTTTATTTACAACATATTGCGCAACTGCAGGGTCTTGAGACACATGCTAACTCGCAAACTAGAGAGCTAGCGACCTAAACGGTAGCCTTCAAGTTATATCCTTTAAACTTAAATAGCCAAAAACTTACCACTTCCACACGGATAGGGAGGATAACTACTAACAGTTATTTAACCTTTAACATGAACATTAATCAAACGTAGTCATTTTTTCTGGGTACATGATACCATACAGCATCCATATCAAACTTGCGCGGGCCGCACTAACATTAAATTTTCATATCAAGGTGGGGGCCTCAAACTAGTGTCCTGCGGGCCACATTTGGCTGGCGGGCCGCGTGTTTGAGACCCGTGGCATAAATTTTACTGGTCCAAGTCACGACTTCCCGAATCTGCACTCTAAGCATCATGGGAATTGTAGCTAGTAGCTAGCCGTATCTAAACCACAGGGTCCAAAGCATGGGACAGGCCAGAATATACAGTAATTGATGAATCGATGATTCATCAATTAACTCATTATTGGACAATAATTTTGGTGTTTTATTCATTTTTTTTTTTATTTAAAAATGTAAACGTCTTCTGATTTCAGCCTCTTAAATGTGAATATTTTTAAATTTCCTTAGTCATCCATGAAAGCAGACCTATTTATCTTTGTGGTTTAGGCCAAACAAGATATTCACACACATCAGCTGTGACTTTGGCAAATAGCAATAGTAATTTTTGCCTCTTTTCTGATATGTTGCAGACCAAACCACTAACTGTCTGTGCTTAGTTCATCTTGATTTCTCCGTCTAGGCCATAGCCCATTATTCGATTCACCCAAACAACAAGTTTCAGACCAGAAGAAAACAAATCTTTAGTCCAAGGTAGGATCTGAAAATGTGTTCTACCAGAACCCCACCTCTTGCCCGAAGTCAACTGGGATAGGCTCCAGCATATACATATATCCGTGACCCTAGTGATACAAGCTGCATAGAAAAGGCTGAACAATGAGGCACACCTGAAGCAACTTGGTGATTAGAGTCATTCAGGGAACCCAGGGTTGTATTTTCAGCACTGTGAGCCTTTGTTTAGTCCAGATCATCACCTTCCTGCATCTTTCTGCATCTTCCTGCTACTTTGCCTTGTTCTGTCCCAGCTGCTGATGCTTGACTGGGCTTCGAGTGTTCCATTACATGGCTTTTTGTTAGCCTTCCCTTTGTGTATTATATGTGAGATATAAAAACCTCACTTTGCATTTATAGTCTGTTTCTGCATCTGAAGCCCAATCCAAACACAAACCATCACAGCATGCAGAAAAATGAATTCATTTATTTTGTACTTATCCTCTTCGGGGTCACTCATGGGTTAACTTGAGTTGAACCCAGCTGACTCTGATGATTTTAATTGCAAGGCCATGTATGATTAGAATCTGATTGAGGGCTGAAGTTCAAATCCTAGAAGTGAGTCAAAGCATTTACAGTAAATAGAAAATAATGACTGTAAAGACACATGCATTCTGATTTTGCTAGTCAAAGTACTTGTCTCATTTGACATTGAATCAAAGAAAAATGAATAAAACCGAAACCTTAGCCCTTTCTACCTACATAGAATGCAAAAAGTATAATACCCTCATTTATTTTGATTGCTGCATCTTTACATCTGTTTTGTGACACTATTTATCAGAGATGGATTAATGAAGAGCTTGCTAATTAGTTTGTAATAACTGAGCTGTTGCGATAAAGCAGTGGCGTCAAACTCACCAAAATTAAATTTAAAGAACTTGTCAAGGGGCGGCACGGTGGTCTAGTGGTTAGCGCGCAGACCTCACAGCTAGGGGACCAGGGTTCAGTTCACACCCTCGGCCATCTCTGTGTGGAGTTTGCATGTTCTCCCCGTGCATGCGTGGGTTTTCTCCGGGTACTCCGGTTTCCTCCCACATTCCAAAAACATGCTAGGTTAATTGGTGACTCCAAATTGTCCATAGGTATGAATGTGAGTGTGAATGGTTGTTTGTCTATATGTGCCCTGTGATTGGCTGGCGACCAGTCCAGGGTTTACCCCGCCTCTCGCCCGAAGACAGCTGGGATAGGCTCCAGCACCCCCGCGACCCTCGTGAGGAAAAAGCGGTAGAAAATTAATGAATGAATGGACTTGTCAAGGGCAAGCATGATAAAGATTTATTTGCCAACCTAAAAATAAATATTTTTGACAGGTGTGGTCGATGGCTGGAGAGGTGCTGACTCCTTCTTGGGAGGTTTGTTTTACATTAATAGAGGTTTGTCATTAGGAGGATAACAAAGGGAATAATTCACTTTTGGTCAAATTTTGTGTGAGAACTTCGTCCCATGTTTTTGGGGATCTATTTGTGTCCTTACCTGTTTTTTATCATTATGTGACATACATGCACCCTATCGTTCTCCAGGAAAAGTTCTGATGCTTTGTTGTAAATGCCTGATCACCTATAGTCACATTTATACTCTTTTTATTTTCAACATATTGCGCAACTGCAGGGTCTTGAGACACATGCTAACTCGCAAACTAGAGAGCTAGCGACCTAAACGGTAGCCTTCAAGTTATTTCCTTTAAACTTAAATAGCCAAAAACTTACCACTTCCACACGGATAGGGAGGATAACTATTAACAGTTATTAAACCTTTAACATGAACATTAATCAAACATAATAATTTTTTTTGGGTACATGATATCATACAGCATCCATATCAAACTTGCGCGGGCCACACTAACATTAAACTTTCATATCAAGGCGGGGGCCTCAAACTAGTGTCCTGCGGGCCACATTTGGCCCGCGGGCCGCATGTTTGAGACCCCTGCGGTAGACAGTATTGACCTGAAGAGTTACCCCACCTGTGTTTTGACATGTACTGTACCTGCTCAGTGGCTGCTTGGTTTCCTCAATATACAAAATCAGTGCATTTCTCACTGAACTGGACAGCGTATACCAGATTGTTTGTCTGGGTTTGTGGTGTACCAACCTAATCAGACTGGTGTTGGATCCCTCATAGCCATTGGGTATGAAGCCGTGAAGCCTGCTGGGATGAGAGGCCAAACCTCTACTAAGACAACCTGAACAGTCCAGTTGCAATTGATTCAACGCCCTGAGGATAATAAACATCCTCTTATTTTCAGGAAAAAGTGATGTTTTGATGTGTATGTATTTGCCACCTTTTACCTGTTTGTGAAAACAGCTCTGAAGCAGCACTGCCTTCTCCTTCCTCAGGGAATGGCTGCTGGGTGGGTTCACTGCTGCTTTGTGTGGGTCTTGTTGCAATTATTATTTGAAAGACCTTCTCTGCAGCACTGCTGTTGGTGAATGCCATCTTTTTAAAACAGGGGTCAAATGCAGCAGCATCTGTGGTCGTATTTCCATCTGTGGAATTGGACTGACATATTTGAAAGCAGACTGTAAGTTATGTGTTTTGCTTCCTGGGTTGTTGTCCTTCTTTGAAAATCATCAGTAGCTCTTTGTAGTCTCCTGTCCGGTAGTCCGGTACTTTGGAGGCAGTCACTGAGCTAGTAATAAAATGATACCTTCACGCTTATTCTAACAGTGATATATTGCACGTTGGTACAAAAGTATCTTATGATCCCAAATTCATTCATTCATTGTCAGATTTCATGTAGACTATAGAAATCTAGTGCTGTCAAGCTGGCCTACATATCTTTCTGTACTCAGTTCCACAGTGACCTCCGGATGGTTCACATCTAAGTGGTCCATTCATTTTTTACAAATGAGAAACTCTGTGCTCGGTGCAGCTAAAGTTCTAATCCTGGGACATCTCCTTTACGTAATAACTAATAATTGTTTGTGCCTGTGATTGGCTGGCGACCAGTCCAAGGTGTACCCCGCCTCTCACCCTCGGACAGCTGGGATAGGCTCCAGCGCCCCCGCGACCCTCGGGAGGATAAGCGGTAACAAATGAATGAATGTTTACTGTGCCACTCAAAATAACATTCGACTCAAGGTGCCATCTTACAAGAACACTAAATTCATCACAGAGCAACTTAACACTCAAAATCTGTACCAAATAAAATGCAATGCATTATGGGAAAACTTTAAAATGTTTTTTACGTTTTTGAACTTTTATTGGTGTAGCAAAGGTGTGGCAAAACTGTATTGAATGAGAAATGTTGTATTGGTAAAAAAAAATCCTCTCATCTGCCTTACAAAAGTAAAGTTTGAGTTGCAAAGAGAGTCGTCATTGAGAAACCTCAAACTGCTTGAGGTGGTAGTCCTTATACACTTCATGTTTTACACTTTTAGCCGCACATCACAAACCAACAGGAGCTTATCAACCCAAATGGCTACCTTACTCACAGTGCAACCAAAAATAATACCAGCAAGACATGCTAGGACACCAGCATCCGTGGCAAGTTATAAAGTGGTGTAAAATAGTTTTGTTTTTCTTGCAAAGCATTTATTTCAATGCGTAGTCAATGCATAGTCTGTAGTGTTTGTTGCACGTGTTGTTGTTATTCTTCTTAGCAGTACTGCTAGTGAGGGAGGCATTTACTGTGATGACCTCAGTTTACTTTGTGAGCATTGGTGCAATTCTGAAGAGTAGCAGTATAGACATAGCTCTGGCCCAGTCTCAATTACTTGTTTTATTGCAATTTGCGGGTGTTCTTGGAATGAAATCTACTGCTGCCAGTGTTGGACACGCTACTTTAAAGAAGTAATTACTCATAGTTACTAGTTACTCTCAAAAAAAGTAACTGTTACTGAGTTACTCCACTACAAAAGTAATTAGTTACAAGTAAATGTAACTATTGCCCCCCACCAGCAAAGACAGGTACTGTTACAGAGGTTTGCATTTATTGCAGTCGACAGGTTTTTCTGTGGTGTTTCTCTGGTTTGAGCTGCTCACACAAGAGGTGGACAACGTTTTTTTTTTTTTCGGGGACATAAAGTACATTTTAAAATTAGTGTCTGTATTTCCATTTGGCAAACACTGTCTTCTCACTAGAGTCCTCCTCACTCGCTATGCTGTATCACACTTTGGCCGTGCGCTAAACACCCGCTCACCCAAGTTCTCCGATTGGCCGCAATTTTACTAAACCTTAGTTAATCCTCATTGCTTATGTGGTTATCTCACCCCCTCCCTTGTCAATCTGCAACACTCTCACTGTGCTGCAGATTAATTATGAAGTCTGTGATATTTTTAGGCGGCTTCAGTAATGTGCAGTAACGGGGTGTCGAAAATGGTAACGCCGTTATGCTGACAGTAAGAGAATCTAATTAGTTAGATTACCCGTTACTGAAAAAGGTAGCGGCGTTAGTAACGACGTTATTCCTATCACTGATAGCTGTGTTTATGAAGGGAACATGCTGTGGACTACCCCACATCACGTCTTCATTATAAAAAATATATGTTTGTGACAGATAAGATGTAGGTGTCACTCAAGCTCGCTACGCAAGCTGGTTTCAGGCAAGTCATTAAAAGGTTCTACATGACTGATGCTATATGTAGTACAGGGTGTGTGTCTTCTTCATTGTAAATGTAGGGGCAGTAAACTGTTCAGGGCAGTAAATAAAACTGGAGAAATCTGCTTTTGAAAATAGCCTCCTTTTTCAATGTATTTTTTTTCTTTTATTTTTGCCACGTGGCCATTTGACATAATTGGTCATTAAATGCTGCCTGAACAATCCAGACAAAATACAGACTTTTATGAAAAACACTAATGAACTCGATGATTCATCTCCATGCAGTTTCCACCAAGCATGACATATCATGCACAAGTCACTTTGCAGGCAAATCACATGCAAAGAAAAAAAAAAAACAAACAAGATCTCAGTAATGGTTGATCTGAGATTTTGAAGTTCATAAAATAATGTAGAATGTTGTGAGTCACACCACATCTGTCTTCAGTTATCAAATGCTGCATTCATCTACATTATGTTTTTTTAAGTATTCATTAATACAGGGCTTTAATTAACCCGTCTTTGTCACAAAACAGATGGTCTCAGTAAGATAAGACATTCTCACTGACTGAAGTTCAGCAAAACCATGATGCATGTATCGTTTTAGCGGACAATCTCAGTATGATTGTTCTTTCACTTGCATGGTGTCACCCATGAGAGTATTCTCAGATTTATTACAACTACTCTCATGTTCCCCTTTGCGTGAGATAGGATGAAATGAAGTCTTCTTGCTGTCTGACTGAGGAGCTCCACTGTGAACGTGTTTTTACACATAAAAAGTCAAATCTAAATGAATCAGAACTGGAAAAATGAGGATCGGTAATGAAATTATTGCTGCTTACTGAATATGCATCATATACACCTTATTTTTAATGCATCCAGATCAAGGGGCCATGCTTGTTATACAGTTAGTTGTTCATTATAAACTACCTATGACATTTCCGTCCCATTAAAATTGTGACCTGACAGGGCCTTGCAGGACTGTGGGTTCATTAAGGGTGACTACAATTAGATCAGACAGCCTCCTTCCTGCTCCTCTACTCTGCTAGATAGGAAATAAACACCAACATGTTCTATAATGTTGAACAAACAGCCCAAAGAGGCACAGCGGAACCTCGGTTAGCGTTGAGAATTTATGGCAAAATGTTTCCAGTTTTTTTTACAATATGGTGCGTTTCTTGTGTTATTTATTACAACTGGGTTTTTAATGCATTTTTATCACAAACGTCCTTTTTAGCAGCTTATTGGCTTGCTAATAAATACAGAAGGCGGAAGTCAGCTCTGTCACCTGTCTGTCATCAGCGGTTGACTCAGAAGTTCTTTGCTAACTAACACAGTTACAGCAAAATGTTAACAAACATGTTTTTGTGACGGTGTATTGAGGGTTGGGCGCCAGATGCAGAAGCAGGCAACAAGAGTTACAGTTTTACAGTCTTTTAATAAGAAAAATCTAAAGCAAACTCTAAGAGGGCAACACAAGGTGGTGGTGAGGTAAAAAGGAAACTAACAGAAAAATCTCACCACTAGACACTGCTAGGGAAAAAAACAGCGACTCCGGCTGCAAGCGGTGGCCTTAAGTGGGGTGGAGAATGATGAGTTTCAGGTGTGCCCAGTCCTCCCGCCTCCAGCCCACTCAAGGACATCTGGAAAACACGGAAAACACAAACCAGGAGAAGGCAGGGTCTAGCAACCTGGAGACAGTTTTTCTCATTTAAATGCATATGAATACATATTAATGATGAATGAAAGGGATAAATGAACATTTAGGGTCACTTTTACCTTCACTGAAGACTTTCGTTGGCTCAATTTTTTGAGCTCAATTATTTTTTGCAGTAATTACCCTAAAAAAGCAGTGTGAGTTGAAAAATACTATTACTATTACTCTGCAAATCATGAAGGTCGTGTCCATGTTGATGTTGCTGCCACGATGTTTGTCAACAATCACATCTTCAAAGAAGGTAAATGACATTAATGATGCTAACCATGATTCCACTGTATTTACATTTGCATACTGTCACGCACTGAAAGTCAAAAAGTTCAAAGACGTCGACTGTTAAATGTTGGGATTGTTAATTGGCTCTTTGTTTTGTTACAGGATAAGTGTAGCACCCGTGCTACAAACAAGCTGAATGACATTTTCGACTTCACACACTGAAGAGGAGAGTTTCTTTCACACTCCTTTGGGTCTATCAAATGATGTTTCCAACTGATTGCTTTTAATACATCATCATTGCAGAGTTACAGTGGGGGAGGAGTATTTTGCAGGTGTAAGGGAGGAGGCGATTTATGCCTTGTCTCAGACTGCTCTTCACATTGGCCTGAGTTGAACCATTTTAAAGTGTTACAGCTTAGACATCACTGCATCAATGTGGAATCGATAGCTCATACTTTTGTAGCATTGATTTTTGAGTGCAGAGACTTACAGTATGTGTAAAAGCCCTCGGCATTGGAGAAGAGAAGCAAGCAAACAAGTACCGGAACAATGGAATATCTGTATGTACCTAGTACTGCATTTGGTATGTACACTAGATATTGTTATCACTTATTTTATCATGTTTTCAATCACTGTTTCGTGGTAGACTTTGGTATATTATTTGTGAAGATTTATTGAAATATAAGTATGAAGTATTCTGATCACTAGGCTGCAGTAATGACACAACAACACATTGAAACCATGACATTACCTTAAGACTGCATGAAGTCAACCATGGCATGTGTGATACAATGGCGGTAATTAGTGAAATTCTACTGCCATTCTGTGTGGAAGTGGTACAGTAAGTAACTCGTGATTTCTTTTATTTCTTATGTATGAATTGTGCTTTATAAACAAACCTGCATATTTCAACCTGCCAGAAAAAAATACATACCAGAAATGTTTCCATGTGGATGGGGCCTAAGACATTTGCACAGTGATAAATCTCCCTACAAAATATCTCTCTTTTTTTTTTAGAATAGCAAATCATAGTCAGTGACTATTTGTCCTAAACTCACAGATGTGTAAAATTTGTTGAAGAAAGAGACCAGGCATTGGAACAGTGACACAAGAAATGTCACAGGAGGGGGCACACAAAAGCTGCAATTACCATTCACCTCGACACAAACTCAATATTATTGATTCTTAATTGTCTTCCAATTTGCATATCATTGTAAACTTTAGAGAAATCTGAACGTTTATTGGTTGTAATCAGCGGTAAATCATTTGTATTATGATACATGTTTAGTCCCTTTTACAGTACAACTCATGCACTTCGCAAGTATTTATTACCTGTTCTTTTCTTGTAACAATTCACATTTCTCTCAAGTTCCCCGACAGTGAAAATTGATGATAAACGAACATTCTCCAAGCTCTCAAATCGAAGCAGCTTGCTGTCTGCTTGCAGGAGCGTCTTCCCTCAAGCATCCAATTTAAAGGGAGGTCTGGGAGTTGAGTCCAGAACAAAAAGCTCATAATTGGCATCCTTCTTGTCTTATTATGGAGGGATGGGCAGAGATGGACCCTCTAAACTAATTTGGCCTTTAGATTTAAGGATCAGGAACATTTAACAAAAAAAGTGACTATGAGAAGGAAATCACATGGTAGGTTTAAATATGCAATCCACTGAGAAGCAACGTGATTTCTGTATCAAAATGATGTCTTATCAAAAACTAAAAGCAGACTGACACTTTCATTTGGGTGTTGTAGAGGGTCAGAAAAAGCAGGTCTGGTAATTGACAATTATTAATTATTAATCATTAACAAATAACTGTATAACAACTGTAAAACAAGTGAAGCTTCTGAATACACAACTTCCACACCAACAAGCACCTTAGACATGGGTGCTTGTGTGTGTCACAAGACAACTTAAGATGGTGGGGTACAATATCACAAGGGGGGAAGTCATTAATTTGTTCCAGAAGGTCTGACTTAACCAAAAGGTATGCTAAATGAATCAACCTTTCCCATAAATAATAATGGAAATCCAATGAGCCCGTCCTAGGAAGCCAAACATATTCATACAAAACACATTTTCATATTTATACATGCACTAAACAAATACCAAAAACCAAATACATGTAAACAAATACGTAAATGAAGAATCAATAGAATAAATGAAAGCTTACTTCTGCCTTCACTGAAGATGAGAGGGTGCTGGAGCCTATCCCAGCTGTCTTCGGCCGAGAGGCGGGGTACACCTTGGACTGGCGGCCAGCCAATCACAGGGCACATATTGACAAACAACCATTCACACTCACATTCATACCTATGGACAATTTGGAGTGGCTAATTAACCTAGCATGTTTTTGGAATGTGGGAGGAAACTGGAGTACCCGGAAAAAAACCATGCATGCATGGGGAGAACATGCAAACTCCACACAGAGATGGCCGAGGGTGGCCTTGGTAACCATCCAATCATAAATGAGTCAACACGCAGCATGGACTTTGTGGAAACAGAAAAACCCATTAGATTAACTAAACTAATAATTAACAACAACTAAAAACAACAATAAGTTGGTTGTTAAAATCTGACTGTAGGATATTTTGGAGGTGTGGGTGCGCAGCGCTGCACCAGACTGCACTGCTCATGAAATTTGGTGCCGGTAGCCTGCGCCGAGTCTACAAAATTAGAGCCCTGAGAGTCAAACGATGATGATATAGATGGGCTACGAAGCTGACTTCCAGTTTCAGATTTGTTAGCAAACTAGTTTCTTTGTTAGAAAGACATTTTCGGATTTTCTGACACAGACCCACTGTATATTCATAACAAGTCAAGACATGCATGTATTGTACCCTAAGCAGAAACTTTTTTAATTATTGTAATGAATAATAATTTTACTGTCTGTACGATGTAGAGTTCATTCATTAATTAATTTTCTACCGCTTATCCTCACAAGGGTCACAGGGGCGCTGGAGCCTATCCCAGCTGTCTTCGGGTGTGAGGCGGGGTACACCCTGGACCGGTCGCCAACCAATCACAGGGACGATGTAGAGTTAATAACTCCAATAATCCTATGTATGCTGTGGGACCCCTACAATACATGGCTACTAGCATACACAAACAGTCTGCACTGTTCTGTCAGTGTCAGCATTTGTCCAACAGAGCTTTTAATTTATTTACAGATAAAACTGCATTATAAGCTTTATTATAAAGTACATGGTCTATGGTAATGCAATGTACATACTATATAAATAGACATATTTTAAGCTTCTAGTATGATCTGTCATTTCCCTTCTAGCAACACTGTTAATGGAAAAGAAGGTGGACAGAACAGAGAATGAAGGAATCCTCATCGATGGGCGGGGGAAGTCAGGTGCTCTCTTCACCACCGCAGGATGCACGGACAAAATACTGAAAATATCGCAAGCAAAGGAACGTTTCTCTACTTCACTTGCATTGTTCAGAGCACAGCAACAGAAAATACTCTCCCTCAGCTATCAGATGTTTCCTTCACCCACCATAGCTCCACCACTCCTCTGGAACTGCCCTTAGCTGTGCTCGCAGCTTATTGAAGATGCTGATTAAGAATATGCTGAATATGTGGAAAACGTGAGGCTTTGATGTTCTGTAACTGTGCTGTAGTGTGTCTGCATTTTGCATGGAACATACAGTACGTTGAGAGCCCATTTTGTGTTTGGCATTGACCATTTTGCATGGAAGGAACAATACAAGACATTCAAATGACTAATTCAAATATGTTGTGTATAAATATAGAGTATTCTATACTGGTCACTAGGTGTCAGTAATGTTCATCAAATGTGATTAGGTTTCTGTAAAGTGAGACACACAAGCACCAGACTTGATAGCTATAACGACAGCCTTTTATTACAGGTTTGAATGAGCTCAACAATGAGCCCACGTCAAGCTAAAACTCACTTTCTGTCACTTTTTGTGACACCGGAACATAATTACAGCCACACACACAGAGTACAAGTGTACATTTTTGTCTTAGTTTCTGTTATGTGTACTCTCTTGGGTAATATGAGTGTAACGTTTTGGGTTGTTATTTCATGTCTTCAATGACTTTAATAATGTTAAACAGTATGTAAAACAGAAATAATTATACATCTGGGAAATTCACTTATTGCAATCAAAAAGAAGTCTGGAACTGGTTAATCGTGATAAACATGAGATTAATATGTATATGTAGACACGCCAAACAGCTCAACCACTTCCACCTGAGCTGCCTCCGCCGTCTAGTCTGCATCAGGTGGCAGGACAAGATCCCGAATACGGATGTCCTGGAATGGGC
The DNA here is from genome assembly GCF_037039965.1 of Doryrhamphus excisus. Lineage (NCBI taxonomy): Eukaryota > Metazoa > Chordata > Actinopteri > Syngnathiformes > Syngnathidae > Doryrhamphus > Doryrhamphus excisus. The sequence continues at coordinate 10,512,989 of NC_136365.1, forward strand.
CGCCACTCCTAGCTTCTACACCCTCCTACAGAAAGCTCAAGACTGCCCAAAAAACTGCTGTATGGAGAGCTGTCTCCGTTGGGGTACAGAATTCACTTCAAGGACTGCCTCAAAGTGTCCCTCAAACCTTTAGACATCAACCTGATCACTTGGCAGTCTCTTGCCCAGGACCATCCAGCCTGGCAATGCAAGATCCCAACCAGACGGAAGCCAGCGGCTAGGAGTAAATGTGCTTCCCGAAAGGCTCGAGCCACCTCCACTTCCATCACAGCACGCGGGCCTGGAATAGCCACGTTTGTGTGGTGTGCTTTAGTGAGGGTAAAGTGAAGCCTCGTGAAGCATCGAACCACTTCAGCCAATTGGCTTGAGAAAGGGTTCCTCTCAGGAAGCTTCATGTGCACACAAAGCCACCTACTGGTATGACGACAGGCAGCTGGATCTTAACCATGCATTGAATTATCAATGGTTAATCAATGGTCTTATTGGAGGGCAGCGGGGTGTGCGGGGACTGCTGGGGTGCTGGGCACTCGTTGGATGCACTCAGGGGCTAGGGGGGTCGGGGCCAGGTGGGTTGACTGGCGGGGTTGGTGGTGTGCTTCAGCAATGTCCTGGGGTTTTGCTGGGGTGTCCGATGTTCCCACTCTTCTTTTGTTGTTTTGTCTTATGTAAGATTCTGTGATTATATGTGTGGAAAAAAAAATCACATATTGAATTGGTAACTGCTATGGCGTGGAGAAGGGGTAGGATTTAATAAGCTTTGCTTCTTCCTGCTCCTTTTCAGACATGTGTAGTAATGAAGTGTTGTGTATATATATATATATATATATATATATATATATATATATACATATATTGTAAGTGTATATGTGATAAAGAATAATGTAACATAGTATGCATGTCTGAAATGAATTAAGAAAAGAAAGAAAGAAAGAACGGTACTGCTGTGACTTTGCTTTATAACACATCTCATAATGTAGAGGAGATCTGTGTTGACAAAAAGACATGGTTGCTATATTTAGTGAATTGGGGTGTGTTTCTAAATCTTCCTTTTCCTGGCTGTCACCATCCTCTGACCTATCCGTCTGTCCTCTCTTGCTCTCGTAAATCCTCAAACCATCGCTCTCTCTCTAAACTCTCCAAACTATATAAACACTATCCGGGTCTCTTGTGGTAAAACCTGAGGTACTACGAAGAAATATCTTCACATGACTACTATATCTAGTCATTGTGTCTGTCTCAACCTAAGTGTCCGAGGCAGACGACGGCCTGATCACACCCTCTGAGTTTCTATTCTATTTCAAGGATTTTTCCTGCAGGAGAGTTTTACTTTGCCTACTTTGCTATTTTCTCCATTTTGATACCGCTGTCCAGTGAAAAGAGTGAAGTAAAATGGGGGAACAGTTTCCAACTTCTTAGAGGAGCACCCAAACATAATCTGCCTTCCCCTCTTGTAAGAGCTGCCCACATCTGAGCAATTAAAGAGACAGGTTTTTTCAACAGTCTGACATGATATTTTACATCGAGGTGTTAGTAGTAATGGAAGGAGTGGGGAAGAGTAATTAGTAGATGCTCATGGATGTCATTTGGCAAGGCTGAAACACAGACTGAAGAGAACAGCATATGCTAAAAAACTGTATTCTATACTATACTATTCTATACTGTAACTATAAACAGACTATGGATTCACCAAGACCACATTGTTCCACATACAACTATTTTTGCCTGCATTTAACCTACCATTGCAACAGTTAAGGTTTGATCAATAGGTTTGCTCAATAGGTGGAAAACAAACCCAGCATCGATCGATTGATCCATTTTCTATGCCGCTTATCCCCAAAACCCAGCATAGGAAAGTATATTTGTCCTGGAACGTCAGTCCACTTGCTAATTATTACTGTATAGCACTTTTATTTATAATAAATTACCAAACAAGGCTGCACCGTGGACTGAGTGGTTAATGTGCAGGCCACACAGCTAGGAGACCAGAATTAAATTCTACCCTCAGGCGTTTCTGTGTAGAGTGCATGCGTAGGTTTACTCTAGGCACTCCGGTTTCCCCCCACATTCCAAAAACATGCTAGGTTAATTGGCGACTCCAAATTGTCCATAGGTATGAATGTGAGTGTGAATGGTTGTTTGTCTATATGTGCCCTGGGATTGGCTGGCGACCAGTCCAGGGTGTACCCCGCCTCTTGCCGAAAACAGCTGGGATAGGCTCCAGGACGCCCTGACCCTCGTGAGGATAAGCAGTATAGAAAATGAATGAATGAATTACCAAACAGGTCCGCATGGTGAACAAGTGGTTAGCATGTTGGCCACACATTCAGGAGATGGGGAAGACCTGGATTTAAATCTTTCCTTGGGTATCTCTCTGTGGGTTTTGCTTGGTTTAGTTCGGTTAGTCCGGTTTCCTCCCACATTCCAAAAACATGCATTTTAGGTTAATTGGCGAACCCAAAATTGTCCAAAGGAATGCGAGTCTGAATGGTTCTTTGTCTCTGTATGCCCTGTGATTGGCTGGCGACCAGTCTTTCACAGAGTGCCACACCTCTTGCCCGAAGTCAGCTAGGATAGGCTCCAGCATACCCCTGTGATCCTAATGAGGATAGGGTGGCATAGAAAATGAATGGACGGCTGATATTTGTCACATTGTTTGGGAATCCATCCATCCGTTTACTCATCCAAGTTCGGATTGCAGACTTCCCTCTCTTAAAATAAATATGTGTATTGACTACATTATTTTTACTTTAACTCTTAAACTGTTTTTAATTCTGTTTGAGATTTAAGAGAGTATTCTTTCTCTGTGATACCAACCTTGGACTGTCACCTGACTATGCTCTGAAAAGCCCATTTTTATCATTGATGAACTGAATGTCATAGGAAATTCATTCCTGCAAAAATGCCACAGCCAGGTCTCCATTCATCACTCTTAATCATTTCCTACAAATTTCTCAAGACCATTTTTATTGAATGCATCTGTCTTTCTCACTTTGAGATGGTTGACAAAGACATATAACTCCAGTTCCTTGATATCAGGACTCCACATGCCTCTCACAGCTAGGCTCTTTTACATTATTAGCAATGTTTATTAATTCCTAATGTTTCATTTTGTTCTTGTTTGACCATGTGTGACGTTGGGAAGGATATGAAATGGTCCAGTCATCAGTAAGGGCAGAGAAAGAAAGGGCCTCCTTCAGAGGCAATTAAATGAACCATTCAGAACTACACGATGCTTGTCAGGACTTGATGCCCTGCCTGACGCAACCCTAGTCGGTAATTGAACACATGCTCTCTGACATGAAGACTGAAGAATTTACTATAACACCACCAAGGATCATTGAAATCTACGTTCAAGAGGAAAAAAACTGTGTGTATGTGTGTGTGTGTGTGTGTGTGAATGAAGCAGAACAATGTATAGGAAACATAGAACTGTCCATGGTGGTCTGTTTCCAGCAATACTGGGCTTTAAGGTGGACTAGCAGGATAAAACAAAATTTTCTTTGATTTGTAAACTTTTGAATGTGCAAGTCCAACTGTTTTTGCATAACTTGCAATAAATATGTCACCTCCCCTTCATTGATTTCAAATCTGCAGTGAGTTACAATGTATGAATAATCTTCATATCTTAACCGAACTATTTTAGTTCAAACCACACAAAAAATGATAGATATGGCAAACAATATCTAGTGTGTGCATGGGTGAAGTATGTGTGTGATAGCTGTTGAAGAGAATTTGGGGTGTGTCAACACATGAGGCAAACAGATACCAGGAACATCTGACATCTCCACCCAGAGGAGTGGCATACTCTACTGGCAACAGCGGAGATCTTGCACAGAACCCTCAAGCTCCCAGGCCGCTGGTAGAGGACCCTTGAAAAAGATACCACCCAGGTCCCAGTGACCCTCGTTAATTGGTTCCACACCTCACCATGATAAGTGAATTTTCGCAAAGTAGGATTCCTTATTTAGAAATGGAATATAAAGAGTAAGGGAGCGGTAATTGCAACAGATGACTGGACTGTACAGTACTCCCTGCTTTGAAAATAGTAGGGATGAGCGAGTACACTACTATCTGTATCTGTTCACCATCAAAATTATCTGTATCCATATCTGTAGTTAGAATGGGTGGGGCATAAACCGGAAGTGGGTGTTTGTTTGTTTTTTTTTAGAATTAACTCTTCTAAAACTTTCTTTTTTTAATACTTTTAAATTACTTTTTCTTTATAGGCCCTTAAAAATGTGGGCCATGTTGACATCCCTGGTTTACAAGGTGCACACACACCGGGTTGAGGTGCGCGTCGGCGGCAAGCCTCTCGTAAGGATTACACAGTTTGCATGACAAAAGAAACATTTAATTTCTTTCTATTTTAATGCCCGTCGTGTAGGAATTCGGAGTGCAGTTACGATGCATACAAATAGCAAATGAGTGGGACAGCAACAATCTTTCCTGCAACAATCCAGTATAGTGTATCCAACAGATAACATAGGCTCCATAAGCTAATGCTTGCCTGCATGCAGCAAAAGTTCCTCCTTCACTAGAAGTTACTCACCACATACAGATCACCAAATTTTGCATACGTTTTTTGCAAAGGGACAGCCCACACTTGGAAGTTAGCTGGACTGCTGGACCTACTGCTGGACCTACTGACACTGCTCCACACTGCCAAGATCCATCAGCAGACCAGAGCAAAAGCTGTGAGATTGATCATGCATCAGATGCACCTCTCCATGCGTTTGCTATGCAGAGTGGTGACGTGCGGATTGATACCTCAGAACAGATCTTAAGGTTCTGAAATCAATTCTCAAATCAAAATATCAATACTTTGGTAGTCATCTGAGGTAATGCATATCATAAACAAGAACACAGTTAAAAGAAACTAATGTATTGAGACCATATGATATGAAATAAATGATATGCAGTTGTTGAAAATGAATAACTTACAATGATATTAGATCGGTATTGCCAATACCAGCCTGATTTTTGCTCACTATCAAAAAAGTGGTATCTCACGTCACTAATGATGAGGGCACAGACAGGAAGCGTAAAATGGCTGCTCCAAAGTACACCAGACACCATTCAAATCATTCATCATTCAAAGTGTGATTAAAAAGTTGTCAACTTATCAGTAATGACACAAAAGAGAGCCGTTTGCTCCTATATGTGTGTTGTGCACTGTGAATAAAACAAGCCTGTGTATGTTATTTGCAATTGCATCTACGTAACACGATTTACAGCATGAAGCAGCAATGTCCACGGTCTTGCTCAATTTTCCTTGCATATTGCACATTGTGTAATATAACTGCATTTGTTTGCTTTTTCTTTGGCTTCATGATAACACAAATTCAACAAGACACTCAGATAGGGACACCCTCTCAGGGATTGTGTCACCTTCAGTAGAATGCCTTCATGCCCTTCAATTTAAGGACAAACAATGGAAATCAGGACATTTTCATTGCTTTATAAAACAAAAGAACAGGATGAAGGAGAAGGAGAAAAAAATGTTCTGGGAAAACAAGACACAAGTCAGTACTTCTAGCGGGTAGCATTCTCTTTCTTATTGTGAAAGTCACACAGCTAAGTTGAAATGCCCCTGAGCATTTTGGAGGTACACCAACGATAAAATTACCTTGAGAGCAGTGATTCTCAACTGTGGGCTGTCACCCACTTCCTGTTTTCAGGGTGTTGCACGGTCTTTACCTGAGAAAAAAAAAATTAACAAAAAAACAATAACATCATGACCCGATGTTCATGAATATACACTATATATACTATATATTTTTTTGTTGCCATGCCTTCTCTTTGGTTGTGTTTTTGTCCCCTCAGATCCCCTGTGCCTTGCTGCGCCCTGCTGGATTATTGTCTACCCATGACTACCACGCTCTCATGCTCTCCTTTAATCTCAGCCTTTTTCCCATTTTTTACTCACTCTGGAGCACCCAGTACCGCCCTGCCTCTGCCAGGCTCGCTCCTTAGTTCTTTTTCCATGGTGATCCCCCTTCTCACCATCACTTTCTGTTTTGCCCTGTGTGGTCATAATTAAAGACTCAAACCACTCACTTGATTCTCGTCTCTTCATTGGGGGTCCACACCAGTAGCGACGTGACATGTACCTTGCATTTCTTTTCTGTACTATTTGCTTGCTACGCCGCCACAAGGTGCTTTACATGTTTTGTCAAACTGAGCAGGAAGAACATTGAGTGGGAAGACAGTCATCCCTCTCACCGCTGTGACACTACTTTGCAAATCTATATATTTATATATAGGTTTTGCATATAAGGTTTTGGAGACATTTTGACTTCCCCAATTTGACAGCAGCTATGGAAGATGTTGCAGGGGGCATTCCTCATTCATCATGACTGATGGCCGGATTATATCACTAAAAAAGTCAGCATTGTTATCTCTATAAAGGCAAAATATTTGATACAGCCATTGTATTGGATCTCATTAGATTGTGCAAGTGGCTGGATGGTGTACATGTTGACAAATATAGTGACTATGAAAAGCTTCAAAGCATGTTCTTTGTGCTCACATTTGCATTCAACAATGTTACTCGACACCTCAGACTAGCATGTTGCCTTCTTATTCCTACCATTGACAGTAGATTGATTACATGCGACTGAATGAAGAGTCCAGGCTGGAACAGGAGTTGACATTAACTGAATACAAACTGATAAACGTGCATGCAGGCACACACACACACACAACAGAGAACTGATTTGTGTGCAGCTGAGCCAAGTGTCCATTGCAGCATCATTAATCCAAGTCTGCTTAAAATCAGGTTTCTTGAAAGAAGTGATCAGGAAACTCCAGAATATATAAATATAAAGATTAAAAAAGGGACAGCTGCAGAAAGTTAACTTTTTCATTAAAATATTTTACTTAATGAGATGTCTGCATACAGTATTAATATTGTCCTCTTCTGTGTTTGTTGAAGTTTTAAGCCTTTCTTCAAGAGTGCATGAATAATTTACTGTTAATCTTGATTCATTCATTGCCGTTTTACACCCCTTACAAATCTTAAAAGTCATTACTGTTTCATGTGATTAATTCCTACTGAACTTGAACAAAATTTGTCTACAAGTACTAAGGGAATACTCAAAACATGTGATCAAGTCCCAGAGGTGTTGTGGGAGCTGACTGTCATGGTCAGGTGCAATAGTGGTCCAGTGTACCAAGTAGCCGCCCTCTTCTTGCTCAGCCATGACTCCTAAATGTGGATAGCCTCTTTGAGACTGTATGTGTTTAACTTTTTTTTTAATAAAAATCGCTGAATTTCCACATTTCGTGATGAAGTACAGGGCAGAAACCCCAAGATGAGGCTGACGGGAGCATCTTTTCTTGGCTTTGTCTGGGTTGAGTTGGATCATGTTGACTGCCAGTTTGTTTGTCAGCATGTTGCCAATAATGTGATGTTGCAGAAATATGTATTATACACCATGACTTTCTACAGCCTGTGTCATGTCTTCAATAATGTAAGTGTGACATCATTATTCTTTCTAATCCAGTGATTCTCAATTATTTTCTGTCATGCTCCCTTTAAGGGACAAAAAATTTTACGCGCCCCAGCTTGATTTGAAATAGTAGAGGAAGTGATAATATTTATTCATATATCTGTACAATACAGACTGAACTTAAAATGGAAACCAGGAAGGTGCAACAAAATGGAGCGCATACAAACATATTCGAGAGTTCGATTGCATGTTGAGTACTATAAATGTGTACATGTTGGTAGTTCTGCATTGAAATGAAAGCCTTTCGCGCTCCCCTTGACAATCCCCCAAGGGGACCCGCCCCGCTATATGAGAAGTACTGTTCTAATGCAACAATAAGATACACAGAAATGTTATACACGGAGGTATGTCAGTATTCGCCTCATCCTGAAGTGATGGGGGAGTGTGTACACCAGAAGGTGCTTGTCACTGTCATCATTATATGGACCGGAGTCAGCAACAACTACCAGTACTAGTTGGAAAGTAGCAAATCATTAGATGGTTTATGCTTTACTGACTAAATGAATTTGATGACCAAGACAAAGGATTATATAGCCAAGCTCACCAGTAGGTCATCATACTTTTACAACAAAGTATCAGAGCTTTTGCTGGAGAAGGATAGTATGCATGTGCTACATACATACATATACAGATCAGTGGCGGCTGCTGGTCATTCAAGGAGGGGATGCATTTATTTCCGGCCTACATCATGAATGCGTTCATTTATTTATATGTAAATTGTAGTATCTGCCATGATGTGCAGCTTGCTAGCAGCTGGTGCTGTTGTGTGAGGCCACTGTGGGACCGGCTGTGAGTGTGAGTAACCGGGGAAGAAGCTCCGCAGCTGCCGCTGCTCGTTCTGTCACCACAGAGTGACAGGAGAGAGTCACCAAACACAACACTAGTTGTTTTTGATCAGTAAAGACTCTGGACCAGTTCAGGACAACAGAATGAAAAATGCTCCCACGGAAGTTTATACTCAGAGATCACTGAGTTGCTCATTTTACTGTCAATCAAAATGGGATTCCACCTCAGATAGATCATAGATAGATAGGTAGATCATCCAATCATCATGCAGAAGCTGAGCACCCGGGCCAGCCCACTGCCCCTTAGAGTGCCCCATAGATTTTTTGTGGACATTTTAGGGCAGGGGTCTCAAACACACGGCCCGCAGGCCAAATGTGGCCCGCAGGACACTAGTTTGAGGCCCCCGCCTTGATATGAAAGTTTAATGTTAGTGCGGCCCGCACAAGTTTGATATGGATGCTGTATGGTATCAAAAAAATATTAAGTTTGATTAATATTCATGTTAAAGGTTAAATAACTGTTACTACTTATCCTCCCTATCCGTGTGGAAGTGGTACGTTTTTGGCTATAACTTGAAGGCTACCGTTTAGGTCGCTAGCGCTGTAGTTTGCGAGTTAGCATGTGTCTCAAGACCCTGCAGTTGCGCAATATGTTGTAAATAAAAAGAGTATAAATGTGACTATAGTCGTGTTTTGTCATGTCTACAGGGCTCTAATAATGCTTTGTTAATTTGAATCTGAAAAAATAATTTGTCTACCCACCAACTATATGTGGTTTCTTAAGTTTTTATTATTTGCCGTTTTATTATTATTATTATATTTATTTATTACGAATTGATTGATTTTCTTGATTTGTTTATTTATTTTTCATCTTATTTTGTGTAGAAAAATAAAAAGAGAACAGTGGAATGTTTTATCAGCGCTTTTATTGTAGAAAATTTAAAGTTTTTTAAATGTTTTTGTTTTTAATAAATGCGTTTTTTTTTTTTTTTGGAAAACCTGATGCGGCCCAGTCTCACCCAGACCCGAGCTCCAGTGGCCCCTAAGTAAATTGAGTTTGAGACCCCTGTTTTCGGGGAAGCTGGGCTTCCCTTGCACTATGAGAGATATTACCTCTGATACAGATATAAAGGTAGGAACACAAATCTTATTATAATATAAATAATCTTATTATATATACGGTAAATAAAATTAATAAATAGGAATTTAAAGTAATTGAAAACTAACAATAAAATACAATTCTCCTTTTATTTTCCTCATCCTTTTAAATGACTCAAAATAACACTTTTGTATCCAGTATACCTCATTAATATGTGATGAACATGTTTGAAATATCTCAAGAGGACCTACAACATGTGAAATTTGTTGATGATGCCATTTATATGAAGAAACATAATTTGATGTATTTGAAAAAATATTTTCTCTCGGGTAACATTCATCAAATTCTGAGGCACAGTCCTCTATTGAATTCCCCCATGACAACATATCAACATATTCTGCTGTGAACTAGAAAGCAAGCAGCTGCTGTGGAAGTCTGTCACCATTTATATATCCATTTATACATCCTTTGTTCAAGTAAAAGCCCAGCAGCAATCACCAGAAGCGCCACCAGCCATTAGGCAGAAAGCTGTGAGGCCAGCGTCAAAGAGATGAACTCCTACAGTCGTGGAAAAATGAGGACACCCAAATTACTGGATGTGTTTGTTTGTGGAAGCTCTTTTACTCTTAAACCACTGAAACAAAAGGGCAAAAACTTGCCATAGCATGCAGCACTTTTCCCCTGCAATCCTTTCATCCATCCAAACAAACTCCACAGGAAAGATTTAAATCCAGGTCTTCCTGATCTCTTGAATGTGTGGCCAACATGCTAACCACTCAACCAACATGCAGACCTGTTTGGTAATTCATTCATTTTCTATACCGCTTATCCTCACTAGGCTCGCGGGTATGCTGGAGCCTATCCCAGCTCTCTTTAGGTGAGAGGCAGGGTACACCCTGGACTGGTCGCCAGCCAATCACAGGGCACATATAGACAAACAACCATTCACACTCACAATCATACGTATGGACAATGTGGAGTCGCCAATTAAACTAGCATGTTTTTGGAATGTGTGAGGAAACCGGAGTACCTGGAATGAGCGAGCACAAACCGGTACATTGTTTTAAGTCTGAAATGAACATGGATTGATGAGAAGTTGCTATATTTATTATTGTTCAGCTGTATGTTTACTGTGTAAGTGATTTGTCAAACTTATTGGTATTGGTTTTTAGGTTCAAAAATTGAACCTATGGCTCCAAATTGTCCCAAGGTATGAATGTGAGTGTGAATGGTTGTTTGTCTATATGTGCCCTGCGATTGGCTGGTGACCAGTCCAGGGTGTATCCTGCCTTTCACGTAAAGATAACTGGGATAGGCTCCAGCATACCCGCGAGCCTAGTGATAATAAGCGGTAGAAAATGAATGAATGAATGAACTTAATGTTATGTAAGTCCTTGTTTGCTATTACATGTAGTATTAGTAGTTGCCCTATTTTTGTGTGCTTATGGCGCCATATACATTGTTTATGTGTTTTGTAGTTTGAATCAAGATCTGGCCTGTCACAATACATACATATTCAGCACACAGAGTGACCCATGAGAAGCGTTTATGTGTCTTTAGGTATGCTTCAATCTATAAAGGTTGTATCAGCAGTAGTAGTTATACTACTAAAACTACATTGGTTACACTGGTCTCCCTATTAGCAATGTTGCCTCCACCTAACTGACTTGTCCACAGATGTTTTGCTTTCCCAACAAAGACAAACAGGTCTTCCATTTACTCATGGATGGAGATGAGAAATGTGGGATAGAGGGAGTGGTAGCGACTTTGTGGATGGATGTCAGTGACGAGCACCTTCCAGCTCATGCCGGCCTGACGCCTTCAGGATGCAGCGGTACTGCAACTGCCTCCCACATGACAAGTATGTGTATTTTATTGTCCTCCTATGTTCCCTGCTTATGTTCCCCTCCGTGTCGCCACCCCATTTACTACACTAATTACTATTACCACTCAGTTTCCCGGTGCAAACCGAGTCAACACTTCTGGGGTATTTAAATTTGTGAGTTTCGCGTGTCGTCTTGGTCACATGACATGATACAATTATGTAAAGTTTCAAAACAGACTTTTGTTTGTTTATTTTGGCTTTTCCCCTGATTACGAGGTCGCCACAGCGGATCTTTTTGATCCACATACTGATTTTTGGCTTGAGCCCTTTATATTCTTGATGCCCTTTCTGACAAATACCTAGAAATAATTTACTATTATCTGTTTGGATATATTATTTAAGTTATAGGTATATTTGGTCAAATATGGGTGTTATTTTGTTAAATACAAGTTTCTTTATTTTTAATATTAAAGAAACTGGCACCCAATTGGAGGAGCTTGGAATGTTTAAAAGGGAAGCCTCTTCAGGCACATAGACAGTCTCGCCCCAGTTACACAGCAGGTAACATGGTTGATGACTTCTTGGCCTAGTGAATTTCTCATTGTTGACTCATTGTGTTTTCTTGATCATTTGGAAGTATATATACTTGTATACTGTATATGTTTTGTTACATTTTTGTAGTTTTTTTCACTCTGAATAACTTGTAATGTTTTGTTGTTTTTGCACATTGGGATTGTGATAATAAATATCACCTGAGTACTCACTATTGACAAGATCTCGACCAAAAAGGCCCTTTTTATACTGTTTATTTAAAGACAAAGTTTTATTTCACAAGTATAGTTGGTATCAACATTTTGGCTTCCAATAAATGTCTCTGCAACATATCATCAGCACATGATCAAACCCTAACAGTGTGCACTCAGATGGCAAATGGTGCTTGTGTGTCTCATTAAACATTGCTGACACCTAGTGACCAGTGTAGAATACTACATATGATCATGTCGTCTTTGAATGCATCTTCTAAATGCTTTGTATTTCTATTTTACTTGATTTAGACAATTTATGCTTGGAATGCGTTATTTAAGCTATGTATTAATAATATTTGGTGAATATGCATTTTCTTTTAACTATTAAGCATGTTCAACCACAACCGTGATAGAGTAAAGTGAAGTGAAATTCTAAACGTAATGTGAGGGATTTCTATATTTGTATATTATTTATTTAGTGTGATCTAATCCCGAGGAAGCCATTAAGAAAATGAGCTGTTGGTCACAAATGGGCTATGGGATGATTTTTGGACTTTTGAAGTAATGTAGATCCAGATGCAATTGGTTTCTTTAAAAATCAGAAGGATGAAATAAAAGCACAACATGGGGAGCATAACTGTGGACAACAACTGTGGGCATATCCTTCATCACTGGATCCTCAGCTCCTCCCCCCAAACGCGTGAAGCTTCCAATCCTTCAACTTGGACCACTTTGTCTCCGATGCACTTTTTTTTTTTTTTAACAGACTGCAGTTGGGCGCCGCCACAACTTAACGCAACACTTCCGTTTCCAACAACACGACAAGGCAGGGTGAGAGTGCGCATCATCCTCTGCCGCCAACAATGGAGGGAAGGCTGCTATTTTGTCCAAAGTGGCACAACGCGCTTTGCGTTGGGATTTTAATGACATTCTTTATATTCCAAGGCGCCAACACTGAAATAACCTGCAGGTCATGTTGGGTTGGAAATCAGGGGCTTGCGCGGGAATTACTGTTGCAATTTGAAAGTGCCTCCGGATTAAAAGAAGAAGTTTTTGGACACAATGACGGAGCAGAGAGATCCTGGGCTGCAGGTGCCGGAACTCGAAGGCTCCGTCGCGCATCTTTGCCCGCTGAACGCGCGCCGCATCGCGCAGAAGAGCTGAGACATATGCGGAATACAGATGACCACGTCGGCGAGAGACACTTTTCAAACATCCAACAATGCAACAGCAGTGGCGGTGCTTGTAAAAAGCGTCCCAGAAGGAGCCGAGATGATAGCAGAGTCGGACACCCTGGAAGAAGAGAGACGCGCTCCGAGCTGCGCTGGAGGGGAGAGGAGAGGAGAGTCGGGGGCTCCAGCCAGGATGAGCTCAAACTTAACAGCTCCACCTTCGCCTTGACAGGGGATTCGTCTCATAACCAAGCTATGGTGCATTGGTCTGGGCACAACAGCAGCGTAAGTCATTCATTCTGTCCACCCAGCCCACAGCTCGCCATGCACTCTTGATGTCACCACAGTGTGTGTTTGCCCGTGTGTATAACCTCTCAACAAAGGTTCAGAAAACACCAAAACTCCCACACCTTCAATTAAATATGCCCATGTTTCAAATATTTAGGCATTAGTGTAATTGCGTCCTAAAGTGCTCCTAAAATGTATTGCAGAGGGACAGAGAAATGGGAAATTAGTTGAGTACATTTGATTCTTTTCAGAAATGGTATGACCAATGACTTTATTATTCAACTAAAGTCTGGGTGACACTTTTTCAAAAATCCAAGGGTTTGATACAAATGAAAAATATGTTTTCACTGGCTACATATCACCTGTATGACAGCAATAACACTCGTCCAAACAGAGAAATCATTGGCTCCTTGGACCATTTTAATTTATGCACTGAAAAAAATGTTTCAAAGTTAACTTTAAAGAGTGGACGGTTAGATTTGCATACTTGCTCACTTGAACGTTACTGTAAACTCCAGCAGCAGGTATAATCACTATTTCATACACCCCCCCCCCCACCCAGCTTAAAATGTCTCCTTTAAATCATTAAGTCATTCACCCTGCAACCCATGTTGACTAAGAACCTTTACTTTATAATCCTGTTGTAACAGAGGCTGCCTTTTGAGTTTGCTTCAACATCTCTCTCAAATTCACTGGTGTTTCTCACCTTGTTTGTCAAAGCTCTGGAAAATACAGTTGTTTTTGCCGTCATCCTCAATAGAAAAAAAAACAACAAAAAACAGACAGATTATTCTAATACTCAAAAATATGCTGTGCCCCTGAAAGACTCATCAGTGCACGTAGTAGTGCTTGAAAGGAGGAACGGGACCACTATGGAGTTCTGTGTGTGTCGTATGAACAAATAAACACACACAGAGTATGGATGATTAGCGGATTCCCTGGCCAGATTCTGTCTATAGTGTTTACATTTCCGAAAACCACCATCCACTCATGCATCACCGATGGGTGGAGGCTTTGTTTGGGCAGTTGAAGCGATAACTGAGGCAGTGTTCTATGAGAACAAAGATTGAGGTTTCATTGTATCCCTGAGGGCACACGTCCACCGTGCGGTGTCCGCAGTAAATCTGCATCGGTCCGTTGTGGTGAAGAGAGCTGAACCGAAAGGCAAAGCAAAATTTAACGGTTGATCTACAGTAAACCTCGGATATATCGGATTCAATTGTTCCCACTGGTTTTGTCCGATATAAGCGAAATCCGTTATATGCGTATAGCGGAAAATGTCCGTTTTACGCATATATCAGATTTATATCCGTTATAAAAAGGCACTTCCTTGACTATGTTTCCAATGTACCTGGACTGGGCAATGAAAAGAGACGTAAGGTAATGAGAATTGAACTTTATTGGACTCTGAGCATAACAAATTGTTAATTAAGCTAGGCCCTGTTACGCCCGTCAGGCCTACGTTATTTCCAATAGTGAGGTTAAGATCTCATTCACTGCTGTGCTAGTATTATTGACGTCACTCACTTTTATATTTGTCCTAAATCTGGAGCCAGGAGAAAGACACGATGCGGCCATCCAATATATGCGAGGGAAATTGGAGCAGGACTGGAGATTTTGTCAGAAATAGGCGAAATCCGTTATAAAAAATCCGATATATGCAATGAATTTTATTGGAAATGCATTACAGAAAAATCAGTTTGTTTTTTATCTGTCCGTTGTGAGCGAATTTCCGATATAGCCGAGTCCGATATATCCGAGGTTTACTGTGCCTTCCTACCTTCCTACATTCTTGAGCTTTGGGTAGTGACTGAAAGGACAAGATCGTGGCCTCTCCTTTCAGTTATTCAGGGCACGTCCATCTCTGGAAAGACCAAGGGCATGTTGTAGAGACTATGTCTCTCAACTAGCCAGGGAACGCCTCGGTATCCGCTGGGAGGAGCCGGACAAAGTGACCAGGGAAAGGGAAGTCTGGGCTTCCCTGCATAAGATGCTCCACTCCCGACATTTCGTCGGATAAGCGGTAGAAGATGGATGGATTATACATGAGCAACCAAGAATAACCGATTGAATCTCCTTTCATGTGGGAGGAGTGTAGGTTGCATAGAATGAAAGATTTGATGAAAGTAGAGTTGTAGTGAATTTTAATAATAGCTGCATTGTACACCATGACAGATTTATCGTCATAATATTTAAATTAAAGTCTCACTGTATCTAAACAACTAGAGACTAAATTGCAGCTTCATTTAACATCACATCAACACGTATACTTTCATAGATATAATGTACCCACCTTCTGAATAATAGTATAATATTAGGATATATAATGTAGGATTTATTTGAGATTATTTTCAGGTTTTACTCAGGTTTGCAAAGCGAACGTGAGTGTGACAAGCTGTTTTTTTTTCAACCTGTACTATTCACTAGCTTGCAATACAGATGCCCTTCATGCTTTATTATGCCACAGCAAATTTACAGTGGAAAAGGTGATTTTTATAGTCCCGCTGCTACTTTCTGATGCAATTTGAGAGTACTTTGTTTAAGAAGGGACAGACAGAAAGAGATGATAGAGACATCGGGCAGTGGGAGTTACAATACCCCTTTTCTGAGATGTAGTTGGAGAACTTGGTAAGAGAGAAAAAGACAACAAATGAGAACAAGGAGCGGGTGTTGATACATGATTATGTTGAAAACGTTCCTAATATATATACAATCATATATAGACAAACATGTACTTACTAGAGATGGTACAGTACACGGTAAAACCCTGTGGCTCCTGGCCTTGACGTTGAGGCGCGGTGCGGTGCACCTATTTTTGAACACTTCACCTTGGACAAAGATGAGTGCGTAGGGTGAAAGCAGCGTGCGGCAATTGCTCAGTTAGAGAATAGCGCAACCAGCGCTGTATTTCGGGTAAGAAGCTTTATTAAAAATAAAATAATCAGCATATTTCAAACTCTCAGTGTTGTATTTGTAGCTTCCTAAAAAGAAACACTGATCCATGTGTGTTTTTTGTTTGCTTTTTGTTTTTTTACATTCTAGTGAAATATAACATTAGATATAATTTTGTCACCTATTATACAGTGCTTATTGTACAATATATTGACCTACGTTGGATTGATTGCATGTACACATCCTTCTATTTTTCTGTATGCTGTATCAATATTTTTTTTATTTGACAGTTTTATTTACGGGTGAATTACCTGCCAGTGGATTGCAGTTTCATTTGCATGCTTCATTGATTAACAAATGGAGCATTTTATAACGATAATAATTAACAGAACATTTTGGGAGAAAAAAAGTTGTTCTCTTTACGCACAGACATACCGAAACCGAGATAAGAACTGTGCCGTGCCTTACCATACTGTTGATTCACTCTTACTTACACGCTGTATTGACAGATGAATGCGTACATCCTCACCGCATACAGAGTAAGATGTGTGGAGCTGATTAACTTGCAAAGAAGAGTTATGCTTCCACTCTGGCGTGTGCCTGTGAGACTGTGTGTATTCTCTGAGTGTTGTGACAGATGTGATGCTGTTATTGAGATATGATCATAAGACATAAACATATTGACAGTGATGAGCGTTACATGCAAACAGACAAGCAGACGGGGACATGTCGCTGTCGTAATGCAGCGATGTTTTTTTCAGCTGCTGCAGCTGGGATGTTTACAGGGTTTCATTTTGGGTGTGATTAATTAATTGATTTAATATCGTCCCACGCCTACTGCCCATGAGGCGAGAAATCTTCTGTGGCAAGCTTCTGTGTCACAACATCTTGTGAGAATACTGCTATGTACACTATGTCAAAGATGCTCAACTGGGGGGTCTTAATCTTTATTAAGAGATTATTGGATGTTGTCTATGAATACTCCTGTTGGTGGCGACAAAGCTCTGTATTGCTATTCGAACCCTGCTGTCAAAGGAGAAGACCAACAATGTTTATTAGTGGTTACTGCCATTAAGAATGTGAATGTGCCAAACCTGTCTCTTGTTTAGCCTTAGAAAACATTTGACTGGAAACATTTTATGCTTATACAATAGAACTTTGGTTAGCATGAAAGTAGAAAATTTCGCTTCGGCAACTTTCTTTGACTCCATTTTGGATTATTTTGCAGCCGTGATCAAAAGAAAAGCAGAGACTTTAGGTGGGAAACACTAGTGAATACATTCAATAATTACTAGTGAAACACAAAGGTGGATCTCGCTGACAACTATCACGCCTTCAATGATGGTAAAGATAACCTTACCTGTTTATTTATAACTTTAATTCATCATTTAAATGCATTTGGAATAGTTGTATGCATGTAAAACTATACAAAGGTGATTTGGCTTCCTGGAACAGATGAATTGGATTTGGAACTGTGGTTTTGGTTGGTGTGGATTTCTAGGGCAGGGGTGGGCAAACTACGGCCCGGGGTCCACATGCGGTCCACCAAGCGTTTGAATCCGTCCTGCCAGTTGCTTTTTAAGTTTTTGAACTTTTAACATACAAACTGGCAACATGACTTGCAAGTCGGATGTCTTATTTAGTAAAAAAAACAAAAAACAACAAAACTGTGAAATTAAATTACATAGTTTGATGTGGTCTGATGTTTAAAGTGGTCCTAAAAAAAGAGACATGAGAACATACAGCTGATTGTATAACACTTTTATAGATAAAATTAGGCAAATAATTCCAAGAAAATTATATGCATAAAATTGTGTGTGTGTGTTTTAAATATGTCCCCCGGACAATTTTGTTAACTCAATGCGACCCACGAGTCAAAATATTTGCCCACACCTGCTCTCGAGCTTAACCAATTACTTGATTAATTGGAACAACAAACTTCAGATTTATTGACTATGCAAATAATAAATCGTGTGTGGTTTACTCTGCTCTCGCTTAGAAATAATAGAGCAGCAGCACA
This sequence comes from Doryrhamphus excisus, assembly GCF_037039965.1. NCBI lineage: Eukaryota > Metazoa > Chordata > Actinopteri > Syngnathiformes > Syngnathidae > Doryrhamphus > Doryrhamphus excisus. The sequence continues at coordinate 10,531,327 of NC_136365.1, forward strand.
GTTAAATGTACAGTATTATTTTCCTGCAATACAATTCCCAATTGAAAAGAACAGGATGTACTGTATATATAATCAACCAGTTTTTAGTTTGCTCTCCAGTAAAAACATGTCCTCTAACTTGGCTTAATAAGCCAATATCCCGATTCTGCCAGCATTCCACACAGAGTTTCATCTGTTACAAACCAATTAGAGTCAGTCACACACCACCAGTTGACATGACCTTGAATCAAATTCCATCCTCCAACGAACTACCAAAACTTAGCAATCAATTACAAGCAATGGCAAAAAGTGAGCCTCCAGTGGTGTCAAACACAAAAAACTACTGATTTGCTAATATTTGTGCTTTGACCTTGTGCTCTGAACTGAACAGCCGTTAACTGGTTTTGAAATGTTCTTGAGGAACTACGGTAGCAAACTGTTTGTCCTGATTCTTTCAATCCAATATGCAAGAAAAGCAGACTCAGTGTTAAATATGAAATGTCTTGGTAAGCAAGACTGGTTTTCCTGGATCTTCACGACTGGAGATGTCAGGAGTCAGAGTGTGAAGTGTAAATCATTCATTCATTCATTTTCTACTGCTTATCCTCATGAGGGGTGCTGGAGCCTATCCCAGCTGTCTTCGGGTGAGAGGCGGGGTACACCCTGGACTGGTCGCCAGCCAATCACAGGGCAGTATAAATATTTTATAATCCATTCATTTAGAAATTTATTATTTTCATAGTTAGTCACCTATTTTGATCTACTAAATACGGATTCATCGTTACAGCCTTGTAGACATGAAGTAACACCCCTATATTCACCTTTATACTCATTAATTCATTCATTGTCTACCGCTTATCCTCACGAGGGTCGCGGAGGGTGCTGGAGCCTATCCCAGCTGTCTTCAGGCGAGAGGTGGGGTACACCCTGGACTGGTTGCCAGCCAATCACAGGGCAGTGTAAATATTTTATAATCCATTCATTTAGAAATGAATTATTTTCCTAGTTAGTCACCTATTTTGAGCTACTAAATACGGATTTTATCATTAGAGCTTTGTAGACATGAAATAACACCCCTATATTCACCTTTGTACTCCTATTACCCAATACAGTCGTAGTAGACATAACTGAAAATAAGACATGTATGACGTAAATAAGACTCATGCATGTGTGTGTTGCTGTAAGTGTGTTTTGGTGCTAGGGGAGCTGAGTGGGGGTGGACAGGAAGTGACGTTGAAGGTTTGAGGTTGAGTTTTAACTTGCCTTGAGTTACGGGGGCAACAGTAGCCCATGTTAGGGATTGTTGTGCCTGTTGTGAGATCATTCAACCCTGCAATAAAAGCCTGTTATTCTGGCAATCAAGTCTGGTGCTTGTTTGTTGCAATGAACATTACAGTAACATTACTGACACCTAGTGACCAGCGTAGAATACTACATATCATCATAACATCTTTGAATGTCTTCTGAACGTGTATTTTACTTAATTGTGAAATATTTATTCTTGAAAATGCTTTAGTCAAAAAATAAGTAAGGTTTACTTTTTTAAAATCCAAAAGTACTGTATATTATATAAATTATTTTTTTCGAAGCCTGTGTTTCAGATGTAATTGAAGCTTGTTAACAATGACTCGTGTCAACACTGACTACCGGGATCATACTGTATTGACAGCATATGCAGATAAAGACATCAAATGGGTCATACAGGGTTGACCATATTTTCTGTAATATAAATAACACTCTTTTTTGTATAGTTTGGCAGGTTTTACGACTTAATGTCAGCTGTGACTTACATATCAAAATGTATATAATTCATTGTCTACCTTTTTGTTGTGGTTGTTTTCTTGGTGACATAACATAATATGAGCTGCATTTGTGACGTGGTGAGGCACACAAATTGAATGATAAGAGCATACTGGACTTTTTTGTTATTCAATATTTTGTAATAAAGTCCTTCCTAGGAGACTGTCTGTAAGTAATGTGTAACTATGGTGTTCCCTCGTTTATCACGGGGGAAAGCTTTCCAAAATAGCCAGCAATAAGTTCATATTTTAAATATGTTTTCATAGTGTAAAACCCCTCACCGTACACCTTATACACTTTTCACAGACGGATATTAACATCTTTTTACATTTCTCTCATTTGAAACTCTAAAATGTTAAAACCTTCGAAGATTGAATTTTCATGAATAACCTACAAAGTTGGACACAAGAAAACTAAAAACATGTATTATTAATATTATTATTATATACCTGTGTGGGTGGCAAAATAAGGTATTTTAGACTGCAGTGTTTAAATAGGACACAAATTATGTCTAGCGTGAAGATGGTTGCTGCTGTCTCCAGGTGTGATGTATTAAGTGTCATCTTCCACAGTATTCTGACATTTATTAAACAAACAAAAAAAATGCTCAATTGCTTGCTCCATCATATGGAAACTATGCAAATATGGTCAAAGTTAATAGTGTAATGCATGGGTGAAGCAAACATATTGTGTGCTGTGTCAACATGCCTTCAACTACAAAATAAATGCTGGGCTTATAGTATGTTCATTTTTGGTAACATAGTCAGGGGGTTTTGGTGTAAGCTTTTTTAGTTAGCTGAATTATTAATGGATTTATCTTCATGACCTTTTTTGTACAAAAGCACAGACAATCTCAGATATTCAAGAAAAAAATTAATTATTTGGTAAGACAGTAAGTGACCTTTATGTTTAGACTATTATAACATTGCTAATAGAGCTGATTGCCTAAAAATCTAGAAGACAAATTGCTACATGTACTAATGAGCAGTGGTGTTCATCCATAATGACTTGGGGGTGGGCTTTTTAGTTCTGCTACTGATGAGGCACCCTTGAGCAAGGCGTTTAACAACTCCAAACGCAGCTTGGGCACATCTCTCATCACTCAGACATGAGTGTGCTCCATTCAGGGATTGTAATAAATTAAGTAAAACCCAGAAATAAACAAAACCCCAGAGTGAATTAACTCTATTTTCAGTGGAAGAAAAGTATTTGATTCCATGCTGATTTTGCACAGATTAAAAAAAAAATAATAAGTTTAACGTAACAAAGAGAGACATAATGTAAAAAAAAAAGTATTTCATTGAGGGAAATAACAATTTCATTCCAAAGCGACACATGGTTTAGTAGTTGGTGGAGAGGTCAGACATTTCTTGTATTTGGTTACCAGGGTTGTACACGTCTGGAGGGATTTTGGTCCACTCTTGAGACCAACCATGATCCAGTATCAGTGATTTGGCTGAGGCGAGGAAGTTCTGATCAAAGATTCTACAGTGTACAACCTCGTTCATCAGCTCCTATGCGGTGAAGTATTCCTTTACCCTGAACAGCGAGCATCCCCGAAGCAGAATGTTTTCTTCATGTTGGACAGTATGGATGCTGTTGTTGAGGTCAGAGGATCGAAGAAAATGCATGAAGTCACACTTGCAGTTTCTAAAAAGAAAATGTAATAATAAATAAAAAAAAGCAAACAAACCTGAACTAATGCTAAAAAAAATGCCCCACAATATACAGTACAAACCACACCTAACATCATAAACTCAACACCAGTTGTGCTCCTCTACACTAAAAAAAACACGTATGTTCTTGTCCTTTATGGCCTGTGGTTTTAAACTATTTTCAATACGGCCTGAAAGCATTAGATTTCCTATTTCCTACTGCTGATTAAACATGTACCTGATGCGTTAACACTAACGGCAGAGGGGCATTGGACAGCAGAGAAAAAGGTCACTGGCAAAGATCAGTCTTCATGGGGTGTGTGGTATATCCTTCTGATTGGTGCAGATTGTGTACTGAGACAATATTATTTACAATCTGAATGTCAGGCATAACTAAGTTTGGTATGTCACCCTGATGGGTTCAGACTGACCTATTGAATCTGTTAAAAAAACAGAAGTTTATTACTCTTGAGATTTCATAGCTTCATCTGTCGAACTTGTGAAAACAGAAACAAAGAAATTTTAAGAGACCACAATGTCAGACAGTCGTTATTGATCATGTATACAGTTATATTCTGGAACCAATTAATTAGGCAGAAGTCACATGACTCTTAGTTTTGTGAGAAATTCACCTTTTATATACACTATAAATTGTTGGTTGACAGTCGAGGTTTAAAGGGGATGTAAAGCGCTTTCGAACTGCCAACTCTCAGCTCTTAAGTCAGTAATTCTCTTTTCACTATCAGGTCCTCACAAGAGGCTCACTCAAAGCTGGACACTTGAGACCTTAAGTGGCGGACATGAAGTGGAAAATACAGCACAACCTTGGTTAGCGTCATTAATCCGTCTCAGAAGGTGTGACCAAACGTTAGCAATCTGACTGCCACACTGTGTCTGACACAACAATCACATCCCTTTCGTTCATCATTTCTATGGATTAAGGTTTGTTTTCTGCATGTAAAACTAAATTTGTAAAACTCTAAAAATATGTTTTTGGTTCAAATTATTGTGACTTGTGGCATAAGTGATTAATGAGTTCCAATGGGAAACATGGACTTGGTTAGAGTACGTTTTGTTTTGGAACGGATTAATGGGGCTAACCAAGGTTCCACTGTACTGTTTTCATTTCACTTTCAGTCACTTAAAATAGCAGCAAAAACTGACTAGGCAAGTGAAAACTGCAGACATCATGAATGTTTTACCTCCTTTGAAGGTAGGGCTGGCATAATCCTCCTGTGGCACCAGTTTTTCACCTGAAACTTGTTTTAAACACGAAGAAAATTCCAGTACTCTGCTTCCTTACGTTATCACCACTGAACTAATACTTTTGTTTATTTGCTGGGGGCGTTGTCTACTTGAGCAACTAAACAGATGCCTCACTTTTTATGTCAAGAAGAAAAAAAATACTCATTCTTTATAATTAGCTATATAATAGCCAAGTTTTCACACGTTACAGTTTGGGATTGGTACATTCGACTGTAGCCTGGAGGAGGGATGGGCAACTTTTTAGCAGTTTTCACTGACCAGGCCACCTATTACGTACAACAACAGCAACAAAGTTAGCGAATAGTTAGCATGGCGGCCACACAGTCAGGAGATTTGGGTTTGATTCTCTACTTGGACACCTCTGTGTGGAGTTTGCATGTTTTCCCCGTGCATGTGTGGGTTTCCTCCGGGTACTCCGGTTTCCTCCCACATTCCAAAAACATGCTAGGTTAATTGGTGACTCCAAATTGTCCATAGGTATGAATGTGAGTGTGAATGGTTGTTTGTCTATATGTGCCCTGTGATTGGCTGGCGATCAGTCCAGGGTGTACCCCGGCTTCTCACCCAAAGACAGCGGGGATAGGCTCCAGGACACCCCTGATCCCCGTGAGGATGACGAGTGAAAGGGATAATTGAACATATGAGGTTCCTTTTACCGTAACTGAAGATGGGATTTTTGCCAAAAACAATGTGGCAGTGAGAGCAATGGATACCATCTTTGGGTTTTGCTAGGAGTTCTTAAATTCAGCTGTGTTTTTCACCTTCTTTATCAAAATGCTGATACTTGCAACTTTCATTGGCTCCATTTTGGGTTATTTTGCAGGCATGATCAAAAGAAAAGCAAAGACTTGAGGTGTACACGCAGGCAAGCAAAAGAGCAGAATCAAAGAACTGACGGGACTGTGATCACTCCTCGCAAGTTCTTTGAAAAGACTCAAAATAATCATAAAATCAAACCCCACTTCACCTAAACTATATTTGTGTGCAATATAAAAATGTCATTTCATGAATGAAATTCTTGTAAGTATTTAACAGTGGCTGCCTTGCACACAAGAAATAATCACAACTCAAAATAAGACTGGAAATAATAAATATAAAATAAAATAATAAAAGTCATGAAAATATCAGTTTTCTGATCAGTTATCAGTTATATAGATAGATAGACGTGATGGGACAAGCAAATGGAACAAAGTGTGAGTGGTTAGTGTGAGTTCAGGCCAGCAGGGGCTTTTCGGGGGGGTGTGAATGATAGAAACAGTCGAGTGTGAGTCACCCTTTTTTTTCTGCTGCACTGTCAGACACATTTCTGCAGTTTACAGACGCTACAAATTCAATTTGTATTTTGGCACAGGATAATTCTGAATCTGATGAGTGTAATAGGACTCTCTGGCTCATGAAAAAACACTTGGCAAAAGCTTTGAGAATCATCCTTGTCAATCTACATTGCCCAAAGGGGGAGAGATTCTGACTGCAAATCTAGCGCCAGAGGGTCCATGACCTCAACCTTGGCTCTCGCGTATCCCTAATCAACCGAAGCCCCGATTTATACAAGTTGTGTTCAGCATAAATTCTTTAGGCTCATTTACCCGTGAGGTTGCTCCTCTATGTCCAAGTCTCGTTGCTCGTGTTTGACTTCTGTCTGAAACACGGAAACAGCATGCTGCTCGTGATGCCGCTATACTTCATATCCATGGCTATGGACCATTCGTGGTCATGTCAGGGGCTACAACAGCAGACAGGTTTCTGCTTTTACTCAAAAGATGACATTACAGCACAATGCACCGACGGCAATTTATATTACATACAAATGCACAATACTTCTTAGCCTCCACTTTTTTGTTCTCCATTTACAAAAGAACAAAAGTCTTGAGATTACTGCTAAAGCTGTTTTTTGCTTGTTTGCATACATTATTATTTTTATGTAATAGCATTTCCCCTGCCATTACATTACGGTGGCAGCCAACACTATCCCTGCCGCCCCTTTGAAGAGCATGTTCATTTTATTTCATTCAACTTCCTCGGTAGAAGATCAATTTGGGTGAACAAGGGTGAACATTTACAATTTTCCACTATCCTCTGCTCCGCACGGTCCGTGTTGTTTGGTCGTAAGAGAAAAATAAAATATGGAAGAAAGTTTTTAGCTGGTGCAATTGTAAAATAATTCATGTCCTGAAGCTTGATAAATGCTGCTAGTGCCGCCTTCGTGTGTCTACCGTCATGAAAATTATTCCCAGTCAGCCCTAAGCCAGACATGGGCCACTGAAGACCCAGGGGAGTGGTTACAGTCTGATTAATCCAACCCTCTGATTCATTTACAATTTTAACTTCTATACAAATAAAGCTGAAAATTATTAGTTACTTCCACCCACCAGCAGATGAGATACGCTGGGTTCCAGAAGTCAATATGAGTCAGTCTGTGTTTCAGCCAAGATGGGAAAGTTGAAAGACAAGACCATAGGTTTTTGGTGTGTTTGGAGACACTGTCAACAATGAAAGACTTTAACTAGAAGCTCCACTACAGCACAAATCCTACAGATCTATCCATCCATCCATCTTCTACCATGTGTCCAAGATTGGGTCGTGGGCAAAGCAGCCGAAGCAGAGAAGTGCAGACTTCCCTCTCCATGCCCACTTCATCCAGCTCCTCAAGGCGGATCCTGAGGTGTTCCCATTCCAGTTGAGAGACAACGCGTACTGGTTCTTCTCTGAGGCCGGTCGGTAAGAGGGTTGGCATACGGGAGGCATCCTGACCAGATGCCAAATCCACCTCACCTGGCTCCTTACAATGCAGAGGAGCAGCTGTTCTACTCCGAGTTTCTCCCAGATGACAGCGCTTCTAACCTTACCCCTAAGGGAGTGCCTATGCACCCTACGGAAATTTTATTTCGACGCTACCTAAGCATTCGTATGCAAATTACACCATGGCTGCCCGATGTTGTGGCTAATTATTGATGCATACTAAATGTCAGAGTACTGTATGGGTTGGGTTTTCCTTTTGTTAACAAATCCCAGAGGCTGTTATATGGGAAAAAAATTGCAGAACAAAATGAGTTTTGTGGTCAGAAATGTTCATGACTCATAAAAAAGTGCTGCCGAATTACTGATTTCAGTGTCTGTAATGATGAGTCTAGGTTCACTGGTACTTTTCTGAAGTTGGCCCCAAACTTCACACAAAACTCAAACTCATACACCGTGCAGCCATCAGCTGGGAGTCATGGCAGTTCAAATATTCAGGTAATACTGTATGTTGGCTTTTTGGCAGCGACACACAGCGGTTCACTTCTCATCACATGACGGTGATGATGTCATTGTTCTTAGAAATTTATATTTTGCTTGTTCACATGGCAACGACAAGGCAGCGTTCTTCACATCAGGATGCCCAGAAAGGCTGAAATGATGAAGTACCTCACTGTGTCCACCTAAAAACGTTCCTGTGTGGACAGCTTAAATGTAACAAAGTCTGATACAACACAGACAGCATCGAATACGGTAGTGATGAACTTGTACTGTGCTTTAATTTGTTGGAGAAACGATTCATTCTTAATTTGTAGAGGAGAAAGTTTGTGGCGCCCCTCAGGCGTTTGCAATCAACACTGTGCATATAGAATGCTAAAATGTGAAAAGATTTGTGTTTTTCCCTTTTCCCTTGCTTTGACTGCAGCCCACACATTTTCTGGCTCTGTCTGACCTTATGTGGTATAACAATCTTTCAATCACAGCATGGCTATTCATTAGAAACTTTCATTCATTCATTTTCAAACAACCATTCATACTCACATTCATACCAATGGACAATTTGGAGAGGCCAATTAACCTAGCATGTTTTTGGTATATGGGAGGAAACCGGAGTACCTGGAGAAAATCCATGCAAAGTCCACACAGAGATGGCCGAGGGTGGAATTGAACTCGGGTCTCCGAGCTGTGTGGCCTGCACGCTAACCACTCGTCCGCCGTGCAGCCTCATTAGAAACATTGTTAAAAAAATACAAATGACCATTCTTCAATGAAAACATTTTAATAATAATAAAGAACCGTTGTTGAATTGTTTTGGATTGTGGTCGTGATTGTGGTCTCTTGCCATGTGGTGTTTAAGTCTTGGCCCTTTTAAGCCGCTGAGGACAGATGCAGGCTCTCCATTGTGGATGATTTATGTATCTGTGTCGTTGTGTTTGCAATGAGAGAGTGAGCCAAGCACCTACTCTTGTATTGGAATTATCTGGACTATATTGTGATGGATTTGTATAGCAAACAGTAAAAATTCTCGTTAACTTCACTTCACGTTACTACTGTGGTTGACTACAATTAATTTGAAACGGTAATAGAATTGGTGTCGCCAATCCAAAGCTGACTTTTAATGATTCTCAAATTATGTTAGAGTTGTTTGCACTCTGACAAAAGATAATTACCTGTAGACTGCTGTGACTCAAAGTTGAGTTGACCACTTGACTCACACAATTGAAGTCTTTTATAGTCGTGAATGACCCACCGTGAATAATGAACAAGGTTACTTCATTCAGGCCAAGTGGTTGTATGAGCTTTCATATCCTGTAAGTAGTATTTTGTTTCTATTACCCAGCTTCTTTGGATAACAAGGGTCTTGCTGAGAGATTCTGTTCTCAGGGCACTGAATCGATCACAACTGGATTGTTCAATTTGTCTGAGAAGACGTTTCGCCTGTCAGCCAAGCAGGCTTCATCAGTACATGCTCAATGACTAAGTGGGACTAACACTAGACTGGATGACTAGATAGGATAGCTCTTGTCAGTTGGAGAGTTGGCTGCAGGATCCAAAAGTATTTATCCTCTAAAACAGGGGTCTCAAACTCAATTTACCTGGGGGCCACTGGAGCTAGGGTCTGGGCGAGGCTGGGCCGCATCAGGTTTTCCAAAAAAAAACATGTTTATTAAAAACAGAAAAATGAATAAACTTTCAAGAAAATCAATCAATCAGTAATAAATAAATATAATAATAATAAAACGGCAAATAATAAAAACTTAAGAAACCACATATAGTTGGTGGTTAGACAATTTTTTTTTCTGATTAAAATTATCAAAGCATTATTAGAGCCCTGTAGACATGACAAAACATGACTATAGTCACATTTATATTTTTTTATTTACAACATATTGCGCAACTGCAGGGTCTTGAGACACATGCTAACTCGCAAACTACAGAGCTAGCGACCTAAACGGTAGCCTCCAAGTTATTTCCTTTAAAATTAAAAAGCCAAAAACTTACCACTTCCACACGGATAGGGAGGATAACTATTAACAGTTATTTAACCTTTAACATGAACATTAATCAAACGTAATATTTTTTTCTGGGTACATGATACCATACAGCATCCATATCAAACTTGCGCGGGCCACACTAACATTAAACTTTCACATTTGGCCCGCGGGCCGTGTGTTTGAGAGCCCTGCTCTAAAAGGTAGAGCGAGGCATGTCCAAACAAAAGTGGTTTTGCTCTTCACTGGTGTCGTTTAGAGGCGAGATACCTTAGACTATTTAACTATAACTGTTTTGTTAGTCGAGTAATCTGAATCTTCAACTAATTGGTCAAAAGAGCCTTTTTGCCTTCTCTTCCAGTAAAGAAAAATAGTCTGGAGCCACAAGACATTACACAGCTTATTAACTTTTAGAAAGCTTCAATAAATTCTAATAACAATTCAACTAACAGAAGTGGAGACTGCATGTGTCGGCTTACTTTGAAATAATCTAAACACTCAAGCGTGTAGGTCTTTTTGAGTCGTTCCTGTGTTTGTGTAAAATGAAAACAAAACGTAGCCAAATTTAATATAAAAATAATTCAGAGTTCATCTCTCTACAGCACATGCCAGTCTGTTCAATATTGTTTACATGACTTGACTCATCACAGGGAATTCGTTGTATTGATGTCATGAGTTTGCCTACTGGTGGTGTTGCCATTCTTTTGATCCTGTCCTTGACTGTCTTTGCAGAGAGGCATGTCTTTAATTTTCCGAGTCATTTGTTGCGTATTTCCTTTACTTCTGAGAATAGATGCTCTGATATTTCTTTGAACAAATTTTTCATGTATTCTCCAGCTATAAATGACTTCCCCCGTTTTTACGATCTGGGATGCAGCCACAACACGAGCTGCTGTAGTTGAATTTGGAGTGTTCATCCACTTCTTGAAAGTATGTTTGGTCTGCTCAACCTTTCGTAGTAGTTGTGAAATCGTTATCTTATGCCCATCTGCAGTGGGGTACTTTCCAGAAAAGTTGAGTGCTGTCTACATTATTTGTTGTTTGCTAATTTCTCACCAGCATCATTGGCAGTGAAGGGAAAGCAATATGTACAAACAAAATGAATCTTCAGAGACGTATTATTAGTATACATACCATACTGCGGGAGTAGCACACTCAAGAAGACATCATTTTAAAATCTTTAATACAAAGCTCCACAAACAAAAATCAATGTTCAAATCCAAAGTCAAAGCTGATAAGTGTGAATGCCTTGAAATCAGAGCATATTTACATTTTTATATCAAAAAATAAATGTTTGAAAAATGGGCTGCACAGCTGCACATGCGTCGGTTTTCTCCGGACTCCGGTTTCCTCCCACATTCCAAAAACATGCTAGGTTAATTGGCCGCTCCAAATTGTCCATAGGTATGAATGTGAGTGTGAATGGTTGTTTGTCTATATGTGCCCTGTGATTGGCTGGTCACCAGTCCAGCATGTACCCTGCCACTCGCCCGAAGACATGAGGATAAGCAGTTGAAAATGAATGAATTAATGAATTGTTGATTAATCAAATATTAATAAGAATATTACAACCTAAACAACACCTGTACAGTAATACAGAATACACATTTCTATTTATGTCATCATTACATTACATCATAAACATTGGTATATACATTTCTAAATAGATCATAGATTTCTGCCTTTGGTAACATTTGCTTTGAAATCCAAATAAACGGGAGGTTTAAGTGTTGTTTTAATAAACAACTGTGGCTTGAATTAAATATTCATACATTCTGGTCCAAAACTGCCAAAGTCTGCAACTTTTCGGCCCCTGGCAATGCCCTGCAAGAGATGAACCAGGGATGATTGCTTATAAAGAGAGAACACGTTCTGCTTTTTGGCAGGCCCCATCTGTCTTTTGAGTCCTCCTTGAAAAGGGACAGATGAATGCATCTGAAGAATCAGAAACTGCCACATCTGCTAATGTCAGAACACATTTACTTCAACCATGTCCTAACTACATTAAATTACCATGTATCCCCGAGATGACGCTTTGATCGACCAAGTCAATCAATGTCCATCAGTATCTATGTGAAGTAAAATGAGATTGTTGACACATTATTACTTTGGATCATATTTAGAAACACATCACCTGCTATCACAGCTAAGAAAAGGGATAATTTGACTTGATTATACAGCCACTTTGCACTTTAAATTTCACAGATTCATAATAATAAATCATGCTGTGGTTGCTGTTGATGCCTATTATTAGTCAAAAATATATATATTGAAGCCAATTACATGAACTGAAAATGATTATGCAAAAGACAATGCTGACAAAGTCAAGCCAAAATATCAAAAAGGTTTCAGCAATGGGCACAGATCCAATTAATCTCAAAATAATAACAAATGACAATAATAATAATAACAACAAGCAAACGTGTAGAAAACACACACTTCAGTTCAGTTCAGGAGTTCAGGACACAAAGCAGAATATTCAACATGGACATTTTTTCAACATAACTCGCCGCTAGGTATCTTACCCCTGAGTTAGTTTATCCATAGTCGGAATAATAAAGATGAAAGTCGCTATGAGATGTCAGTTCACCACTTACTTTTCCACAGAGGCGCAACAACGAATCAGGAGGGTGAGCTTAATGTCAGCTGACTGATGTCATACGACATCTACAAAGTGACATTTCTGACTTGGGTGACACATGCGATCGACCCATAAAATGGGATTGACGTAATGGGCACCCCCGCTCTGTGTGGTGATCACAATAGGAGTGCTGAACTTGATATATTTAACTCACCGCATGGTCGAGTGGTTCAGTGTGGAGGTGAGCGATTGCAGGAGGCAGATGAGATGACTAATAATTCAGCATATTGCATTTAAAGTTCTGAAAATTGAGTTTAGCTCATATGTATTTTATTTGAAAAGAGAAGATGAAACTCACAGGTTGACAGTTGAGTTAAAACCATAACCGTGTTAATCATACTCATAATAGTCGTAGAGTAATATCCACAACCTTGGATTATGAATGTGATGTTCTGAGCAGAAGACTGATAAATGCGTAACTTAATTTCAGCTGCATAGTAAACAAAGAAGACAAGAAGGCGAGGTGCATTCACTGACATCATTTTTGAACCATTGAAAATGGCTTTGGGTCGCAACCGACCAGTTGAGAATCACTGCTCAAAAGCAGTAAACATGTGACCCATTGTGTAGGTTGGTCTCAAATCAATGACATGTAAAAAACATGAACATGGAGCATTTTCTAAAGTGCACCGGCCAGTCCTGTTGGATGTAAAATGACAGCAATTCTGCACAAAGCATAGCCAATCAGGATGTACTGTATAAGTCCCTGAAAAGCCTTCTGACACATTGTCCCCATAGCCCTTTTCCAGACCTCTCTTGCACCTGATTGCTTTCAATCCAGAAAGGACCAATCAATGGTTAATGTACGGACTGCATTGCAGTGTAGCATGCTGAGAAAAGTTGTGGCCGGACATTTTCTTCTCCTAACGTGCATTCCCCCTGCAGGCCTGTACGAGGTTAAAGTTACTTGTGGAAGAAATTGTACAAGTAGAGCTGTCAACTTCAATTTTCAGAAAGTTCCTCAGTTTGAGACTGTGATAAAAAATCCCCAAAATGTTGAAAGATGAGTGCCCATTTTTCAAGCGTTCCATATCGTTCTCAAGCCAATGCAATTGGTAAAAAAAAATAAATGGTAAAATGGTGGTGATGGCGGAACTTTACACGCCCTCACACAGTGTCTTATTAAGACGACAGGACGTGCACCGTGTTGTATGCTAACCAGAAAATGTATGCAAACTGAGGGAAGATTTACCAAAAAAAAAACACGCTAACCGGGGCATACGCCAACAGAAGTTCAACTGTATCTCTAACATATAAACTCGAGTGCGAGCTGTAGTTTTAATCCTATTGAACTGTACATAAAAGGTAGCTCACAGTTCTGACATTTGCATTGAATTTATTGGATGCAACCTATTTCTAGGAAGTGAATTCATTTAGATCCAGCTCATGAGTGAACCTTGTCTTATTTTGAAGATGGAATTTGGAGGATGGAAATAAAATGGAGACGACACGACTCAATATTTCTCGGGTGGCAGAGGAAAGCAGGCAACAGTATTTGTGTGGGGGTACTTGCATGCTTACATCTTCACTGCCTTTGACGGCTTATTTCTCCATCTCACTCTGCTGTCAGATGTTGACTGAATCAGGTTAGAGATGGGAGGTGCAGAAACAAAAGCATTGCAGATGGAAATGACAATGTTTCTCCCCTTTGTGGATTTTTAAAGTGCACTCACATGCTTCCCTCCACCAGAAAAAAAAACAACAAAACAAAACAACTTGTGCTAATGGAATGTATACAGTGCATTGTGTGGGTAGAGAAAAATAAGACCAAAAACAACTGCTTCATATAAGAAAAAATGCATATGCCCAAATACGACATTTCGACAATTAAACTCAATTCATTTCATGGTACCTAAAGATACATATTTAATGTTTTTGCAGTGTTCAGGTGTGTTAATATTTGACCATTGTAAGCAATATGAGTTACTTTATTACAATATTACAATAATATCATTACATTATTAATTACTAACAAACAGTGGTAACTTTTTTTTGTTATTACCATATTTTCCAGAGTATGAGGTACTTTTATTTCATAGTTTGGCTGGTCCTGTGACTTAAAAATCCAAACATTCATTAATTCATTCATTTTCTACCGCTTATCCTCACAAGGGTCGTGGGGGGTGCTGGAGCCTATCCCAGCTGTCTTCGGGTGAGAGGCGGGGTACACACACTCCCATTCATACCTATGGACAATTTGGAGTCACCAATTAACCTAGCATGTTTTTGGAATGGGGGAGGAAACCGGAGTACCCGGAGAAAACCCACGCATGCACGGGGAGAACATGCAAACTCTACACAGAGATGGCCGAGGGTGCAATTGAACCCTCCTAGCTGTGAGGTCTGCGCGCTAACCAATCGTCCGCCGTGCCGCCCAAATCCAAACATATAACGTATAATTGATACCGTATGCTGTATAATTTTACATTTGCTGCCTTTCAGCTAAAGTGTGGTGGTTGTTGTTTTTATTAATTCATTGAGTTGAGTTTGTGATGCAACTCAAATTGAATGATACACAGCAAACTGGACACTTTTTGTTACGGAATACTTGACATGCCCCTGCCATGGAGTAATGTGCAACCATAATGATGATGATGTGGACTGAGAAATGTTGTTTCGATGGGGTGAAATGAATGTGCCTTCCAGGATACCGTAGTATCGTGCACACTTGTTATGGCAAGATTTGGTGTTGGGTGTGTGAGCCAAGATAGCTGAATAAACAATCACTGCTGGGAGTATCATGCACATCTTAATTAATTCCACAAGAATCAACAGGCAAAAGGGTCAAATAAAACATCTTGTTAAGTGCAATATTACTAGTCAACCGAGGCAAATTGGGCCTTTGAATAACTGTGGTTTAACTGTATACGCCACAGTACAGTGTCGTAGTCATGCTTATAATAAATAGGTCACAGTAGTAGAATTTACGGTCTTAATGGACAGATGCAAACATTTTTCCCAAAGGAATGCTGGCTGATTAAATGATATTTTGTTCAGTTTTGTTTAGTTAGTTATTTTTTCTTTGTGAATACGCTTCCTTTTCCTTTTGGCTGGGAATAAAATATATTGCTGATCTGAGTGTTTTTCTCTAGCCAAGCAGGATGCCTTTGTTTTGACTTTTTTTTTGCTTAGTGTCTTTAAACATCAGAGTTCGGATTCTTTACCTTGACATTGTGGTGGGGCAGCACGGGAGAAAACTTGGGCCTAATGAGATTCCTTTGAGCTTTTCTTACTTGCCTGGAAGCTTCTAGAGCCTTACTTAGTTCACATAGAGGTCTTATTACCTTATTCCTAAGTGGGAGGACTAACACCGCTGCTGGCAAACCCCACCCTGTCTGATCCCTCAGAACGACACTGATGAGATGATCTGAGGCAGAAAAACGGGATACATACTTCAGTGATGGGAGATGGCTGCATGCTGTGACAACCAGCATTTCCCAGTTTTAATTGGATCCAAAGCAAGGATCGGGACATAGTGGTATGGTATCGTTTATTTGTTTACAAAGTTACTTTAAAGGGACCTATTATGCTTTTTCCACTTTTCTGACCTATAACTGCTATTACAATGTTGTATTCTCATGTCTAACCTGAAATAGGTTTTGGATGGCTTGCATTCCTCAGCCTCCCTGGGAAAGTCTATTGCAGGTTAGGGACGTTCCTTTTGTTTTTTATATTTTCAAGTAGCTCGCTTCTTTTTTTTACATGTATGGCAAGTAAAAATAACCTAGCTGTACATGCCACTCCGTATTACACATTCACTGCACTTTCATCTTTCAAGTTTTTTTGTTTTACTGTTAATGGTTAAATAGTAAGATGCATGAATTGAGTCAAACAAAGTGGTCTGACCCATATTTCACCACTTTTCCCACCCATAAGAATGTTTGACAAGGTGCTGAAGGTGCTGATGTGGTCATGTTGCTACAAAAGGTCCAATGTGGTTTTTGTCCTGGTTGTGGACACTGGACCAGCTCTACACCCTCATGAGGGTGCTTGAGGGTGCATGGGAGTTTGCCCAACCAGTCTACATGTGCTTTGTAGACTTGGAAAAGGTATTTGACTGTGTCCCTCGCGGTGTGCTTTGGGTGGTGCTCCGGGAGTACGGGATTGGTGGCGCGCTACTACGTGCCATCCCGTCCTTGTACAAACGGGGCAGAAGCCTGGTTCGCATTGCCAGTGGTAAGTTGAGCCTGTTTCTGGTGAACGTTGGCCTCCGCCATGACTGCCCTTTGTCACAGATTTTGTTCACAATTTTCATGGACAGAATTTCTAGGCACAGCCAAGGTGTTGAGGGAGTCCGGTTCAGGGGCCTTAGAATCCCATTTCTGCTATTTGCAGATGATGTGGTGCTGATGGCCTCTTCGGTCTGCGACCTTCAGCGTTTACTGGGACAGTTGAAGCTTCTGGGCTGAGACTCAGGGATGGAATGCTCCCTCTGGGTCGGGAATGAGGTCCTGCCCCAGGTGGAGGAGTTTAAGTATCTCGGGGTCTTGTTCACGAGTGAGGGAATGTGGGAGCGTGAGGTCGACAGACAGATCGGCGCAGCCTCTGCAGTAATGTGGTCGCTGTACCAGACCGTTGTGGTGGAACGAGAGCTGAGCCAGAAGGCAAAGCTCTCAATTTACTGGTCCATCTATGTTCCCACCCTCACCTATGGTCATGAGCTTTGGGTCATGACTGAAAGAATGAGATCGCGGATACAGGCGGCTGAAATAAGTTTCCTCCGTAGGGTTGCTGGACTCACCCTAAGAGATAGGGTGAGGAGCTCAGTCATCCGGGAGGGGCTCAGAGTAGATCCGCTTCTGCTCTACATTGAGAGGAATCAGTTGAGGTGGCTTGGGCATCTAGTCCGGATGCCTCCTGGACGGCTCCCTAGTGAGGTGTTCCGGGCATGCCCAGACGGGAAAAGGCAGACCTAGGGATTATGTCTCACAGCTGGCCTGAGAACGCCTTGGTGTCCTACCGGTGGAGCTGGAGGAGGTGGCCAGGGACCGGGAAGTCTGGACTTCCCCACTGAGACTGCTGCCCCTGCGACCCAGACCCGATAAGCAGAGGAAAATGGATGGATGTCTTAGTCATTTACTTGTTGCAGTTCTATTTCGGCTCCTGGTACTTGGTGAACTACATAGACAGTTGGTACAGCATATTTTCCCCGACAGTCTTCTGTTTACATAACCAGACACGCAATATATCACACATCAATGTTGCTTGGATTTCTGCCTGATTTATTAAGATAATTACTGCACTGATAAAACCTCTTTCCAGAATCCATAAGGGTGTTGAACTTGGCTAATGGAATTCACAGAGGAAAAGGGTTGACGCAGTTTTCATTACCATCAATCAAGAAATTGTTCACTTCAGTCATGAATTTTGCCTTCAATCTCCTTTGCTGCTGGTCTTTTTCAACATATTACCCTCCTCCGGGAGAGTGTGGTTAAAAGAGTGTCACTGTGATGTCCTTTCACCAGATAAATCGTGATTTATATTTACATTATAATTAATTGCAAGGGCCTTCAATTAACATTGCTAGACGTCCGCAATGGTGCACTTCCTCCCAGGGGCGGTCTGTCCATTAAAGTTGTATAATAGATCTTTATTTCTTCATGTTTTATTTATTGATGTTTTTTTTAACAATGTAGTTTCTTGTTTTATTAAGAAAAAAACATCAACATGGTTTGGTATGGTTTGTTTCAGACATGATTAATAAGTTGAATGCAACCAAAATATTTTTATATTTTAAACAAATTTATACAAGAATAAACACAAACATATTTTTGGCCTAAATAAAGTATTTTCAAGCATTTTTGAGTTTTGTACAGGAATGGCCCGTGTAAGTTTATTGTAGCGGGGCATGCTAGTGTGGTCTGTGTGTGTGCCAAAAAATAAAAAAATGTAAAACAAAAAAAAACAGAATTTTGAAAAAAATAAAAAAAGATTTCATAGGGCCCTTCCAGAGGCGCCGCAGAAGAGCTCCTGAAAACTTTCAACTACTACAAAGCAGAGACAATGTGGAATGTTTGCAATGACTGTGGTTGGCCAACTCACTGGCGATTTTTGTACCGCATTGTATATATTGTGTGTATTTCTGTAAAAAGGCTACAAATATTGCTATACGTTGATTTGAGGACACATCTTTTGGTATGAACATTTCAGCTTTTTCTCATCACATTATGCCAGGGGCCCATATAGAGAGGACAATTGATACTCAAAATACTCAACATGTCCTCAGCAAACTCCCTTTTTGACTCATCATATAAGCACATAAACATCAATTGAGCATTATCAGTGGTGTCAGTAGGCTCATCCACATCCAGAGAAATGCTCTTTTTATTTTACACTTATGCACTTTTTATTCTACAGCACAGCTGCTTATTAGAGCACAAGCCACTACTCAAGTACGTTTTGTTGGTGTGGAATCTGAAAGGAGAATACGATACGATACAATACGATACGATACGTGCATTTAGTTGTCTTGATTTTACCTCTAAAATCAGAGGAAATGTCTCTTTAAAAAAATCTATGTTTTGTCTTATAATACCGTTTGAAAGTGGACATTTCCATCACAGTTATCATCTCCTGGCATATTAGCCACAAGTCCTGGGCTTGTTGGAGGGAGAATGAATGCCCATATTTCAGTCTTTTTGTCTTTCAATTACCGACCTTTATTGTCCACCTTTCTTTTGGCAGCGAACTTGGAACACACCATTTTGCAAAATGATCTGCGAGTTACTCCTAAAAAAGAATGTGAAAGAAAAAGTGAACATCTAGTGAACTTGCTTGATGCAGTAACAGACTGCGTTTCATTGGCATGGAGACACGTCTTGGTATACACGTGTTGACCCAAACAAAACACATAGTGAGGGCGCCTATTGAGGGGCTCTGGTATAAACAGTAAATTATAAATCTCCCGCTAACCCTCCACTGGCGGCTTTGGAAGCCTGTGAGCGTGAGGATTCTGCAATTTCTCAGCTGGACTTGTGTACACAGATTTTGGATTTTGTTCCTGAAATCTGTTGTAGCCACTGAAACAGTTTGGGTTCACAACCTAAAGTGCTCTGATTACCACGGGCAGTGCCAGTAACAGTTAGCCTTTAAAATGTAGCATTCTCTTCCTTGTTGAAACTGATTTTAAAAATTATTTACTGTGTAAACTGTAATGTTATGCAATGGGGAATACAGTGGATCCCACACGTTTTGTGACTCAGCATCAACATCAAGCATCCCCGTGCATGCGTGGGTTTTCTCCGGGCTTCCTCCCACATTCCAAAAACATGCTAGGTTAATTGGAGACTCCAAATTGTCCATAGGTATGAATGTATGTGGGAATGGTTGTTTGTCTATATGTGCCCTGTGATTGGCTCGAGACCAGTCCAGCGTGTGCCCCGCCTCTGGACAGCTGGGATAGTCTCCAGCACGACCCACGACCCTCAAATGAATGAATGAATGAGAGAAAATATAAAAACCCAAGAACCTGATTTGGCAGCCGAAGACCAGGTCTGGTCTGGGTAGGATAGGTCTAGTCTGAGAGCTTAGTGGAAGAGCCAATCTCATTCCTACAATGGAGCGGGGCCACACGATGGTCGTTTGGATGGTCACCTTCATTAGCGTCCCATTCAGATGTAATGATTTGTCATGGACCCACCTGAAACCAAGGTGGCCGTGCTTTATTTATTTGTTAGAGGCTAAATGGCTAAATCTTTTAGGAAGGGATGAAAGGACAGTGTTGTATGTGGGAGAAAGATGGTGTTTGTTTGTTAAACAAGTTTATCTGAGTTTCTCAGATAGACCTGACACACATGGAATAACAACGCTTTTGCATCAGCTAATCTTTTCATCCTCATCCACCTTGTTTTTGTTCTTTCTGGAATGAGAGGCACTCTATACAAACGACCAGCTGGCGTAACCACAGGTTTTGAGGGCATCCCTCTGGTACTCTTTCTCTTTCGCCTGTGAGCTGGTGGGAACATTATCAGCTCTGTGTTGTAGCATTTTAATAACACCCAGTATGTGTTCCAGTGGGTGGTGTGAGTGAAAGAGTAGGTACTGGTCAATGTGTGTGGGCTTTCCAGAAACACCAACATCCAGTCCAAAAAAGCCAACTTATTGTCTTCGGCATCCTCATGTGCGAACCTGATGATTTTACCAGTGACGTGGTGCTGTTCCCTTAAAGGAGCTCAGAGCACTCAGTTCAGAGACTATGCATGTCCTCCATGTTGAGGTTGGTCACGACAGGAGATTGGTGACTCCATAGCACAACCGTGAGTTCACATGAAGATTAGATTAGATTAGATTAGATTAGATTACAATAGTGCAATGAAGTAGTGCTATGAAGTGATGGGGGGGGGCATAGTTCAGCGGGGGGATGTAAGTAGTGGAAGGGGTGGGCAATGGGGGGCAGAGTTCAACAAGGAGACAGCTGTTGGGAAAAAGCCGTTCCTGAACCTGGTGGTTCTTGTCCGTAAGCTCCTATAGCGCCTCCCTGAGGGTAGGAGGGCAAACAGTCTGTGCGCTGGGTGGTATGAGTCCTTAGCAATTTGTGATGCCCTCCTGAGACAACGCTTCCTGTAGATGTCCCCGATGGCAGTGGGGCTCCGGCAATGCGTTGGCCAGATTTCACTACTCTCTGCAATCCCGCAAATGGTCTTTTAGTGAACAATAGTCTCTTGTGGGTATAGCCGGTAAAAAAGTCCGATGCTAATGGTTTCTGACTTCTCCAATATTTACAGGCGCTGTATTATTTTCTTGTTATACCCACTGGTTGTGTCTCTTTTCAGTCTTTGATGAGTATTGGCATCATTAAGAAGTATAAGTAGCTTGTCATGGTAGTTGGTTTTGTTAATTACTCCCCTTGTCTGCTGGAAGGATTGTGATGTTTTTATCTACAGGTACGCTAGTAATGTCACAGCTTTTATATCCTCAAGGGTGAGGTTGGAAGGGGAGGCCTTATTCCAAATGTGGATCCAAACGCCGCAAAAACGTGAGGATTTACTGTAATACAACTCAGTACAGTAGGACTGTATGTTATCACATACCACAGTATTAATTAGCCCTGTACCCTAGAAACCGCCCATGACTGATACGGGAAAAGGCCGAAATGATACTGTGTCAAAGCCCAGGGCTGTGATACTGATAAAATATAGAGTTTAACCATGTCCAGTATCAGCCACCGTAGCTGTCCACTCAGAGTGCGCTGCTCTGGAAACAACCAGTCAGAGAACACACAGCGCATGAGCGTGAACACACAGCGTTTGTTTTGCTGCCGTCTGTGCTCTGTCAACATGTTGGCGGTATGTAATAAACTGACATGTATATGTACATGTAATAAACTGAAAATTTTCTGGAAACAAAATAGTCTTTTGATTAAATAGTACGTGATAATAAGCTCATGATTAAATAGTATGTGATAATAAGATCATCACAAACCATGTCTATGTCGGTCTCGGGCTGATACTGACACTTGGGGGCATCATACCTGGCCTGATACCAGACAAACCATGTGATAATCTATATTTCCCAAGCTTTTCAAGGTCTGATTCGGGCAGGTACACGCCAGGAAAAAATGATTTCAGAGCGCATAAGTTGGCTGTGTTCAGCCATGTCTCTGACACATTTAAACAAAATACAGAACCTGCAGTTCTTCTTAAACTGCGTGGGAATGAGCTCGCCAGTATTCTTCAGCAAAGAAAGAGACAATATTGTCAAAGCACTTTCAGCCCCTTGAAACCATGATCCCATATAAATGAGATCCACATATTATTATAATCACTTTCTGGAGATGTACAGTATTTGTGCTCCTTGTTAAACCTGGGTCCAATTTGTTTAAGTTTGTAAGATTATGAATTTGACATCCACAAGTCACAGCCTAGGATGTGTGTGGAAGTGGATGTCGGCTGGGATGGAATCGTATGTGAATAATATATAATGAGACTCTACCTGAACCCTTCATCCTCATGTTGACATTTTAATTACAGCACAGCAAAAATAGGTGTCAGAGCAACACTGCTTTTTTTTACCAATATTTTCATTTTTGGAGGTTGTTGCAGGAAAAAGCAGCTCTCGTGATCCATCATTAAAACCCATCATCAAAACTCCTTATACTGGCAGACGGGCAATTAATAAGATCCCTCTTTGGATTTCTACTTGACATTATATGACAGAAATATTTTATGAGCATTCATAAAAATTTTAAAAATTAAAACAGAACTGAATAAACCTGTTGATATTTTAGTCCCCCTTCCCTGTGTTAATAATAATAAGAATTGTATTTTAATGATCACTGTTGAACATGCATAATTTGTGCTGAAATGTGTTCCTTAGTGTGAAGCATTCCTCACCCTTTTCCATATGTGTTAGAAATATTGAAATGGTTTTGATGACCTTCAATAAAATGTTATTTTCCACCAACATTTTGGCAATGTTTTTAAAAATAACTCCTACAGCTTAAGCTTTTTAATATTGCTCTGTTTATTGAAAAATGAAATGAAAAATGTAAAATACAAATATAAAGCTTTCAAAAGACAAATTCATAATATATTTTATTCTACACTGGCCACTTATTGTCAGTAATGTTAGTGAGACAAACAATGTTTTTTGGGTACATTTTTCTTTGTTACAAAGTCATAATTAGCCTGTTGCAAACTCCACACAGCAATAGCAGAGGGTGGAATTGAACTCGGGTCTCCTAGCTGTGAGGCCTGCGTGCTAACCACTCATCCTCCAAGAATATTTATTTATGAATAATTGGTTATTGACTTCATAGACAAGCCCTAGTGTGTTGTGTGTTTGGAGATATAGCATTATTATTCTGAAATCTGCAAGGATTCTTCAAAAGGATATTTTTAAGAACGAGGAAATAAACATGATCAACTGCTGCATGGATGGAATTCAGGCCCTTCAGGGTTTTGTAATGTTGCGATTGCAACAGTTCTTGCGAATTCAACCAATCCCTGCAATCCTCGCAACTTTGTCCAATTAATTTGTTGTGCTCTACAGTTTAATCGTATATAACAGAGAAACGGACCAAAACAAAAACAACATGTATTTGGATTGACATAACTGGACAGTCTGTAGGCCATCGGGTGTTAGGAGTTGGCTTTTCTTCTTCCTGAATAGCGTGGCTCAAGTAAAATGAAGCCGGGAACTTCAGAGCTTTGTCTGTCGTTTTTCCTAAATCTGTTGCTGGGTGCCCATGAGCTACACCATTAATGTCCTCAAGTAAATCTGCTGTCCGTGGGACTGGCAGCTGGGATCAGAAAGCAAATCAATGTTGAGCTACTGTGCTACTAACATGTGATTTAGTGTATAGAAATTTGATTTTATGTGGCACTATTTTCAGTTCAATTGTAGAACTTCTACTGAGCTCAAGACAGGGATTTTCATCAGATATGCTTTTGGATGTGCATTAAATGAAGCATGATGCTTGTCCTCATTCGGGTCACAGGGGGGTATGCTGGAGCCTATCCCAGATGACTTTGGGCAGCTGGGAGGCTGGGTACACCATGGATTGGTTGCCAACCAATTACAAAGCACATAGAGATGAACAACTATTCTCACATTGATACCTAGGGTCAATTCTGAGTCTCCAATTAACCTAGCATGATTTTGGAATGTTCGAGGAAAACCAACAAGCACAGAGGGATAACATGCAAACTCCACTAAGTGATGCCCAATGGAAAGATAACGGATCTCCTTACTGTGTGGCCAAAATGAAATTGTCAGATACCATTTGTGTAGATATGCGATCTATGAGCCATCACTTTAAAGGGGATCTCTTACGCTCATTTTTTGACCTTTTGTATTGAGTCGTGGACTCCTACAGAGCAGTTACACACAATAACAAACACAGAAAACTTTCTAGATCTGCAGAATCTACACCTATTTCAGCTCTACTTTCTTGGATTTGTGCTTCCAGCCAAAACAGTCTGTTTTAATTTATTCCACCCACGGCCCACTCTGCTGTGATTGGTCACAAGCCTAAAGTGCTTCCGAATTACAAACGAACCAAACTTTCTAATATCATGGGTGTAAAAGTTGATGATAAATGAATAAAGTATTTGCAGAGCTCATTGAAAAGTGTTTAGTAGCTCCTGGCAGCTCATGAGCTACTGACTGGTGCACCTCCAACCTTGCCTACCCGAGGAGGAGCACTCGTTGTCACACACATTTTGTCAGTGGAGCTCAAATGCCAGATGTGGGGTCGCCGCGTTTACGAACTGCAGACCATCTTGGCACAACATCGTTAGTGGAAATGTGGTCATTCCACTTTTTTGCAGGACTACCATGTTCCAGACAGCGAGCACTGTGGATCTCTCCACCTCAGTGGACGCACAGCATGTCCGACATCAATGCACCTTTCCGGCGAGAGCACGCTGTTTCTGGCTTCGGCAACAGTTTGGCAGATATTACACATTCATGTTCACAAAAAATAGTCCCTGTTGAAATGCCGTTGACAGATTAAAAAAAAAAATAGTCCAGGGTGTACCCCGCCTCTTGCCCGAAGACAGCTGGGATAGGCTCTAGCACCCCCCGCAACCCTCGTGAGGATAAGCGGTAGAAAATGAATGAATAAATGAACAACTTTTGCCTGAGCTTGCCTCGTAAACAGAGAAGTAGAGCTTGGGGAGGCGACAGGAGCCTGGCGGGTGGGGTTGGGTTGAGAGTGTCACGCTCATAAGGAAGCCTGCTCCTCCGTGACATCACAAGGGAACAGTTTTGCAAGGCTTTATGAAACCTAGCGTTTTGAGACATCCCAAACTTCTTTTAGGACTCACTTCCAAATGCACAAACCTCATTATTTGAAACATTCGCATCATTTAAAATAATACAACATTCTAACTACATTTATAGGTCAGAAAAGTGGAAAAAGCATAATAGGTCCCTTTTAATGCCGGCTACTCTGGTAGCTGGCTGCAAAACGTAACACAGTGCTTACATAGCTAAATAAAAGGTAGGCACATGAAAAAGTGATACAACAAAGAACTCACATAATTGCATGTAATGTAATCTTGATGGCATCTGTTCAATAACATGGAAGCTAAGCTCGCTCTTGTGTCTTTTTTTGTCAATAATTCAGCTAGAGATACATTCTCCAGCATCCCCAGGACTTTCATTTGTCAGCACTAATGACCACAGTTCCCTGGCTGTCACGCTACTGTTTTTTTACCTGTAATAATGGACTGATCAGTGACTCTGAGGCAAAGCACCTGGGATGATGAGAGAAAGTTTGCATTGAACTCATTTGAGTTTGCACTACGCGGTGTTTAGTACAGTGACTAGAGCAAAAGAAGACATCTGCTTGGGGGAGCAGGGCTTCTTCACAGCTTTCTATTATTTATCCAACAAACTGAGGTTATGAAAAGCATCCTCAAAGGAAAACTTTTTTTTTATTTTGCCCATCATCCACAATTCTTATGTGAGACTTGAACGCACGTCTTTCGCTTTTCTGTGCATTCTAAAGATCTAAAAACAGATCATCAGATGCAACTAGGGGAGCTCCGATAGATCGTGATCAGCTTGAAAAAGGATGGTATCGTCATATGTCGATACTTTATAACGGCAGATACATCTGCTGATCAGCTCCGCCGCTATTGCAGCAACCAGCCTATAGTGACCCTCCCCTGCCCACTTTCCCTACACAAAGCTAAAACAAGCATGTCTGCTGTGAGAGTGAAGTTTTGCACTTTGCCATGTGACGAGATCATCGGTCGGCCAGCGGCTAGTAACCCTTGAGGTGCACGGGAGGTGACAAACAACCGCGACCAGCAAAAACCCCCACCAACACATTGCAAACTTTGTACATGGGAGGCAACGAGCAGCAGTGACCAGCCACACCAGCGAGCGACATACCCCTTCCGGAGTGAATTGTACGAGCCTCTGTGGTTTAGATTGACTGTCAGATGTGGTGGGACTATGGGGATATCAAAGTAGTTCAGAGGAGGAAAAGCGGCTGGTGTTGACAATTTGCTCTGGATGTCAATGTGTCACTCACGGATGATCGGTATCGGTATTGGCAGCATAAAACCCTGATCGGAGCTGTTCCACCTACAATGCCTTCTGATATAACGTCCTCCGTGATCGCAAAGTATTAGGCCAGTGCCGAAGGGTAACGCAAAATATTGGAGCTGCTTTCCACTGTTGCTGTGTTTTTGTTCTTCAGTTTGGAAAAGTTAACAGGTGTACTGTTATTTTCTATGTTGCTATGTGAAATCAATGCAATGATAATTCATAATTACCAAAAATATGGCAAAATACTATATTACATGTACCAGTAATAGTTACTACATGGATACAGCATTTATATAAAATAATTTTGGAGGAGTTTTAACAGCGGAATTTCTAGGCAGAATAGCTGTGTCCTATTAGGCACATTGACCAGCTGCCTCTTTTTGTCTGTTTTTACACATTTAGAATACACATAAAAGAGAAAGACGTGTTCACATATCACATAAGGATTGTGGATGATGGGCAAAAAAAAAAACAAACAAACAAAAAAACGCAGGTTTCATTCAAATTACTTCTTCTGGCAATGGATATAAAATATAATTAAATAATTCAGGCTGGTCTCATATAAAAGGTAGGGGAAACAATGGTCTTAGGTGTTTTCCAAGTGGCTTTTAATTTTGATAAATGAATTCTCTCCATGTGAGCCACTCATTGACGTTTATTATTAATCGCAGTGGTTCTCTTGAAAGTAAGACCGATTTGCTTCTTATGAAATAGTGATATCATTGGGCTTTTCTGGAGGATTTTCATTTCTCTGCATAATGATATCAGTGGTATTAGTCATAATCCTTCTCTTTGTACAAGCAAGTTCAGCTCGGCTTAGCCTGTAGGACAATCCTACGGGCCTAGAACAAAATAAGTGGAACAATGAGAGACACAGCGTAGAGCGTATTGTACTGGGAAAAGAAAAAAAACACAATTCACAAGACTGATCAGAGTCATGGCTGTTGGTAAAAATCAGATAGTTTCTTGACTCAAGTATTGAAGCAAACCATTCATTCATCCATTTTATAAAGTGCTTGTCCTCAATAAGGTCACAGGTGAGCGGGAGCCTATCCCAGCTGACTTCGGGCGACAGTCGAGGTGGACTAGTCATCATATTCATACCGATAGACGATTTCCCCAGTTAGTCGAGCATGCATGTTTTTGCAAACACCACACAGAGATACTCCAACGGAAACTTCAGCCCAGAACCAAACCATACAAAATGGAACCTTGGTTAGCATCATTAATCTGCTCCAGAATGTCCAACTCTAACTGAAACATACTCTAACCAAATCAAATATTCCAATAATAAGTAATGTAAATCAAACGAATCCCATCCAGAAAGCCAAAAACAAAACATGTTTTTATAGCTTTACAATTATAGTTTTACATGCAGGAGGCAATTCATAACGCACAGAAATGATGAATGAACAGTATAAACATTTAAGGTTACTTTTATTGAAAACCTGACTGCTACCAAGGACACAGTGTGGCAGAAAGATCAGTTATTTCTTGAATTCAATAATGTCGCTCATGTCAAATCACTGCTTTAAAATAACCCAAAATGGAGCCAAAGAAAGTCACTTTTGTGCTTTTGTTTCAAAACATAACTTGTAGCAAAACATGAAGGTGGTGTCTGTGTTGATCTTGCTGCCACGTTGTGTCTTTTGCAACAATAACATCTTTGATCACTTTGATTTATTATTAACTCATACAATCCCAGCCATTTTTGATGATTTTGACTGATTTTTCAAGGTTTCTTGGGCTATATAAACCAAAAGAAAGATGCGACTCTCATCATTCATCAGAAAAAAAATGTTTGTTCTTACCTTTTTCCGTCCTTTAGTAATCAGCAGTAGAACATAGGTAAGTTCCCGCAAAATATCAGTTCCCAACAAAAAAAGGGACATAAAAAGGCTTTTTGTGAAAAGATAAATTTCAAGCATAATTTTCACTTTCACACAAATTTGTCCATATAAATTTAGCCAGGATGAAACAAAGATGCCACAACATACACATATATTTTTTAACAAATATAACACAAAATATAACCATTTAAGAACACAGTCGGACTCACTCAGTGTATCAATAACATGACAAGATGCGTGCCATATTGTATGCTAACCGGAAAATTGAACATGTAACATAAACAGAGGCAAAATGTTGGAGTTCATTTTGGATGTTAACTGAAAAACCTGCTAACCGGGGCGTATGCTAATCAAGGTTCCACTGTACAAAACCAAACAAAAAAAAACTGGTAGAGTGCAGAGTCCCTCCAATTGTTAACAATTCAATAAACTGAATTGTAATAAAATAAACTGAAACTTGTGTTTTATTGTCCAGCCACATTCCTGTAGTGATAAATGATGTTGAGGTGAGATTTCTGTTCTCTTCTGGTGTTATGATCTTGACAAGGTCCATAAGGCAGTGTGGTGGGACACATGGCTGACTTCCATGAAAACAGCATGAGATTGCTTTGAGCTCAGTGAGCGTAGGTGTAAATGTGAGGACGGATTCACTAGGCCATTGTGCCGTGCTGGACTTGCTCGTGATGCCCCCTCCCTCTCCTGACGCCCGCTGGCCTTTGCTTACACTGAGCATTTGAGTTTCAGCCCGTTTTCTTGTCCCATCTTTTCCATGGTATTATTTCCCTGACCTTGTGGGTGTTTCCAATTTTATTTAGAGTAATTATGGTAATTTATTTTGCACACTGTGGTGGCTGTCAATTACTTGCGGGAGGAGTGATCACATTAATAAAATGGCACATCTTTCATACACACATAAATGTAGTGTGGGTGAGTGAGCATTCTGTGGGATGAACTTATGAATTTTTTGGAATCTCTGTAAATGTGAGTGTGAATGGTTGTTTGTCTATATGTGCCCTGTGATTGGCTGGCGATCAGTCCAGGGTGTACCCTGCCTCTCGCCCGAAGACAGCTGGGATAGGCTCCAGCACCCCCGCGACCCTCGTGAGGAAAAGCGGTAGAAAATGAATGAATGAATGAATGGAATCTCTGTATTTTATTGATATTGTGAATTTTGTCGGTTATCATTACAAATTTGTAAGATGGCATTTCAAACGTTATAGCTATCTTGCTCTATCTTGTGCTCTCTTCGGACTCTTTTAATTCTTCCAATTCGCTCTAGGAGGAGACAGAACAGTTCCATCATGACTCAACTGGCAAAAAAATGGATCCCTCTCTCCACATTGCTATGCAAACTTGCACTGTAATTCAGTTGGTTCTTGGTTTCCACAGATTCAACAAAGGGTGAATGAAAATCGGTTGTAACCAACACACAGCAATCAAAACAATCTTATGCCCTCTGCTTAAGAAGACATTCATGTGTCATTTCACTTAATAGTGCTTAGTAATTTATATCATTTATCCATTAACCTTGTGACAAGTACAAAAATAGCCAGCCATTTGTATATGATATTGACTGATTGAATTTGTATTGATTTTTTTTTTACCATTATGGGTTGGGCAGTTAAATTGCAACATATTTTATTACTGGGGACGCGCCGATGATATCTGTTTTGTTTCCTATTGTGCACAAAATTGACTTAAAATGATTCCTTATCCTTTTGTTTTTAATCTGGAAAAAATATAGTAAAAAAAAAAATCATTTTTTTTGGGTGAAAAATTAATGAATAAATGATACACATTTTCCGATTTGAAAAAACAAAATTTCATCCACTATGATTAATACAATACACGTTTCAGTCTGCAGTCCATTTTTATCAGTTATTATACCCTGTTGCTTTGCTCGAATAAAATATATACATTCCTTCTCTGTAGGTTGTAAGTGCTTGTTAAGTTACCCATTAATTTGTTCATATTGATTTTTACACGGTCGCAGGCACGCTGATCTAATATTAAAACCTCCTGCCGGCTCTTTAAAATGTTCAGGGGCATTTTTTATTTTGTGAAGTGGGTCACACAAGTGAGATTCTTTTCATGATGATCAATAATGGTGGGATATTTCTATGCACATGGTTATTACTTGTGTTAGTGCTGCAATTACCACATGGTGGGTATTGACACAAAGCGCTCGGTTGTCTCCAGGGCATTCTATTATGTTTCTTACCAATAGTGACACTAGAGCTGACTTTTTTTTTTTTTCGCCTTTGCTTGGATTACCCTTTCTCTGTGGCGTTATTGATCTTCCTGGCATTTACCTTGTAGATGTGTACTCCTGCCCGTCTGAAATTCAGTGGCTTGTGCCATGAGAACAAATTGGAATTTTTGTGAGCGTCCAGATTTCTGACAAAGTAACATCTAATTGGGAATTAATTGGGAATAACAGATGTTTCTGAAATTTTCATGATCACAGAAATTTGGGCAATCACATTTTTGGTTCCTATTGCTTTAACATTGACTCAAATAAAAAGCTGTGATTGAGAAAATCAAGAGAAAATGAAACATTTATTTGGTTAGAGTATGTTTTGGTTAAAGCTGAACCTTCTGGAACGGACTAGTGACGCTAACCAAGGTTCCACTGCACAAATGGAGGAAAACAATGTTGACCAAGTGCTGTAGGTTGAAAATCTTTGTCTTTAACACAAGTCACATGTAAATGTGCAAACATTGGTGAGATTCAGTTTCTGTTCCGGTTAAGTCAGCAACTGACATCAGTCAGCAAGTTTGAGATTGTCGAGATAAGCAGGTTCCACATCATACGTATATCATTAAATTAGAACAGAAAACAAGTTAGTAGAGTTCCCCATTCTAGCACACAACTCTTTGGTTATACAAGGACACTGGCAGCAGGTCGGCCAGCAGCCATGCTCCCTGCCTGAAGCACTCCCTCACTTGACCGTATTAAAGAACAATGACCTATGTGACGTGATTGATCTCTCAGAACTGGCAGCTGGACAACATATTTCCATTTTTTCCTCCTCTTCCAGCAGACAGAGAGACTTTGAAGGTCAGACGGGCAGACATCCGTCAACAGTAACTGCCCACATACTACTTCCCATAGACCTATCAATAACATTTTGGACATTTCTAAAGGCAAATAAATGTTAATTTTTTAAACCTATCATAAAGTACGTTGGCTGAAAATTTTACAAAAGCTAACTTTAGTTGGTAATCTTTGCGAAATCATTAGCTAACAACAAACATAACTAGCACAGGGATATAATGTTTGCAGCATGGTTGAATGTTGGCGCCCTCTAGGTAGGTGGAGGATTCCACTGCATACATTCCTCATCCCAGTAGTCAACCTTGTACTTTTGCTGACATCATTTAAAAGGCATGGGCATTATTTGATTAGCCTCTATGGTTGTGTGCTGTTGGGAAAACATTGTTAAATATTTCAATAGCTGACCAATAGAAAGCTGCTTTTACAAAAATGATCAAATGAGCTGGGATACCACAAATGGCACTAGAGCTTATTAACTGTATTGCACCATTGACTTTTGTCTGTTGCTCATCTTTATAACTAGAAACTGCTTCATAAAACAGCTGTTCAGCAGCTGTTACTATGTTAGGAACTTATTTCTAAGAGAAAATGGTTTCATGGCATGTATTGCATTAATCCCCCTCCTGTGTTAGGGTCAGCACCGACCCGTTTTACATTTTAATGCATAAAACAAATCACATAACATTTGTTTATTGCATTAAGGCTTTTTGACTTTGTCAGGAAACTCTATTTCAACAAAATAAAACCAAAAAAATAATTTGTACTAAATTTTAAAATGATCTGGTTGAAATGATGACCACTGTATTGTTAGGGTCGGTTTTGACCCGGTTGTAATAATATGATTATAAAGCAATATTTTGAGCCAAAACTGAAATCATAAGTGTACAGCTCTTCTTTTCATCATGTAAGCTTCAGGGAATCCTCATTTTGACCGCTTTTCCAGTACACCAGCATAAAAACAATGTCCAGATATGTGAGGTGAATTCACTCATTTGATTGGCTGATTTCACATTTACAATTTGGATCATGGAAAGAATGGCAAGAAGTACAGTGAACCAAGATCTGGACCTGTTCTGCCTTTTGATTTCAGTTTATACTAAAGTTCTGTAACTGAAAACAATAAGTACCTTTTCTTGACATTAATATATATGGGTCAAAATTCACCCGAACACCACAGAGGTTTCTTTAGTGATTAATACTAAAATGAGAAAATAAATAAAAGTATTGATTTAAGAGATATGTTCTGTAGCTCTCAGTAATAGCCAGGTAACAAAATAACCTTCAATTTATTAATATGATTCTTTTGACGTTCATTTTACCATTTTTGGAAATTGAAATTGAGGGGTATAGTGACAAAAAAAGGCCTACATGCCCACACCAAAAAGTATTAAAACCAACATTTTCATGGATGAGGAAGCCTAAGAAGGTAACCAAGACATGAGAAGCAAATTTGATGGTAACTTATTGTTTTTGGTTTATTTTATAGCTGATTTAATACATGGGTCAAAACCAACCCAGTAACATAAGAGATGATACCAGAAAGCTAACACAAGAGGAAGGTCAAAAATGGAAAGGAATAGTCATAGGAGTAGCTAATCAAATGGCAATTGTAAAAAAAATGTATGGAACAGTGGATAATGATCTATTCGGCATTTGAAGGCTATTGCTTCTCTTTAGCCTTACTCAACGGTTCTTGGCTATCAGGCAAGTAGTCGATGATTACTCAATTTAAATTTCAATTTGTGTTATAATAAGAGCAATATAGTTGGCTACACTTCTGGTCTCATCATCAATCAGGAAGATCCAGTAAGATCTCAGAATCAAAGTACACAGAGGCTACAGTTGCCACGCCCCTCAAGAAAGTTCAAGTCAAGTTTGTGGAAGAGTGAGAGTTAAGCTTGTGTGAGTGAGACCAGTGTATATATTGTGTAGCTGCCTCCTGTAGCATTTTTTAATCGGCCATATGTCACTGTTACACAACGTTGATTGTGCTAAGTGATTGTGTATGTTGAGAAGACCTTATATATGAGAAGCTAGAATGAGACTCAAAATGCACGGAACGCTCTTGAATCTTGTAGTGAAATAATAACAAACAAGTAAAAAAAAAAACCATTTTGTATGCAATTGATATTTCATTAAAACATTAATTCATGAATACTCATCCTGACAAATGCTGCTATTTGAGATGCCAGATCACAAATGTTTCATTCCACTGCCTTGACTAATTGGCAGTAATAGACCACAAAGTAGCAAGCATAAATTGCATAGAAACGGCCCATTCATTACATAGTAATAGGTTACATTACAAACAGCAAGTGTTTACATATGAATGTCATGCTTCTTTTTCTATAAGCAGCCCTAAAAATGTTGGCCCTGATTTATTTTCTATACTGTACATATTTTCACTCCCCAATCCATACAACTGCTACTCCTGTTCAATTAATTTTTAGTAGATCTGACACTGATAAATGATTATTAGGTGTTAAATGATTGATATTGATGTACTTATTGGCAGGACTCATTTGTACAATCCCTGGCAGTGGATCTTTGCATTAATAAAACACTAAGTGTTGTGGCCAACTATTGGACTCTGGGGGGTCAATCACTTAGAATTTGGCTATCAAATATAATCCATAATTACCGTATTTTGCGGAATAAAAGTCACACTTTTTTTCATAGGTTGCTTGTTCCTGCGACTTATACTCCAGAGCGACTTATAAATGGAAAAAAAACCAACTGTTTATGTTACACAAACACTGGACATTTCTGTTCATGTTTATTTTTTGTGTAGCTGAATAACCATTGTATTAACATATCTTACATATATCTTACATATATTCAGCCTGTTCGCTTGCCTTCCAAGAGGACGTAATGTCTGTTTTGGTCAAGTAGTTTGTAAAATAAATCACCCGCACAAAATGTGACTTATACTCCAGTGCGACTTATTTATGGGTTTTTTTTCTACCTAGTTATGCGTTTTTGGCCTTGTGCGACTTATATTCCGGAGCGACTTGTAGTCCAGAAAATACAGTCTTCATTTTACAGACTACACTTCATTTCACTAACAGCAGTCACATCATCCTCACAGAACCCTGAGTTGTGTCACATACATCAGGTATCTTTTGTTTTTTGATTGTGTTGCGTGGTTTGATTTGGCATCGAGCATCTGCACTATTCCAAAGAACAAAGAGGCAATAAAGGCAGATGATATGGCTCAAGCAAGGACGGCCAATTTTGAAGAAGTATAAAATGATTGCTATTGTGGATAAATGAAAAAGAGCTTGGTAGCGTTAGTGCGGCTTCTTAATATGCAAATAGGCTAAGAAGTTGCACGGTGATTGACAACAGCTGTTGACAACGGATGCCGCAGGGCCCTAAGAAGCTGCTTCGGGGAGAAACACACAGATCTGTGCCAGAAATGATCCACGACAAAGGTCAGATGCAGTACAGTACTGAACTGATTATCACACGCTTATTTTTGTGTTATTTCTTCATAATGTGGTGTGTTTTCCTGTATGTATATGTATTTTTATCTGAAGCCATAGAAACAAGGTAAAGATAACTTGTTAGAGATGTGTACTATACCAGTCATGAACAAGAGGTTTTTATAAAGGGGACTCACCTTTTTCAGGCCATTATTGTCGGATGTTCATTGTTCATTTATTTGTTAAAGCGTCTGATGTGTCAGTCCTCTGACTGACGGGACATCAGTCCAAGGTTTTTCCATGCATCTCATCCAACATCAGCTGGGAAAAACATCAGCTCACTCGGGACTCTGAATAGGATAAGTGGTATAACAAATGGATGGATGTTTGTTACCACCCATTATGATTTTCTGGACCATCTGCACAGATATGTTTATGGTTTGAAAGCAACATCTGTGGTTCAATGCAAAAAAACCCAAATCTCTATGACAACATAAATGTTGTGGTGCATTACCTGTTTTATTTAATTTAACATTATGATAAATGCGGCTTTAAATTTACCTTGGCTACACTTTTAAACCTTTGGAATTTACTTTTAGTTCAATGTATGTGCTAAAGACAGAGGCAAAGTCATGTTTACTAACTCCCTACCTCCTGTGCAGGAGATCATGAAAGAATTAAACCTCCTTTCTCATTTTTTCCACATAAAAGTCTGTTGTTTCAACATTCCACACTGTTATAAACTCATGAAGATGATTATCCTCCTTTTTATTTGCCTGCTTGTTAATTTACATGGAATACACAAATCAAAGATTACAAACTGTAATCATGTAAAAGATTAAAAACAATTACATGTAATTACAAGTTATACCTGTAAGTTTTTCATTTTTCCTTCACAGTCAGCGTAAAAAACACCCACGGAGACAGATGGAGACAAGCGGCAAAGAGACGGTGCTTCGGATGTTTTTGCAGTTATGGATGTGTAATTTTCTCATCTTCACACTGGGTCTCAAGTGGAACAAACCACACTACAGTTCACTTAGGCCCCATCCACATGGTAACACTCCACAGTGCTCTGTCACTAAATAGCCACATCCACAAGGCACTGTATTACAGGGCGAAAAACGATGGCATACCTAAGACGCACCTACATATGACGCTGGAAATAGACACACCAAATCAACAGAAGAAGAAAGAACGCATGCGCACAAGGTGTGTCATGGCCCCCTTCTCCAGCTTAATTACAAACTTCCAATGAAGTGGGATTATGTCTCTGAGTCACTTTGAAGAAAACTAATTTAAGGAGAATGTTGATCTTGGGTTATGCCAGTTGAAATATTCGGTCACTTCTGGTCACGTGAAGGTGTCGGACATCTCATAGTTTTCAGTTTGACAGCAAGACAGTGTTGTTTTTTTTCCCACCCTGGAAGCTGTTTTTTGCTGTTAAAGGGCACGCCTTTGCAGGGCTCGACAATAACGATGTACCGATGGCCCGGGGCAAGTTAAAACAAAATTCGGGCAAGTAAATCTAATCAGTGATATTCCCGTCGGGCAAGTACACTTTGGCATGCCATACTGCCAAGAGTTTTTTTAAAAGCGGTTCTTGTTGGGTGTTGGTAAAACACGGACTGCGTAATTCCGGTGGTAATTTGCAAACCGATCCTTGCAAATCATGAAATGGAACAATCAGAATCGTTTATTTAGACCACGGTCCGTAATCCACAGTCCGCCTTTTTAACCACACCTGTTCTTGTTCACGATCAACCAATCAGCGATGGTTTGACTACGAAAACATCTATCATGGCGTCCCTGACACCATCGTCTAATTCCTCAACAACTTCTGAAGGAAAACACCAAAAAGTGATGAACTAGTGCCTCCTAAACAAGTATTTTATTAGCGGCAGCAAATCAAATGATGGCACAGGTGAGTGAATCACATTGCTGTGACAATTTGAAGTGGTCACAATGAAACGCCACCGATTAGATCCAATACCAAGTGCTGATTTTGCACAAGCTACAAAATCTAGCGATTCAATTTCTATGTGTATTTTTCTCACCTTTGCTTCACAAATTATTGTTTGACCATTGAGCATTTTTTTCTGGATTAAAAACACTTTACTAGTACACAAATGTGTCTATTCAATAATGTTTCATTGTGGTGCACAACTTATAAATATCACTGCTTACTACGACTACGATGTGTAAGGTAGTATGGCATGCCATGTTAACATACATCTCCATTTTTTTTCAGACATTCCTCCAAATACAATGGATCAGTACTATTATCTGATGAATTATCAGCATATATTCCTGTTAGTTTGATCTGACTCAGGTTGCAATAGTAAAGAACATATACTTGTGTTTAACTTGTGTTGACATTTATTATTTAATAAGCACAATGTTTATTCAAACCTGAATGTACTTTTATTTATCAAGGCAAAGTGCCTAGAAGTCTCTTGACAATCCAGATTTCCAGGAAAACAACCACAAGAAATGATAATCATTCCATCTTTACTTGAGATTCTCATGTGATGCCACAAAAATTAGATGATATCATTATGGCAGTCTTTTCATTTTACATGGGGCAAGTTCGGGCAAGTAGTTCTCACCTTAAGGATTCCCCATGGGCAAGTCATTTTTGTTTTTAATGTAGAGCCCTGCTTTGCCTTGTAGATGAAAGGCTGAAACGATAAACTACCTTACCATTTCCGTTTGCTCTCAGAAGTGTATGGAGACCCAGCTCTTGACGCAGTCTTGTTCACTTTTTGGTGCCATTTTTGGATGACGGCGAATATATATCAAATCAAACCGATATGTACCCATGCAAGCTATATCCCAAATTCAAATGCAGAGTGAATGGTCAATGAGTGTAGATAATGTGTGATGTATTTAAATTCTTGATGTTTAGAGTGGTACATTAGAGGTAGAAATTCAAAGGGACTTCATTGTGTGCAGTGGAGCCCTTGATAGCTTTTATGGTGGAAGATTTTGCTGGACAAGAGCCACATTAAACATGAGTTGTTAATGTGAGCAACATCAGTCACGGCTGCCTTTTTGTGCTCTTGCTGGTTTCTGCAAGTCCCTAATGAGATGTTTTTCAATAAATTGACAAACTAAAGCAGGGATTATGTTTTGATGTAAAATGCTTACTACTTCTGCTTTTAGGCTTTCTCCACATACCCGTTAATCTTTTGTAATTGCTGTAATACCATCCTTAAGGAGGGTATCAATGTTGTGTTTTATGTTATTTCCTGTCCCTCTGGAAGGATTACTTAAAATGCTCGGCCTTATTTTTTCTTATTTCTCTGGCTTTGTTTTTTGAGAGTGTGGGCAGAGAAGCATGTGAGGCTGTTTGAGCTTTCCCTAGACATCAGGTCAGAGATTAACTGTTGGCAGCGTTTTTATAGTATGCATTTTTATTATTTTTCATATCCTTACATAGATAAACACACACACACACACACTATGACAGGCTGTTACTGTATGTATACACACTCAGTGCTTTGCTGAACTTTTCCAACCCTATTTTATATATTTTTTCTTGAATTTGGGTGCAAAACTTCCAGATTAATTTACTTATTTATATACAATATGAGTGTATGCATCTAATTTTTTAAATATTGTTTGTTTTAAACATAAGGTTTTGTCTTATGTGTTTATACGCGTACAGATGTTTTCTTTGTCTTTTGGACATACTCCACTGAATTCTTTTGGGATGCGCAATGCAGATATTAGAAAAATAAAGCATCATCACACCAAACACTTGGAGATCTACCAAAATTATGTTAATGTTTGCACCAGAAACATGGAAAAGAGCTGCTCTATTACTGCTGATGTCTTGTCCCTCACTGACTCTAATGACTCCAGTTTCAGTCCTATGATATCGCCTGCCTTTTTAATGAGTTTATTAATTCTGCCTGTGTGTCTTGGACTCTCTGTGTTACACACAAAAGAGTGATCACATTAATTAAATGACAAGTCTTAAAGGAAATCTCCACGTTTGTTTGGAATTTTGCCCATTATCCACAGTCATTATGTTAGACACGGATACACGTCTGTCTTTTCTGTGCGTTCTAAATATATAACAGACTAGGAATTCACGTAATTAAATGTGTTTATATGTATATACATATTAGGGCTGTCGATCGATTAAAATATTTGATTCTGATTAATCACATTTTGTCCATGTAAACTCACAATTAATCACATTTAATCACATATAGAAATACGTTTTTATCTAAGTAGCAATAAGTAGGGGAAATCACTTTGTGGTAAATGATTCAATGTGCTACTACAACAATAATTATATTGTTGCATGGTGCATGTACATGGTTTGCTTTTTTTGGCGATGTGTTTCGCCATTCGCAGTCGTTTGTCGCCTAGCGCGTGTGGCGCCCATTACAACAGGCAGCTGACAGTAATGGGTATCCTCAGGTATTGAAGGCCGTGCAGATGGGATGCAGACTAATGGCGGCAGTGAAATGTTCTTCTGAAAGAGGTCTTTTTCATCATCAGCAAATGTAATACTCATTTAAAGAAAATGTATAATGGCGGCTTTTTGTTCTATTTGTGCTGTTGGCACTTCATGAGTATAACAAAGGGCTCATTGCCCGGCACAGCTCCTAATCATGTCTCTTCAAATGCACATTCACAGAAGAAAAGGCACCTCATATTGTGTAAAAATGTTGACGTTACAGCACACATGCTAGCCGTCCCTAGTGACAATCAGGCCAGCATTCCTGATTCTCAAAGGCCAGGGCAGACAACATTAACAACACAGGAGCTGGAATCTGATCGGATGAAAAAAAAAAAAATCTGAAATAGACATGTTTTGTAAAAAGTACCCAACTGTAGAAGGGAGCGGTTTCGGAAGTACTACGTCTACTACATCTGCACTGGAGACCGTAAGAACTGGAGCTTGCTCAGAGACTGGCAATACACAAGAGTCATTCATAAAAATATCACAGCATCTTGTGTCTGAATAAAAAAAAAATAACAATAATTTATTCAGAAAATAAAAATAATGCTCCTCCCCACAAACAGAATGTTAACAGTGATCACCAGTAGGCAAATTAATGTCATTGATTAAATAAAATAAATTAAATAATTATTCAATTGCCTGTGACGAGTAAAGGATTTTGAGCAAGCAGCACCGATAATAGATTATATTACTGTAGATATGTGAATTCTCATGGGCTTTTTATGTTAAAATTGGCAACATTTTCTTTCAATTTTACTCAAACCTATTATGCTCTTCTTTCAACCCTTTGTGTTGAGTTGTGGACTCCTATAGAGTAGCTACACACAATAACCAGCACAGAAAACTTGCTAAATCTTCCATAATCTGCACCTAATCCAGCTGTATTTTTTTAGATTTGTGCTTCACGCCCAAGTGGTCTTTTTTTATTTATTCCACCCACGGCTTGCACACTCCGCTGTGACTGGTCACATGTCCAAAGTGCTACGGACAAACCCCACTTTCTAATATAGTGGGTATAGGAGGTGATAATAAATGAATACATTTCTGAAGAGCTAATTGAAAAGTGTTTAGGAGCTACTGGTAGCTCATGAGCTTCTGGCTGGAGACTCCAGACTTACTGTGTATATGAACACAGAGTGGTAACGTAGCACCGCTGGTGCGGTTGGAGCTCAGAGGAAGCCGGACATGTGGCAACCTTGCCTGCCCAAAGAAGAGTGCTCATTGTCCCACACACTTTGTCAGATGCGCCTTTGGTGCGGTGGTGCTCAGAAGCCGGGACGCACAGCGTGTCCAAAATTAATGCATCTTTCCTGGCGAGAGCGCGCTGCTTCTGGCTCCAACAACAGTCCAGTGTAAAATGCTCTTCATTGATTCATTTTCTACCACTTAGCCTCACGAGGGCTTACAGCCTCACCCATATAAGGAAGTCCACCCCTCTGTGACATCACAAAGGGACCGTTTTACCATGCCTTTTCAAACTGAGCGCATTGAGCTATCCCAAACTTCTTCTTCTTTTTTTTTGTTTACTGCATAGTACATTTTCAGCATGATGCAGTCTCTTAATGACTGATTTATAGTAATAAAAACATAGCAATATATATTCCATATGGGCTGTACGGCGGTCGAGTGGTAGGCGCACAGACCTCACAGCTAGGAGACCAGGGTTCAATTCCACCCTTTGTGGAGTTTGCATGTTCTCCCCGTGCATGCGTGGGTTTTCTCCGGGTACTCCGGTTTCCTCCCACATTCCAAAAACATGCTAGGTTAATTGGCGACTCCAAATTGTCCATAGGT
Source organism: Doryrhamphus excisus (assembly GCF_037039965.1). Taxonomy (NCBI): domain Eukaryota; kingdom Metazoa; phylum Chordata; class Actinopteri; order Syngnathiformes; family Syngnathidae; genus Doryrhamphus; species Doryrhamphus excisus. The sequence continues at coordinate 10,572,504 of NC_136365.1, forward strand.
ATGAATGTGAGTGTGAATGGTTGTTTGTTTATATGTGCCCTGTGATTGGCTAGCCACCAGTCCAGGGTCTACCCCGCCTCTCGCCCAAAGACAGCTGGGATAGGCTCCAGCACCCCCCGTGACCCTCGTGAGGAAAAGCGGTAGAAAATGAATGAATGAATGAATATTGCATATGCCAAGAGCTGGGTTTTCATAATAAGTGGATGGTGTCTTGTCAGGCAACAATATTACAGACCCTTAGTGATCGATTGCCATTCTTTCCATGGCAGGTCATGTAAAAATGTCTCAGGCCATCATTTTTGTAAAGGCTGTTGTTTCCAGTCTGAGATTGGATTACTAACATTCAGTCTGTGCTGCATGATGTCGGCACATGTTGTTGATTCCAGATTGATACATTTATTTGTATCGTAAACACACGCCTCATTGTGTCTACAATAAATCACTTCTGCTGTGCCTCCCTGAACAGCTCAAAGCTAATACAGATACCTCCATAATCACATTTGCCAGCTGTTTGTCGAGCTGCTGGGACATTTTTCACCTTGGAGACATCTAATAAGGCATCATCTTATGCTGTTTTTGTGACAACATAATGTAGTGTTTGGGAATACGTCCACAATTTACTTTGCCTACTGGGGCACGCACCATGTGCTAATGCTTTCAGACGACGGTTGACTTAAATGCCATAAAAGTGAGACAAATGTTCACCAAAACATTGTATGCTTTGCTTTTTGAAATCATAAGTGTGAATTTAAAACAATCTTGCATATGTTTCTATGAAATATTATGTATACTTTGTATGACGTTGAAACACCAGGGTGTACAATGTGTACAATGTACACATACTGAAGTCCTATTTAAGGCCTTTTTGGATCCAGTTTTTGGCTGTTATGTTGTTTTATAATACAATTTGGTGGCAAAACTTAGCAGTGAGTGAAAAATCCAAGGCACACAAGAGCCCCGTCAGTACTGAATAGTGTTTTCATTGCTTTATCCTTTATTGAAGACTGATGATGTCTATTCGTCTCCAGCCATTTCGGCATAGCAACAAATGAAAGGAAATTGTATTAAAGATATCCTGAAGCCTTACTGAGAAAATGAGAGAATGAGATGCATTTTCAAATAACAGTACGCATCTTGTGCTGTCAAACCTCTCTAGTGTTGTGGAGATTGAAATGTGATAACATAAACTAGCAGGGTGGAGCATGTGTGAATTTTAATGAGTTAAAAGCAGGTTTACAAATGTAGACACATTTTGAAATAAAAAAGATGAAAGAGAGCACGTCAAAGAGAGCTTTTGCAAAGTTTTGGGTAGACGAGATATCAATTTGGCTGGCGGGAGTGTCAGTTAAGGAATTGGAGATTCAAAATTGCATTAGAAGGGAACGATAAGGTTGGCCAGCAGTGAGGATTTGCAGATCCCTGACCTTCTGTTTCAGAGATGAGGATTTTAAGTAATGAGATCTAAGCAGTCAAATAACTTCACTATCAAACTTGACACACTTGAAGAAGGAGGCGGGGGTGCGGTGGAGGGGTGTCTGCCGCTGCACAAAACAACTTGTCCGGCCCAAAATATTAGAAGCTTAGGTAGTATCATTAATTCCTTCCAGAAGGTTAGACTCTAACTGAATCAATGAATGTTCCCATAATAAATAATACTAATCCAATTAATTCGTTCGGCACACCCAAAAGCTTAAAGAACAATCAAAATGTTACAATTTAAAGGAAAATTAGCATAATAGGATCCCTACAATGAAAAATTTAGTATTTTTGTTTTTTCTGGGTATATTTAAGTTGACATGAAACAATCAGATAGTTGCACTCCAGTATCTCTAGTGGTGCACAGGGGGGATGGGTGCTTTTGTCATGGTCAGGTCAGAGTCAGCGATATGCTTCTTGATAATAGAATGGAAATTTGTGGTTTACCAATTGCCTGTGTTTTACTGCTGTCTATGGCACAGAAAAATAGATACCCTCCCCCCAGAAGCTGCATGATCAGATTCTGATTATCGTCCAACAGATCTCCAACCGTACAATTTTGTATTCATTATTTTAAGAGGCCTTTGGCGACTTATTTCCAGTTCAACAAATCAGTAGTTCCCCTTGTGTATTATAATTTCTAGTAAAAGCTTCTAATTAGTACATATTGTCAATTGAACTCGTTGCATATCAAGGTCAGTAAGGTCTTCTCTGCTTGCCAAACCACTATCAGAAGTACTGACCAACATTTACAACTTCAATTTCGTCTGCTAAGATTATATTAATTAATTCCCACCAGTCTATAACTTCCATTATGTATCATGTCTCTTGGCTACGTAGTAGTCTACATGTACAGTATGTTCGATTTTTCTGCCCATTCAGATTTCAGCTTCTATGTATTGCCATGTCAGTCTAATCTGCCTAGGGCCTTCAGAATCAGGAGTACTGGCCCATGTCACTTAAATACTATTAGCAATTGGCTTTTTTTTACCTAACCAGATTTCAGATTTGCGAGGACTCGTTCTCATAGACCCAATGTCGTTTTTGAACTTAGTGTCTTGTGACATCTCTATAAAATAGCATAGACTTCATCATATATGGTGGACAAAGGGAACAAAAGACATGCCAAGGTCAGAGAATGTTGTGACACAGACACAGGATGTGAATCTACAATGTAATAAAATAATCTACAAGTAGCTAATTAATATCAGGTTTGTTCTTGGAGTCATAACATTACATTACATTACACTCATTGACATAATAGCAGCAAGACCTACTGTCCCTTGTCAGATCAGTCCCTCGATCTCATCTTCCAAGATGAGGATGTGATAGTGATTTGGAAAAGGATGTGTCACAGCAGGAAAATAAGGTGAAACTTTGATTATAGCTCCTGCGATGAAGATGACTCTGATGCAGAAAAGCGCATTCAGCAGGAGAAACTGCGCTGTTGGTCTCTTCCGCATCATGTTGTTGGCAGGGTGGCAGCAGTAAATGTGATTTGAATGACTACAGGACCCACAAGACTGGCCATCTCCTATGCATCTGTCATTTTGTCAACGTCCCAGCTCTTCTTCCTACTAGCCACAAAAAAAAAGTGTAATTGCAATGACAAACATGGATGACATCAGTTCCTACAGTCAACAACGGAAGACCATGGATGTGACCAACATGGTCAAAATTGACATAACCAGTCCTGTACAAAATATTTAAAATAATGAAATATTAACATATTGATGGATTAAATTTGGTGCACAAGTGGCACCTCAGTTTTAGTTATAAATCGGTTTCAATGTGAATAATACGAAAAATAATGTAAATCCGATGAACCCACCATTCCAGACTCAAATATATTAACACAAAATACATTTTATAGAGACTAGTGATAGTTTTACAGAAAACAATGGAAAATGAGGAATTAAAAATGAACATTCACCATCACGTTTGCCTTTATTGAAGATGTTTGTTTTGCAAAGACAGCAAAGAGTGGTAAAGATGTAGGAGAAGGGAGAGCCACATGGACACCACCTTTGTGTTTTACTACGACTTCTTGAAATCATTTCAATCATCTATTTTTATCACCTTCTGTATCACATCGTTGCTGTGGTGCTAATTAACATAGAATTACAGCATCAAAGGGTGATGATGTCATAGAGGGTGACTGGGTGTGAGTGACGTCTATTAAGTCATCACTGAGCCACCAATGTGTAATTTTCCTCGTTTGGACACTTGATTCCAAGGAATGATGAATGTGCAAATGGGCTTGCTTGTTTGTTAGGCTGAATGTTTGACTGTATGATATTGAAGACATATTTTGGGCAATAATAACCAAATCCAATCAAAGCTAAAACAAACCAAGGTAACTGTTGATTGATTTTCTCACAATGCTTCCAACACAGAAGTCACTGATGTTCTGGAGATCATAGGCAAAGAGATAAACATCCCAATAGATGTGGTCATCTGCTTCCCTTTCACTTTCATGCCAGGGTTGCTGATTTGTGTGTGGGTATTTTTTTTCTGATTGGGGAGCCAGTGGGCTGCCTGCCTCACCTTGTTTATGCACCTTGTTTATGCAAACTGCAGCCAAGTTTATGGAGGGTGAGGCAACCTTGCCGTGAATGACTTCCAGTGTGGGTTGTGGGTTGGGTTGGAGTCCTCATCATGGCCAGTGTTATGAGAAAGATGCATAAAGTAACTCACATCAGGTGTGTCGACTCTGACAGCTATGTTTTGGCCCTCCTGAGTAATTGCTATGTGCATGTATGTCACACAGTGCTACATTTTAAACAGTATCACTCCATACTATGCATTGGATAATTACTATATTATGTTTCACTTGGCATAGGTCATAGATTGCTTATTGATTAGCATACCTCATTCAGTCATTACAAAGCAAGGTCATGGCAAGTGGGATTTCGTGTACATGCATGACAAAGTCATGTTAACACGCGTGTTAATTTTGTTCACTGAAAGATGTATAACAAAAATACAAAAATACAAATATCCAGTAGATCATTGATTATACACATAAAAACACATAGTGCCACTTAGTACCATGAGTTCGATGATGAGAGTTATTGAGGAGGCATCGTAAGAACAGCTCTTCTTGCATGTTAATTCAAGTAAAATCAAATCAGTTACATTTCTATAGCGTCAATGCACAACGGAAGTCTCAAGTTGTCATGAATATGGGATAAAACAGGAGTCTCAAAATCCTGGCTCGTGGACCATATTTTTTGGCCCCCTATTTGAGTATTTAAGTATTGTGTAAATGCGGCCCATGCACCCTGAGGGGTCACTAGACTGGACAAGTTCGAGACCTCTGGAGGGTCGCAGGTGTGCTGGTACTTATTCCAGCGGTCTTCGGGTGAGAGGTGGGGTCCACCCTGGATTGGTCGCCAGCCAATCACAGGGCACATATAGACATATAGACCATTAACACTCACATTCATACCTATGGACAATTTGGAGTCACCAATTAACCTAGCATGTTTTTGGAATGTGGGAGGAAACCGGAGTACCCGGTGAAAACCCACGCATGCACGGGGAGAACATGCTAACCACTTGCCACCGTGTAGCCCTATTTGTCAGTTATCTTTAATCAAATGCTACGGATGACAATAGAGAATCGTTAATGCAGTGTAATGACAATAAAGGGAGTAATAGAAGAACATACGGGCTTGTTAGTTACCAGTATTGGTTTGCTTTCTCAGTTAAGCCTAAGGGGACCTCATTTAATCAACCCTTGCTTTGAGCAAGAGATACTTAACACCAAAGCACCCAAACTAAAGGATAATCAATGAGAATTACTTCTCTGTGGAGAATCTGTCTTTTTTAGATTTTAGAGCAGTGTTTATTATTTTACACATCTATTAAACAAATAGTTTGAATACCTTCTAGTATGAAACCCCTACTGATGGCTGACATTTAAAGAAATTGCCATTCTTTCTTTAATAATGAAATTTGGGTTCAATTGTTTAGATTTAATTATGAATTAAACCTCATACAGCCATAGGTAGCCCCATTCTCAGGGGCTCGAGGGTTCAAATCTCTCTGAATGAATGATTTCCACGTCATATTATCGTCTAGTGAGGATAAGCGGCATAGAAAATGGATGGTAGGAAGTTTTCCCATCACATGCCTCACATTAATATAATACGTAGATGTGGTTCGTGAGTCGCACATTCTTCTGGTGAATATATGTGATAGCAAATTGTTTCGTGGGGCCTCTGGGCAGGGCGGACCTGTCAACAGCACCCACCGCTGCTAAGTGAGGTCACAAGACAACAATATGTGCTTTCATCATATTTGAATCAACGTCAACCGCGTCAGAAAAAGTCGCTAGATTTGTCACTAAGTGCTTTTGAGATAATATGTCATCAAAGGTGGTTGGCATGTCGTCAGTTCTAACGACAAACCACCAAGTTGGCAACACTGGATATTTCTAAGCTCTCCTCGCAATTGAAAATTGGTAGTACCACTACTAGCTATTTTAATTTTCTTTTAAAATTGATACATTTTTGATGTACATCAGCGGTTCTGTGATCTCATTAATGACCCTTTTTATCAGTTACATTTAATTTTCATTACAATCAGTTGATGTTTTTGCTCTATATGTATTACAATTTCAATGATTTCCTTTTTTGCCAAATCAGTGATACACAGGAGGAGTTGGGATTCCCGTTTAAGTACAAGACAAGGCGCACACACACATTTGATTGTATATTACATTACATTGCGACCAGTCCAGGGTGTGCCCCGCCTCTCGCCCGAAGACAGCTGGGATAGGCTCCAGCAACCCCCGCGACCCTTGTGAGGAAAAGCGGAAGAAAATGAATGATTGAATGAATGTATAGCACTGTGAGGCACACTTGAAAGGCACTCGTGTGCTCTGAGTTCCAAAATCTGTAACCCCCCCAGATTTGAAATACTAGCGAAACTGATAATATTTATTCATTTATCTGTACTGTACAGACTGAACTTAAAACTGAAACCAGGAAAATGCAACAAAATGGGAGAGCATACAAGCATATTCAAGAGTATTTTGTCCGAGCTTTCGCAAAAGCCGACATCATTGCAGAACAGCCACGTGATGAGACTGACTCTGACAATGATGAGAGGGAACCCGACATGTTTCATGGGGAAATTGCCCAGCTGTTCAATTCAGATACAGAAGATGAGGACTTTGATTTGTTGGAGAAGATTAATTAACAAATACTGCGAGTGTACTGTTAAATCGTACGATACATTTCAACTAAACTCACTGTTTTGCTTCCATTGCCTTTTTTTGTAGACCGCATGTTTTAACATGCGCCTTATAATACGGTGCACTTTAAGTATGTGTCAAGTACAGAAATAGACCCCGTAATTGAGATTGCGCCTTATAATCCAGTGCACCTTAAGGTATATACGATATATACGTACAGGCAAACAGTGTGGGGCAGGTACACACGGCATTGGAGAAATACTTACTAGCCGGGGTGGCCTGTCTGCAGAGTCACAGAGGTGTGTACCACTTTGACCCACTGGAGAGATAACTACAGGAGCTGGAAGTGCGGTTGTAGCAGTAGCCTAGGTAGACTCATTAGTAGATCTCACAAACAAAATTGCCGGGGCAAAGTTCAATACTTATAAAGTAAAATGTATAGAAAATACACCATACTAAATTTGTGTGTTCCCACCAGTGGTATGTGTTCAAAACACCATTAATTATTCATTTTGTACCATATAGTCAGTTTAGTGTCACAGGTTAGCTAGAAGTACGAAGTGGGGTACACCCTGGATTGGTTGCCAGTCCCCAGAGAGACAGCATTTCACACTGGTCAATTTAAAGTCTCCAACGAACCTAATGTGCATGTTTTTAATACCCAGCAAAAACAGTCCTCTCGGTTGTGAGTGCTCCCATACTACTATGCTGCCATCATATATTCCAGCAATAAAATCAGCAATCGTTGCACCCTCAGACAGTCCGTATGCAGCTATAGCCTCTTTCCATACATTGTAATAAAATGCATTACAAAGTAAAGCCACATAAAATCTAATATATAGGGACTATGAAACGGCCCAGAGGTACTGAACATTGAGTAGAATGGTACACTCTACAATACACTCTACGACATGAACTTCTGACTGCTTTTTATTCCCAGTGAAGGTTATTTTTAGATATGTGACAACTACCTGAAAAAGACTTGCCTCATTTTTTCAAGAGTCACAAGTGTGAGTTTTCTACTGGGAGACATGACAGACTAATCCACAGAAAGAAGTGCTGCTTCCTTAGTGATCTCCCTAAAGCTTGAGCTGAAGTGTTTGGTGAGGTAGAACTTGTTTGCAACAATGTTGCTTTTCCTTCTCATGAACATTCTTTAACAATGAATGTACTCATTTGACTTTCGGTAAAGGTGAGCAATAAGGATGTCTGATATTATCGGAGAATATGTATTGGCATAAAAATTGGGTTTGTATCAGTATGTATATATACATATTTTTGGTGACATGCTCCACACAGCAATGAGCTTACTAGCTCAGGATGTCCGCATACTGGAATTATTTCACATTTTTACTTTTGGGTGGTAAATATACAATTCGTAATGATTATAAATCACTGCGAGGGGGGAGGAAGGTGTCTCCCTTTATTGCTTGTAATCTAATATCACACCTCAGGAAGAATCACTTGGAGTCACATGCCGAGAATAATAATAATAAGCACCAGTAGATGTGCTGAAAAGCTTGACTTTGTTCTTCTACAGACATTTGTGCCACATAGAAATGTGAAGCTCTCCAAATGTTATCGTTACCAACATCAGAATTTGGTTCTTATTTGTGAATTTATTATTTCATTTTAATGGTAATGGTTTTATTTCATTTGAACATGCATCGGATTACAATTGAGTGCATCACATAATCAGTTCACAGTTAAGTCTAACCTGTCTCAATTGTTGATAGTAGGAAAATATGTTATAATACTTGACTATTAGGGGTGTCACAAGATCAAAATGTGACAAGATTTCTTGTTCATGCGGGCATTAGGCCTGGGGGAGTAACCCATTCATCCATTTTCTATACCTAATTTCCTCACTACACTGGGGTATGCTGGAGCCTATCCCAGCTGTCTTCGGGCGAGAGGCGGGGTACACCCTGCAGCCAATCACAGGTCACATGAAGACAAACAACCATTCACACTCACAGTCCTACCTGTGGACAAATTGGAGTTAACCTAGCATGTTTTTGGAATGTGTGAGGAAACCAGTGTGAGTGAAAAACAATAGCCAAAAAACAATTATAAACCACCATAAGAACTTTAAAATTCTAAAATACAAGGGAAGCTAATGCAGTGATTTTAAATCTAGTGTAACGTGGACCCTCTTCTGGTCTTGGTCAGGACACGTGCCACTGAATTAGTAATTGTAAAGATGAAATATTCTTTTTAGGGAGATCAGAAAGCAGGGCATTACAGTAATCTATGCAACCAGTGATAAAAGCATGCCTTACCCTCTTTGTGTTTCCCTGAGAGAAGATAGGGCTGAGTCTGGCTATATTATTAAGATGATGGTAATGGTAATGGTTTCATTTGATTTGAACTTTGCGCCTTCCTGGTATGTTTTTTTTTTTTTTTTTAACATACTAAATATAAGGGATGTAACCATATAATGACATAATGTTAACCATAATAACCATCAAAATAGTGATGTACAACAAATAAACACAACATGACTGGTTGAAGACTCTTCCTCCTCCTTGTATTTAGCAAACATCAACTGCTTGTATTGTTTGAGTTCCTTACTCAATCCATTCCATAGTTTGATTCCACATACTGAAATGCTATGGCTTTTTAATAATGTCCTTACATATAAGTGTTTCAAATTTTGTTCATCCCTGAGATCATATTTCTCCTCTCTTGTAGAGAATATTAGATGACATTTTTAGGTAATTGGTTATTTTTAGCCTTATGCATTATTTTAGCTGTTTGAAGATTAACTATATCAGCAAGTTTAAGTATTTGTGATTTTAGAAACCTGGCGTTTGTATGTTCTCTATAGGCGGCATTATGAATTTCCCTTACTGACTTTTTTTGCAGTACATTTAGCGAGCAAAGATTGCTTTTATAGTTATTACTGTCACAATGCGGGAGTTAGCCCCCGTGACAGTTTATTGAGTTTTCTTTTTATGCTCTTATTTTTGTATTTTTGTGTTTCCTGCTTTTTGTATCTCCCACACCTGTTTCTAATTTGACACCCATCTTTTTAGTTCAAGTGTGTGCTCCTTCCGTTGTTGGATCATTGTCGTTGTTCTGTTTTGCGGCATTGCATCAGCCATTAAAGACACTTTTACCTGCATTTGGGTCCTCATCTGTGCATCCTGGGGTCGCAACACTACGCCGACAAACCCTACCATGAAAATTACCCCATATTTCCACACAATAAGTTAGACATGGTAGAACCAGAGAGCAATAAAGAGTGCGGAGCGATTTCTGATTGAGAACAAATTTTGCTTTGTTCAATATTGGAATATTTTTTAGTATGTGGTTTCCACCTCATTTTGTTATCATTATTATCCCCTAAAATGTATTTTCCCTGACCCTTTCAATGTCTACACTGTCTATTTGTATTTGCTGGTACGTGTCCTTTCTGCTGCTACCCAACAGCATGATTTTAGTTTTACTTAGGTTCAAGGACAATCTGTTATTATCAAATCATCTTTTTAATATAACCATTTCCTCTCTGACCTTTTGTATGATATCGTCTGTTGAACAGTTTTGGTCCCAGTATTGACCCCTGGGGTACGCCATACATAATATTTAAACTCGTAGAAGTGTGTTTTTCTAGCTTTACATATTGCTTCCTGTCAGCTAAGTAGCTTTTGACCCAGTTCAGAACTAATCATCTTATTCCGTACCTTTCTAATTTAGTTATTAGGATGTCATGATTGATTGTATCAAAAGCTTTTGTCAAATCCATGAATACTGCGGCTGCACACTTCCTATGATGTATAGCATTAGTGATTTCCTCTGTGATTTTAATCAGTGGCATGGAGGTAGAAATGGTAGCTCTAAAAAAATATTTTTGTTATATTGGTTTGTTGTAGTGGAATAAAACTCAGCTCAGAATGTAAAATAATGCCCTTTTTTTAACCTGTGGTGATGGTATAAGGACAATGCGTAGAGATATGTGTTTCACTTTCAAGACCGATGACTACATTTTCAGTATTGCCCTGGTTAAGCTGTAACCTTCACTGCCATCTATATCATAATACCTAAAACACAGCTAAAGCAAGTATCACTTGTTCTTGTGTCATCAGTATGCTGCACATTTGACCTATTATCTATACTTACATAGAAACTTATAGTGAATTAGGTGTGTATTCTATGGAAAAACAGCCTATTTTTGAAGAAAAGTCGATTTTTCTTTTTTACCAAAAATTCATCAGTTGGTGAGAACAAGCGGGGATCCAGTGTTTTGAAAGCTTATCATCATTTCATTATCTGATCACCTGTTAATTGTTTAAATGCCTCTTTTGAATGACTGTATGCAATTCTGCACATATCCAAACTGTCAAAATCAACCGCAAACTGTCATAAAAGTGTGACCATAGGCCATTGCATCTGGGCCTGATGGAAGGGAATTTTGCAGTATTTATAGTGCGAGATGCCCACCAGCCTAATTGGTATGGTCTGTGATGGAGCATATGCACTTTCCAGTGGGAGCCCATCTGACAGGACCTCTCACTGAGGACTGCCCACATAGTCTCCATATGTGTGAGACAGAAGGGTCTGTATGCACACTGCCCTTCAACTAATGAAGCCGAGTCTGTGGGCTTATACATCAGCCTATTAGTTGGTTTTACCCAGAGACAGGATCTATAGCAATTCCCTCCAGAGCGTTCAATCACATGCACAGCCATTCACACTCACAATATTGCAGCGGCATAGCTGAGTCGGTAAGGGCTTGGACTTAGTAATCGGAGGATCACGGTCACAAGTCCCACTGCAACTAATTGCAGGAGATGTGCTAAAGTGCAATCAAAAATCCCTATTAAAAATAACTGAAATCGAAATAAGCCTACATTGCCATCATACAACCTTTATTAACTTATTAAGTTTTTATCAAGATTATTGGTTGGTATTTTTTTAATGAAAGGTTACTGATATATTTTCAGGTTAAATGTAGATTTACCAAAGGAAGTTTTTTCTCTTTTTGAATACACAAATGTTGTCACCCTAGTCATGAATGATGGTGGGCTTTAAAAAATGAAGTGCAAATAAATATAAATATTTGATACCAAACTTGGGCTGCATGGCGGTCGAGTGGTTAGTGCGCAGGACACACAGCAAAGACACCCCAGTTTGATTCCACCCTCAGCCATCTCTGTGTGGAGTTTGCATGTTCTCCCTGTGCATGTGTGGGTTTTTTTCCGGGTACTCCGGTTTCCTCCCACATTCCGAAAACATGCTAAGTTAATTGGCCACTCCAAATTGTCCGTAGGTATCAATGTTTGTTTGTCTCTATGTGCCCTGTGATTGGCTGGCCACCAGTCCAGGGTGTACCGCTGGGATAGGCTCCAGCACGTCCGTGACCCTCGTGAGGATAAGCGGTAGAAAATGAATGAATGAATGAATGATACCAAACATAATCCTTGTGATGTTCGCCAAGGTCTTAACACACAATGGAGTTCAAAATCTGAAGGTTGTTGTGCATGTCTTGCCCGAAAATGCTGGGTAATTCTAAATTGTAAGATGTTTTGCTGTATGTTAGTTTGGGAGAGAAAGTACAGAAAGTGCGAGGCTGTGTGGTGCAAGTGTCAATTCAGCCTCCAGCTGGGCAGGGAAATGACTTGGTCAGGCATTAGCATGCAGAGGTCTAGTCTTGTCTAGACGTTTAAGGTTATTCATTCCCCAGGCCAAATCTCCCCACACTGACAACACTCTTACTTCCTGAATCACTCCTAATAAATGCCTTTCACTAGTGCTTCTTTTCCCGTGGTTATTCTCCTCTGCACATTTTAATAGCCCACAGTTGGCTAAATGCACTGCACGTTTTGAGTGTTTGGGGGACTGCAGATGTTACCTCATGCTTAATAAGCCTGATCACAGGGGCCCCAAGCATGGAATGTAATTCTATCCGAGGTGCATCTGTTCAGTTTGTACTCACAGGAATATCATGCTGGTGGAAGTGTTTCACAAGTCACATAAGTCATACAGTCTCTTGGCTGCTTCAGTCGCAACTCTTACAAAGGATATAAACATTGTTGGAGAGTAGGGCTGTCATAAGATCTCATAAGATTAAAACATGACAAGATTTCTTGAATAAAAAAGGTCTGGCAATAAGTTCAATTCAATTCACTGGATAATTTTGCCGGCCTCGATGTATATACAAACAGGACAACGCAAAATTGTGTGTTCTCACAGAAAATGTACTTTGCAACATCAGAAAAAAAAATAAAATGCAGTTGTTTACAGTTTTTCTCAATTGTTTACACACAATTTGTGATGCCTGAGACCCAATGACCACAACATATAACCAATGCACCAACTCCATGAACCAAGTCTGCTAAAATATAAGCACAATTCCTGCTTTACACTCAGACTGCAGATCTACAACACACTTTTTTCAAAACACTACACACAATTCTCTGGGTTTTGGCACAATTTTCATGAAGTAAACTTCTTTTTTTCACAAAGAACACAATGCCACTCAAAACAGTAATATTAATATTCCTATTATTCACACTGACTCATCACATGGGTAAACACCTGTCACACATTTTTACATTTAGTGGTCTAACAATGAAGGAGGCTGGGCAAAGGGTCAGAAATCCACAAAGACACAATCCCCTTCTCCAAGCTATGGAAGATGCATGTAGAGAGATTCCAGCGGATGCTTTCCATGGCTGGATTCGCCATGCTAGGCGATATTTCCCCCGCTGCTTGGCCAGAGAAAACCTTGCATGTGATGTAGATGAGGTGCTGTGGCCTGACCCAAACAGAAGACGTGATGCAGCATAGTCTTTTGCTTTGTTATTGATTGATTTTTTGTTGATTATTATTATTATTTCTTGAACTGAAGCTGTACACATTTACAGTGAAGAAAATAAGTATTTGAACACCCTGCTATTTTGCTATTTCTCCCACTTAGAAATCATGGAGGGGTCTGAAATTTTCATCGTAGGTGCATGTCCACTGTAAGAGAGATAAACTAAAAAGAAAAATCCAGAAATCACAATGCATGATTTTTTAACAATTTATTTGTGTGATACAGCTGCTAATAAGTATTTGAACACCTGAGAAAATGAATGTTAATATTTGGTACAGTAGCCTTTGTTTGCTATTACAGAGGTCAAACGTTTCCTGTAGTTTTTCACCAGGTTTGCACACACTGCAGGAGGGATCTTGGCCCACTCCTCCACACAGATCTTCTCTAGATCAGTCAGGTTTCTGGGCTGTCGCTGAGAAACACGGAGTTTGAGCTCCCTCCAAAGATTTTCGATTGGGTTCAGGTCTGGAGACTGGCTGGGCCATGCTAGAACCTTGATATGCTTCTTACGGAGCCACTCCTTGGTTTTCCTGGCTGTGTGCTTCGGGTCGTTGTCGTGTTGGAAGACCCAGCCACGACCCATCTTCAATGCTCTGACAGAGGGAAGGAGGTTGTTCCCCAAAATCTCACAATACACGGCCCCAGTCATCCTCTCTTTAATGCAGTGCACTCGTCCTGTCCCATGTGCAGAAAAACACCCCCAAAGCATGATGCTACCACCCCCATGCTTCACAGTAGGGATGGTGTTCTTCGGATTGTACTCTTCATTCTTCTTCCTCCAAACACGCTTATTGGAATTATGACCAAAAAGTTCTATTTTGGTCTCATCTGACCATAAAACTTTCTCCCATGACTCCTCTGTATCATCCAAATGGTCATATGCAAACTTAAGACGGGCCTTGACATGTGCTGGTTTAAGCAGGGGAACCTTTCGTGCCATGCATGATTTCACATCATGACGTCTTAGTGTATTACCTACAGTAACCTTGGAAACGGTGGTCCCAGTTCTTTTCAGGTCATTGACCAAGTCCTGTCGTGTAGTTCTGGGCTGATTCCTCACCTTTCTTAGAATCATTGAGACCCCACGAGGTGATATCTTGCATGGGGCTCCACTCCGATTGAGATTGACCGTCATGTTTAGCTTCTTCCATTTTCTAATGATAGCTCCAACAGTGGACCTTTTTTCACCAAGCTGCTTGGTAATTGCTCCGTAGCCCTTTCCAGCCTTGTGGAGGTGTACAATTTTGTCTCTGGTGTCTTTGGACAGCTCTTTGGTCTTCGCCATGTTACAAGTTAAAGTCTTACTGATTGTATGGGGTGGACAGGTGTCTTTATGCAGCTAACGACCTCAAACAGGTGCATCTGATTCAGGATGATACATGGAGTGCAGGTGGACTTCTAATGGGCAGACTAACAGGTCTTTCAGGGTCAGAATTCTAGATGATACACAGGTGTTCAAATACTTATTAGCAGCTGTATCACACAAATAAATTGTTAAAAAATCATGCATTGTGATTTCTGGATTTTTCTTTTTAGTTTATCTCTCTCACAGTGGACATGCACCTACGATGAAAATTTCAGACCCCTCCATGATTTCTAAGTGGGAGAAATAGCAAAATAGCAGGGTGTTCAAATACTTATTTTCTTCACTGTAGATGCAGACCACTGTATGTGGAACTTTGTGTTGGCTGTGATGAACACTTCGTAGTACATTGTTTGTTTGTTTTTTTTTAAATAAAAAATAAATATATTTCAGTGTAATTTTGTGTTCTGAGTAAACCCCCCCCCCCCCAAAAAAAAACAAAAAACAATTCTAAAATATTTTGCAAGTGTCACACTGAACACAAAAAGGCCCGAGTCATGATGAATATGATGTAATCACAGTGTTTTACACTGAGCACATCAGTGTTCAACTGGTTCATATACGTACATGTTTGTTCATATAGTGGCTTGTGTGCGTCATTTGGAGACGAAACACCATTTTGAGAAGAATGAAGACTGTTTTGGATGTAAAGTTTCATTTTGCAGGAGAATTAAGGGGTTTTCAGAAATGTGTGATTGATTTTTTGATTTGTGTGTAGAGTTCTGAGAATATGAGGCATCCTTTCAGAAAATGTGTTTAAACAATCGAGAAAAACTGTAATACAGTGGAAAAGCCAGCATTTCAAACGGTAATTAATTACAACTGTGAAAGATGACACGTCAAAGAAAATTTTGCTTTATTTCCTTCAAGCTCAAGTGCTCTACCCAAGGCCTGGGAGCTTGAGAGTTCTGTGCATGATTTTAACTGTTCCGAGTATTGCGCTCCTCTGGGCGGGGATGTCAGATGTTGTTCCTGGTGTCCATCCACACAGCTTGGGAGTAACTGCCCCCAGTGCCCCGACTACCAATCTTTCCTTCAAACTCTGATTTTTTGTTATAATTCTTTGTTCAGTCCTTGGTATTTTTCCATTTGTTCCTGTTCCTGCTTCTGAATGTTGCTAACATTTGGAATTGCTGCATCTATCACCACTGCTATCTTCTAGTGTTTATCCACCTCCGGTCTGTCTGTCTGGAGCTGAAAGTCCAGAGAATCTTGGCCTGGTTGTTGCCAACCATGTTCGGACTGCCATCTTGATTATGGGAACTCCAGTCCGTATTTGGTACAGATGTTCCGGTACACTTGTCCTGCTCCCTGGTTGTGCTGCTCCATGTATGCCCTCTCTGCCAGCAGCTTATATCCTGCTGTAATGTGCTGCACTGTCTCTGGAGAGCCTACACCTGGGGCCTCTATTGATCTTGTGTTTAGGGCCTGGTCTTGTGCTGCTATGATGAGTGCCTCTGTGATGTCTTTCATTCCAGCCTTTTCCAGCCACTGGTGTGTTTTACCAGTGTGAGCCACTTATTCAGCTTAGCAGTGGTCCATGCCATGCGGGGGCTTCCCATTCCATGACAATCAATTTGGCTTCTCCTCCTTACTGGTCTTCTGTTGTCTGAGGCATTCACTTAGCAGGTCATCCTTCTTTTTGGAACATTGTCTCGATGTATTCTCAGAGGCCTGTTGTTTCCTCTAAGACTGTGCTTGTTACACTCACATGTCAGTGTGTACGGTGATCTCGGCCATTTGGTATTGGAGCTTTAATATTAGGCATGTTTTTTAATCACTTTATTAAGTTTTGGCTAAGCAGATTTTGTATAGTTATTTTTCTTCACATGACATCTTATACTACCTCCCAAAGGATACACGTTTATGCCCAGCTGATCATTTTACAGTATGTTCGAATACAATTCCCATTCATGTTATAAGTAATCGGTGAAGTCTTTAAGCACTGATGGATTATTAAGCATCCAGTTCTGATTTTGGTAAAGAGCGTCCTTTGAGTGACAGGAATTGTGATTGGGGCGTGATCACTAATAGTTGTGCTGTGGATCTTTGAGCTCGAGATACGTATATTTCATGACGGTGTTGCTGACAAGGAAAAAGTCAATACAGCAATATGAGTGGTGGGCTGAAGAGAAGAAAGTGTTATCCCTGAGGGCGGGGTGGACAGAGCATCAGCATTACAGAGACCAAGATCACTCATCATTATCTTCTTCGATATGTTTCGATCTTGCCTTGTATTTTGCAACTTCCTCTTTTGGTCCTACCACCTGTATCCTCTCTAACCTCACATTTGGTGTCCCCCTTCTTCTCCTTCATTTGTCTACCATAATAATCACAATCCCTTCTTCTCACATGGTCAAAGCGTCTCAGTATGGCCTTTCTGATGTTGTCGTCCAGCCATCTAACTTGGATTGTTCTTCTGCTCTGCTCTTTTCTAATCCTGTCCATCCTCATCGCACCCAACAAAAATCTATCTTCAACTCTGCATCCTGTTTATTGTTCAGTGCTGCCAGCGCCAAACCATACACTAGCGCTTGTCCCACTACTACTATGACGTGTCTTTCCCTTTAATTTTGGTGAGACTATTTTGTCATGAAAGGACTCATGAGACTCTTCTCTACCCACTACATCCTGCCCGCACTCAGTTCCTCATTCCGTTGCTCTGTACTGTTGAGCCTAAGTACCTGAGCCATGTGTCCAAAATCTTATTTTTATTGATGCCGCGATTGCTTGAGGAATGAAAGTTATTAGGAAAAAGGTCAACAAGATTATATGACGGACAGGTTGGTGGAAAGGAAAAATTGCAAGGAACAGAGGAGAATAATGTGGAGGAGTTCAAATATTTGGGGGTAAAGCAAATAATTCAAACAGGATGGAGTGGTTACAGTTGTATGACAAGTGTAGTGTGTGATAAGAGGTTTGGGGCAAGATGAAAGGAAAAATTGTTGTGGTGAGACCAGCAATGATGTATGGCATGGAAATGGTGGGCCTCTCCAAAAAGCAGAAAGTGGAATTGGCTGTACATTGAAGGGACAGCTAAAGTGGCAGTATTGAGGATTAAGTTAAATGAAGGGGAGTTAAGGTGTTTTGGACACACAAGTAGAAGGGAAGAGAAAACATCTTAGACAGACTTTATTGATCCACACAGGAAGAAAAAGACAACAATTTGCATATTTACAAAAAGTCTTGTTGATCCCCAAGACTCTGTGGTCCGACAAAACAAAAGTTTAACTTATTGGAAGGTGTGTGGCCCATTATATCTGGTGGAAAAGTAAAATATGGTGGTGGTAGGGTGATGGTTTGGGGCTGTTTTGCTGCTTCAACACATGGAAGATGAATTCTTGAATTCTTCTGTCTACCAAAAAATCCTGAAGTAGAATGTCTGGCCATGTGTTTGTGACCTCAAGCTGAAACCAATTTGGGTTCTGCAGCAGGACAATGATCCAAAACACACCAGCAAGCCTCATGCTGGAAATCTCTCCAATGTGGCTGAATAACAACAATTCTGCAAAGAGTGGGGATTAGTGGGCCAACATTCCTCCATAGTGCTGGAAGAGACTCATTGCAAGTTATCACAAATGCTTGATTGCAGTTGTTGCTCCTAAGGGTGGCCCAACCAGTTATTAGCTTTAGGGGGCAATCACTTTTTCACACAGGCCCATGAGGGTTTGTTTGTTTGTTTTTTCTCTCTTATCATTTAAAAATTGCATTTCATGTTCAGTTGTTTTGTCATTGAGTAACATTTAAATCTGTTTGATATTAAACTTTTTAGTGTGACAAACATGCCAACAAAATAAAAAATCAAGAAGGGGGCACACACCTTTTCACACCACTGTGCATTGTTCAGAAGATGCTGCAATTGGAAATACGAGGGAAGAGAAACCGAGGCCGACCACAACAAAGGTCTATATATTTAATAAAGGAAGACACAGAAAAGTGATGATAACAGAAGATGAAACTGATGTGCGTATTGGAGAAGAAAAATCCAGTGACCTGTGAAAAGACAAAAGGAAAATAAAAATATATTACATTTGGGAAGGACAGAAACCAGTTACTAAGATACTACATGTATGTGAATGAGAGAACAGTACAAATAGCTGTAATTGTGATATTATAAGTCAGAACGCTACCAATCTATTGGAGCCTTTATGAATAGTTGTTTGCTTGTCTTTTGTTAACAAGCAAACATTTAATTATACAATAATGTCACGGTTGAAGTGGAGTTGTCAGTCGATTTCACAAACTCCCCAAAACTCCCCTACACAAAGTCAATGCTCGGGGCTCAATAGGTATTATAAACAAGAATAACAGTGCTACTGTGTGTCTGTATATGGTCAGGGGTCGGCAACAGAAGGCTCCTGAGCTGCATGTGGCTCTTCAGCCTCTTTATTGTGCTTGATATTTTTTTTTTTTATAACTGTGGTGCATATTTTTGATAAGAGTTAAAAATATCAGATCGGACAGTGAATGCATCCAGGCTGAGTTATGACTGGCAGTGTTTCCAACTTGGCAACTTTGTTGCTAAATCTTATATTTTCAAATGTCGTCTTAACATTGTTCTTCATCTTACCCTTACCCTTGGGCCTTTAAATCATCACCCTTCACCGGTAGCTGACTGTGATGCAAGCAGATACAATAATTAAATTGTTTATTGTTAAAGTAAGGTGAATAAATTCCTCATTCAATCATTTCAGTTTTATATAACCTAACTCAGGAACACCTTTCTATTTTTATAAAAGCAACATATTTTTAAACAATGTGACATTTTTTTTGCCAAACACAGGCCTAAATAACATATTACAACATTAGTAATGAGACAAAACTTTCAACGTGAATGCCACAGTACAATTCATCGAATGTAACTTCTACAATAGCTGCTTGAGCAGGAGTTGTACACCCCTTAGCCCTTGCCCCTTGACTTACAAAGAATCGAGACATCTTGTGTGTGTGTGTGTGTGTGTACATGTACTCCAGCAAATAAGTAACAAATAACAATGAATAATAAATTTAAAATAAACAAGGAGTGACACTATGTAATGCATAAATGAATAAAAACTATAACTGAATAATTGAACTGAAGGATTGTTAATGAATAAGTAAATACATTAAGGATATGTGATAGACAGTACCTTATTAAGTAATAATGCATACATGAATTCAGTGTAAATCAATTCAAACACAATGGTTTACAGTACTCTGCTTCTTGTATATAAACCATATGCTATGTGTTGCTGATGCCTGCATGCAAATGTTATAAATTATATTTATGCCTCAAGTTGTATTTCTAAACCCTTGTTGAAAAACAAAAATGTACATTAATGGGTAGCAAGTTGTGTTTGCTTTCAGTATGACTTCATGCTGTTTGAAAACTTACAATATTTAATTTGATATATTAGGAGTTTGGGAGTAGAGGGTCCAACCGGCTGTTTTGTGCTTTATAATTAGTGAATGAAGTGCACTTTTGCAAATCTTTCCTCATATATCCACTGGTAACAATCGTCCACAGTAAAGAGTGTAGTGTCATTTTGGTCAGAATGTGTTTTGCTTGATTCAGTATTCAAGTGCTTCTTGCTCATTTTATCATCTATGGTGACACCTAAAATTATTCTTCTCTCATTTGCATCGTCTATTTGTCTTTGTCTATTGCCAAATTGGTTTTAAAAATACTGCAGCTGCACAATATTAATCTACTACTTAACATTGGTCATTTCAATTAGTACCACTTATGTTGCAGCGTTGTTCCATATCCATATTAGCTGTCTGATCATGACTCTTGTTTATGAATTTGTATAACCTGTTGTTGATTAAATCCACAGTCATTTTGGAGAAGGACACTGGTTTATTACGTGTGAAATGTTGTCATAAGTTGGTGATGCAGTTGGTGATGAAGGGGAAGTTCAGATTTTTCGACATGAAGTTGTTTGACATCTCCATAACCAGTGTAGTCCATTAACAGCGACTTACCCAACCACTTGATGATGAAGAACTCGTAGTTCCTTTTAGTCACTGGAGCCATTTAGGTAAAGAGTTTGGCTTCTCAAAACAATTTGCGTTCAAAAAAGTTGCATACATTTGCATCACAAAATTGCCTCCTCAAAAAAAACGCCTGTGCATTCATGTGTATGTGATAAAAACTCTTGCAGCTTCATCCGTTGTGGAATACTTACATAAACAAGATGGACACAGCACTCCGTTGCGGAGTGGCATTACTGCCAAATAGAAAATAGAGAACATATAATGTATAATGTGCTTTTTAGAAATTATATTTGTGTATTTTTCTGACTTTTTAAAATACAAGACAGTCTGCTGTGAGAATTTAACCCTGCAATAAAAGTATTAAATTCTATAAAATACAAACATATTACTTAAAATGGGCCGAGTGGTTAACGCACCGGCCACACAGCTTGGAGACCTAGGTTCAATTCCCATTTGGGCATCTCTGTGTGGAGTTTGCATGTTCTCTCTGTGCATCCGTGGGTTTTTTCCGAGTACTCCAGTTTCCTCCCACATTCCAAAAACATGCTAAGTTAATTTTACCTAACTGCAAATTGTCCATAGGTTTGAATGTGAGTGGGAATGGTTGTTTGTTTATATGTGCTCTGTGATTGGCTGGCCACCAGTCCAGGGTGTACCCCACCTCTCACCCAAAGACAGCTGGAATAGGCTCCAGCACACCCGTGACCCTCGTGATGATAAGCGGTAGAAAATGAATAAATGAATTAAAATGTATCTTACATTGATTGGAACATAAATGATTTACTGATTGCAGACTCTTTTGTTTTGCAGGTGATTTTAATGCTGACCAAATTATTTGACTTCAACCTCAACAGCGTCACTGAGAGCTCACTATGGAGGTAAGCTCATCAAACGACAAAGCTCATGATATGTAAAGCATTTCTTGGAAATATTCCAAAGGCGATGTTACCCGTCCCTGATGTTTATCTGTGATTGGGTTCACGCACTCTTAGGAATAGAAAAATTGAAAAATGGGGACAGCAAGATTCTACCTAAGCACTGCATACTGGCTTTTATCTGGGTGACCAAATCAATGTTTGAATTAGTGGTCAAAAATAAACAAATTAGCAAGTCAGAAACTAGATCTAGGAAGTCAATGAATGTGCATATTTGTAAATAATCTCTAATACAGACAACCTTGGTTGGTGTCTGTCCTGGTTAGTGTCTTTTTAAGTTAACGTCAAAAAAATTTACACCACAATTTTGGTTTGCATGCATTCTTGTTGTGTTGTTAATACACAGTCCAACGGTGTTCTTAAACATTTATGATATCGTCAGCGGTTGACTTTGTAGTTCTTTATTAATGCCACATAGCTAAAAAAAAAATGTTTTTATAATTATTATAATAATTATAGTTTTTCAGGCATAAAACAATTCTGAATGCATATATATTGGAAATGATAGGGATAAATGAACATTTAAGTTTACTTTGACCATCATTGAAGACGTAACTGTTCCCAAAGACACAATGCGGCAGCAAGATCAATCACCATCTTATCTCTTGAATTCAATACTGTTTGAAACCTTCTTTGTGAAAATGCTGGCACTTCAACTTTCAGTATTTTGGGTTATTGAGGTGAAAAACGCTATTGAATTGAAGAAATAATTCAAATAAACAGGAGGTTGGTAGAAGTTAATCTTGGTGCCACATTATGTTTTTGGCAACAATCATCAATAAAGGTAAAAGGAATATAAATGTTTATTTATTCATTTCATCATCATTTATATGTATTTACCACCATAAGCCTGCAATGGGACCACAATAGGTACATTTCAACAAGGAAGGATTCAATATGAATGAAGGGAATATTTTTATAGAAAACCTGCTTATGACCTTCTAAAAATGTTTTTTTTTTAACATTATTAAAGCCCTGAAATGACAATATAGTCACCTTTATACTTGCATTACCTAATATAGCACATGTGATGAGCAATTATAAGACAAAATTCACCATTAGCATAGGACAAGTTCCTTGTTCTTGTACAATCCCAAATGTAATGTGGGTTTTTGTGGTACACACAGTGTCCAAAACAAGCTTTGGCAATAAAGAAACAAATGGGTTTTCATAATCGAGGCTAAGCAGCAGAAAATAGACTCCAAATGCACGTCCTGCTCCTTGTTAACTGACATAGTGTAGCAACATACGTATTTCACCCTGCACAGGACAGGTGGTAGAGTTATGGAAACGATGAAAGGTCTGTGCTGGTCAACAATTTAATTGCGTGTTATTTGTGAGACTGAAGTGCAGGACAGATTTATAGGCGAGTCGAAGCAAAGCAACAGATAGAAGGTGCTTTTGAAGACCAGCACCCGTCAGGAATAGTTCCAAGTTAAATGTCCCTGCCTGGTGTGAGTCCAGTCCCAGCATGAGGTAACAGCTGGAAACTTCAATATCCTAAAACACAAGTAATACCATGACATTGGTTTTTGCTCCTGGCTGGAGCCAACATTTGAGAAACATTTTTGTTTGTTATTACCCCTATCATGTCAATTTTTTTACTTGCTTTCTGTGTTTTTTACACTAACTCAGAGGTTGTCAATTATTTTCTGTCATTCCCCCGCTGGGGGAGTGAGCAACTGTTTATGTATCTGTACTGTACAAACTGAACTTGGAACTAAAACCAGCACAAACCAACAAAATGGAGATCAGTGACACATTCAAGAGTAATTTTGCAGGCCGACTACGACAGATTCATCCATGTTGGCATGTCTGCACTAACACTCAATAATTCAGTATGTGGAACCAAACTATGGAATGGATTGAGTAAGGACCTCAAACAATGCACAACGATGAGCCAATTCAAGAAACAATACAAGCAGTTGATGTTTGCTAAATACAAGGATGAAGAGTCTTGAACCAGTCATGATGTGCTACATATCAGACATTGCCACATGCTAAAATGATCAGTTATTTACATTCCTAGATACTGTGAGTGACACAGTGAGTTTAGTAGTAGGGACAGCGGGTGTGGTTGTCTTTTTAGATACACCGTATCTTCCTCATAGATCTGTGTCACCACAGTGAGTATAAATCTGATCTGAAAATGTTTCATTAATTTACCCTTTCACAAGAGATTAAATCTGACGGTGAGAGCAGCAGTCCAACCACACATATATATTCGGTAAATACAGCAGCTACCAAGGTGGATTACAGTCAATCAAAATCATTGTCGCTTAGAGACTATCATTTACCGTTTATTGCAGCTTTTATCATCTGGGAATCTGATGAGGTCGGGCTATTTTATTGGTCGATGGTGAAAGTTGAAGGCACACTGATAATAAGTCAGTAGTCTGTGAATCAAAGCGGTCTATGACAGAAGCCTCTGAGGAACAGATCAATAATCTGATGTCACCGTCCCTTGGTCCGATGTGGTGATGGTTCTGCTTCTGAGGAGTGACAGTGGACTCATCGAAGAGGAAATGGAATTTGGCAGTTATGAATCCAGAAGGGTAGTAAATTCCCAAGCGTTGAGTGTACCTCTGCCTTTTCTTTTACCTTTGAAGCGCTCAAAAAACCCAGATGCTCCCAAAGAGGGTCATATGAATGGTTGCTACTTTTGAAGTCACTCAAGGAAAATGATGTGTCTTTGCTGTATTTGAAAGATTTGTATGCCCTATTAACACATTCATGGTCAATTACAATGTCTCTTTGGATGCCATGCTTCTAAAAATATTCTGCTCTGACAACTTCTTCATACTTCAAATGAGTGAAATGAGTGAAATGCATATTTCAATAGAATATGCATTTAAATTAAACCCACGTGAGGATGGTTTAAACCAGGGGTGCTCATTAATTCAATCGCGATCTACCGGCCGATCGCGGAGGTGGTACTGGTCGATCGCTGGTCGATCGCGGCGTGACATTAAAAAAATATCATCCTAGCATCAATGCCGTCACTTGATTGATATACAGGGCAGCCATTCAGATGACAACTGAATGTTGCCCTTCGGGTGACCAATCAAATCAAACAACGTCTCTAAGTGCAGCAGAACTTACGATGTCAGCCTATCATCCATCCCCGTTACTTGATTGACATACAGGACAACCAGTCAGATGACAACTGAATTTTGACCGCTGAATTTTTCACCGCTCATGCGTAAACAACGATGCAAAGTGCTAAGCTAGTTGGCGAATTGCGTCAGATTTTAAGCCCTCGCTAAAGTTTATGGTCACTAAAATGAGTGAAGTAGCTGGACCAAGTAAAAAGGCAAAAACATATCACTTCCATACGGAATGGGAGGTGGACTTTTTTTT
This sequence comes from Doryrhamphus excisus, assembly GCF_037039965.1. Lineage (NCBI taxonomy): Eukaryota > Metazoa > Chordata > Actinopteri > Syngnathiformes > Syngnathidae > Doryrhamphus > Doryrhamphus excisus. Next base: position 10,597,637 of record NC_136365.1, read on the forward strand.
TCACAATGTCTTTTTCGAAGTGCATTTGCCTGGCTAACCTGGCTATCAGCAGCTACTGTCCGGACTATGCATCCCTGGCTGATTCAATTCAGTGCAAGTCATCAAAGTAAACTCAGGTAATTACAAAAAATGTTAATAGTTAATTATGTGTGTTTTGCAATATTGGCTCATTTGGTTATGTACGGTACATCAACATACATTGTACATACAAATAATCCTCAATACATTTGAAAATAAATAGATGTTTTGCATTTTTGTAGTGGGTAGATCATTTTGACTCGGTCATTTTAAAAGTAGCTCGCATGCTGAAAAAGTGTGAGCACCCCTGGTTTAAACTGAATAGTAGTAAACAGGCTTATCAAGGATTGTGTTATCCCTCATTCATAATGGTTAATAGATTGCAGACCCAACTGTGATGAGCAACTTTCCACAAAGTAGGATTTCTCATTTGTGAGTGGAATCTTTTTGTAATTAGAGCGTAGCCCTTATGACCTTCTAAATGTGCCCCGCCCTGCTTTTACTCATGTTTTAACTGTACTCATGTTTTTACTCATGTATTAACCAATGAATGTTGTATTTTGGTGTGTCTTTTATTCTGTTTACTTGTTTTATTCAACTTCATTCTACCCAAACCTAACCCTAACCCTCTAACCCTAACCCTAACCCAACCCTAACCCAAACCCCTAACCCCCAACCCTAACCCTAACCTCAAACCCTAACCCTCTAACCCTCTAACCCTAACCCTAACCCTCTAACCCTAACTTTAACCCCAACCCTCTAACCCTAACCCTAACCCTCAAACCCTAACCTTCTAACCCTCTAACTCTAACCCTAACCCTAACCCTAACCCTCTAACCCTACCCCTCAAACCCTAACCCTCTATCCCTAACCCTCTAACCAAAGCCTCAAACCCTCAAACCCTAACCCTAACCCTCTAACCCTAACCCTAACCCTTACCCTCTAACCCTAACTCTAACTCTAACCCTAACCCTAACCCTAACCCTAACCCTAACCCTCTAACCCTAACCCTTTAACCCTAACCCTCTAACCCTAACCCTCTAACCCTAACCTAACCCTGACCCTCTAACCCTAACCCTCTAACCGTAACCTAACCCAACCCTACCCATAACCTTAACCTCTAACCCTAACCCGGTAACCCTAACCCTAGCCTCTAACCCCCTAACCCTCTAAACCTAACCCTAACCCTCACCCCAACCCTACCTACCCTAACCCAAACCCAAATCCAATCCTAACCCTAACCTCTAAGCCTAACCCTAACTTTCTAAGCCTAACCCTCTAACCCTAACCCTCTAACCGTAACCTAACCCAACCCTACCCCTAACCTTAACCTCTAAGCCTAACCCGGTAACCCTAACCCTAGCCCCTAACACTCACCCCAACCCTAACCCTAACCCTACCCTAACCCAAATCCAATCCTAACCCTAACCTCTAGATTAGATTAGATTAGATTAGATTCAACTTTATTGTTATTGCTCATGTCACTTGTACAGGGCAACAAAATGCAGTTAGCATCCAACCAGAAGTGCAATTTTTATAAGTACATTAGTAGTAAGTATTGACAGATCTATGTAAATAAAAAAATATACAGGCTATGACTATAATACAGTGAGGATATGTACAGGGATATAAATGACTATAATATGGCTATTGTAGATTATACAGAATATAAACAGTATGGATATGACAATATATAATAACAGTAATATGTACAGTATTGCAGTGAAGTGACTAGAGTAGAGTATGGTTATTGCAGATTATATAAATTATAAACAGTATGATCAATGAATCAACAGATAGTAGTATGTACAATAGTGCAATAGTACAATAGTGCAATGAAGTGGTGGGGGAGGGCATAGATCAGCGGGGGGATGTAAGTAGTGGAAGGGGTGGGCAAAGGGGGGCAGAGTTCAACAGGGAGACAGCTGTTGGGAAAAAGCTGTTCCTGAATCTGGTGGTTCTTGTCCGTAAACTCCTGTAGCGCCTCCCTGAGGGTAGGAGGGCAAACAGTCTGTGTGCTGGGTGGTGTGAGTCTTTGGCAATTTGTGATGCTCTCCTGAGACAACGCTTCCTGTAGATGTCCTTGATGGCAGGAAGTGGGGCTCCGGCAATGCGTTGGGCAGATTTGACTACTCTCTGCAATGCCTTCCGGTCCGCGACAGAGCAGTTCCCATACCAGGCTGTGATGCAACTGGTTAGGATGCTCTCGATTGTGCATCTGTAGAAGTTCACCAGGATGTCTGAAGAGAAGTGGTTCCTCTTCAGGGTCCTCAGGAAGAAGAGGCGCTGGTGAGCCTTCTTGACCAGGCTGGAGCAGTTGGTAGTCCAGGAGAGGTCCTGTGAGATGTGGATCCCCAAGAATTTGAAGCTGGCCACACGCTCCACTGTCTCACCGTTGATGGAGATTGGTGGATGCATGGCAGCATTCTTCCTGAAGTCCACAATGAGTTCTTTTGTTTTTGTTGTGTTGAGTCGTAGGTTGTTGTCCTCGCACCACGCAGCCAGGCAGTCCACCTCCTCCCTATAGGCAGACTCGTCGTTGTTGTTGATGAGGCCAATCACTGTAGTGTCGTCTGCAAACTTAATGATGGCATTGGAGCCATGTTTGGGTTTGCAGTCGTGGGTGAAGAGAGAGTAGAGGAATGGGCTTAACACACAGCCTTGTGGTACTCCGGTGTTTATGGTGAGGGTGGAGGAGCAGTGGTGGTCCAGCCGGACATGTTGCGGCCTATTAGTTAGAAAGTCCAGTAACCAGTTGCAGACAGGAGCTGTGATGCCCAGGTCTGTGAGTTTGGCTACTAGCTTGGAGGGGATGACTGTATTGAATGCTGAACTGAAGTCTATGAAGAGCATTCTGGCATATGTGTCCTTATTGTCCAGGTGTGAGAGGACAGAGTGCAGTGCTGTGGAGACAGCCTCCTCTGTACTCCTGTTCTTACGGTAGGCAAATTGGTGGGGGTCCAGGGTGGGGGGAAGGCAGGATTTGAGATGTGCCAGGACTAGCTGCTCCAAGCACTTGGAGATGATGGGGGTGAGCGCCACTGGACGGTAGTCATTTAGGCACGTTGGGGCGGAGTGTTTTGGTATTGGCACGATGGTAGTGGTTTTAAAGCAGGTTGGGACAGTGGCCTGGGCCAAGGAAAGGTTGAATAAGTCCGTCAGGACCCCCGCCAGCTCACCAGCACATGCTCTGAGAACACGACCAGGGATGCCATCAGGTCCTGCAGCTTTGTGTCCGTTGATCTTGCGTAACACTGCTTCAACGTCAGTAGTGGAGAGTGTTAGTGGTTGGTGATCAGCTGTCCATTTTGCCTTTATTGCAGATGTGTGGTTGTCCTTCTCAAAGCGAGCGTAGAAGTTGTTGAGCTCATCTAGGAAGGGTGTGTCAGAGGGAGGGGGTGAGGGGTTGGTGGGTTTATGGTCCGTGATGACTCGGATGCCTTGCCACAGGCGTCGGGGATTGGAGTTGGAGAAGTGCTCCTCAACCCTCAGCTTGTAGCAGTGCTTCGCCTGCTTGATGCCCCGTTTCAGGTTAGCCCTTGCTGTACTATAGGCTTGTGCGTCTCCAGATCTGAAGGCGGTGTTGCGGGCCTTCAGCAGTAGACGGACATCCTTGTTCATCCAGGGCCGCTGATTGGGGTACATGGTGATCCGTTTCTCTGTGGTGACGCCGTCAATGGTGGCAGAGATATGGTCCATTACCGAGGAAGCGTAGCGCTCGATGTCAGTATGGGAGTGAGTGGTTGCTGAGGTTGCAAACATACTCCAGTCTGTGTGCTTGAACTGGTCCTGTAGCACAGAGTCTGTTCCCATAGGCCACACTTTTATTGTCTTCACTGTGGGTTTCACACGTTGGATGAGTGGTAAGTACTTCGGGGAAAGAAAAAGGGATAGGTGATCAGACTGTCCTATGTGGGGGAGGGGTGTCGTCTTGTAGGCTCCAGGTATGTTTGAATAAGCATGATCCAGTGTCTTGTCTCCTCTGGTGTGGCACAAAACATGCTGATGAAACCTGGGGAGGACTGTCTTCAGGTTGGAGTGATTAAAGTCACCCGCAACAATAAAAGCAGCCTCTGGGTGTCTTGTTTGCTGTTTGCTAATGGCTACATGCAGTTCCTTCATTGCAATCTTAGCATTAGCATCTGGTGGTATGTAGACAGCAGTGACAATGACCGATGTGAGTTCTCTTGGGAGGTAGTAAGGTCTACATTTTACCATGAGAAACTCCACATTGGGTGAGCAGTGACTCTTTGTGATAACAGAGTTTGTGCACCAAGCATTGTTTATATAAATGCACAAACCTCCACCTTTGGTTTTACCAGAGTCCACAGTCCTGTCTGCCCTAAGGATGGAGCGTCCTGCTAACTCGATAGCATTGTTCGGGATACTGCTGTTAAGCCAAGTCTCTGTGAAAATCATGACGTTTGAGTCCATAATCCGTTTGTTGTTGGTGATACAGAGTCGTAGTTCGTCCATTTTGTTGATCAGAGATCGGACATTAGCAAGGAAAATGCTAGGTAAAGGGAGCCGGTGCGGTGTTAGCTTTAGCCTAGCTCGTAGCCCTCCGCGCTTTCCCCGCCTTTGTTTACGATCTCGACGCCGTCTGCGAGCACTTCCGCCCGGCCGGGTGGAGTGGGCAGCCTCCGGTGTCCTGGAGATCTCCGGGATGAGTCGGAGATCGGCGATAAAACGGTCCGAGTTGGAGGACTTTATGTCTAGGAGCTCCTGTCTGCTATAGGATGTTAAAGCAGCACTGTACTGGATGAAAAAAACAGCGAGGAGCAGATAAAACACAGCGAGTTTGCAAAATCTGGAGAGACGCTGAGCCTCGCGTTGTTCACGCGCC